>NC_140504.1:53814136-55014136 GCF_964339955.1 Pipistrellus hanaki
TGAGCTGGGTTCCTGTTAGTCATTGGAAAAGCTATCGGGGAAGGGAGGAGAAAGGATGACCCGGGTGGGCAGGAGCAGCATGGGCACCCAGCAAAGTGGGGAGAAATGGCCAAGACAAAGCAAATAAAGACAACAAATAGGAGTGGAAACAAACACTTACATATATTGTACTAGGAGCTTCCTGAGGACAGAGCCTGGTCTGTCTCGTTTGCGGCCTGGAACACAGAGGGGGCCCCTAAGTGACTAAGTGAGTGAATGCATGTGTGGAGTATGTAGACATGATAAACCATTGTAGGAGTCTAGAAGGCTAGCTCAAGGAGAAGGGGAAAGACAGAAAAGAATAAAAAAAACAGAATGGGATTTGAGGGGTGGGGGTAAAAACTCAAGGTTAAACAATGACAAGAAAGGCACATTCTCTGCTCTAGAACCTCGTGAGCTGAAATGTACACACGCTTGGAGGCTTTGATATGGCCAATGCCTGTGTCCCACACAGGCCACGAGTTAAGAAATGTGTTGTCCTGAAATGTTTCCCTTAAGTCAGCGCTGCTGATGGATGTGTGGATACCCACAGGCTTAATGAAATGGTTCAGGTGAAAAGCAGACGTGCAAGTCATGTTGTCATTAAAAAAAAAAAAAAAGCCAGCTCCAGCAGGTTTGGCCCAGTGGATAGATTGTCGGCCTGAAGGGTCTTGGGTTCAATTCTGGTCAAGAGCACATGCCCGGGCTGTGGGCTTGATTACTAGTAGGGGGTATGCAGGAGACAGCGGATCAATGATTCTCTCTCATCATTGATGTTTTTCTCTCTTTCCTTCTTCCTTCCTCTCTGAAATCAATAAAAATATATTAAAAGAAAAGAAAAATGCTAGAGCTTCAAGTCCTGCAGGAAAGAAATATTCCTGTGGAATAATGTCCCAGGTTGTCTTTCAAAATCCCCAAAAAGCTTGACCACCAAGAGAGTGTATTTTCGGTCTGGTGTCCCAAGCTTGACCACGAAATGTTCTGGGGTAAAATAAGTAGGAGAATTGATGTGTACTCTGGGCCACAAGGCACAGTCACCTTCTAAAGATAACTGCTTAGAGAAAGACAAATACTACAATATATGTGGAGTCTAATGAACAAAACAGAAACAGAGGGATGGATGCATGGGACAGACTGACATCTGTCAGGGGTGGGAGGTGGATGGGGAGGCTGGATGAAAGAAGAGGGAGGGATTAGCCAGAAGGAAAAGGGGGGAGGAGGCTGGGTGGAGGTGGGCAGAAGGGTGGGAGTGGGACATTTGTAATAGTGCCAACAATAAAAATAAAGTTAAGAAAAGATAACTGCTTACTGTGACCTGCTCCTTCCCAAAGCTATGTTGGCATCGAACATTTTCATGGCTCCCCTCCTTCCCCGCAAGGACACTTGTTACATGCTGTGAAACATAGGCTTGGGGAATGCTGACCTAGAGGAAAACATAAAATCCTTCACCTGAGCCTCTCCCAGTTTCTTTGGATGCATTTTTAAAATATATTTTATTGATTTTTTACAGAGAGGAAGGGAGAGAGATAGAGAGCTAGAAACGTTGATGAGAGAGAAACATCGACCAGCTGCCTTTTGCACACCCCCTATCGGGGATGTGCCCGCAACCAAGGTACATGCCCTTGACCGGAATTGAACCTGGGACCTTTCAGTCCACAGACCGACGCTCTAACGCTGAGCCAAATCGGTTTTGGCTGGATGCATTTTTAAAATTGAATTTATTGGGGTGACATTGGTTAATAAGATTATATAGGTTTCAGGTGTACCGTTCTATGACACATCATCTGTATAGAGTATTGTGTGTTCACCACCCCAAGTCAAGACTCTTTCTATTGTGAATGGAGATATATATCTGACCCTCATGGGGCATAGCATTTTTTGTAAGCCCATGTATGAAATTCCAAAGGGTAGTATTGGGAAGCTGGCAGGACTGAGGTAGGGTAGGTGAAAGCTGAGGCATACTCCACATTCTCTGGCCCTGGGCATATATTCCCGCTCTCTTCTCCCAAGGGATGTTTCTGCTACATTCCTGCAGCAACTCTGGCCTCGTCTAGTGTCTCCTGACAAGTGCCACTGGAACATGCAGTGGTGTGCTTTCCGAAGGTGAAACAAACAAACAAACAAACAAATAAATAAACAAAACCAAAGGGTAGAAGAGCCTTGATTTGTAATGTTGGCTGAATATCGCCCCCATTGGCAGATTCCCAGCTATCACGGTTTCACAACCAACTTGCAAACATCCTTGCTATTTAACCATTGGCTCTCATGCTGGTGGAAGCCTGCTCGCTCCAGCCTAGCAGGGGGACGTATCTCTAAACGAGCAGAAATACTGGTCTTCCTTGGAAAAACGGACCTAAACGACATCATAGGCGTATGCCTCTTCTAGCTCCTGTGTTCCTCTCTGCACTGACTGTTAGGAAACTGCAAGCCAAAGTGTGGCCCCGCTCTAGCTAAGACAGAAACCAAAAGAGCGCATTTCTGTGTTTTAATATTATGCACGGTGTTACTTTTTATTCCTGCTCTTATTTCACCCCAATTTCCTCCCCCTATTAAACCTTTCATTTTCATAAATAATGGGAGGGAGTAATAAATAGATAAATCTGGAGTTTGGCTGGAGACAGTAAGAAGTGTCCCCAGGGGAAACTTGCTGTGTAATCAGGAGGAAAGTGTTGGAAAAATCGTCCTCCACCTCATTCACTGGGGGCGGAATTTAAGCAGACTGTTGGGGACACCAGGTCATCAATCTGAAATACAGAACTTCAGAGGCAGAAGGGAACGGGGAAGTTTGTCTGGTTCACATTGAAACCTTCTGACGCAGCAATGCTTGCATCATGGTGGCTGAGTTTGTCACATGAAGGAGTTGGAATTCAGAAACTGAGTAAGGGTTAGGGGTGAAAAGAAATTCATTTTCTTCTTCTTTTTTCTTTTTCTGATTTGTCAGTGTACCCTAGTGTGTCTTTATATCATTCTAGGTCTCCCCAGAAGACCAAACTTACTTTCAATTACAGCATAAAATCTATTCTTGTCATTTTAATTGGACCTCAGGTGCACAAAACTGGATTAACCAGTCGGTGACATCCCCATCATTGATCTGTGGCTGGTGCACTTTTATTTCTTTATTGTTGTTTTTTTCCTGTTCATATATATTTTTCCACTTTTCTTTTTTTGTAAAAAAAAATTATCTTTATTGTTTAAAGTATTACAGATGTTTCCTTTCCCTTCTCTTCACATTATTCCCCTGCCCCACCCCTGCCCCTCCCTAGGCCTTCACCGCTTCTGTGGGTTGTGCATGTGCACATGTAAGTTCTTTGGTTTATCTCTTCCCATCCTCACTTCCAAGTTTTCTATCAGAATTTGGTTCTTTTCCCCTCAACTTTTGAGAGTTCTTTAGATATATTTTGGATATTAGCCTTTTATTTGTGATATATACTGTAAAGGTTTTCTTCTATTTGGCAGGTCTTTGTCCTGATTTAACCATACAATTAAGATACTTTGTATGTAGTCAAATTAATGAATAATTTCTTTTATTGCCCTTGGATTTTGACAGTGTTAGAAAGCTTTTTCTTACACTGGGTTTATAGAGGAATTCATCTTACTTTTTTCCAGCTTAATTTACTAAATTATTTTCTATTTAATTTGTTTTTGTACCTTTAGTTCCCTGATCAGTGCAGAGTTTATTTTGGGGTATGGTGTGAGATATGGATCTAATTTTATCTTTTTTCCAAGTGCCAGTATAGTTGTGCTGGCAACATTTATTAAAAAGCCCATTTTCACTTCTGTGATTTATGATGCCACTTTCGTTATTTCTAAATTTATTTGATCTAGCCCAGGGGTAGATCTATCCTAAATCTGCTCTACTGGTCTGTATGTCTGTTCTAGTGGCAGTGGCACCCTGTTTTAATTATGGAGACTTACAGTATGGTTAAATACCTGGTAAGACTACTTTACCTTTGTAGTTTTTGTTCCTGGCTATTCCTGTATGTTTGTTTTTCCTTATGAGCTTTATTTTATTTTATTATTTTATTTTATTTTATTTTCCTGGGGTTATTTTTTATTTTAAATAAATCTTTATTGTTCAGATTATTACAAATGTGTTCCTCTTCCCCCCCTCCATTGTTCCCCTCCACCAAGTTCCCACCCCACCCTCTGCCCTTTCCCCACCCCCCATTGTCCTCATCCATAGGTGCACAGTTTATGTTCAGTCTCTTTCCGCACCCCCCACTCCCCTTTTCCCCAAGAATCGTCAGTCCACTCCCCTTCTATACCTCTGATTCTATTATATTCACCAGCTAATATTGTTCATTAGATTTTTCAATTCCCTTGGTTTTTAGTTTCACTTGTTGATAGTTACGTATTTTTTTAATCATCATTTTTATCTTTATCTTCTTCCTCTTCCTAAATAACCCCCTTCAGCAATTTATATAATTCTGGTTTGGCAGTGATGAACTTCTTTAGCTTTTTTAAATTTTTATTTGTGAAGCTCTTTATATGGCCTTCGATTCTGAGTGATAGCTTTGCTGGGTAGAGTATTTTTGGCTGTAGGTTCTTGCTATTCATCACCTTGAATATTTCTTGCCATTATCATCTGGCCTGCATGGTTTCTGTTGAGAAGTCAGCTGATAATTGTATGAGTCTCCTTTATAGGTAACTACCTGCTTTTCTCTTGCTGCTTTTAATATTCTCTCTTTGTCTTTTGCTCTTGGAATTTAATTATGATGTGTCTTGGTGTGGTCCTCTTTGGATTCTTTTTGTTTGGGGTTCTGTGTGCTTCCTGGACTTGTAAGTCTATTTCTTTCCCCAGGTGGGGGAAGTTTTCAGTAATTATTTCTTCAAATATGCTTTTCGATATCTTGCTCTCTCTCTTCTTCTGGGACCCCCATAATTCTGATGTTGGTTTGCTTGAAATTGTCCCAGTGGTTTCTTACACTATCTTCAACTTTCTGGATTCTCTTATCTTCTTGCTTCTGTGGAGGAGTGTCTTCTGGCTCTTTGTGTTCCAAATCTTTGTCTTGATTCTTGTGATCTTCCAGCCTGTTTTTAAAACTCTGTGTAATATTTTTTTATTTCAGACAATGTTTTCTTTATTTCTAGTTGGTCTCTTTTTATTTCTAGTTGATCCCTTTTCATATCCTCATAGGTCTCATTTATTTTATCAGCCTTTTTTTTAATTTTTTTTATTTTTTTAAGGAAATTCTTGAAAAGCCTTATAACTAGTTTTTAACTCAATGTCCATTCTTTTCTTTTCCTCCATCTCCTTTCTTTGTGTCCTGCCTCTTCTCTGCATTTTAGCTGTTTCCCTGATTTGATGGAATAGTTTTGTGTGCTAGGTGTTCTGGTAGAGCCCAGTAGCACAGCCTTCCCAGTTACCTGCAGTGGACAGTCTTGGTGCAGCCCTTTGTAGGCTGTGTGTGCAGTCTTGTTGTTAAGCCTTGCTTGTTGTTGGTATCACTAGAAAGCATTGATCTCCAAGCCAATTGGCTGTGAGGATCAGCAGTGTTTCAGCTAGGAGGGCTTCTGTACTCCCCTTGGATGGGGCGGAGTCTCGGGGTGGTGCAGACAAGCTTTGGTTCCCTGTCAGTCCTTCCTTAGGAAAGTCCTATTCGTGGTGAATCCCACAAGATTGGTTGCAGGCGCGTGCACCTCTTTGGTATAGGTGCAGACAAGCTTTGGATTCCCGTCAGTCTCTCCTTAGGAAAGTCCTATTCATGGCAAAAGAGAAAGTCAGCCTCCGGGAGGGCTTCTGTGCTTAGCTTGGATGGGGTGGAGTCTCGGTGTGGTACAGACAAGCTTTGGTTTCTTGTCAGCCCTGCCCTGAGTCCCATAGTAATGGCCACTGACTTCACACACCTCCAAGAGATCTCTACCCGCTGCCTGACAGTCCAGCCTCTCCCTGACTGGGGTCGTCTATCAGAGCAATAGGGTGGTTCTGTTTTCCTCCCGAACAAGAAAACCAGCTGCGTGTTAGCTGTCCACCCTCTCTGCGCACCTGGAGCAAGCCAGCAGCAAACTCGGCCTGCCCTCTCCACATGCCTGAAGTAGGCCAGCAGCAAACTCAGGTGGCCGCCTTTTCGAGCGCACAGTTCTCCGCACCTTCACAGTTCCTGAGGCTCAGCGTGCCTTCTCTCTCCTTCCCAGGTGGTAGAGCCTCCTCTCAGCCAGCCATCCAGCTCTTCAGGGTGATGTTTCCTCCATTTTCCAGTTCTAAATTCAAAATTGTTGTGGTAGGCTGCATTCAGGTGTCCCCCTTATGAACTTTAGTATCAACTTGACTAGCTCCATAAAAAGAAGCTTGAAAATATTTTTATGGGGATTATGTTCCGTTGACATTTTTATGATATTGAGTTGTCGTACTTGAAAACAGCTATGATTTCCCTTTTGTTCAATATGAATGTTGTGTTTTTCAGAAGCATTTTCTCTTACATGTTTTGTACATTTTAGTAGTGTATTTTTAATTATTAAATATTTTTTTGTTATTATAAATAGGGCTTTCTTTACCATTATATCCTTTAACTAGTTATTGTTTGTGTCTATGAAAGCCATTGATTTTGTATGTTAATAATCTGTCCTGATTTGTCACTGAGCTCTCTTATTACTTAAACTAGAGGCCTGGTGCACAAAATTTGTGCATGGGAGGTGGCGGGGAGGGTGTCCCTTAGCCTGGCCTGAGAACCTGGGACCCCTCGTGGGATAACCAGCAGTCAGACATCCATCTCACAATCCAGAACTGCTGGCTCCTAACTGCTCCCCTGCCTGCCTGATTGCCCCTAACTGCTTCTGCCTGCCAGCCAGATCATGTCTAACTACTCCCCTGCTAGCTAGATTGCCCCTAACCACCTCTGCCTTGGCCCCCCCACCTGGGACCCAGGATTCCCTCCTCCAGCCGTTCAAAGGCACCTGGGATCTGGGATCTGGGCTTCTTTCTCTCTGCTTAGCCATAGGCACCCAGGCCGGCTGCAGCCTCAGGGGATGGTGGGCAGGTGGCTTTGCCTGTGCTGCAGCTACAAGTGCTGGTGCCCGGGACTGTGGGATGGATAGCTTCTCCATCTACCAGGCTGTAGCCATCTGCTTCTTTATCTCCTGTGCTGCAGCCAGCCTTAGGTGCTGGGGTCCAGTTTTTCTGTCTCCCAGGACATGGGGCAAGGCGGATGTGAGGCTTCAGAGCCTGGCTGCAGCTTGGGATCACAGGACAGGCAGCTTCTTGGTCTCCATGGCTGCAGCCAGCCTCAGACGCTGGTGCCTGACTTCTCCAACTTTTATAGGCCCTGAGCAGCTGGGGGGGGGGGGGGCCCAAGGCTGCCGCCATGTTTTCGGTTCAATTTGCATACTCACTCTGATTGGCTGTTGGGCATAGTGGTGTGATGGTAATTTGCATGTTTCTCTTTTATTAGTGTAGATTATTATTTTAAAAATCTTTATTGTTCAGATTATTACACATATTCCTCTTTTCTCCTCCCATAGCTACCCTTTACCCAGATCCCACTCCACTCCAGGCCTTCCCCTCCCACCTCCTCCATAGGTGTAAGCTATTTGTCCAATCTCTTCCAGCACCCCCCACAACCCCTTCCCCCTGAGAATTGTCAGTCTGCTCCCTTTCCATGCTCCTGATTCTATTACATTCTCCAGTTTGTTCTGTTCATCAGGTTTTTTATTCATTTGACTTTTAGGCTCACTTGTTGATAGATATGTCTTTGTTGTTCATAATATCTTATCTTTACCTTTTTCTTCTTCTTCCTCTTCTTACAGAATACTTTTCAGCATTTCATATAATACTGGTTTGGTGGTGATGAACTCCTTTAACTTTTTCTTGTCTCTGAAGCTCTTTATTAAACCTTCAATTCTAAATGATAGCTTTGCTGGGTAGAGTAATCTTGGTTGTAGAATCTTGCTATTCATCACTTTGTATATTTCTTGCCACTCCCTTCTGGCCTGCATAGTTTCTGTTGAGAAACTATGGGTACTCCCTTGTAGGTAACTAACTGTTTTTCTTTTGCTGCTTTTAAGATTCTCTCTTTGTCTTTTGCTCTTGCCATTTTAATTATTATGTGTCTTGGTGTGGTCCTCCTTGGATTCCTCTTGTTTAGGGTTCTCTGTGCTTCCTGAATTTGTAAGTCTATTTCTTTCACCAGGTGGGGGAAGTTTTCTGTAATTATTTCTTCAAATAGGTTTTTTATATCCTGCATGTTCCCTCCTGGGATTGAGCCTGAAACCCACACATGTATCCTGACCAGGAATCTAACCAGGGATTTTTTGGCTCATGGGTCCATGCTCAACCACTGAGCCACACAAGCTGGGCCCAAACATTTCTCAAATGGTTGTAACCAATGTATATTCCCATGAACAGTATGCATGAATTTCCATTGATTCATATCCTTGCCCACCCTTGGTCCTCTCAGTCATTTTCACTATAGTCATCTCTTGTTTTCCTTTTATAAAAATACTAGAGGCCCAGTGCATGAAAATTTGTGCACTCGGGGGGTCCCTCAGCCCAGCCTGTGCCCTCTTGCAGTCTGGGACCTTCACAGTCTATTCTCACCCAGCAGTCAGAGGGCTCCTGTAAACTCATCAGTCAGGCTGTAACTCCCTTGCTCAAAACACCAGAATGGTTCCCATCTCCTTCAGAAAAGAAGCTGATGTCCTCACAGTGACAAAGTCAGCTTTGTATGCTACCATCACCTCCATATCTTGGTCAGCTACTGCCTCTTTCTCTCCCTTACTGGTCAAGCCTCCGAGGCCTCCCTGTGGTTTCTGACACAACAGGACAGACTATCTCACAGCTTTTGCACTGTATCTTCCTTTGAATGTAAGGTCCCTCAACCTTCACTACCTTTTTATGGACTGGACCCACTCCCTCACCTTCCCAGGTCTTGAATCCAATCACCTTCTCAATGAAATCCTCCCTTACTTACCTCTTGACTCCAAAAAATCTGTTTCCTAAGAATTATTTTAAAATGAACCTTTTCTTCCAATACTATAACTTTTTTTTTTTTTAAGCCAAGCATAACTTAGCAAAGCAAAAATGCAATGGAATAGATACACAACATTTTCCAGTCAATGTCAATTCATTCTTCAGTTTCCCTGAAATGTCTCACATAGTAATTGCTAACCCGATATGACACCAGTATTTTAGAAAACAGTTTGGAAATCATTGCTCTGTAGCTAGGGTAATTTTATGAATCTGTAATCAGTATGCATGATCTATGAACTAGAGAAAATGGCCAAGAACCGTAGATTAGCCACTTCTTGCCTTCTCTCCCAGTCACATAGAGGGGATTTACACATTTGGTTATCATTCTTCTCTACCTTTCCCTGACAGAATCTTGAGAGCTCTGTTTTAAAACTTAAGTCTTTCATTATTAAATTCCTTTTTCAAATTTACAAAATGAATACATATTCCTCACAACCAGTACATTCACCCCAGATGGGGAGGTCCAGGATGCTGTTTAGATGTGGCCATTAGAAGCCACCTTCACAAACCCCCTCTGTCCAGCACCCCCTGGTCTCTTCTGCTCTCTCTCTCTCTGGGAATCCTTCTAGGGGCTCAGAAAGGTCTCTTCTTCAGGAGCTGGATGGTCCTGAACATTCTGCAATTTATGGCTATCCAGTGAACTCCCAGTGTCCCTCTGCCTGCCCCGAGCCAGTGAGTGGTCCTAAAGAGCTTGGTCAGGGTAAGAAGAGATCACAGGAGGTTTTATGAAGAGCTCTTCCACTCTGATTCCCTCAAAGTTTCCAAACCTTTTTTTTTTTTTTTTTTTAATACTTTTTATTGATTTCAGAGAGGAAGATAGAGGGAGAGATAGAAACATTAATGATGAGAGAGAATCATTGATCAGCTGTCTCCTGCATGCCCCACACTGGGGATCGAGCTCGCAACCCAGGCTGGGAATTGAACTGTGACCTTCCAGTTAATAGGTTGATGCTCAATCACTGAGCTATGGTGGCTGGGCCAAACTACTTTTTAAGTTTTCTACTCTCTTTGGTGCAAAATAAACTCTTTTAAAAGTTTTGGGAAATGTTGCAGATTGGTGCAGCCATGTGGAAAACAGTATGGAGATCTCTCAAAAAATTAAAAATGGAAATGCTTTCTGATCTAGTGATTCCTCTCCTGGGAATTTATTTGAAGAAACCAAAACATAAATTCAAAATAATATATGAAACCCTATGTTCATTGCAGCATTGTTTACAACTAGAGGCCCAGTGCATGAAATTTGTGCATAGGGGCGGGTCCCTCAGCCCAATCTGTGCCCTTTCCCAGTCCAGGAGCCCTTGGGGGATGTTCGACTGATGACTTAGACCTTCTTTCTGTGGGGAGCAGGCCTAAGCAGACAGTCAGACTCCTTAGCAGTGCTGCGGAGACAGGAGAGGCTCCCGCCACTGCAACTGTACTTGCCAGCCGTAAGCCTAATTTCTGGCTGAGTGGCACTCTCCCTGCTTTGATCATCTGCCCCTGGTGGTCAGTGTGCATCATAGCGACCAGCCATTCCACCAATTGGTTGATTTGCATATTAGCCTTTTTTTATATAGGATAGAGGCCCTGCATGGGTCGGGGCTGGCTGGCCTGCCCTGATGGGGGCCCCCAATCAGGGTGGGGGGAGAGCTCACTGGGGGACAGGACTGGCAGGGGCAAGGGGCCACAGTCATTCTGGTCATACTGGTCATTCTGGTCATTCCACTCTTTTTATTTTATTTTATTTTTTATAAAGATAGTTGTGGGCTTGACTTCTTTATATATATTTTATTGAGGTTTTACAGAGAGGAAGGGAGAGATAGAGAGCTAGAAACGTCAATGAGAGAGAAACATCGACCAGCTGCCTCTTGCACACCCCCTACCGGGGATGTGCCTTCAACCAATGTACATGCCCTTGACCGGAATCGAACCTGGGACCCTTCAGTCCACAGGCCGACGCTCTACCACTGAGCCAAACCGGCTTCGGCTCATTCCACTCTTTTGGTTGCTGGGTTTTTATTATATAGGATAGCCAAGATTTGGAAGCAGCCCAAGTGTCCATCAGTAGATGAGTGGATAAAAAAGCTGTGGTATTTTTATACAATGGAATACTACTCAGCCATAAAAAAGAGGGAAATCTTACTATTTTTGACAGCATAGATGCACTTGGAGAGCATTATATTAAGTGAAATAAGCCAGTCAGAGAAAGACGAGTAACATATGATTTCATTCATATGTGGAATCTAATGAACAAAATGAACACACAAAATAGAGACAAACTCATAGATTGAGAGCAGGCTGACAGCTGAAACAGAAGAAACTCGTGTATATGGATGATAGTGTGGTGATTGCTGGGGAAGAGGATTGAGAAGAGGTGGAAGAGTATAGGGAGAATAAATGGTGATGGGTAGATATTTGAGTTGGGATGGTGAACACACAATAGAGCAGGGGTCTTCAAACTACGGCCCGCGGGCCACATGCGGCCCGCAGAGGAGTCTGATCCGGCCCGCCAGGTTTTTTGGGCAGTGAGCGCAGCCGAGGTGTTACAGTAGGAATTAGTAGTTCATATAGTCCGGCCCTCCAGCTCTCTGAGGGACCGTGATCTGGCCCCCACTTTAAAAAGTTTGAGGACCCCTGCAATAGAGTGTACAGATGATGTATTATAGAATTGTGCACCTGAAACCTGTATAATTTTATTTTATTTATTTATTTATTTAAAAATATATTTTATTGATTTTGTACAGAGAGGAAGAGAGAGGGATAGAGAGCTAAAAACATCGATGAGAGAGAATCATCTATCAGCTGCCTCCTGCACACCCCCTACTGGGGATATGCCCACAACCAAGGTAAATGCCCTTGACCGGAATCGAACCTGGGACCCTTCAGTCCCGAAGCCGACACTCTATCCATTGAGCCAAACCGGTTTCGGCAAACCTGTATAATTTTATTAACCAGTATCACCACAATAAACTCAATAAAAATAAAAAATAGTTATGGGAAAGGTTATTATTCCCATTCTTATTCAGCTGTGCCCATGCATTGATTACCTTAGACCAGGGATTGGTTGGCAAACTCTGGGCCTCCTGTTGTTGTAAATAAAGTTTTATTGATATGCTGGCATGCTTATTCACTTGCATATTATCTGCGGTTGATTTGGGGCTACAAAGGCAGATTTGAGTCCTTACAACTGAGATTGTCTGGCACACAAAGCCTAAAATATTTGCGAGTTGGTCCTTTAGAGAGAAAGTTTGTTAACCTGCACTAAACTGAATACAGAGAAAACTCTACCTCTGCCGAGACTACACAGGGCCAGCTTTGGAAATAGTTATGTCCCATGTGAGCAATGGGAGCTGACTGCATTAGTTTTCTCCACCGGAGGAGTGAGTCCAACAGTCTGTTTTGTGGCCAGAGAAACAGGCCACTTCTTCCCCCTGGTTGCCAGCAGACTTAGGAGGCATCAGGGGTCAAGGTTGTTTGCCATTTGTTCACATGAACAGAATAGAGTGGGTTGGGTGATGGGGACACCCCTCCCCGTAGTGAGAAGACTTCAGCTAAGGATGGGAATTCCAAACCAAGAAGCTGAGTCATCAGCAGCCACCGGTTTTGTCCCCTTTGATACTCCCAAATGAGTCAGTTCTCTGGGAGCCGCTACCTTCCCACGAAGATGGCTTTAGGGGAGGTATGATGGGTGTGGTTTGGCTGGGAAAGAAACACCCTGCCTCTCAAGTAGCCCATGTTGGGTGTGAAGGAGAAAGCCTGAATGGACAAAGCCCAGTGCTTTATGTGAGTGAAGAAATGTTTGTTCTGGAGAGGAAGGGAATGGGAGAGAGGGACAGAAACATCACTGGTGAGAGAGAATCAGTGATTGCCTCCTGTTCGCCCTCTACTGGGGATTGAGCTCACAATGCGGACTCAATGTGCCCCAACGGGAATTGACCTGTGACCTCCTAGTTCATAGGTCAATGCTCCACCACTGAGCCACACTGGCTGGGCTAACCCTCTAATGTTTAAATTAAAGAAATGGAAGATCAGAGATGTTACCATGCAGCCAGTTAATGTCACAGCTGGTACTGGGACCCATGTTTGTTGACTCTGGGAGCCCTGCATACACTGGCCCTACCTCCTTCAGCAGCCTCATCTGTAGGTGTAGGGAAAGCCTATGCCACTGCCCCTCTGTCTGTGCTCCAGCCTGCCCATCCCTTTAGTCCTCTAATGGGCCGGATCTTTACTGTTTTGGACTCTTTCCACAGCTGCTTCCTCTGCTTGGATGCTCTTCTACCCTCTGACCTGCACCTCTTAAGTCATTCCTACTCACCCTTCAGGGATTGGATCCTACCACTTCTCATGGACACTCTAGACCTTGCTCTCCAGGTGCTCTGTGCATCTGCCTAGCACTTCCCTGCCTGAGGCCCTCTGAGTCTCCCTGCAGTCAGGAATCTGGTCTATCTCGCTCACTGCTGTATGCTCAGGACACAGGTGGTGCCCAACAATGAATGGACGCTTTACCCCATGACCTGTGGAAGCTGGGCCACTAGAATTCTTTTTGTAGTACAATCAAAAAGGGGTTCTAAAATCTTTACTTAGGGCATCTATATAAACGTGGAGTCTGACTGAAAGTGAAGGATACATGGTGACAAAGAAAAATGCTGAGGTGTTGCAAGTAGGTGCAGGATGAATTTGATGATCCCATCCCAGCGTCATCCTTCCTGTGATCGCTATCTGGACATGCGGGCGTGTTTGAAAGGCCAGTGTGCAGCCAGGAGCCCTTCACACTCCGGAACCAGGGAGGTCCTGGAGTCTGAAGCCCTTATTTCGTCATGTTTAAAATGTTAGGAGAGAATGTAGACTAGACTGTTTTTTTGTTTGTTTGTTTTGTGTGTGTGTGTGTGTGTGTGTGTGTGTGTGTGTGTGTGTTGGGGGGGGGGGGAAGTTTATGCATCTCTTTGAGATTCTGATAAAAATTATGCCTGCTTTTCCCAGAAAAATACACATCTTCCTATGATTCTATTTGTTTCAGGTATTTCATGGACCTGAAAAGCAAGGTTATGTGACACCGACCACAGAGGTAGAGTTAGAATAGAAGCCAAGTTTCCTCATTCCTCATCTAGTACCCTTTCCCTTACACCAAGATGATTATTTCATCACAAGAGGCAATGGGGCATAACAGGTGAAAGCATGGGCTCTGGATGAAACCAGAGGTCAAATCTCTGCTTTGACAAGTACTAGTTGGTGACTTGGGGAAAATTGTTCAATTTCTGTGCCTTTGTCTCCTCATCTGTGGGACAGGAATAACAGTAGCAGAGTTGCTGTAAGAATTATATTAAAATAATTAGAGGCCCGGTGCATAAAAATTCATGTACTGGAGGGGGGGGGTCCTTCAGCCCGGCCTGCCCGCTCTCACAGTCCGGGAGCCCTCAGAGACAGGAGATGACTGGGTGATCAGGAGAAGGTGATGCCCCCATCACACCTCTGCTGCTGCCACTGCCAGCAGTGCAAGCCTAGGCTGGCCCTGGTTACTTGAGCCTCAGGCAGCCCTGGGGGGCTGGGCAGCCACCATCTGAGGCTTGCTTGTGCCTTGGGCCGGCCCTGGATGGCTGGGGGGCTGAAGGGAGTGGGGGACTCTGGAGGCAGGTGTGCAGAGTGGCCAGGCGCGCCTGGGGGCTGGTCTGGCTTTGCTGCATGCCTGCTGCACTGGGGGGGCTGAGGGGACTGGGCACTGTCAACTTGTGGCTGTGGGTGCTGCCATCTTTGAGGGCATGACAGTCAATTAGCATATTCCCTTCTTATTGGCTGTGGGCGCTACCATCTTTGAGGGCATGGCAGTCAATTAACATATACCCTCTTTATTAGATAGGATACTTGTAGGCCCTTAGCATAGAGCCTAGCATATAGTAAATGCTCAATAAACATAGATAGTTCTTAATATGATAGTGATGTTTCCCCTTTTGAATTTAGCAGAACAGTCACTTGCTATCTCTCTCTGGTCCCAGAATGCACCTGGTTTAGCTCACCCAGCAGAGAGGAGGGCTACCTTCAAACAGCAAGTATTGATGAGATGGGACTGGGGCAGCAGCCAGGCAGCCACCTGACAGCTTGGTTAGAGAAATGGCACTCTCTGAGATGCAGTAAGCATCCTGCCCAAAGGGTGGGCGACTCACTTCTACAAAGGGATCACCATCAGGATGTGTTCTGATGTCTCTAAGATGACCGCAGGCCAGATGATGGCACTCTGAAAGCTGCAGAAAGTCTGATGGCAAGCAGAACAAGCAAGGGAAAACTGCTGTAGCCTCAGTAGGGAGAGATGGGTTTCAGGTTTCAAATGTGCAAATCTCCTGCCCTTTATGTATCAATCAGATAGGGCAGTTTTGGAAGCATAGATCAATGTGACAAAGAGAAAGCTCTTTGGCTGAAGAAACCTGGTGGAGGAGACAGAAGACTAGAAGGTCAGGAGGCTATGGTCCTAGCCTGGGTTCTGCCACTGCCCCTGGGGACCAGCTGCTGCCCTTCCCTAGGCTTTGGTCTCTTCATTTGCAAGATGGCTGAGGTGGGCGACAGGGTGTGATGGGTCTTTCTAAGTCCCTTCCAAGCAGGAGGAGCATCAGGAGAGGGGTGGGCTTAGAAGTGGCCACTCTCCCTTCCCTGTTCCTTCCCCTCACACTGTTCAGGTGAGAGGTCTCACTCCTCCCTGGGGCGCAGTGGCAGTCCTGTGCCAGGGAATAATGTGGAGAGGATGCCCTAAGGAGCGGGTCCTTTTCCCGCTGTCAGCAGCCCCCGCCCATGCATCCACGCACACGCACCCGCATCCACCGCTGGAGCAGAAAGATTGAAGGTAGATTTTCAGCCCCAGCCTGGCCAATGTGGCGTCAGCAGGGAAAAGAGGTTGTTTTGACTTGCAATGCATGGAGCCAAAGGAGAGGCCCTCTCTGGCCGTGGCAATGGAACACAGCCTTTGAGCTCTCCTGTTACATGAGGGCGACTCCTCCAAACTGCTGCCCCTGCAGGTCTATGCTGGGCTTGTGGGACCCTGTTCCATTTAAGGGGTTATTGATAAGATGAGAGACACACTCTGAGCAAAATCTATATACATGTAAAAGCCTAATATGCAAATAGACCTAATGGAAGAACAACCGAACAACCAGTCACTATGATGTACGCTGACCACTAGGGGGGCATGTGTGAAACATGGAGTGTGTTGGCGGAAGGTGGTAGAGCACGGGACATGGTGGGCATTGGCCATGGCAGGATGATGGAGCAGGTGAGTGGGGGTACAAGACCAAAGCGAGGTGCTGGTCACTGTCATCGGGATGACCCTCTGGTAGTTACTGAAAACTCTTTGCTCTCGCGCACAGCGGTCCTGCCGGGCTCTCGCACCTGCTAATGCGCTGACCCTCCTTGCACTTGTTGCTGGTGCCAGAGCCGCCTCTTTGCACCCACTGCTGGCACTCGGCGCTGGCCCCGATCACTCAGCATCGTCAGCGGGTGTGAGCAGCGGCTGCTGGCCCTGATCACCCCTGAGGCCTTCTCCACCTCCCACTGATCCTGAGGGACAATCAGGGCAGCAACTGCTGCTTGTATTCGCTGCTGGCGCTGGGCCCCAATCACTCTGCACCATCAGCGGGTGTGAGCGTGGCCAGTGCTGTTGGCATGTGGGTGGTGGGAGCGGGGCGGCTCTCAGACAGAGGACCCAGGGCTGTGGTGGGAGAGGCCAGGTATGGGCACTGAGGATAGGCCGAGACCCATCCCTCTGCCCACTGCAGCCTTGTAGCCCACAGTTCCTTTCAAGGTGCACAAATTTGTGCACTGGGCCCCATAATTAAAATCCAATAATACTCTGTCAAGAAGGCATCTCAGAAGAAGTTTAAAGTCTAGCATTTACAAATAGATAAATTGAGGCACTGAGAGGGGAAAGGCTTGTTAATGTCACATGGCCAGGCTTGAGTGTACTAGGAGTTGGACATGAATGTTCCTTAATTCTCTCATTTCAACGAGCTTACTTAGGAATGGAAAACTCATTTTTAATTTTACACTGCAAACTATAGTGCACAAACTTGTTTTGAAAATAAAGTAAACTACAAAGGGAAGATCCATCTCACTGAAACATTAAAATAATATTCCAAATGACACAGAACTTTAAATTTGGAAATATATTAGAGGTCTTCTGGCTCACTCCCTCTTTTCAGTTATCACATGTTAAACTGGCAGAGAAGCATATAGATTCCCAGGGGCCCTGCTCACTGCTGCAGCTGTTATTAAATAAATAGAGAAACCCATCTTAATAAAAATGCAAACAAACCCCATATGTTCCCTCCAGTAGGAAAGCAGGAAATTCTGCTTCTAGCATGTGTCCTGATATTGAGGGTGGGGTGCAAAAAGTGCTTAGCAGACTTCAAAATGTATGTTTTAAATTTAAGACTTTACAATATGACATATTCTTAGCGTAGAGTATCTTCCGAGTGTTGTGGGATTGTCAAATTTTAATTATACTTTCAGAAAAACAACTACCCTGTTTTCCTGAAAATAAGACAGTGTCTTATATTAATTTTTTCTCCCAAAGTTGCGCTAGGTCTTATTTTCAGGGGATGTCTTATCTTTCCATGTGCTAGGTCTTATTTTCGGAGGATGTCTTATTTTCGGGGAAACACGGTAGTTTTTCTACATTGTGGGGGACTTCATTGCACACAGGCAGGGTTGTGTAAATTAGTTAGATTGTTTACAATAAAATACTAAATATGTGACTGAGAATTCCAGAAAAGATAAATCAGCGGGTATATGGGTATCTGAAGAATGGGTTTGACAGGAGTGGGCATTGGGGGATGGAAGACGTGGACAGCTTGCGGGGAGGTGAAGGACACCTGGTGGGGAAAATAGGGCAGGTGGAGGCACAGGAGGGGTGGCACAGTGGTAGTTCTGGTCCCCTCTTACTCAGTTTCCCCTCGGAACCTGGTGTGAGCATGGATTTACTTCAGCCCTTGCTGAAGGATAACCTATCTCCATAGGGTTGCTGTTGTGATACATCTAATACTGTCTGGCACTTCAGTCCCCAATGAAGACATATGACTCCTTCCTTATTCTACTCAGCCTCTTGTCTAAGCGGCCAGTCCTTCAGTCCCTCCTATTTTCAGGGTCTTGATCCCAGCCAGAGACAGATGGGTCTATGTAAGTAGAAAACAAGAGGTTTGATCTCCATTTGAGGAGCTCAGATTCCTTCATTTTCTCTGTACCTGGCAACACTGTTTATAACAGCAAATAATGAAATTCCATGTTCAACGAGTGAGGATTAGCATGCAAATATGAGACAGCCTCAGAACAGAAGACTGTTCAGTCCTTAAAATCATGTAATAAAACTACCTAAAGACATGGGACAATACTCATGATATGCTGTTAAACTTATAAAACAGCATGTACCACGAAACCAGTTTGTTTTAAAAATACGAAAGGCATAAGAAGAAATGATGAAGCTGTTATCCCTATTCACAGGATAAACTTTGTGAGAATCATAGAGATAAAGCAACTTGGCCAAGTCACACTGTAATAAATGATGGAGAAAGAATTTAAACCTAGGTTGGATTGTTCCCAGAAGACCTGACTGGTGTGCTGAAGATTTTTTTTTTAATTATTGTTACTGTTTTTCTAGCTGCAATAGATCACTAACAAGTCTGCATCTTTGATAAAAGATTTGAGTTCAGGGTTCAATTCTCAAGGTGGCTTAATGAACACTGTAGAAATAGAGCCTTTTCAATTCCATCAGGTGTATTCTTCATATGTGTTGAATGAAAGATTAATGAATTCAAGAGCTTACCTTGAACCCTTGTAAATCCTCACTCTTCCCCACCATAGACATTTGGGTAAGATTTGCTATGGGTTAGGGATGGCCTGGAGTTGGGGTGAGAAAAGATGGGGGCTAGGATGGAGAAAAGAAAGACTTGGAAATAATCAGCACGAGCTGACACTTCACTGGCTCGTGGCTTATTGTTATAATTTGGCAGCCTTTTTACATGTTTCTGGGTAGCATTTAGCCTTGGCTGGGGGTTGAGACTGGAACAAGAGCAGGAAGGAGTGGTGAAATGCAAACCAGCTCCAAGAGGAGGCACATTGCTGCCTTTGTGACTGACGCCAGAATAGACCATCCTTTGTCTTATCTGCTTTGGGATCAGATATCTCTTCTCTTTCTCTGTCTCTTTCATAAAAACATTTTTTCCCCATTGAGGTATACTTTATATGCTACAAAATTCACAAAAATGTAAAAGTACAACTTGATGAATTTTTAAAAATGTACAACATCCATGTAACCACCATCCAAATCAAGATGTTGGAGATTCCCAACACCACAAATGCTCTCTTATGCCCCCGGCTAGTCACTTACACCCCAAAGCTACAATTCTGGTACCTATCACTTTAGATTAATTTTGCTTATTCTTTAATTTTGTATGTAACTCACAACATGAAGTTTCTTGTTGCCCTGCAGGTTATAATATATAGTAGCTTATATAGCCATTACTCACACCCCTGTTGCCACATAACATGGTTGGCTCATCATGTGTATACACATATGTGCATTATGCTGTTGCAATGACAGAGAAACAGAGGATGGTACCAAGGAAGGCTAGCATGCTCCTAGCAAAGCTACCCAAAGGTCTCATGCTCTGGATCAAACCAAGTCCACAAAGAGCTGAAGAACATTGGGATTACACTGTTTGCCATTCTACAAACAGATCTCAAATGTTTGAACCATTCACCAAATGTTTCATCAAACTGGTATAATAGGTAGAAATATCTATCCATCCCTCTAACCTTTAACTGGTAGCTTTGTCACTCTAAACTCCACGGCTGACCGGGTTTTTAACTAGTTCCTATTTCTGGCTCCAGGAAGGCAGCGTTTGTGGAGACCTCGCTCAAAAATTCCCTCTTCACTCTGGGCCGCTGTGACTCCGGCAACTGTAATCTTGGTGAGTCCTGATCCCATTTACCCTAGTGCCTAGCTTGGGCCTCTGATTCTCCAGCGGGGCTGGATCCCCCTAATGCCAACAACTTGCTCTTCTGGAGCTTGGACAATTGCAGCCCCCATCCTTGCCTGAACTCAGTAGAGGAATCCTAGATTCTGTTTCTATAGGTAGGTTACACCAGGCTATCAACCTCTGCAAATGATTCTTGCCACCACTGCTTTAGGGGCCATTTGGATCTTAAATGAGAGGCCAAATTTATTTATCTACAAAATCCATGTGTCTACCTCTTACCTGTTGACCTCTCCCTGATTCACTGACACACTCCTAGTCTAAGCCACCATCTTCTGTCATCTGAATGATGGGCTCCTAACTGGTCTCCCTGATTTCACTCTTGTTCTGAAATGATCATCCTGCCACTTCCACATCACAGCTAGAACAATCTTTTTTAAAAATTGTTGTTGTTGGAAGTATTACATAAGTCCTCCCTTTTCCCCCCATTGCCTTCTTCCAGCCAGTTCCCACCCCCAACCCAGGCCCTCAGCACCCCACTGTCTGTGTCCATGGGTGATACATATATGCATACAAGTTCATTGGTTGATCTCTTCCCATCGACCCTACCCTGCCTTTCTTCTGAGGTTTAACAGTCTGTTCCATGCTTCTATGTCTCTGAGTCCATTTTTGTTCATCAGTTTATTAAAATGGAACTCCCATTTAACCAGTGATCCCACTTCTAGGAATATAGCCTAAGAAACTTGAAACACTCATCAAAAAGAATATATGCACTTCTATGTTGAAAGCAGTGCAATTTACAATAGCTAAGATTTAGAAACTGCTTAAATGCCCATCAGCAGATGAGTGGATTAAAGAACTATGATACATTTAGACAATGGAATACTACACAGCTGTACAAAAAAAAGAGCTTTTACCATTTGCAACAGCAATGATGGACCTAGAGAGTATTATGCTAAGAACTATCTTTTAAACATCAGTGAGATCATTATATTGGCTATGCAAAGAAGGGGGGGGGGGGGAAATCCCAAACCTTTAGTATGGCATACAAATGATCTCCCTCCATCCCCATTTTGTATGAGTCTTCCTGTGCTCATTATTTTCAGCTGCCCTAGTCTCCTACCTATTCCTGAACACACCAAGCTCTTTGACTTAACTCAGTGGTCGGCAAACTCATTAGTCCACAGAGCCAAATATCAACAGTACAACGATTGAAATCTCTTTTGAGAGCCGAAAACTGACTTCTGCGCATGAGCCATGAAGTTTCAATCGCAGTACACGTGTGCACCTGCATGCGGCATTTTGTGGAAGAATCACATTCAAGGGGCCAAAGAGCCACATGTGGCTTGCGAGCCGCAGTTTGCCGACCACTCACCTAACTGCTTCCTCTACCTGGAATGCTCTTCCACTGGCTCTTCTCCTGCTGATCCTTCTTGTCTTCAGGTCTGCCCTTAATGCCATCTCCATAGGTCAGTCTGTCTTGATTATCCTATCGAAAGTTGGCTCTCACCTTAGTAGTCTGACATGCTGTTCATTTTTTCTTATAGCACCAATCTGTAATCACATACTCTGTAACATACTTGTGGTTTACAAATGCAAGCATGTGATTGTTTTTCTGTTGACTTATTCATTATCAACTCTCTAATTCCAAACCTAGATTGTAATTCTTTGGGGGCAGGGACCTCTGTCTGTCTTGCTCAGAGCTAAATCTGCAGTACTTAGCAGAGTGTCTAGCATTTAATTGGAGTCCAATAAATATTTGCTGAATCAATGAATGAACCTATTATCCAACCTCCCCTGTTCTACCGTCTCCATGCAGTTTTCATCATGAGATCCTGTAGATTCTTCCTCTTCAATAGCTTGATTCTTTCCATATCTTTACAGTTCCATCACTACTACCCTAGAGTAAGCTATTATCCACCTGCATGTGGCTTGCCATGGTAGTCTCTTACATTGTCTCTGTATGTTCATTCACCTCCAATCCATTCTTCTCCTTGCACTGGGAGTGATTTTTTAATTATAAGTCTGGTCATTTCATGTCCTTACTTAAATGACTTCAGTGGCTTCTCTTTGCTGTGAGGGTTAAGGCCACGATTCTTAGACCATTCTGCAACCTAGGTGGGTAGTGGGGGAAAAGCAGAGCTGGTGTTCCTCCAGGTGGCAAGTGGTGACTATTATACCCTCCACCTTCCCAGTGAATTGGATTAGAAAAATGCCCATTTTTCTTGTATCAATATATAAACTCTCTTTCTCCCAAAGACACAATTTTTTCCAGCTGTTTGAAGTATACATGTTTTCTGTACTGCAGAGCTTCACAACATTGAAGAAGAATGTTAATATTCAAATTCTCATTTTTTATTATTAAAAACATCTCTTTTAAATGGCAGCTCAGTTGGTTAGAGCATTGTCCCAATATGCCAAAGTTTTGGCTTCAAGCCTCAGTCAGGGCACAAACAGTAATCAACCAACGAATGTATGAATGAGCGGCACAACAAATTGATGTGTGTGTTTTTTCCCCTCTCTCTTTTCCCTTCCTCTCTCTCTCAAATTAATAAAAAATAATTAAAAAACAAATTGTTTTTTTTCAGAGAGGAACAAGAGGGAGAGAGAAATATCAATGATGAGAGAGAATCATTAATCATCTGCCTCCTGCATACCCCTAGTGGGAATTGAGCCCACAACCCAGGCATGTGCCTTGACTGAAAATCGAACTCTGACCTCCTGGTTCACAGGTCAATGATCAACCACTGAACCACACTAGCTGGGCCAAGTTTTCTTATCCTATGTTTAGAAGTCGTTTGTCTGTTTTTTGCAGATCTTGGTGTTAATAGACCAAATAAATAAGTACTTCTAGAAAAAAAGATGATGTTGCTTTTCAAAATAATGGCTAATGCTTATTGAGCATTTTTAATGTGCCAGACTGTCCTAATGCCTGAAATTTAGTCCTTCCAACCACCTATTTATTAGGATGGTACAGTTGTTACCCCATTTTTAATAGATGCAACAGCTACAGTTTTAAACCTTTCTTCCTTTTTTTATGCACCATGGGAACTCCTAAGAAATCTAGATCTCAGATTTTCTTGTTCCATGAAAAAGTAATTGATAAATTTCGAATGTTAAAAGAACTTTCAGGTAAACAGTAACTTGATCAGATCCTTTTAAAATTCCAAAATAGACAATAATCATTCACTACCAAGACCACTCCTTCCCAACCCTTCCCCAACCCCCTCCAACCAGCTGCTGAAAGCTAGGAATGCTAGCAGTAGTGATTCAAATTGACCTTCTCTGATTTCTTTGCCCAGACTTGGGTGTTGGAAAAATCAAGTAAAATGACCACAAGGTAAGACAGCCATGGAGGGATAAACCTGTAGCCTGAGGGGAGTGGAAAGAGAGAGAAAAGTTCTACCTACTTATGTTTAGATGATGTGCCCATCCATGGAGTGATGGTGTCTGTAGCAGGTGTGCCCATCAAGAAATAAGATTAATTGGACAAACATAAATGATAGCGCCTGACATTTGTATAGGGCTTGACAATTTGCTAGAGAGCTTTCATTTCCATGACCTAATTTGATTTTCATAGCAGTTCATGGAAAGTGGACATTATGAACATCCCATTAAAGATGAGCAAATAGTGGCTCCAGGGGGATAAGAACCTGGCAGAGGCCCAGAGGCCTCAAGGGGCACATCCCTGGCACAGCTGCAGAGGTTATGGTTTCTAAGGCGTCTGCTATCCACATGCACACGTCCTTCATAGAGAGCCCCTCGGTGGGCAGTTTGTGTTGGTGCTCGGAACACATCTGACAAGGGTGCCTCTCTTGGAGCCAACGTGACGTATCCCAGAAAACCAATCCCACTGACTTGGTGCCAAAATCTTGTTACTCAGCTTAAACATTACCTTATTCACCAGACTTAGCTGGCCCCTGGCAACTTGGACCTATTTCCAAAAACCAAATTCTTCCTCAAAGGTGGAAACTTTGCCAAAACAAATGGTATTCAAATGAATGAAACATAAAAAGAATGATCTCACACACCTAGAGGAAATAATGAACAACATAAACAGACCCAGAGAAAGAGAACCAGAAATCAGACTCTCAAACCTCAGAGGGAAAGTAAGGGTGGATGGGGGTAAGGGGAAGAGATCAACCAAAGGACTTGTGTGCATACATATGGGCCTAGTCAGTGGCCATGGACAACGGGGGGTGGGGGGGCATATCTAGGGAGGGGTTTGGGATGGGACTGGGGAAATAAGGACACTTATGTGAGACCATAATCAATAAAAAAAATTAAAAAAAGAAATGCCTAGAGTAATGTTTACTAAATATTAATGATGGACTTTTAGATGCTTTTAAAAAACTTGTATTTTTTTGTTCTTTTCTACATTATTTAAATCTATAAAGAGCCATGTTTTATGTTAATGAGAAACAATGGAAAGAGATTTCCTAAATAAAAACAATTGTTGGAAACAAACATGCCAAAATAGTAACAGTAGCTAAGTCTGAGTGGTAGATGTAGATGGTTGTCATGTGTGCGTGTGTGTGTGTGTGTGTGTGTGTGTGTGTGTGTGTGTGTGATTTTCCTTCACTCGAGTACTCAACAATCATTTTGAGCAACAGAAACATCATGGAATGAATGGAAACCATTTCAAGGAGCTTTACTTAAAAGGAGACCACATTCATTTGGCTGTGCCCACACCAGTGTGTTGGTTTGAAATAAATCAGTAAGCTATTTTATGCCTCATTCATAGCCCAACTGTCTGGTTGTGCCCTTGGTTCACTCTTGGAGGAAGAAGGCTACAATCATAGTACAGCCCAGCTCTCTCATACGTGTAGGCAAAGACTCTATGCAGCTGTTATTCACAGTGGTGGGGCAGCCATGTTTGGAATGGTAGCAAAGGCAAGGATAAACTCATCCCCTCCTTTCTTTCACTCTCCCCATTCATGGTCCAGAAAACTCTGGTTTATGTCCTTTCAGTGGCACAGGTTAGTCTCTTGGTGATGCATTCCACACTCCTGAGGTTAATAAATGACTTTGAAGAAAAGCAAGCACATTTGTCATGTACCTTTGTGTGACCTTTAGTTCAGTCGGTGAAGAAATATTGTGCTACGGGCACTTTCAAACAAGGAATTAGCCTTACTGCCCTCCTGCCACGTGAGCAGTCAGGAGACATGGTCTTTTCTTGGCTGCTTTTATTCCAAGAACTCCTTAGCAGCCAAGGGAGCTTATAGTTGGCTAAATTCTAGCTAGTAGAGTCTAGATGATAAAGCATTCCTTTACAGTCCAAGTACAAAGTAAACCACAACTGGTTTTACCTGACTAGTAGTATACCTTTCCCTAGTGGGCTAGAGTTGGGACTCAGATGTGTTCAGCTTGTGGCATTAGATGACATTGAGGTTCCTGGCCCAATGCCCCCCTTCCTGCCCAGCTCCATTATCCCCACAAGGTTTATGAATATTCTGAACAGCAATACTGTGTCTCCATCCTCTTGTCTGAACCAAACAAAGGAGAGATTGAAGAACTAGACTCTCTTCCAGCTTTGCACACCCCTCTTTAAGATACCATAAAGCTACAGTGGCACAGTTTTAAAAAAGTTCTGAAGAAAGCATTTATGTTTAGAAGGTAGCACAAATAAAAGATTTTAATGAGTAAAGTGAATATTCTCCATTAAAGAATCTTTAAATGGATACTGTAGGCAGAAAAAAGAAAGCAGAGTCATAAAGTAGAATCAACAAACCCAAAAGAGCCAATGACAGAATCTGGCACAGATATCAGAGGGACAATGGGATAAGAAAATAGTATACAACAATAACAACAACAACAACAACAACAACAACAACAACAACTCAGGCCCTTCCAAAAGTCATCTTGGAGTTTTCAAGAAGGGATAACATAGCATCAAATGTTAATGGTATAAATATGGGCAGACAATGCATGGATGGAGGTCCAGGACAACTGGCAGATCCTGGTCTGGAGGAACAATCGCACAGGAGATATCAGAACAATATTTTCAAGGGCAGGGCTTGTACCTCTCATGAACCACAACTGAAAGAGTTGGGAGCCAGCTTGAGCAAGTCATCCTAGATTATCCCTGACCTCTCTTTGTGATGGTTGTCCAAATGGCAGATTAAAAAAGTCAATGTTGGTTTCAGTAATTCAGGTAGATGTTTTTGATAATGATAATGACCTAGCAACTATAACCAAATATTTAGTATAGAAAAAAGATGTCTTCCTAGAAGTAGGTTTAAGGAAGGGTTGAGTAAGCTGCCTTGGGACAAAGTGCCCAAAGATAAGGAAGAACTATGTAACGAGCATTTCCCAGTCAGCATAAAGGGCAAAGGGAGCCCAGAGAACTTGATCTTTATTATTTCCTTCCTTATGCTTACTCTGGGGTTTTCTTGTTGCTCTTAAGAACAAGAACAAGACAGGGATGCCCAGTTTCACAACTCCTGTTCAACATAGAACTGAAAGTGCTAGCCATAGTGATCAGATAAGAAGAAAAAAATAAAAGGCGTCCAAATTGGAAAAGAAAGAGTAAAACTGTCATTATTTACAGATGAGATGATATTGTATATAGAAAGCCCTAAATGTCCATCCAAAAACTATTAGACTTAATAAATGATTTTGGCAATGTAGCAGGATATAAAATTAACACCCAGAAATCTATGGCTCTTTTATACACCAATAATGAACTCATAGAAAGAGAAACTAAAAAATAAATAAATTTAAAAAAAATCCCACTTACCATTGCAACAACAACAAAAAAATTAAGATACCTAGGAATAAACTTAACTAAAGAGGTAAAAGACCTGTACTCAGAAAACTACAGGATGTTTAAAAAAGAGATAGAGGAAGACATAAACAAATGGAAGAACATATCGTGTTCATGGATTGCTAGAATCAACATCATTAAAATGTCCATACTACCCAAAGCAATATCTAAATTCAATGCAATTCCTATTAACGGCATATTTCACAAACCCAGAACATATTCTCCATAAATTCATATGGAATTAAAAAAAAAAGATCCTGAAAAGCCACAGAAATCCTGACAAAGAACAAAGTTGGAGGGATCATAATACCAGATATCAAGCTATATTACAAAGCCACTGTTCTCAAAACTGCCTGGTATTGGCACAAGAGCAGACATAGAGACCAATGGAACAGAACAGAGAACTCAGAAACTGACCCAAGACAGTATGCTCAATTAATATTTAACAAAGAAGGCAAGAGCATACAATGGAGTCAAGTCAGTCTCTTCAATAAATGGTGTTGGGAAAACTGGACAGATACATGCAAATAAAGTGAAATTAGACCACTAACTTACACCATACACAAAAATAAACTCAAAATGAATAAAGGATTTAAATGTAGGATGGGAAACCATAAAAATCTTAGAAGATTTCATAGGCAGCAAAATATCAGACATATGTCATAGCAATATCTTTACCAATACAGCTCCTAAGATAGTGGAAACTAAGGAGAAAATAAACAAATGGGACTACACCAAAATAAAAAGCTTCTGCATAGCAAAAGAAACCATCAACAAAACAAGAAGAGAGCCCACTGCATGGGAGACTATATTTGCCAATGTTATATCCGATAAGGATTTAATCTCCGAAATTTATAGAGAACTCATACAATTTAGCAAAAGAAAGATAAACAATCCAATAAAAAATGGACAAATGACCTAAATAGACACTTTTCAAAAGAAGACATATGAAAACATGCTCAAAGTCACTAATTATCTGAGAAATACAAATCAAAATAACAATAAGGCTCCTTCTCACACATGTCAGAATGGCTATTATCAACAAATCAATAAAATTACAAGGGCTGGTGAGAATGTGGAGAAAAAGGAACTCTCATGCACTGCTGGTGGGGATGCAGACTGGCGCAGCCACTGTGAAAAACAGTAGAGTTTCCTCAGAAAATTAAAAATGGAGCTCCCATTTGACCTAGTAATCCCACTGCTAGGAATGTATCCCAAGAAAACAGAAACACCTATCAGAAAGGATATATGCATCCCTATGTTCATAGCAGCACAATTTACAGTGGCTAAGATTTGGAAGCAGCCTAAGTGTCCATCAATAAATGAGTGGATTAAAAAACAGTGGTACATCTTCACAGTGGAATACCTCACTGCTATAAGAAAAGAAGGAACTCTTATCTTTTGCAACAGCATGAATGGACCTGGAGAGCATTATACTAAGTGAATAAGCCAGTCGTAGAAAGATAAATATCACATGATCACACTCATTTGTGGAATATAATGAACAGCATAAACTATGAACAAAAATAGACCTAGATATGTAGAAGCATTGAACAAACCATCAAATCTCAGAGGGAAGGCATAGTGTGTGTGTGTGTGTGGGGGGGGAATGGAGTTGAGTGGGGGGGAAAGGTGGTTAGAGATAAACTAAAGGAGTTGTATGCATGTATATAAGCATAACCCATGGACACAGACAGTAAGGGGGTGAGGGCATGTGCTGAGGGTTGGGAGCGGCTGGGGAGAGGTCAATGAAGGAAAAAGGAGACACAGTTAATACTTTAAATAATAAAGAATTAAAAAAAATTTAAAAAATAAAGTGAGACATGAAGAGGTTATTGTAGGGCTAATATGCAGTCAATTCAGGATTTAAATCCAAGTGGTGAGACTTGATGCTTTTAGCTGATGGTCTATGCTGCCCCATTCCAATCATAATTCATTTAAACACTCTCTTATTATTGGATACATAGCTTGTTTCTAGTGTTTCATGTTCATAAATAAATACTGTGAAGAACATCTTTAGGCATAAGTCTTTTTATTTTTTTTAGGTTTGTGTTATAGTTCTTCAGCACTTTAGTTATTATGACCATACAATAGTACTGAGCATGTTTTTGTTTATAGTTTCTTAGATAACTTGTTTCTTTTCTATAAACAAATTTAAAGTGATTATTTTCAGGATAATTTGTTATGAGGGGAGCCATTTTATCTCACTCCACCAGAATCTTTAAAGCTGTAATAGTCTTTTATTTTTAATAAATCTTTATTGTTCAGATTACAGATGTTCCTCTTCCCCCCCCCCACATAGCTCCCCTCCATCTGATTCCCCCCATCCCATTTCCTTACCTCCCGCCACTGTTCTCATCCATACGTGTAAGATTTTTGTCCAATCTCTTTCTGCACCCCTCACACCCTCATCCCCCCGAGAATTGCCAGTCCACTCCCTTTCTATGCCCCTGATTCTATTATATTCACCTGTTTATTTTGTTCATCAGGTTTTTTATTCACTTGATTTTTATTTATTTATTATTTTATTTATTTATTTGTTTGTTTATTTGTTTATTTATTTAAAATATATTTTATTGATTTTTTTTACAGAGAGGAAGAGAGAGGGACAGAGGCTAGAAACATCAATGAGAGAGAAACATTGATCAGCTGCCCCCCACACAACCAAGGTACATGCCCTTGACCAGAATCGAACCTGCGACCCTTCAGTCCGTAGGCCGACGCTCTATCCACTGAACCAAACCGGTTTCAGCTTCACTTGATTTTTAGATTCATTTGTTGATAGATATGTATTTGTTATCACTTTGTTGTTCATAATTTTTATCTTTATCTTTATCTTTTTCTTCTTCTTCTTCCTCTTCTTAAAGAATACCCTTCAGCATTTCATATAATACTGGTTTGGTGGTGATGAACTCTTTAGCTTTTTCTTGTCTGTGAAGCTCTTTATCTGACCTGCAATTCTAAATGATTGCTTTGTTGGGTAGAGTACTCTTGGTTCTTGCTATTCATCACTTTGAATATTTCCTGCCACTCTCTTCTGGCCTGCATAGTTTCTGTTAAGAAATCAGCTGACAGTCATATGGGTACTCCCTTGTTGGTAACTGTTTTTCTCTTTTAATATTCTCTCTTTGTCTTTTGCTCTTGGAATTTTAATTATGATGTGTCTTGGTGTGGTCATCTTTGGATTCCTCTTGTTTGGGTTTCTCTGTGCTTTCTGGATTTGTAAGTCTATTTCTTTCACCAGGTGGGATAAGTTTTCTGTCATTATTTCTTCAAATAGATTTTCAATATCTTGCTCTTCTTCTGGCACCCCCATAAGTGTTAGTATGTTTGAAGTTGTCCCAGAGACTCCTTACACTATCTTTATATCTTTTTTTATTCTTTTTCTTTTTGCTTTCCTGGTTGGGTGTTTTTTGCTTCTTTGTATTTGAAATCTTTGACTTGATTTGGGATCCTCTAGTCTGCTGTTGGGTCTCTGTATATTATTCTTTATTTCAGTCAGTGTATGCTTAATTACTAGTTGGTCCTTTTTCATATCCTCAAGGGTCTCACTAAATTTATTGGCAGTTTCTAGAAAATTCTTGAAAAACCTTATAACCATGGTTTTGAACTCTATATCTTCCATTTCTTTAATTTGTTACCTGTTTCTTTGTCTCTGCATTTTGGCTGCTTCCCTCTATTGATGGAGTGGCTTTGTGTGGTAGGTGACCTATAGGGCCCAGTGGTTCAGTCTCCCCAATCACCTGAGGTGGACACTCTTGGTACATACCTTCATGGGCTGAGTGCACAGTCTTATTGTAGTTAAGCCTTGATTGATATTGGTATCACTGGGAGGAATTGACCTCCAGGCCAAATGGCTCTGAGGACCCACTGTGTCTATAATGGAAGAACTGCTGTGCTGGAGACACCTTTATGGGGCAGGACTTACTTCAGTGGGGCTTTGGTGCTCACTGAGTCTGCCTCTTGAATGTGTCACTTATGGATGTAAGGAGTTGAAATCTAAATTTTCTAGAAACTGCCAATAAATTCAGTGGTCTCACACTGACCACTAGGTACACTGGCTCCTAGATCTCCAAGGAGGTGCAGGTCAGCTGCTATCTAAGGCCACCCAGCAGTAGTTACAGCAAGATCTAAAGATTTCTCCTCTATGCTTGGTGTTTGGAAGTTTTGGTGCTGACTGACCCAGCTTCAGTTTGTTAGGTTAAGCTGCGAAAGAGCAGGCCATTCATATGCAAAAGCCACTGTGCACAGTTCAGGTGGGTTTGTAAATCAGATGGGGCAGGGTCTCAGAGAATCACTAGGGCATGGCAAACAACAATGGCTGCCAGTCAGCCATCCTCGCATTCCACACCCCAGCGAAGTAAACAATGATTTCTGATTGCACCTCTGCAAGAAAGCCACCCTCAGTTTCCACCCGATGGCAGACAGTCCAGCTTCTCCCCATAGAAATCTGGGTCCCCAAAGTCTCATCGGAAATTGGAGTTCAGAGCACCCAGGAGCTTGTGTCTCCCTTCGGATTGAAAAAAAAGAAAAAACTGCACCCAGTTGCCAGCCCGATTATTATGCCTTCGTACTTCTGCTTTTCTGTGCCTATGCAAGTCCTACCTGGACTCAATGCTCTTTTCTCTTTCCTTCTAGTTGTAGAATTTCCACTCAGACAGCTTTCCTGTGGTTCTGGGTGATAGACATTTTGTCCTTTAGTTGTAGTTTTGGTGTGGTTGTGAGAGGCAGCATGTACAGGTGTATACCTTATGCCACCATCTTGGTTTTCCCTAAAGCTGTAATAGTCTTGATAAGCAAACTGGTATATCATTTTAAAAAAAACCACCTTATTTCTTTTATTCAAGTAAAGTTAAAATATTTTATATATTCATCAATCATGTGCTTTATTTTTTCTTCATTTGAAAAGTGTTAATCCTTTGCCCACTTTTTTAAAAAGAAGGTCTTAATGGTTTTTTCCCTATTAAATCCTATGAGCTCTTTAGATACTGAAACATTTAACCTTTTGGCATATTTGATGCATTTTTTTTTTTTTCATTTCTCACCAGAGGATATTTTTCCATTGCTTTTTCAGAGAGTGTGGAAGGGAGGGTGTAAGGGGGAAAGAGAGAGAAACATCCATGTGAGAGAGACACATCAACTGGTTGCCTCCTGCACACATCCCAACCAGAAGCAGAAAGCGAACCCAAAACTCAGGTATGTGCCCTTGACTGGGAATCAAACCCAAGACCTTTCAGTCCTTGGGCTAAGGCTCTAACCATTGTGAAATACCAGCCAGAGCTAAATCAACTTTTTAAAGTTTATTTTCCTTTTAACTTAATTAGGACTTTTTTTTTTTTTACCTAAGTATTTTATATATTTATGTAGCAAAATCTGTCCATATTTTCCTTCATGATTCTCTGCTACTTTCACACATAGAGAGAACTTCCTTATTACCACAAGATAGCCTCTGCTTTTCTCCCCATCCCCCAAAACAGAAACTTCCCAAACTTAAACTTTTAACTTGAAGTTACATTTTGACTATGTGTATTTACAGTAAGAAGTTCATCTCTTTGAAAGCTAAATAAGCTATGTGTGATTATATTTGCTGGTGGATAACCTTTGAGTTCCATTAAATCTGCATAAGCTTGAGAGGCATCCAGAGCCAGATAGTGGGAAGATCATAGGGCTAAGAACAAATGGAGTTAGTAGCATGAATCAGGCCCCTGCCCTGTTGATTAGAGCATCATCCTGATATGCCAAGGTTTCAGATTTGATCTTTAATTAGGACACATACAAGGAGCAACTAATCTTATCTAATAAAAGAGTAATATGCAAATTGACCACATATCCGCTACACCCACAAGCGATGCCCACAAGCCACACCCACCAGCCAATCAAAGTGAATATGGAAATTAATCCCAACCAAGATGGCTGCAGCCACAGAGAACAGGAGAAAGGCTTGGGTTTCCCAGGCAATGGAAGAAGTCAAGCTTTCCGCCTGCCCTTGCTGGCCTAAGCCTCCAGTCAGCGCTACAAAGTCTCAATTATAGAAGGTAAACAAATCCAAACAGAAATGGCAGCAGCCTCGGAGCAAGCAAAAGGCTTGGTTCTGCTCAAGACTACAAATTTTCAATTGTAGAAGGTAAATAAATTCTGCTTGGGTCTCCGGGGCATGGCCGGCCTGAAAACCACCACAGGCCCCTCACCCAGGCCGCCCCATGCCCCAAGGGAATCCCCACCCTAATCCGAGACACCATTTATGGCAAACTAACTGGTCCCCACCAATGCACAGGCCTCTATCCTATCTAATAAAAGAGTAATATGCAGATTGACCATCACTTCAAAACACAGATGGCTGCCCCCATGTGGTCAAAGATCCTGCTCCCATGTGGACACAAGATGGCCACCACAAGATGGCCAGCAGGGGAGGGCAGTTGGGAGGCACCAGGCCTGCAAGAGAGGGCAGTTAGGGGTGACCAGGTTGGCAGAGGAGAGAAGTTGGAGGCAAACAGGCTGGCAGGGGAGCAGTTAGGCATCAATCAGGCTGGCATGAGAGTGATTAGGGGGTGATCAGGCTGGCAGGCAGAACTGGTTAGGGGCAATCAGGAAGGCAGGCAGGTGAGCAGTTGGGAGCCAGCAGTTCTGGATTGTGAGAGGGATGTCCGACTGCCCTAATTGGGCAGTGGAACATCCCTCGAGGGGTCCCAGATTGGTGAGGGTGCAGGCTGGGCTGAGGGACACCACCCTCCCCCACCCCCCGTGCACCAAGCCTCTAGTGAATGCATAAATATGTGGGACAACAAATCGATCTCTCTCCTCTCCCTTTCCACTCTCTAAGCCAATACTTTAAGAAAGCGTGAGTCATCATTTGCATAGTTGGGCCTTCTTGGTCAAGTCACTCCATCTTGCAGTGCCCGTCCTCATTTGTAAAATGGAGATGATGGTACCTATCCTGTCCATGTCCTTTATTTACCTTCTGAGATGTTCTGAGGATCAAGTGAGTTAATAGTAGGAAAGTGCCTTGTCAGTCAAATGCCTACATATTGAGATTTGTTCATTCATTCAGCTTCTCCTGTGTACCAGGCACCATACTGGATTCAGTGTTGACTAAGACATAGTATCTGTGCTTGACGAGTATGAACAATGTGTATTAGCTCATTTAAGTCTTTTAACAACCAATGAAGTAGGTAATAAAGAAACTGGGGCACATAGAGGTTAAATGACTTGCCCAAGATCACATACCTAGCACATAAGGGCTCCCATGTGCAAGGACATGGAACATTGATATGAGCAGACCTGGATTCTGACCTAAAGGAGCTCATGATATGATGATGAATAGGGGTCTGAAGCTGTAGGAGAGAACTTTGGCCTGAGGGGTCCCTTCTCTCTGGCTCTCTTAAATCAGCTGACACCCACCTCCTCTCCCTACCCAGCCTCTTCTGCAAGGACTACCAAACTGGAGATCTGGGTATCACAGCTGGCATCTCTGTGTCCACAGTGCCAACTCACCCCCTCCCTAGCATGCAGTTGGAGCTCAACTGATGCTTGTTAAACTATGCTGAAGGCTTAATCGCAGTACAGAATATTTAGAAAAACTATATGGAGGGTATGAGAATTCTTTCAATCATCAACTCCTATTAAGAGGAGAAAAACAAAACTTTTTTCCCCCCCTAAGAACAAACAGCTCACAATTATTGGAGGAGGAACAGGAGGGAGGGTAAGGGAAACCATTACAATCTCTTTGAGTCTGCTTCTTTCTTTCTCCATGAAAGACAACAAATAAACAAGAAAAATGCTTGTTAGGAACTCCACCTGGAAAGAAGTCCAATCACTCCATTTTTCTATTTGTTAGTAATGTTGCTTGTGTGTGTGTATTGAAAGAAGAATAGTTAAAATTAGCTTCCTCTCTGCAGGAATCATTTTACCTTTGCCCCATCATCACTGATAAGCATTCCCCGAGGATGGAGGAAAACAGGTATTTGCTCTGTTACCAGGGAGGAGAAAAATCAATCGTAGATGAGAAACACATAAAAGCCAATTGATTCGAATTACTCACCCCGAGAAATCTTCATTCTTCCTGCTCCTTCAACGTAAGGAAAGACCTCAGAGGCAGTCGAGTCAAAGGATACAGGTCAGTTAAGCAGCCACCCTATGGCAGGCACTTCCATACACAGCTCACAACCAGCCCTTGCAGGGGACATTACCGAAGTTGTACAGGTATCAAAAGAATGTCCACCAGTAAACACGGAGGCTTGGAGAGGTTAGATATGTTGCCCAAGGTCACAGGCATGGAAAGTCCACTTACATCCAAACCCTAGACTGCCCATGGCACAGGCAGACCTTATTTTCCTCACTTCACGTTTTGCCACCTCACTCATTGGCCCTGCCTAATTATGTCTTTTCATTTCTGTGCCTTTGAGTAATGTACAGTTCAAGCGACTGCAACCAATCTGCTTTTCCCAGGATCCGCATTTGGGGGAAATAGGCATAAAGCTCCTGGAAACTTTTTAGCAAACACTATCACACATGTCTGGGTTACTTTCCGTTTTATGAATGGATGCAATGGTAACCAAGATTGCCCTGCATTATAAAATAGGGCCCACCCCAATCCTCTAATTATTACTGGCATTAATCAAGGCACCTCAGCCAGTGCTTATATTGGATTGCAGGACACGAGAAAAGAGGAGAAAAACTTCAACCAGGTCATCGTCAGGCAAGAGTTGAATCAAAACTGCCAGGCATGAGTGAGGGTTATATGTCCCACTTTATGACTCTGGCAAATGGATCAAGTCTAATGTTCATTTTTCTTGAACTAAAAGCCTCCCAGAGATGAGAGAGACAGAGAGAGAGAGAGAGAGAGAGAGAGAGAGAGAGAGAGAGAGAGAGAGAGAGAGAGAGAGAGAGAGAGAGAGAGAGAGGGAAAGAATCTTATTTGTTCTGGATCAACTAAGTCTTTCTGATCCTTTTACTCTATGACACACTAGTTGTCTAGGGACCTTCTGAATCAGAAGACAGCTTTCTTGGGTACTAATCATTAAGTCCTCTTCACATAAGCACTTCCTGGATACCAGATCCCTAGTCCTGCTTGGGGCTGGCTTCCTTTTGTTTACCCTGAGGTCACTTGGATGACAGAACCAAAGGATGACAGATGAGAATCCCATTCCCCACCCCTAATGAGGAACTGAGTTCTGCGGAGCCTGCCCCACAGACATCTCCAGCATTTGTCTCCTTTTCTCCAGGGCTACTACCGCAGCCACCAGCATTCACGTCATCTTCACTGTCATCTGAATGATTGCAATCTCTTCAACTGGTTTCTCTGCCCCAAGCTTATACTCCTCTGTAACCCGGAATCCACAGCCAGCCAGAATGATTGTGCTCTAAACAAAATGCTCACTAAATCATTCCTTTACTTAAAACTCTCCAGTGGTTCCCTTTGTCCTAGGATGAATAATGAAAACAATAGCCAACAATAACTGGGAGCATAATCGGTGCCATTACGACATCACTTATCTCAATCAATTCTTGCAGCAACTCAATGAGGGTGGTACAACCTTCATTACCATTATATACTGAGGCCAAGTTACTTAACCAAGGTTCCACAGCCAGAAAGTGGGCAAGCCATGACTCAAATTTGGGTCCATATGACCATTGAGTGTATACTCTCACCACCATCCTATCCATAAGATGGCATGCAGATTCTCTGTGCCCTGGCCTGCCCACCACTTCAGTCTTATCTCTTAATAGCCCCTCTTTGTTCCTTATGCTTCAGCTCGTTGAGCCACATGAATGTCCTGGACCTTATGCTTCTGTGGGTTTTGTTAGTTTGTTTGTTTTTGCATATTAAACCCTCTTCTATAATGCCCTCTCTCCTTTGTCTAGAATCAGTGGTTCTCAATGTTTCTAATGCCTTGACCCTTTAATACAGTTCCTCATGTTGTGACCTCCAACCATAAAATTATTTTCTTTAAAAAAAAATATTTTATTGATTTTTCAGAGAGGAAGGGAGAGGGATAGAGAGTTAGAAACATCGCTGAGAGAGAAACATCGATCAGCTGCCTCCTGCACACCCCCCACTGGGGATGTGCTCGCAACCACAGTACATGCCCTTGACCGGAATCAAACCCAAGACCTCTATCCACTGAGCCAAACTGGTTTCGGCATATAAAATTATTTTCGTTGCTACTTTATAACTGTAATTTTGCTACTGTTATGAATTGTAATGTAAATATCTGTGTTTTCCGATGGTCTTAGGCTTAGAGGTTGAGAACCCCTAGCAGAGTTGCCTAAGACTATCAGAAAACACAGCTATTTACATTATGATTCATAACAGTAGCAAAATTACAGTTATGAAGTAGCAACAAAAATAATTTTATGGTTGGGGGTCACCACAACATGAGGAACTGTATTAAAGGGTCGCAGCATTAGAAAAGTTGAGAACCACTGGTCTAGATTGTGGAATGTCTCATCTTTCAAGATTCAACTCAAATATTAACTCTTCCATGAAACTTTTTTGAACCCTTCCTTTCCTTGGTAGAATTGACCACTCCCCTCTCTATGCATCACTGCACTCTTATAATAGCAACCACAGTACATTCCTAGCCTTACATGGATGAGTATGAGTCCCATCTGTTAGACTTCTATGAATTCCTTAAATGCTGGGACCCTGTCTTACCCATTTTATCCATAGTATCTAACACAGTACTGGACATTAGAAAATTTGCTGAAAATAGTGTTGGAAGAAATGAAAATATTTATTTGCACATAAAATACGTTGTTTGTCAGAGAACCCCACTGTGAGCTGTATATTACTTTTACTTACAGTATCAATGCAATTAGTTTTTTCCCCCTTTTCTTAAAAACTATATATGAAACTCTAAAAAGGTATGAGCCGTTTCAGGGCTGGGGAGAAGACATTGCAGTCTACCTTGCTGTTTTCACCTGGGAACGAACCCAGTGATAACAATAAACTGTCTATGTAAGAATAAAACTAATTTAAACATTTAATTTAAGAGCAAGAATAACAGCAATGGAAAACCAACTCATGACAGGACAAATGATGCTATGATAACAAAGCACCCTTTCCCCAAATTCCAAAAATGACAACTCCATGTGTGTATGCACATGCTGTATGGCAAACATATGGAAGACAGACTTCTCGATTCCAAGCAGCTAAATGCAATTCCTAACATTATGATCCTATCTCAAAACCAGGTATATATTCCCAACATTCCCAGTTGCCCTTGAGTATCAGCTAAAGGGAAACCTCCTTGAGAAAGCCTTACTTGGTCATGCAGTGCAGTCCATGTACACACCCCTCTCTCCTTTAAAGTGTGTAGTTTAGTTTGCGATTACATTTTCAATAGTTGTTTAACTAACAGCTGTCTCCCCAAAAGCATCTGTAAGCTTCTGGAGATCAGGGATCCTGCCTGATTCCATTCACCCTTACCCCTTCTCCCCCTGCAACTAGCACAGAGCCAGGCACACTAAACATTTTGAATGAATGAACGATGAGTGGTTCCTTCACCTCTTACTCATTTCCCTGTTTTCTTAATTATACTCAATTTCTTACCAAAATCAAGCTGTACTTCATCCATTCCTTTCCATTATTTCCCTGCATTAGCAAAAGGATAAGTCCTTATTTTATAATCTTCTCCCTCCCAACCCCCCAATCCACGGGGCTTCTTAGAAGTGGCAGCTTCTAACCAACCCGTATATTTCAACATGCTTTCCATGCAGCATGCAAAAATAAAGGAAAATGTAGCGACTGGAGGAGCTACTAGGTTTAAACACTCTACACAACTCCTAAAATACCTTATAATTCAATAAAAAGAATTTGAACAACTTCTATTTTATCGTACAGATAAAAATGGGCTTGTTTGATATTTCTTTTTTCTTTTTTTTCCTACTCAATCTGTCTTGCCCTGCATAGAAAAAGCTTGGGAAAAAGTTGATTGTGCTGATTGTTGGCAAGAAGTAAGCCACATACAGTATATGGTCTCTTACAAAATCATCTGGCGGCTGTTCCTGAATGACAGGGCCCAGGGCCCCAGATTCTTCTCCACTCAGGGGTCTTGGGCTGCACCTCCTTCCTCTACTGCCCACTCCACCCCGCCCCCCTTCACAAATATAAAACCTCCACCCTCTGAGTTCTTACCGAGGAAAAATCCCACGCAACTCTGCTGGTCCTAGGGGGGAAGAGGAGGGCAATGGAAAGATGTAACTGGCGGAGTTCCACTTTGTAAAATCAGAACCAGCGAGGTGTTAGTTTCTGGAATCTAGAACACTTTAGGAACTATCCTGTATTGACTCCCCTCACTACCGGCCCCCGCTGAACTTGCACTGGGAAAGTCCAGTTTAAGGGAAAGAACAGTGATTACAGAACTTCTCACGGACAATTCCCCAATGCTGCTTTCTTCAAATCGCTGGAGAGTTAAGGCAAATAAAGGAAATAACCTTTGGGTAGTGCGCTCCCTACCCAAAGGGCAACTGCAGTGGAAGACTTGGAAGAAAGCAGGGGTAGTGCTGGGGGACAACACGGGAGCTTAAGGTTTGCAGGCAGTGGGGTGACGTCATTATCTTCTGGTATGTTCATTAGGCAGGAGGTGGGGTACAGAATCAACAGGAGGGGACAGAACAAGAAGGTTAGGAAAGAATATGGGTGAAAAAAACCCGGAATTATAGATAAACACAAATGCTAGTATGGGCGTTATACTAGATTCTAGAATCTAGAAGATAAAGTTGTATTTGATTTTTCAACACTATGTGCATGTGTTATCTATTGAAACTATAATTTTTAAAACAATTTTTAAAAGAATAAAATAATTCATCTATCTAGTATATGCAAAAAAAATTTTTTTCACTCCCCAAGGAATATGGAGGCTGGTGATCAGGCCCAGAGGCTGGGACCTTAATTTGGTGCCACCCAGGCCAGGACCCTAAGGCAGCTGGAGGGTTGGGCCGAGATCCTCCAAGAGGGTTGATGGCCCACCAGGGTGGGTACAGATTCAAACACCCTAGAAAACTGTCTGTTCCCTTAACACACACGGGAAAGGCGTTCTTTGCGACAACGCTACAGACAGAAGAAACAAGGCACAGGCATCAGACACCATCCACAGTCCCAGTCTTGGCGCGCCCTCGGGTTCCTCCGCGAAGGCGCCCGTCCCACCGCCCCTTTGGGGGTAAAATGAGCCGCTGGGTCCCGCCGGGAAGCTTTTGGTCTTGTCACTTGACTTGCCTCAAGACCTGCACCCAGTGTTTCCAGGGCTGAGCTGCTTGGGACCGGCGCCCTTCGTTTGGCCCCCGGAGCCCGCAGCCCCCAGACCCGCCACGGCCCCTCCCGCACCGGGACCCGTGCTGCCCGCCCTCCTCGCGCCCAAGCCCGGGCCCCTCACCTGGGACAGCGCCGGCCCGTCTGCTGTGGGTCCCCGCGAGGATGGGCTCTCGGCTTAGCTGAGACGGCGCGCGGCCCCGCTCCTGATTCCTAGGTTCTGGTCCCGGAGAGGCGCCCGCCCCCAGACCTGGCCACCGCAGCCCCCGCAGCCCCTGCAGCCCCTCTGGGCAGCCGCCGCGGCCCCGGCCTCCGAGCTCCGCCCCTCGCCCGCTCCCCGCCCGCCTGCCCCGCGGGGTCCGCGGCTGCCGAGCCCAGCTCCCCTCGGAGCCCCTCACGGAGGCTCTCTGACCCTGCACCCCGAGCAGCCCCGCTTCCCTCGCCGTCTGCCCCACCTGACCGCGTCTGCCCCACCAGGGCGCGTCGTCCCTCCCCCGTCGGGTCTGGTCCTCGGGGACGGCTGGCCCCGCACTCGGGTCCTCTCTGGTCCTCTGCCCGCAGTGCCACGACGGGAGTTCCCGGACTCGGGACCCTACCCCCGGGACCCGGACCCGCGGTCCAAGACCCCCTTCCTTCCCCCTACGATGGAAAGAGGGGGCTTCGGGTTCCACCAATGTTCTCTGTGCCAGAAGTGGGGGGAAATTCTCCCCCGCCCCCCCCCCCCCCCAATAGGAGGGCAGAGAGTCACAATAAAATAAATATAAACCCCGTGCCCAAACTCTTACTCATTCTGCGAGACCCAGGTCGAGAGCTGTCTGTGCTGGGAGACGTTCCTGGGACTCTCAACAGCTCCCTCCTTCCACTCCCCTGGCGAAGGGCGCTCGATCCTCCCTGTCCAGAGAGGCAGGGACCTGGAGCCCGGGTTGCCTCTACCAGCCCGGACCTGGCTCACCCCAATCCTCAGCCTCTGGCTCACCCAGTCCCCAGCCCCTGGCACAGCGCCGAACCTCCATCAGGCGCTCCAATATTTTATAAATAAGTGGAACATTAATTTCTTTTGTAGAAAACCAGATAATTCTTCTTCTCTCAAGTACCACACATTCCTTCCGGCAAGCAATTCGCTAGTCTCTATAAAGAGCCAAATCCCCTTTGATGTAGTCATTCCATTCTTGGGGAAATTTCCAGCACAAAATAAAGCTGTGTGGGGTGTTCCTATCAGGATCATTTATTACAGAAATAATAATTTAAAAAACCGCAAAGAGCAAACAAACAAAGCGAAACTGTCAACAAAAGGAAATTGGTTAAATAAATTAAGGTAGGGTAACTTAGGGTTATTATACAACCGTTAAAATGCTAAACATTAAGGCAAAGCGTGTCTCAAAATGTTTTTTAGAGCCCTTGTTGGTTGGCTCAGTAGATAGAGCATAGGCCCGAGGACTGAAGGGTCCCAGGTTCGATCCCTGTCAAGGGCAGGCTCAATCTGGCCTGGGGGTGGGGGAGTGTGGAGAGGAGGGGGTGTGCAGAGACAACCAATCAATGTATCTCTCACATCAATGTTTCTCAGTCTCTCCCTCTCCCGTCCACTCTAAAAAGGTCAAAAAAAATATCTTTGGGTGAGGATTAATAACAACAAAATAATGTTTTTAGAACAGGAGAAGACATTTATTTATAAAGGGGAAAAAAACAGAAAAATATTAAGCAATATGATAAAGCAGATAAAGTGTTTATGAAATAATATTAAGCCAAAATAGTAAAAAAAAAAAAATTGCATAATTACCATGCTTAACAACTTAAAATAAAAATTCAGATTTCTGCTCTGTAAAATGAGGATTGTGCCTATTTCAAGGGGATCCTGGATTATTAAATGAGATGTTAGAGGAAAGTGCCTGAAACATAGTGGATACTCACCAAAAAGTTTCCATTTTCTTATTTCAAAGGAATGCAGACTCACATCTAGAGTCTCAAATACATTCTCATCATAGCCCCGCTCTGTCCATTTGACTTCTTTTCCGTCAAATGCAGGGTAGCAGGAGTTGAACAAAGGTTCAAGCGCCACATTAAAGTGAAGGGGAGAACCTAGGTAATAGGAATAAGTGCCAAGTCCTCCCTTGGGCCCAAATGCTTAGCAACCCAAGTTCACAATGGGGGATTTGGTTGTCAGGCAGAACATGCCAATATAACCCAGCCATTTTAGTTGGCTGCAAGCACAGCCTGGTCAGTGTCCAAAGGCTGAATTAATTCAGCCCCAAAGCTGAATGATGCTGGAGTCTTGGGCTGAATTTATATTCTTCAATATTCAGCATAATGTTCAAATGTCTTTAGGAAAGCAGCACTCTGAAGAGCTAATACTACTCCCATCTTAAAGATGGAGAGACTGAAGTTTACAATGGTTAAGGTATATAGGATCGAGCAACCAGGAGGTAGAAGAACCGTGACCTCAATCTGATCAGTTTGACCACCACCACAGTGCTTGACTCCTTCCCCAGGGGGTCCCAGTGTGTACACCTCCCACTAGACATCTAGGAGGTGCTTTTGAGTGGCACACAGACAGTGAGGTTAAATAAGAGACCACACGGTGCAAACAGTATGCCCCTTCCGTTCTCCTGAGCCTGTGACAAGGAAGAAGAGTCATTTCATGGTGCTTTGTCTCTACACCTCTCAACATCTGCTAATCTCTGTTTTAACAGAGAGAGGTTGCCTCAGGTTCAGCACCTTTGCTAGGCAACACTTTCTAAGTAGAATTTAATATCATCACTTTCTCTTCCTTCTGATATTATTCCTTATGCTGTCAGGCTCCAATTGATAGAGGTTTTCCACTTATAAAGTGATGTACTTTGCATTTAAGGTAAAATTACTCACCTATGAAAATTGGGCCATTTGAAAGAAAGATATTACAAACCAATAGGACCAGTGATACTTGGGTAGGATAAAAATGGCAAAATAATGGAGGTTGTACACAAATGCATGGCTTTTTTTCCACACTCCATTATGACCAATGGATGGAAGGTACCTGAGGCAGGTTTCAGTTAGAAAAGAAAGAAGTTCCTGACAATCAGAGCTGAATAGGAAAAATGTGTCGAGGGTGTTAACCACATTCTCTTCACTCCAGGTTTGACTTAGAGGTTAGAAGCCTGCTTGTCACTAATGATGCCATGGGGGGTCAAACACCAGATAGGCTAGAAGCTTTAATGTTCCTGCCAGCCAGGAGAATCTGAAGTTCTTGACAGCTGAGCTTCCCAGGGACCTGACCACTGGAGGGACTGGATTTTGGAGTAAGTTACATTAGCTCTCTTCAAGGAAAAAACCCCAAAGAAAAGTTCCAAAGGAGCTTTGAGCAATGGCAATGCCACTATGACAACTGAATAGTTTATGGAGCATTAGATTACCCCCAAGGTTCTTGTTTTGAAAGAGACAACATTTGGGGGGATTTGTAGAAATAATGAACAACATAAACTGATGAACAAAAACAGACCCAGAGAAAGAGAAGCAGGGATCAGACTTTCAAACCTCAGAGGGAAAATAAGGGAGGGTGGGGGTAAGGGGAGAGATTAACCAAAGGACTTGTGTGCATGCATATGGGGCCTAGCCAGTGGCCATGGACAACAGGGGGGTGGGGGCATATGTGGGGAGGGGTTTGGGAATGGGGGGGATGAAGACAATTATGTGATATCATAATCAATAAAATAAAATTTTAAAAATAATAAAGTTATTATTGATAAAAAAATCATTTACAATTACACCGCCTTCTGGTGTAGCCTCTATTCATAACCATCCCCAAAGGCCAAAAGGATAGGGCTGCCCCCCCCTTCCTTCCACACATTAGCATTTCCCACTCTCGGGTTTCTTTGTGTGGTACCTGCTTATCCTAAAGCAGCTGTCCCTGCTGTTCCTTTAAACCCATTTTGATCAGTATAAAAATGCATGTGTGTGGGGAAAAGGTACACAGCAGTCAAAAAATTACTTTGGTGTTTACTTTGCAAGCATTTAGCTTAAAAATTTATGAAGTACAGAACCATGTTCCTACTGCCTTAAAGTATTTGGCACATGAGATATCTGAGAGGTCACCTGGGCCCTTTGGCTCTATGGGTAGAAATGTTCTAAGGAGCTTACTTGGCAGGTAAGCTAGAGAGAGAAGAGCCCTCTGAAGGTCTAACTGCCTCCATTTGAATAACTGCATCTGGGGACAGCTCATTCGATGTCAGACAGCTCTTTGGAGTTAGCAAGTTCTTTCCTGAGCGCCCTTGATGACTCTCTTTGTCTCACACTCTATATCCAATCCACCTGCAACTTTTTTTAAATTTAATAAATCTTTATTGTTCAGATTATTACAATTGTTTCTCTCCCCCCTCCCATAGCTCCCCTCCATCCGATTCCCACTCCACCCTCTACCCTTAAATCCCCCCCCCACCCACACACACTGTCCTCATCCATAGGTGTAGGATTTTTGTCCAGTCTTTTCCCATACCCCTCAAAGCCCTTTCCCCTTGAGAATTATCAATCCTCTACCATTCTATGTGCCTGATACTATTATATTCACCAGTTTATTCTGTTCCTCAGATTTTTAATTCACTTGATTTTTAGATTCACTTGTTGATAGATATGTATTTGTTGTTGATAATTTTTTTAAAATAAATCTTTATTGTTCAGATTATTACAAATGTGATCCTCTTTCCCCCCTCAATTGCTCCCCTCCACCAGGTTCCCACCCCACCCTCTGTCCTTTCCCCATCCCCCATTGTCCTCATCCATAGGTGCACAGTTTTTGTTCAGTCTCTTCCCGCACCCTCACTCCCCTTTTCCCCGAGAATCGTCAGTCCACTCCCCTTCCATACCTCTGATTCTATTATATTCACCAGTTAATATTGTTCATCAGATTTTTTTAATTCCCTTGGTTTTTAGATTCACTTGTTGATAGTTACGTATTTGTTGATCATAATTTTTATCTTTATCTTCTTCCCCTTTCTAAATAACCCCCTTCAGCAATTCATATAATTCTGGTTCGGCAGTGATGAACTCTTTTAGCTTTTTTTTATTTGTGAAGCTCTTTAACTGTCCTTTGATTCTGAGTGATAGCTTTGCTGGGTAGATTATTTTTGGCTGTAGGTTCTTGCTATTCATCACCTTGAATATTTCTTGCCATTCCCGTCTGGCCTGCATGGTTTCTGTTGAGAAATCAGCTGACAATCGTATGGGTGTTCCTTTATAGGTAACTACCTGCTTTTCTCTTGCTGCTTTTAATATTCTCTCTTTGTCTTTTGCTCTTGGAATTTTAATTATGATGTGTCTTGGGGTGGTCCTCCTTGGATTCCTTTTGTTTGGGGTTCTGCGGGCTTCCTGGACTTGTAAGTCTATTTCTTTCCCCAGGTGGGGGAAGTTTTCTGTCACTATTTCTTTCAGTATTCTTTCTGTATCTTGCTCTCTCTCTTCTTCTGGAATCCCCATAATTCTGATGTTGTTTCACTTGAAATTGTCCCAGAGGTTTCTTACACTATCTTCAACTTTCTGGATTCTCTTATCTTCTCCCTTCTGCAGAGGAGTGTCCTCTGGCTCTTCGTGTTCTAAATCTTTGTCTTGATTCTTGTGATCTTCCAGTCTGTTTTTAAGACTTTGTATAATATTTTTTATTTCAGACAATGTTTTCTTCATTTCTTGTTGATCCCTTATTATTTCTAGTTGCCCCCTTTTCATATCCTCATAGGTCTCATTTATTTTATCGGCCTTTTTTAGGATATTGTTGAATAACCTTATAACTGTAGTTTTGAACTCAATGTCCAATCTTTTCTTTTCCTCCATCTCCTTCCTTTGTCTCCTTCCTTTTGTCTGCATTTTAGTTGTTTCCCTGATTTGATGGAATAGCTTTGTGTTCTAGGTGTTCTGGTAGAGCCCAGTAGCACAGCCTTCCCAGTTACCTGCAGTGGACAGTCTTGGTGTAGCACTTTGTGGGCTGTGTGTGCAGTCTTGTTGTTAAGCCTTGCTTATTGTTGGTATCACTGGGGAGAGTTGATCTCCAAGCCAATTGGCTGTGAGGATCAGCAGAGTCTCAGCTAGGAGGGCTTCTGTACTCTGCTTGGATAGGGCGGGGTCTCGGGGTGGCGCAGACAAGCTTTGGTTCCCTGTCAGTCTCGCCTTAGAAAAGTCCTGTTCCTGGAGAGTTTCGGTAGATTGGTTGCAGGCTAGCGCACCTCTTTGGTAAAGGCACAGACTAGCTTTGGGTTCCTGCCAGTCCCTCCTCAGAGAAAGCCAGCCTCTGGGAGAGCTTCTGTGCTCAGCTAGAGATTGGGCGGAGTATCAGGTTGGTGCAGACAAACTGTTTTCCCTTGGGCTCCTCCCCAAGTCCCACAGTAATGGCCTCTGGCTTCACACACCTCTGAGAGATCTCTGCCTGCTGCCTGACAGTCTGGCCTCTCCCTGTCTGGGGCCGTCTATCAGAGCAATAGGCTGATTCTGTTTTCCTCTCAAACAAGAAAGCCAGTTGTGCGTTAGCTGTCTGCCCACTCAGCGCACCGGGAGTAAGCCAGTAGCGAACTCAGCCCGGCCCGCCCTCTCTGCGCGCCAGTAGTAAGCCAGCAGCAATCTCTGTCCGGCCCTTCCTCTCCCCGCTCTGGGAGTAAGCCAGCGCCTTTTCGCGCACACAGTTCTCTGTACCTTCACAGTTCCTGAGGTTCAGCGTGCCTTCTCTCTCCTTCCCAGATGGCAGAGCCTCCTCTCAGCTAGCCTTCCGGCACTTCAGGGCAATGCCTCCCCTGTTTTTCAGTTCTAACTTCAAATTTGTTGTGGTAGGCTGCATTCAGGTGTCTACCCTATGCCACCATCTTGGTGTCCACATTCTGTTGTTCATAATTTTTATTTTTACTCTTTTCTTCTTTCTTTTCTTAAAGAATACTTTTCAGCATTTCATATATTACTGGTTTAGTGGTGATGAACTCCTTTAGCTTTTTCTTGTCTGTGAACCTCTTTATCTGACCTTCAATTCTGAATGATAAATTTGCTGGGTAGAATAATCTTGATTGAAGGTTCTTGCTATTCATCACTTTGACTATTTCTTGCCATTCCCGTCTGGTCTGCATAGTTTCCGTTGAGAAATCAGCTGACAATTTATGGGTGCTTTCTTGTAGGTAATTAACTATTTTTCTCTTGCTGCTTTTAACATTCTCTCTTTGTCTTTTGTCCTTGGCATTTTAATTATGATGTGTCTTGGTGTGGTCCTCTTTGGATTCCTTTTGTTTGGAGTACTGCACGCTTCCTGGACTTGTAAGTCTATTTCTTTCATCAGGTGGGGGATGTGTTTGGTCATTATTTCTTCAAATAGGTTTTCAGTATCTTGCTCTCTCTCTTCTTCTGGCACCCCCATAATTCTGATGTTGGTATGCTTGAAGTTGTCCCAGAGGCTTCTTACACTAACTTCAACTTTTTGGATTCTTTTTTCTGTTTGCTTTTCCAGTTGTTTTTTGCTTCTTTGTATTTCAAGTCTTTGACTTGATTCTTTCATTCCTCTAGTCTGCTATCGGGTCTCTGTATTATATTTTTTTTATTTCATCCAGTATATGTGTAATTTCTAGTTGGTTTTTTTTCATATCCTTAAGGGTCTCATTAAATTTATCAGCCTTTTCTAGGAAATTCTTGAAAAACCTTATAACTGTGATTTTGAACTCTATATCCAGTCATTTTTTTTCCTCCATTTTTTTTCATTTGTGATCTGTTTCTTTGTCTCCGAATTTTGGCTGCTTCCCTGAGTTGATAGAGTGGTTTTGTGTGCTAGGTGTCCTATATGGTCCAATGGGTCAGCCTCCCAGTTACTTAAGGTGGACACTCTTGGTGTACCCCTTTGTGGACTGTGTGTATAGCATTGTTGTAGTTAAGTCTTGATTGTTGTTGGTGTCATTGAAAGGAATTGACCTCCAGGACAATTGGTTGTGAGGACCCGCTGTGTCTATAATGGAAGAATTGCTGTGCTGGAGACAAGCGTATGGGGCAGAACTTGTTTCAGTGGGACTTTAGTGTTCATTGAGTCTTCCTCTTGAATGTGTCCCTTATGAGAGTAGTTGAAATCTGGTGTCATCTCACACAGACCACTAGATACACTGGCTTCTGGATCTCCAATGGGATGCAGGTCAGCTACTGTCTGAGACCACCCAGCAGTAGCTACAGCAAGAACTATAGTTTTCTCCTCTTTGCTTGGGGTTTGGAGGTTTTAGAGCTGTCTGACTGGAACTGCAATTTGTTTGTTTAAGCTGAGATAGGGCAGGCCATTTATATACAAAAGCTGCTGTGTGGAGGTTGGGTGGGTTTGTAGATTGTGCGGGGCAGAGTCTCAGGGCATCACTAGGCTAGGGCGTGGCAAACAGCATTGGCTGCCAAGTCCCCAGCACAGTAAACAATGATTGGTAGGTGCAGCTCTGCAAGAAAGTCACCCTCACTTTCCGACCTGATGGTTGACAGTCCAGCTTCTCCCTATAGAAGTTTGGGTTCCCAGCATCTCCCCTAAAACTGGATTTCAGAGTAATTGGGAGCTTTTCTTTCTTTGGGATAAAAAAAAGCAGCTCATCCAATTGCCCACCACCAACCCGATTCATGCACCTCAGTACCTCAGCTTTTCAGCGCTTGTGCACGTCTCAGTGCTCTTTTCCCTTTCCATCTAGTTGTAGAACTTCCACTCAGCTAGCTTTCCCATGGATCTGGGTGAGAGACATTTTCTTTTTTAGTTGTAGTTTTGAAATTGTTGTGTGAGGCAGCAGTTTAGGTATTTGCCTATGTTTCCATCTTGGTTTTTCTCCTCCACCTGCAACTCTTGCTGGTTCTAATTTCCAAATATACCCAGAACAACCTCTTTGCTCCACCCAACCACTAGTGGCCTCATCCAAGCCAGCACCATTTTTCTTTCATAAAACCTTCTGTTTCTGCCTCTCTATAGTATATTCTTCCCACAGCAACTGGAACGACACATTTCAGTTAACTTTAATTATGTCACTTCTCTGCCCCAAATCTTTACTGTAATGACTTTCTATCTCATTCAGAGTAAAATCCATGGCCAGCATTATTTGGCTCCTGGCTATTTCTCTGATGTAATTTCCCAAAATCTTTCTTGGCTCCACACACACTGGTTTCCTTGCCGGTCTTTAAATGTGCCCTGTATAGCCTGCCTCAGAGTCTTTGCATTTACTTTTCTTAGCATGGAACACTCTTCTCCCTCATGTTTTTTTGTTTTGTTGTTTGTTTTTTCTCTCTCTCTCTATTCATGTTACCTTTTCAGAGATGGGTTTCTTTGGGATGTCTGGCTCTTAGTAGCATAGCCCCTCTTCCTTATTCAACCCATTCCATCACCATTTCTTTATTATTATTATTTTTTATTGTTTGAAGCATTACAAATAGTAGTACATATGTCTCCTTTTTTCCCCCCTTGATCTCCCTCTAGCCTCCCCTCCCACCCCCCTGCATATGCCTTCACCTACCTCCCCCCGCCCCCCGTCTTGTATTCATTGGTTATGTTTATATGCATGCATACAAATCCTTCAGTTGATCTCTTACGGCCCACCCCCAACTTCCCTTGCCTTCCCGCTATAGTTTGACAGTCTATTCAATGGTTCTTTATCTCTATAACTATTTTTCCCCATTTCTTTTCTTTGAAAAATTTTGCAACTGCAGACTAGAAATAAGCATATAATAACAAAAACATTTGAGTCCCAATTTCAATGTTCAACAGTTATGAGGCCCAGTTTCAATGTCAAATAGTTCCTTATGTGTACATGTCAGCAATGATATCTGGATGATGGACAGATGGTGGCAATGCAGTTCCGACCCTCTCTGCTTTGGTTCTGGGCAACCTGCAGCAATGCACAGCTGCTTACTGCTAGTGTGGCCTGGCATCTTCAACGTCTTCCATCTCTGGACTGTTTCTCCTCTTGTCTTCAGGGTTGGAGCAGACTCTCTGTTGCAGGAATCCCCATGGTCTTAGAGGAGTTTTCTGAAAATATACAAACCTATTCTTGACCCAAAGTTACTAAAGGAATCTTTTCTATGAAATCGACTTGGTATTCTTTTTATTTTAGCCCAAACGAGTTTCCTCTGGCTTATTTTGATACCATGTGTGATTTTCATGGGTGTGTTGCTGTTAGCATTACAAATAAAAAATTAATTTTCTACCTTAAAAGTTTTCTAGATGTAATTTACTTACAGGATATTTTTCCTTACATAATATTACCCTACTATCCCTCCTTTTTTTTTTTTTTTAATGGATGCTTTTGTAAATTTTGTAATGCAGTCTTGATAACTTTAAAATTTAAGATTTTTTTTCATTTATTTATTTATTTTTACATATTTTATTGATTTTTTTTGCCCCCCTCCCTCCCTCCCACATATCCCCTCCCTCCCCAGAGTTTTATGTCCATTGGTTGTACTTATATGCATGTAAACAAGTCCTTCGGTTGATCTATTATCTCCCCCAGATCCTCCTCCCCTCCCAGCTGTAATTTAACAATCTGCTTGTTGCTTTACTGTCTCTATATCTATCTTTTGGTTCATCAGTTTATAATGATCTTTATTATCCACAAATGAGTGGGGTCAAGTGGTGTTTCTCTTTCATTGATTGGCTTATTTCACTCAGCATGATGTTCTCCAAGTCCATCCAGGTTGCTGCAAATGATGAGAATTCCTTCTTTTTTATGGCAGCATAGTATTCCATTGTGTAGATGTACCATAGTTTTTGCCCCCCCCCATACACATCCTCCCTCCCCAGAGTTTTGTGTCCATTGGTTGTACTTATATGCATGTATACAAGTCCTTCGGTTGATCTATTATCTCCCCCAGATCTCCCTATCCTCCCTGCTGTAATTTGACAGTCTACTTGTTGTTTTACTGTCTTTATATCTATCTTTTGGTTCATCAGTTTATAATGTTCTTTATTATCCATAAATGAGTGAGGTCATGTGGTATTTCTCTTTCATTGACTGGCTTATTTCACTCAGCATGATGTTCTCCAATTCCATCCAGGTTGCTGAAAATGATGAGAATTCCTTCCACACAGATAATAATTTAATAAAAAAAATGTAAAAGAAAAACAAAACAAAGCAAAACAAAATTTAAGTTTTTGCACAAAAATAATACTGCGTTAGGTTCATTTAAGCAATTTTACCATGAGATGCACTACCAATAGAAATTTTAGTTAATACTTTAGGAACAGCTTTTTATCCAGTACACTTAAATTTTCTTGGATATTCACTCATTTCTATTAACCAATTTAAATTAACTTGAAAACTTGATTACTATTTTACTGTCAAATTTAATATTCTAACAACAATCTTAGTTTACCCCGTAAATATTAGTGGAAAGGATTATTTGCATTCTTGAGTAGGCCATGAGCATTTCTGGTGCTATGCTGGATTTAGATATAAGGCAGCTGATGTTGGTCAAGTCTCCATCTGTTACCTGGGTCTCCATCTGCGCTGGGCATGGGAAGCAAAGCAGCCATGGGGGCAGGAGACCTCCCTCCGAAGGGGGTCTCCTTTGGGGTTCAGGTCCCTGCAAGGTTGGGGGGGGGTGAGAGTCTGTGCCCCATCTCTGTTGATCTTCATGTTCTCTCCTGATGGCCCTTCTGCAACTGTGCCTGTCTTAGGTTGTTCCTTCCCTGAGGAATCCTATCTGTCTCTGGCTAACCAGCCATACTCTGGGGCCAAGCAGCGTGATTTGAGGTTTAGTTCTGTTTCCTTGGTAGCCTATGCTCCCATGGCCTCCTTGCCCAACTCCTGTCTTGGGATCCCCTCGCCTGTTGGTGGGCCCCAGCACTGATCACATATCTCGGAGGACTCAGGTTTCTTCTCCAAGGAGGGCCCAACTCACACCATTGGGCAAGAGACAGATCCATGGTACCAGTCACCACGAGGTTTCAACATGAACAGAAAGCTCAGGCAACAGCTGTGGACAATTGGATTGTGAAAGGAGGGTCCCTCTTGGCCAAAAGGGCAAGAGGGGACAATATAGAATGCTCCAGTGCCTTCCCAGTGCCTTAATTCTTTCTGAAGGGGATTAAATCCTTTCATGTCTTTATGAAAATTGCTGGCAAACATTCAGAGAATTAGTTTGTAAGGTTTTTTTTTGGTGGTAATAATATGCTGTTGTAAAATATCAAAAATTATAATGACATTGTAGGATAATATCATGTAAGGACATTCTTTGCTTTAGGCCCTGGCAATTACATTTCAAACTGGCTGTCAATTTCTTTTTGTAACTTTATGTAAACTTTGTCAGAGAGGCAAACACACAAATTATTTACTTTAGTTCAAGAGGCCAAATATATTGACTTTCAATTACAATCCTTACGACTTTTGAAAGAAATCTCTTTTTATTTCCTTCCATAAAATTTTCAGGCTACAGAGAGTTTCATTTAAAAATCTTTGTCAGAAGAAACAATTTCTCTTAAGGTTATGGTAACCACTTGTATAGAGTTAATGTATTTTTTATTATAAAATGTTTATTTATTAATTTATTAATTTTTATTTTTTACATATATGTCCCTATTTCCCCATTTCCCCCTGTAGTCTGTGTCCATTGATTAGGCTCATATCCATGCATACAGTCCCTCTGTTGGTCTCTCCCCCTTACCTCACCAGTAATATTACTAGGTTAAAAGATATGCATATGTGTAGCACTAGAAGTTACTGTCAAAGAATTTTCTGAAGTAGTCATAAAATTTTATATTTCCACCAGTAGTCAATGAGAGTTCTTATTTATTTACCTATAATACTTACCAGCACTTGTTATTACAGATATCTTTTGAAAAATATTTATTACTTTTCTAGGTGTAAAGCGGTATCTCATTGCAGTTTTAATTTTCATTTTTCTTATGACCAGTGAATTTGAGTTCCTTTTTATATATTTACTATTTGAATATTCTCTTTAATGAAGTGTCTCTTCATGTCTCCCTCTCTCACCCCTATTAAAAGATTGAGTTACCTCTTTTCTTCTATATGTGTTTATTTTTTTATTTTTAAAAATATATACTTTATTATTTCAGAGAGGAAGGGAGAGGGAGAGATAGAAACATCAATGATAAGAGAATCAGGGGTCCTCAAACTTTTTTTTTTTTAGTTCTTTTATGTTTATTGGTTGTTTTTTTTTTTTTGTTTTGTTTTTTTTTTAAATCAATCTTTATTGTTCATATTATTACAAAGGTTCCTCATTTCTTCCCCCCTCCACCAGGTTCCCACCCCACCCTCTGCCCTCTCCCCATCCCCCATTGTCCTCATCCATAGGTGCACAGTTTATGTTCAGTCTCTTCCTCCCTCCCTTTCCCCGATAGTAAATCCCTTTTCAGATAGTAAATCTGTTACTTAGCATTTTCTCATATCAATAATACCTCCACATGCCCAATGATACACTTCACACAAAAGACATTTCCAAATAGGTCAACCAGCCTCATCCAGGCCCCACCCAAGGCACTCACAGATCAACACCCCAGCGCTATACTAATTCAACACATCCAGATCTAAGCCTTCATCACTTGATTCAGCAGACCCTCAAGTTCCCGCAAAAGTTTCCAGCCATGTCTGAGAGGCAGCCGTGGGCAGGGACAGGCGAGGAGCGAGCTGTTTTGGGCCTGGCTGCTCCGGGCCTGGCCTCTGTTGCTCTGGTTCGTTCCACAACCAGCTGCTCCGGGTCTGGTCACTGCCGCTCCCGACCTAGTTGCTCTGGACTTGGCTGTTACTGCTACAGGCCTGGCCGCACCCGACCCGGCTGCTCTGGGTCCGGTTGCTCCGGTCCCGGCCGCTCCGGGCCTGGCCGCTCCCAGCCTGTCAGCCGCTGTTCCGGGCCTGGCCGCACCAGACCCGGCTGCTCCGGGCCTGGCCGCTCCCAGCCTGGCAGCCGCTGCTCCGGGCCTGGCCGCTCCCAGCCTGGCAGCCGCTGCTCCTGGCCTGGCCGCACCAGACCCGGCTGCTCCGGGCCTGGCTGCTCCCAGCCTTGCAGCTGCTGCTCCGGGCCTGGCCGCTCCCAGCCTGGCAGCCGCTGCTCCGGGCCTGGCCATACGAGACCCGGCTGCTCCGGGCCTGGCCGCTCCCAGCCTGGCAGCCGCTGCTCTGGGCCAGGCCACACCAGACCCGGCTGCTCCGGGCCTGGCCGCCCCCAGCCTGGCAGCTGTGCTCTGGGCGTGGCCGCTCCCAGCCTGGCAGCCGCTGCTCCGGGCCTGGCCACACCAGACCCAGCTGCTCCGGGCCTGGCTGCTCCCAGCCTGGCAGCTGCTGCTCCGGGCCTGGCCGCTCCTAGCCTGGCAGCCGCTGCTCCGGGCCTGGCCGCACCAGACCCAGCTGCTCCGGGCCTGGCCGCTCCCAGCCTGGCAGCCGCTGCTCTGGGCCAGGCCACACCAGACCCGGCTGCTCCGGGCCTGGCCGCTTCCAGCCTGGCAGCCGCTGCTCTGGGCCAGGCCACACCAGACCCGGCTGCTCCGGGCCTGGCCGCCCCCAGCCTGGCAGCTGTGCTCTGGGCGTGGCCGCTCCCAGCCTGACAGCCGCTGCTCCGGGCCTGGCCACACCAGACCCAGCTGCTCCGGGCCTGGCTGCTCCCAGCCTGGCAGCTGCTGCTCCGGGCCTGGCCGCTCCCAGCCTGGCAGCCACTGCTCCAGGCCTGGCCGCTCCCAGCCTGGATGCTCCATGCTTGGCTACTGCTGTTCTGGGCCTGGCTGCTCCCAACCCGGCTGCTCTGGGCCCGGCTTCTCCGGGCCCGGCCACTCCGGGTCTGGGTGTTCCTGGACTGGCCACCCTGGGCTTGGCCGCCTCTGCCTCAGGCCTGGCTGCCACTTGCCCAGGTCTGGCTGCTCCAGTGCTGGCCGTTGATGCTCTTGTTCTGGCTGCTGCTGCTCTGGGGCCTGGCCACTGCTGCTCCGGGCCCAGCTGCCACTGCCTTGTGCCTGGCCACTCTAGGCCTGGTCGCCGCTGTTCCAACATTCTGTCCCTTTTCTCTCTCTTTTTTTTCTTTTTTTTTTTAAAAAAAAACAAAAACGCATTTATGTTGCAATGTTGGCTGGTGTGTTGAGTTCTGACTTAGTCTTTGATTTTTCAAGATCTTCTTTGTATTCTTTCTTAAGTAATTTTACTATCATTTGCTCTCACTTGATTTCTTCACATTGAGAACTTCGTTGGTTTCTTCCTCCTTGTCCTGGGAGCTCAGCAGGTTGGCCTGTGGCACCCCTTTGTTCTCCGCAGGCTCCTGTGCTGCTTCAGCCTGTTACCGGGGTCGGCACCGCCCAGGAAGCAGCCCCCGTCCTTGGCTCCGTTGCCCGCGCTCAGCAGTCGAAGGCTCAGGGGCACCCCCCCCACCTGGGGGCCCCGTCGCCCGGCTCCTTGCTGGCGCCCGGCTGGCCGGTGTCCGGCAGGGGCTCCTGCTCCTCGTTGCGTTCCTCCAGTCTGGAGCTTTCTTTCTCCCTCCCACTAGGGGAGTCCAGGATGAGAGTCAACAGACTGTCCTCTGTGCACAGTGTGCGCGACTCCGGGGGCTCGGCCTTTCGCCACGCTCCCAGGACTCCACCTCACAGCCCCATCTCCCCCTGCCCGAGCCTGGGTCCCCAGGGACTGGCCCAGACCTGGAGTTCGGGGCGGTCTGGACTGAGGCTCAGCGCCGCCGCCGGAGGCTTTGTTTCTTCCGGCTAAGGTAATCCAGCATCAGAGTCAACATTCAGTTCTCTGCGCGCCATGTGCGCGCGACTCCGGGAGCCCCACCTTTCGCCGTCCCCGGGATTCCGTCTCACAGCCCCGTCTCCCCCTGCCGGAGACTGGGTCCCCAGGGTCTGGCCCATAACTTGGGGTTCAGCGCTGCTGGTTCGGGGGTTCAGCCCAGGCTGGGGGTTCTATTTCCTTCCTGCTAGGGAACGCCAGGCAGCACACAGCCCTCTCCTCCTCTCCGGCTGCGACCTCTCTGCGTGCGCGAGTGCGTGCGAGCGCGCAGCATGTCTCCATACCTTAGGCTTTTTTTCAGCCCCTCTGATTTTCCTTCTGGTTTTCTCCCTCCTTCCTATTGTAGAGTTTTCAGTCAGTCGACTACCTGTAGCTCTGGGCAATGTCCACTCTACATTTTAGTTGTATTCCATTGAAATTGTTGTGAGCTGCTGCGGCTAGGTGTCTACCCGGGCAGCCATCTTGGATCCTCTCCCCTCAAACTTTTTAAAGTGGGGGCCAGATCACGGTCCCTCAGAGAGCTGGAGGGCCGGACTATATGAACTACTAATTCCTACTGTAACACCTCGGCTGCGCTCATTGCCCAAAAAACCTGGCGGGCCGGATCAGACTCCTCTGCGGGCCGCATGTGGCCCGGGGGCCGTAGTTTGAAGACCCCTGGCTGCGCTCCCCACACCGGGGATTGAGCCCGCATATGCCCTGACGGGGAATAGAAAGTGACCTCTTGGTTCATAGGTTGATGCTCAACCACTGAGCCACACTGGTTGGACTATATGTGTTTATTAAAAAAAAAATTCTAGGTGTATATTCCAGGTTCTTTATTAACTATTGATATAGAAAATAATATTTTTCAACACTGTGGTTTGACTTTTCACTCTCTAAAGAGTGTTTTTTTTTTAATGAGCAAAAGTTCTAATTTTTAATGAAGTTCAATTTATCTGTTTTTACCTTTATGGTTAGTATGTTTTTGTCATGCTTAAGAAATCTTTTCCTACACAGTCATCAATATATTCTCCAATATTATCTTTTAGGAATCTTACTGTTTGCCTTTTACATTAAGATCTACACTCCTCCTGGGTCAACTTTCATTTTCTCCCCAATGAATATCCAGTTGACCTCTCACCATTTATTGAAAAGATCAATCTTTTCCTATTGTTCTGTCTATCACCCTTGCCATAAAGTACCCATATATGTGTGGGTCAGTTCCTAGACTCTATTGTATCCCATTGGTCTATTTGTCATTTCTTTTGCCAAAATATCACACTGTCTTATTTATTGTGGCTTTAAAGTTTTGAAATTTGGTACAGTAAGATCTCTAAATTTATTCTTTAAAATCATTTTGGTTCCTCTTGGACCATATTCATCTTCTCCCTGGTGGTCAGTGTGCATCATAGCTACTGGTTGGATGGCCGAATGGTCAGACGGTCACTTAGGCTTTTATATATATAGATAGTATTCCAACAAATAAAAAAACCTACATGAGTGACTCAAAAAGAAATAGAGAATTTGGAATAGGCCTATAACAAATAAAGAGACTGCCTTAGTAATAAAATAACTTCTTATAAAGAAATGTCTAGACACAGATGGCTTCACAGATGAATTGTACCAAACATTTAAAGAATTAACAGCAAGCCTTCACAAACTCTTTGCAAACATAGAAGAGGAGGATATACTTCCCAACTCCTTCTATGAAGCAAGTATTACTCTGTTACCAAAACCATTCATAGACATCACAAGAAAAGAAAATTATAGACCAATATACCTTATGAATATAGAAACAAAAATCAACAAATTACTAGCAAACCAAATCCATCAGTAACATACAGAAAGAATAACGTACCATGACCTATTGGGGTTTATTCCAGTAATGCACATTTGGTTTAGCATCAGTAAATCAATTACTGTGATATAGCATATTAATATAAAGGACAAAACCACATGATCATCCCAATAGATGAAGGAAAAGTTTTTGACAAAATACAGTACCCTTACATGAAAATAAAAACATTGAGTAAACTAAGAATAGAGAGATCTTTCTCTACCTGGTAAAAGACATCTTTTAGAGGTCTACATAAAGGTTAAATGCTAGATGTTTTTTTCCTTCAGATAAGAAACAAGACAAGTATGTCTGCTCTCACTACTATTCAACAGTGTTCTGGAGGTTCTCTCACATGGATGTTTCTCTCTGTCTTTCCCTCTCTCTTCCACTCTCCCTAAAAATCAATGGAAAAATATCTTCAGGTGAAGATTAACAAAAACAAAAAGAAATTCTTATGCTAATGAAAGAAGTCAGATACAAATGCCACAAATTGTATGATTCAACTTTTTGAAAATATCTAGGATAGGCAAATTCATAGAAACAGAAAGTAAATTAATAGCTGCCAAGTTTGGGGAGATAAAGAATGGGGAATGACTATTAATAGGTATGGAGTTCCTATAAGGAGTGACAAACATCTTCTGGAGTTAAATAGTAGTGATCAATACACAACTCGATTATAATACCAAATACCACTGAATTATACACTTAAAACGGATGAACTTTCTGGTGTGTGAACTGTATTTCAATAAAACTGTTATTTAAATTTAATCAAGACTAACTATTTGATGAGATCAATAAAATAGAAGAAATAGAAAAGTAGTCCAAGTAAATAAATGGAGAGTAATGGACATTCTATGCATAAGAAAGTTTTAACATTATTACCAAGAAATTATCACCAAATCTATAATAATAAAAGGATAATACGTTAATTAGACCAGACAACTTCTGGATGTCATTCTGGACATTCTTCCTGATGAAGCTGGGGCCTGAGGTAAGCCAACCTGAGTCCCAGGTGCCTACGGGTGGCCAGAGGAGAGAAGCAGCCCAGTCTCAGGTGCCGGAGGGAAGCCGTTGCCCACAGTGAGGGGAAGGAAGGCCGACTTTTGCATGGATTTTCATGCATTGGGCCTCTATTTAATATATAAATTCAGTGTAATGTCAATGAAAAAATAATTGATTTGCCAAGACCGGTTTGGCTCAGTGGATAGAGCGTCGGCCTGCAGACTGAAGGGTCCCAGGTTCGATTCCGGTCAAGGGCATGTACCTTGGTTGCGGGCATATCCCCGGTAGGGGGTGTGCAAGAGGCAGCTGGTCGATGTTTCTCTCTCATCGACGTTTCTAACTCTCTATCCCTCTCAATTCCTCTCTGTGTAAAATCAATACAATATATTTTAAAAAAATAATAATTGGTTTAAAAAAGAATTATCTTCCAGATTCTTTTAAAGTTCATCTGCTGAAGTAAATACATAAGAAAGACAAATAACATTTAAAACAGGAAAAATATCAAGGAGTGACTTGCTCTAGTAGAACAAAAGCTATTATGATGTTAATAATTAGAGAATGTGAAACTAGGCCCAAGAAAACTATGGCTTTATTTTGTGATAAATGACAATTGTTCATCTTTTTTTAGAAAAAATAAAATAAAATTACACTTCATAATATATGCAAAACTAAATTCCATATAGATTCAATAGCCAATTTAAACATCAAAATGATTAGAACAAAACTTCTGAGTATATTTTATAACTAGAGGCCCAGTGCACAAAATTTGTGCATAGGGGCGGGATCTCTTAGCCCAGCCTGCACTCTCTCTAATCTGGGAACCCTTGGGGGATGTCTGACTGCCTTATTAAACCCCCTGTAGGGATCGGGCCTGAACTGGAAGTCGGACATCCTTCTCGCAATCCAGGACCACTGGCTCCTAACCACTCACCTTCCTGTCTGCCTAATTCCCCTAATTGCTTCTCTGCCTGCCTGATCACCCCTAACCATCTCTGTCTGCCTTCCTGGTTGCCCCTAAGGGCCCTCCCCTACCAACCTGGTAGCCCATAATGTGCATATGGCTCGGGTCCCCGCTGTTGTCTCTCAGCCTGGCCTGTGCCCTCTTGCAGCCCAGGAGCCCTCAGGGATATCCTCGGGGGAGCGAGCCTAAGCCAGCAGTCATACATGCTTAGCTACAGAGGCAGGAGAGGCTCCCGCCACCACTGCTGCACTTGCCAGCCATGAGCCCAGCTCAGGGCTTCTGGCTGAGTGGCACTCCCACTGTGGGACCACACTGACCAGACTGATTAGTGTGAGTCATAGAGACTGGTTGTTCCACTGTTTGGTCAATTTGCATATTAGCCTTTTATTATATAGGATCTTGGGTAAGACCCTCCTAAGCTAGACAAAAGCAGTTGCCAAAAGGGAAAGATAGATGGATCTGACTATACACAAGTTAAACCTTCTGTACAATAAAAAGCATTAAAAACAAAGAAGACAGGGAGAAATATTTGCAATATACATAATAGGCACTATAATTTAGTCATATTTAGAGGGTTTTTACAAATCATTAAGTAAAATATGAACCATCAAGGTATGTGAACAGGTAATTCACAGGTGACAAAATATAAGTAGCTAGTAATATGAAAAAATGTTTGGCCTCTCTAGCAGTTAATGTAAACTAAAATAATAATATATTTTGACCATCAGGTTGAACAAAAAAAAAAAAAAGGCATTTGAAGTTTTATAATAACCATGGTTGCAGAGAGTATAGAAACCGAATATTTTCTTACACTGTTGATGGGAATTCAAATGGCCTGGCCTAGTTGGAAGGCAATTTGGCATTACCTACCAGTATCTAAGAAATGCCTGTCAATCTCTAAAAATACCTGTCAGTCTTTTAAAATATATATATATTACTGATTTTTTACAGAGAGGAAAGGAGAGGGAGTGTTAGAAACATCGATGAGAGAGAAACATCAATCAGCTGCCTCCTGCACATCCCTCACTGGGGATATGCCCGCAACCAAGGTACATGTCCTTGACAGGAATCAAACCTGGGAACCTTGAGTCCACAGGCCAATGCTCTATCCACTGAGCCAAACTGGTTAGGGCAGTGGTCGGCAAACTGTGGCTCTTTGGCCCCTTGAGTTTTTAGCAAAGGCCAGCTTAGGAGTACCCTAAATAAGTTAATAACAATGTACCTACCTATATAGTTTAAGTTTAAAAAATTTGGGTCTCAAAAGAAATTTCAATCTTTGTCTTGATGATATTTGGCTCTGTTGACTAATGAGTTTGCTGACCACTGGGTTAGGGCAATACCTGTCAATCATAACATCTCCCTCCAGAAAATAAGTGGAACTTAATAGAAGGCTTCCCTTGTGCAGAAAAACAGATTCTCATCAGTATTAATGGGAGTAAAAACAACTTTACTAGTATTTATCAAAAGTTTGAAAATTTCATACCATCTGACTCAGTAAATTCCATTACTGGTAATTTGTCGTGAGAAAATTATCCTATGATAAAACCTTTATACATAAATATATTCCTAGCATCATCAACCTTGAGAGCAAAAAATAGTAATTTATTCAGAAGTCCAAAATGGGAATCCTATCTAATAAATAAAGAGGGAATATGCTAATTGACCATCACTCCATCACAAAGATGGCTGCACCCACAGGTGAAGCCAAGTTCCCACAAGGAGCCTTAAGGAGCAAACAGCAGGGACCTGAGGCTATGCCCTCCCCCACCTCCATAGGGCTAGACAGGGGACCTCAGGCCACATCCCCCACCTGACAGGGCTTGACAGGGGACCTCTGGCTGCACTCCTGCCCTGGTGTCAGGCTGGGGGACCTTTGGCCATGGCCCCCCCTGCCCAGCAGGGCTTGATGGGGGACCTCAGGGTGTGCTTCCTGTCCTGGTGCTGGGCTAGGGGACCTCAGGCTGCTCCTCTGCCCCAGTGCCAGTCTGGGGGACCTCAGACCGTGACCTGCACCCTAGCATCAGGCCAAGGGACCTAAGACTGCACCCCCCCCCCCCCCCCGCCTGACTTGGTTTGACAGGGGATCTCAGACCACACCCCTCACCCAGCTTGGCTTGATGGGGACCTCAGGCCTCATCTCCTGCACCGGTGCCAAGCTGGGGGACCTCAGGCCACGAACCACGCCGCAGTGCCAGGCCAGGGGACCTCAGGCCGTGCCCCCTGCCTGGTGGGGCTTGACAGGGGACCTCAAGGTGTACCCCCAGTGCTGGCTCAGGGGAACTCAGGCTGTGCCCCCTGCCCAGCAGGGCTTGATGGGGTCTTGATGCTGTACTCCCCTTCTGGTCGAGCTTGATGGACCTGAGGCTGTGGCCCCCTCCCAGTGCTGGGCTGGGGGACCTGAGGCTGCACTGCCCCTCCTGGCAGGGCTTGATGGGGGACCTCAGGCTATGCTCTCCACTCGGCAGGGCTTGACAGGGGACCTGAAGCTATGTTCCCTGCCTGGTGGGGCTTGGCAAGGATGGGCGGGGGCCAGCCAGGTCTCATGCAATTTTGAGGTGCATGTGGGTGGGCAGGGACTTGACTCTGGGTCCCGTGGTGTGTTCCAGACTCTGACAGGAGGAAGGTTTTTATATACATTTTACTAATTTTCTTTATCTCTTGTCACTTCTATTATAGAGAAAGGGCAAATAGCAATATTAAATTATTTCCTCTAATTAAATCTCCTTTTAATGTGCATGAATTTTGTGCACCAGACCACTAGTATATTAAATAATCCTTGGCAAATCTACTCAATAGACTATAATTTGAAAATTATATTTACAAAGATAATGAATTATTAACATAGAAATTGTTTCTGAGATTATATTTGCAAAAATGTCAGAGTACTAAATCAATATGAATTATCATATTAAGCTCCTTTCCATATAAGCCCCAAGGTCCTCTATCCCCATCTGTGTATTTTCCCATTCCCCACCCTCCTTGACAGGGTTTCTCTTGTGTCTGTCTCTGAGTATGTCTACTGCAGCCTGCCTTTCCATTGTTTCCTGGCTTCTATGCATTTTTTCAGATCTGCAGCTCTCCTCCCAACCCCCCCCCCCCCCCCGCGCCCTCCCGGCTTCACTCCACTCAGGCACTACCCTTCTTCCTTCCTTCTGCAAGGCTTCAGGAATACAGATGGTTGTCTATACCAGTGTTTTTCAACCTTTTTTGGGCAAAGGCACACTTGTTTCATGAAAAAAAATCACGAGGCACACCACCATTAGAAAATGTTAAAAAATTTAACTCTGTGCCTACATTGACTATATATAAAGTAATTCTCTTGAATAGGAATCAAATAAACACAAAGAAAGTATTTTATAATTACTTTATTATGAAATATTAAGTAAACAAAATAGTGAAAAATTATAAAATTCTTGTCTTGTCTGCACCTATGGCACACCAGGCAACATCTCGTGGCACACTAGTGTGCCGCGGAACAGCGGTTGAAAAACGCTGGTCTATACTAGCTACTAAAGGGGTAGCGATAACAGAGGGGAATTTGAACATAGTTCTGAAAGGGCATAAAAATGAATGCACATTACTGTTGCTGGAACAAATTCTCTTCCCTCTGTGGTATTCTGGTGCCAACTGTTAAAATAGTACTGTGCTTTCTTCTCCTTCTGAAAAAAATAATATGCATCTTTGAACTAAGGAACTATATAGTGGTTTTCATCGCACATGTCTCCTGTGGTTGGTGGGGCGGCCAAGAGCTCTGTCTGCTGAGGCTGGAGGAATAGCGCTGCCATCTGCATGGCCCAGGGAGGCCGCCAGCCGGCCACCTTAGGTGAATTTAAGGTGCTGTGATCAAATAGGATTATAGGCTGAGATCCTTTCCACAGGCAAGAGAGGAAATTAAATTCTGCAGTCTCAGAATAGAGACAGCTTTTGCTGTCCCAGAAGCATGTTGGACAAAATTGTGCTTCCTACAAATGGTTCTGCTCTCGTATCCGTGTGCTGGGAGAAAGATGACTCCTGAGGCTCTGTGCCCTGGTCAGCCATGTCCACAGGAAAAGCAGGAAATGACCTGAAATGGCTCACCGCAGTTTACAGCTGGAGGCGAAAGCGGCCAGAGTCTTCAGGATTATTTAATGGGGGCTGCAATCTTATTAAGCTCCTGTTAATAAGCACCGCTTCCTTATTTATCAGCATAATGCGGTCTGGGATTAGAGAGAGAGCTTAGTCTTTAGCTTTCAGGAAACAATTTTTTCTTTTTTTTTTCTGTCTTACCCCACAGCTGTGAACCGAAGATCAATCATTTTACTGTCACAGTATTGACCTTAACTGTGATGTAGTAAGTTCATATCTGAGTGTTTAGTTATGTCCCAATTCTTGATATTTAAAATTATTTCCAGGTATTAAGAAAAACCATAATTATAAATATCAAACGTCCTTTCCAAATAGTGGCTCAGGCTCTTTTGAGAAAAAAAATCATGGCCTTATTTTTCTTTGTGATAGAAGCTTGTCTCTGAATTTTAGATGATTTAATTAATTGGGTCCATCAATTTTTCCATCAGAATTTCTAGAATGATCCTTACCCTCTCAGGTAGAGGCATGCAGACTGTCTCTCTTCTCCCCAGAAAATCCCTTCTTCTTCTTCTTTTTTTTAAAATTTTTTTTTTATTGATTTCAGAGAGGAAGGGAGAAGGGGAAAGAGAGAGAGAAACATCAATGATGAGAGAGACTGATTGATCAGCTGCCTCCAGCACAGCCCATATTGGGGATAGAGCCCACAACCTGGGCATATGGCCTGACTGGAATTGAATCCTGACCTCCTGGTTCATAGGTCTACGCTCAACCACTGGGCACGACAGCCAGCCAGCCAGAAACCCTTCTTATTCAGTGTCATAGATTGGTTCGGGACAGGGAGCAGTTCAGAGGGATCCTCCTTTTACCTAGGTATCAGGCTCCCATGAGCAGAGTCCCTGCAGAGCTGAAGCTTCCATTAAACACCCAGGGAATTAGCTAGAAGAGGGGGTCTTGTGCTCAGCGCTCAACTGGGTGGTGAAGCAGATGACAAAATAGAGGAGATACTTTCTGCAGGTCCTTTGGGAAAGTTATAATGTTCTTAGAGCTTCCTGAAGACCACCAGGCATGGGATAGGGCTCTGGTCAGGAAAGAGGGCTCAGAATCCTGGTGTGGGGCCTGGAACTGGGTTACTGTCCTGCTGGGGAAAGCCAACGCTATGCAATATTGTGTTGGGCAGGTGGTTGGCAAAGCCTCCCTGGCCAGCCAGAGTTTTCCTTTTAGCGAAGCTTGACTAAGACTGTTCATAAGCATTACTCAGTGCTTTTTATATTCTACTTTTTAAAAAAATAGAATATTCAAATTGTTCTCTTGCTTTTGTGACTGTGTCCTCCTAGGAAGGTGGAAGATAAATAAGTCCAACAAGGCACTTGGATCAGCTAAAGGAAGGAAGTCTTTTCCATGCTGAGGCTTAGCTAGGTTCAGCCATCTTGGAATGCCTCTGGGTGAGATCAGTAGGCCTCTGAAAGCCTCTGTAGAGCTGCAGAGACCACCTCCACTTTATCTCAGACATGCAGCCTCTGACCTAGCACTGACTGCCTAGGGAGCTGCAGATTAGGCCTGGAGAGAGGCCTGCAGATAGAGAGGCAGGGTCTGATATGTAGCCTCTGTGGCAGCCGTTGATCAGAACTTGCCTCTCTTTCTCTCCCATCCTGGCCAATAGCAGTGCCTCCATTTCTCTCCAGGCCTCCAGTGGGGCTGCTGATCAGTCCTGCCTTTCTGATCAGGCCAGGTTGATAGGCCCAGAGACACTGACTGGCATAGAAACTGACCAATCAGAACCAAATCTGGGTGAATGTAAGGGGCCAATGGCTGCCTAGGAGGCAGAACTTTTGATGCTGACTGGCATAGAAACTGATCAATCAGAACCAAATTGGCTGGCAGAAGAGGGCAGTTGGGGGTGAGATCAGGTTGGCAGGGGGGAAGGGGCAGTAGGGAGTGAGATCAGGCCAGCAAGGAAGGGCAGTTAGGGGTGATCAGGCAGGCAGGCAGAGGAGTTAGGGACAATTAGGCAGGCTGGCAGGTGAGTGGTTAGGAGCCAGTGGTCCCAGATTGTGAGAGTGGTGTCCGACTGTCAGTTTAGGTCTGATCCCTCAGAATTGGTAGAATCAGGGATCGGGCCTAAACCAGTGGTCAGACATTCCCCAAAGTGTCCCGGATTGGAGTGGGTGCAGGCTGGGCTGAGGGAACCGGCCCTCCACCCCCACCCCCCAATCCCATGCATGAATTTCATGAATGGGGTCTCTAATATATTATAAAGATACAATGCCTATCATATTTAGCTTTAAAAAAATGATGAGAGCCCATTATTATTACACATTATACACATGAAGAAACAGAAGCAGAGTAAGGTTAGAAAAAACCTCCCTATGATCATGCAGCTGGTAGAGCAGAGATTTGATTGTAAATGGAAGGCCCTGAGCTTGAGGAAGACACCAGGATGTCCTTTCCTGTCATTTTAGGACTTCTAAGATCCTGGAGGATATGATGGCTTATTTTCCAGACTACGGTGATAGGGAAAATTTGGATTAATTAGATGCATATTCTGTTTTCTAATTTTGTCCCAGTCCATACATTCAGGTTTGGTTTTGTGACAAGATTTCTGTTGTAACTGAGGGGGCCTTTCTCAAGGTATCGGAGGCATTTCCACACCACTGTTTCAAACAGTACTCAAATGTACTTTTATTTACTTCACTATCTGTTTGTTCATCTGAGCACGGAGTATTTTATCTGGATCAGGTTCATCTGATAATTCTGAAGTGATTTTTCCACCCCTACCTGCTCCAAATCCCTTGCGTTAGGAGTTTTATTTTTCTGTCACCGGTGTGTTGGCTCATTTTCCTCAGAACTTTGTTTCTCAGAGCAAGAATGACTCATCCCCATGCTAAGTCAGCAGGGTGGCCAGAAGTGAGGGAAATGGAGTCTAACCTGGAGTTTATCTATGTTAGGGATGATGGTTCAGAGAGAAATGCTGTCAGGCAAAGGATGAATTGGTGGCCAAGGCATAAAAAAACAAGCCCAGGGTTCAGACAATTAGAACAAGGCATGGTGAGAGCTGGCCTGGAGGTGAGCCAGGCGCAGAGAAGCTCTAATGCCCATCCTGTCCCACGGCACCTGTTCTTCGTTTTCATCGTATTTACTGCAAGATAGCACCGAATTTGTGAAAATTCGCTACAGCAACTTTAGGAAACTAATACAGTGAGTGCTCTGGTAACTGTGTCATTTCTATATACTGCAGGGATAAATTCACTTTTCAGTGGAAATTGTCATACATGTTGGTGGGTGTTTAATTTGGAACAAGCTCCTTTGGAAAATAGTTTGACTTTCTCTAGTAACACAGAAGCTAAGCATACCCCATGACCCCATAAACAAACCCTGGTGTACGTGTATACTAGGACATATGTATAAGAATGTGTTTAAAAAAAAAAAAAAAAAAAAAAAAAGAACAACCGCAGAATTCAAGTGAGTACATTTGAAGACCCAATGGACTTCATTAGATGACTTGTGAATTGGGCAGCAAATAGAAAGGTGCTCTGAGGAGTTGAACAAAATGGGAAGTTTTTATAGACAGAAAAGGGGTGTGTGCAATGGAGCTTTTGCAATATGAAAGAAAGGATTGTTCCAGGCCAAGTCATCTTTTATTTGAGGGGGGTCTCATGAAAATTATCTTACGAGTGCTAATCAGGTTATTTTTGATTAACTGCTCGAAGTTCACATTCCTAGAAGAGGCTCTGGCAATTAGGTCTTGGTTTGCTGTCATGGGGGCAAATGACTCCATTTTGGGCATGTTCTTTCTTTTTTAACAATTACACCCTTTTGATCAAATTCAGCCTGAGACATGTGGCAAACAATGAAGGCATTAGAGACACTCTCAGCAACCACTCTCTAGTTCTTGCAGCTTTTGCTGATCCTTTGTGTGGTAATTCTAGGTCATGACATTGTGCTGAATGTTGGAACTCTCACAAGCTATGACCCCAGGCCCACAACTTTCAAGACTGTCACTTTCTCTTCCCTCTCAGGTACTCCAGTCCTAGGGAGATCATTAGCAGCTGGGAACATGCATTTAAACTTCCCGAGGAGAGTTGAACCAGGTACAGCAGGTAGTGTTGGCCACAGCAGACACCTCCTTGCTCAGCAAAAATATAATAGAAGTTTATTCTATTATCAGGAACAACTTTGGCTAGAGAATGTAAAGACTTGGGTGGGGGATGAGGGGTAGCTATTGCTAATACAGATTTCTGCTTCATTTGTATTTATTCCTAAACCAGGGAAGCAAGGACCTGCTGAAGGTCCTTTTAAAATTTAAAATGAAGCCTCCTGGTAAGAACTTTCTAACTCAACAATGTAAACTCAGAGAAGTTGACCAATGAGGAATCCCAGTTCATTTGTGAAGTTAGGGTAATCTAAGAGGCACTGCCTGCCTGTGTGCTATGGTGGAACTGTGAATAGACTAATTTTTCAGGAATTGCTGCATATACCTGTTCAAACCAGGGGTCAGTTAGATTTTTAATGCATATGAAAAGAGACTCTCCTAGCCTGAAACAAAGAGTCATCCTAAATGCCTTGTAACAATGGGTGCTGCTGTTGAGGACTCGAATGGGTGGAGGAAAATCGTAGCTTGTTAATTATGTATAAATTGGAATCTTTGATAATGACCCAGCAATCTGAAAGGTTATCCTCTTAGTAATGGCCTGTGAGATGCATGTTGGTGTTAGCTTTCCAGGCCAATGCTAGAGTAAAGGAAAGTAAAAGAAGGTGGAAATGTTCCAAATTTATTGAAGTGGGAAGTCTTCTTATTTTTAATGTTTTTTTTGTATGTTTTGTTTTTTTGTTTAAATATAATTTTTATTGATTTCAGAGAGGAAGGGAGAGCAAGAGAGCGATAGAAACATCAACAATGAGAGAGAATCATTGATTGGCTGCCTGCTGCACACCCCCCAATAGGGATCAAGCCCACAACCTGGGCATATGCCCTGACCGGGAATCAAACTGGTGACCTCTTGGTTCCTGGGTCCACACTCAACCTCTGACCTACACCCAGCTGGGAGAAGTGGGAAGTCTTGATCCTTTGATTGAACAGAAGCACTCTAATTGATGTCAGCTCATTCCCGTCTTAATCAATTTGGTTTGGAGGTCTCCAGTGTCTGTACAGGACCGGATGTCAGGTAGAGCCTGATGCACATCCACAGCTCAGTTTTGTATAATAGCAGGAGCACTTGCAAAGGTACTTTCTAATGGGGCTCGTGGGCTGTCTTCCTCTCATGATGCTTCCGGAATACGAGCACCACGCTCTAGACTGTAACGAACAGGAATCTTTGAATTGGGATCTGGTAAGGCTTCTTTAACCTGTTGACAATAGACTTGTGTTATAAGACATTAAAGACTTACAGGAGCTGGTCATACTAGCATAGACAACAAGGGATCAGCAGATGGTTATATCCCATATCCCTAACTGTTCATGTAATTTACAAACATTGTTTAACATCTACTTTTGGAGCACACTGTTACCATGTTATAAGAACACCAGGATGGCAAAAGTCTGGCAATGAGGGGTCATTTTTAGCAGATCAACTTTGAACCACTAGAACCACATTTCTGACCTTACAGAGATTTGCAAGACAAAGATAGTGTTCCCAGTTCCCTAAGAACTGGATTGCAGCTTGAATAATATCAAAGCAATAACCCACACATCCACTTATTGTTGGAATGGTTCTTTCCTAGTTTTAACATAGGGGGGAAGGTGTTAAAAAACATTCCTACCAGGTTCTGAATATCAGCTTCCAATATGACCAAATTTGTGATGAAAGTTTATTAATTCCTTTCAAATATCTTATCAGGTTTAAACCAGGACAAATAGTAAATATTTCTGTTTCCTGATGTCTGTTTAAGAGAATAGCATAGCAGTTTTCTAGAAAATCCCCCATTTTTAGAGTCCCATCAATTTTAGGAGGGGCTTCTGTGTGGCCCTCCTTTGAAGGTAGGTGGGAAGGCATTGGAGAATTTGCAAAGGATCTTGAGGACAGTTTCTTCTCCAGTGTGCCAGTTGATTACAATTAAGACATCAATTTCTGGGCCAGTGTTTTGATACCGGAAAGGGTATAACGAGAAGGCCTAAAATGTTGTTTTAGATACCTTTCATATCTTTAATTTTTTATTATTAGCATTTTGCAATGAATCTTTCAATGAAAGCACTTTGGAGTAAGAAGGCTTTTTTTATTATTATTAAGGTTCTGCATATCAATTAAAGTAGCCATACCATTTCTTTTTGTTTAACTGGCATTCTTTGCTCTCAAATGCAGTTCTTAAGTGAGCAATTTTGTCTAGTTGGAATATTCCCTATAATAACCATTGTTAATCCTTTGCCATTTTGCTAAATATCTGCAGTTTTTGGAACTATAGTTGTAAAAATTTTTTGGATATAAAAGATGCCATTTCCCTTAACCTTTATCTGTAGAAAAAAGGACAAACAAATTTGTGCACCTAAACATATCAGCAATAACCAAGAGATATTACTGTGTCCTGGCCAAGAAAAAGCTCTGTGGACACCACTGACAATTCCCATGGAACCATGGATTAGAGAAAGAAATGAACCAGGAAATCACAGGAATGGGACTATGGACTGATTCCAAACAAATGGAGAATTCCACACTGACCGTTCCCAATATGGAATTTGGGAGCAGAATCAAGGGCTAGGGTTCTCCCCAATATTGTCAGTAACCAAGCGATGTTACTGAGTCCTGGCAATTGTGGTCTGAAAGGTTAGGGAGAACCTCTGAACCAGCTCAAGCTGACCTACCCAGTAAGGGAAAGCCGATTAAACCGGGAGCTTAAATGCAAAGAGAGTGGAGCTCAAAACTGAGAGGAACTTACAGACAGCCCCAGAAATGATGAGAAAGACAGTGAATTCAAAAGGGTTCCTGGATTCCACGCCCATGTGTCTCTTCTCTGATGCCACTGGAAATCTCCTTTGATGGCATCCCTGCCCCCAAATCTGTTATAAAACAAAATTTAATCAAATAAATTTAAAGATCTAATTGGCTTTATTAAGTGATTCATTTATCAGGCAGCACCCCATCTAGCAACCAGAGGGGTGCTCTAAGGCAGCGTTTTTCAACCGCTGTTCTGCGGCATACTAGTGTGCCGCGAGATGTTGCCTGGTGTGCCGTAGGTGCAGATAAGACAAGAATTTTATAATTTTTCACTATTTTGTTTACTTAATATTTCATAATAAAGTAATTATAAAATACTTTCTTTGTGTTTATTTGATTCCTATTCAAGAGAATTACTTTATATATAGTCAATATAGGCACAGAGTTAAATTTTTTAACATTTTCTAATGGTGGTGTGCCTCGTGATTTTTTTCATGAAACAAGTGTGCCTTTGCCCAAAAAAGGTTGAAAAACACTGCTCTAAGGAATGGTACAAAATAGGTCATTAATATTTCTTGAAATATTTAATGTTTATTGAATGTAATGTTATATTTTAAATTGTTTTTCTTGAAATAAAAAAATTAAAATAAACAAAAAAAGCAAAAACCTCACACCAGGTAGAAAGGCTATTATAAAAAGACAAGAAATAACAAGTGTCAGTGAGAAAGTGGAGAAAAGGGAACCCTTATGCACTGTTGGCGGAAATGCAGTTTGGTATAGCCAATATGGAAAACAGTACAGGGATTTCTCAAAGAATTAACAATAGAGCCATCACATGATCCAGCAATTCCACTTCTGAATATCTACACAAAGAGGACTAAAACACTAATTTGAAAACATATGCACCCTCACGTTTACTGCAGTGTTATGTATAATTGCTAAGACAAGGAAACAACTTAATTGTCCATCGATGATAAAACCAAGTTTTAAATGAAGATAGGATTAGGGGAGGAGGTTCCCATATGAGTAAGGGCAAGTCTCAGAGAGAAGGCGGCTGTGGGTTATCAGTCAACATTCACAGCACCTGGGGAAGAGGTGCATTGGCCAGGTGAAGGTGTCCTGGGTGGGCCACCAACAACAATCATTACACCACCTTTCCTCCAGTCCATGTGTTTAAGTTTGGATTGATTCTGTTCCCTTAGTATTTGGGGGAGGAAACAAGAGAGAACAAGGGCCAAAATCCTTAGTCACAGTCATAGCTTCTGGGATACACTTGTGACCTAAACAAGCCCAATCAGCATCCTCTCAAGGATATTCTGCTGGATCCAACAGAGAAGATACTCTGGACAACATAAGCTGGAGCTGCTCGTGGCCACCTTTCCCGGCTGCATTGAAGGAACTTGCCTATAACAGGAGAGGATATCAGCAGGCAAGAAATCTGAGCCAAAAAAAAAGTTGAAGAGAGAGAGTGGCCTGAAAATACTGATTTGCACCATCCTGCCCCAATTCAACAAAATGGTTGGTCACTAATCTACTGCTCTATAACTCTTTTATCTTCTCTGTATTCTCAGACAAGCCAAGGCTTTTCCATTCTGTAATGTATCAATTAGGAACATTTTGTTGTCTAGAACAGAAAGTCTGACTTAAGGAATAAAATCAACTCAAGGAGTAAAAAGGGGTGTGAGGAGAGGAGAGAGAGAGAGAGAGAAAAACGACTTATTGGCTCACATAACTGAAGAGCCCAGGAGTAGATTTGTTTCAGGGGTGGCTGGAGGGGCCTGCCTGACCTCACCATGATTCATCTCTTGGATCTGCTTTCTTAGGACTGGCTCCATCTTTGGGTTAAATGTGAATTAGACAATAAGCTGAGTGACAGATATTCTGGTTTCCTCAAATTCTACTTACTCCATTTGACAATAGTTCCATGATTTCTGAATCAAACATCTCTGCCTGGGTTCTCTCTTTCTTTAGGATAAATTATTTCCAAATCCCGTCAGTTTTCCCCATCAGTTCTTTCCTCATGATCACTTATACCAGAGCCTTAGTAAAGGACAATTTGGGTTTACATTGCACCATCCTGCTCCAATACAACAAAATGGTTGCTCACTAATCTATTGCTCTCATAATTCTTTTATCTTCTTTATGTTCTCATACTATCTTACTTCAGTATGCTTTCTTTTTGGTTCTCCTTCTGCTTCTCAGAAAAAGTTATTAAACTTTCTACAAGATGATGCAGCCTTTTCTCTTCTTCCCAAGATAATACATGCATACTGTTTAATATAGTTCCTGGCACATGGTGGGCTCAAAAAATAGAGGTAAAGATGATGATGATGCAATATCTCTTCTTTAAATAGGTTTGGGAAGATTTAAAAATCACTTCCACTGCTTAATACCTTAATGTAAGATTTTCTTCATATTTCACCAATATTTTCTGGTATAAACAAACCATTGCTACTAAGTACTGGATATAAGCAATTACTTTGAGACAATGAAAGTTTTTAAAATTCTCATTGACCTGCCATCTTGTTTCTTTTAGTCTTGCTACAGTACTTTTTTTTTTTTTTTCATCCAAGACTACTTCTGAGAATACTCATAGATGCTAATAATATGCATGGCTGGTTTGGACACAGGAACAAATTTATTTTTAATGTTAAAAAAGCAATCCTTTTCTTTCTTTAAAAATTGATAGAGTCTCAAACTCTGACACACTAAAAGAGTTCAATAAATAAATTTAAAACTAGAGAAAATATTAGTAAGTCCTTAAAAAAGAAGAGGACTGGTTTGATTGTTTGGATCAGCTTTTTAAAAATGAAATAGACGGTGTTTTCCCATCAAGTGGACACGGCTCACTTGTTCTTGCAGAGGTTGTGAGGTCGGAAGCCTGAGGGCGAATGCTTGATGTGTACAGTGAAAAAGTGGCGGGTAGACTGGTGGAAACAGCATATAACTGGTAGTTTGTGCTACCAGTCAGCAAGGTAACCATACCCTGGCATATTTTAAACTTCACATATATGCTTTGGGTTGCAAATGTGAATTTGAGAAGGAAATTTAATTATTTTTTAGTCAGGGATCAGGAAGCAAATAGACCCTGCTTTCCGCTCTGTGTCTCTTTAATATATATATATATATATATATATATATATATATATATATATATATATATGATTGATTTTTTACAGAGAGGAAGCAAGAAGGATAGAGAGTTAGAAACATTGTTGAGAGAGAATCATCAATCAGCTGCCTCTTGCCCACCCCCTAGTGGGGATGTGCTCACAACCAAGGTACATGCCCTTGACTGGAATCGAACCTGGGACCCATCAGTCCGCAGGCCGACGCTCTATCCATTGAGCCAAACCTGTTTCGGCCGCTCTGTGTCTCTTCTCTCTCATATTTGAAATTAACCTCTGCCCTAACTCATGCTGGGTGTGTGATTTGGAAAAGAACCTTTCACTGTAGTGACTAAATCAAAGATTGATGTATAATACTATCTTTAGTCTTCTAGCTATAACAGATCATATAGCCTTTCCAACATCATATTTTAGGATTTCTTTCCTCATGTCCTGATTGAGTATAGAGAATTCGTGTGGTCCTTCTCTTGTAGAGCAACTCCCTTGAGTTTCCATTTGGATCTGCTTCTGTAGTGGCGTGTACTTGGCCATGCCCCTGGTAAAATGAGCCCAGGCACCAGGATCCACTCTGGAAATGTCAGGAGGCTTTGCCTAGTTCAGCTTCTTAGAAATGCCATGCTTGTGCCAGCTTCCTAACTGATTCTCCTGCCTCTGATATTCACACTCCTCTCCCCCAACAAGCTATCTTCTGTACGAGTGCCCTCTAAAATGGATGTCTTTCAAAATCTTGTCTAGGGATCCCTGACCCCCACTTTTGATCTCAACCTGACTGCTTAGAATTTTATGTTCTAGTTAGCAAGAACAGAGCTCTTGTGAAATATCAACAGAGAAATAGATGTTTTTGGAATGTCTGGAAATAATCTTACAAAGGGGAGAATAAGGAAGGCCTTAGAAAGGTGGCTTTGGCCTCAGACAGTAAAGATGGAAAAGTCCCCGGGGCTGAGATGCTGGAAGGATTCTTCATGTGATGCTGATGTAGCAACGATTGTAGGAGCATTTGTGGCTTTCATCAGAGAGTGCAGGGACTTCTGAGCTGAGAGTCATATGTAAATTCACACCCACCCCTATTACTCCATGATAGCTTCCTGTTCCAATTCTTCCTCTACCAATGCTTCTTCATCGCCCCCCAAATCCACTTTAATTACAGGTTTGTTGGTGTTCTTCTCCTCTGCTCTCCTCTCCTCTTCTCTTTTATTTGGTTGATCCTCATATCTTCTGAGTTGTCTTTGATCTCATGAGGTAGGTATGTTTTAAGAAGCCTAAATATACATAAGGAAACTGAGAATCAAGGAGATTAAGAAGTTTTCCTAAGATCACAGGCCGACTATAACAGTGTCAGGTCTATCTGACCCAAAGTCCATGCTCTGGCTGCATTACACTGTGATGACACCCACTTCCCAGCTCTTCCAGGGAACGGGAAGAACAGAGGGGCTCAGTAAGGTGGAAAGCACCTTGGTCTGAAGATTGGGAGCCTAAGTTCTGGTCATGGCTCTCTTTGGTGTTTGGCGAGTCTTCTCTTTGCTCTCATTTGCCACACACACACACACAAAAATGGATGCTTTCTACATTTCTTCCATTTCTCATAGACTGTTGGGACAATTAGCGATCTTTTACTCTGCACTCTATATATTTAGCAAACCCATGAGTTCACAGCCTTTAATCTCAGAACAATGATATACAATTAGATTTTGGGAAGAAGCCACTTTGCCACATGCTATGAGTAGCACTGAGCTGGTACCACTGTCAGGCAAGAGACATACTTTCTGAAATAAGTTTGTGTATATTTTAAAAAGGCATCTTTTCAGAAAAAGTACTGGGCACTCTAACCTTTATGTTACACTTGTTTATAAAAATACACTAGAGGCCCGATGCACAAAGAAAGGGCCTTCCTTCCCCTGGCTGCAGGCACCACCTTTGCTCCGGCCTGAAGCTGCCTTTCCACCCTCCCAAGATGCCTACAGGCCTGGAGCGGCTGGGGCGGTGCCAAATGCCTGCATTGTTGCCATGGCAATGTCACAAGCATCCCGCCCCCAGCGGCTTGGCACCTGTGTACGAAAATTAACCTGTCATCTGTGTTGGGTTAATTTGTATACTCCTGTTTGGCTGGTGAGTGTTGCGAAGGTACGGTCAATTTGCATCTTTCTCTTTTTTTAGTGTAGATTATTGTTCTTGTGTGTATACGAATAGGAAATAGTATGATTGGTGCCAGGATGAGGAGGAACACATACAAACACAAACATCTTCTCTTCTCTCATTTGGTTCCCAAAATGCTGACAGCCAGACTTCTACCTTCCAGGCAAAATACTGCAAAGCTACCAGCCCAAGAAAAAAGGCCTTTTAGAGATCGTTTCCTAAAAAAGGCTCACCAGATTCTTTTATAATAAAGCTGAAGTTAATAAGCCAATCCATAGACTCAGATCCTCCAAACAAATTTCTAGTTTCTCACTTTTACTCATGAATAGACAATCAAAGATAATCAGACATCTAATGAGGTATGTATGTTTTATTAAGCCTTATTATCACAAGAAGCCTCCAATATAGTTTCTATAGACCAAGGCAACCAAATAGGAAGGAAAAACTTGGAGGATACAGAGACAGGAAAAATAACACTTAAAAACCTACCAACATCTTCAGAAAGTTAAAAAATTATACAGAAACAATTAAGAATAGGCTCCTTAGAGAAAGAAATATTCAGAGAACAAAAAGGAGCTATTGGAAATGAATATTTGATAGCAGAAAAATTTAAAATACAACAGAAAGTTTGGAAGATAAAATTATGGAAATCTTTAAGAAACAGAGCAAAAGACAAAAAGATGGAAGAGGACAGAAAGATAAGAAAATAGGAAGATCAACCTGGAAGAGCCAACACTGAAATCCAATATCCTAGAATGACAGATTAGAGAAATAGAGAGGGAAAAATCAATGAAACAATTCAGGAAATTTCCCTAAAATAAAGGATGTTTGTTTTCAGATAGAAAGTACCTCATTGCTAGTTTCTCTCTCACTGATGTTTCTAACTTTCTATCTCTCTCCCTTCCTCTCTGTAAAAATCAATAAAACATATATATTTTTTTAAAAAAGGAATTTCTTACTCCAAATTCTATATCTGAAATAAGTTTGTATATATTTTAAAAATACATCTTTTCATAATAAAAACACTTAAAAAGTCCTGGGCACTCTAATCTTTATGTTACACTTGTTTGTTACAAATGATCAGTTAAGTAGGAGAGAAGGATAAAGATATTTTCAGATACACAAAATCTCATTAAATTTACTTCTCACATATCCTTTTTCAAAAAGCTACTGGTGGATATGTACAACTGAAGTGAGGAAGTAAGTCAAGAAAGACAAATATATGAAATGCAGGAAATAGGAAATCCAGTTTAGAATGACTTATCCACCAGACCTAGTGTATAATTTGTTATGATTGGAGCATGTTCAAAATTTTGTGTCTAAGGACAGTGCAGGACTTTGTATATGCTTGTATTTTCCCTCCTGGAGTACACTGGTGGTGATGATGAAAGCCAATGGAACCTCACTTTTATTATAAGTTCCATAAGAATGCTGGTATATGGATGAGACTGCAAACAGATACAATAAAGAAGTATGTTTGTAATATTCTTAACAAGAGCCTTATGTTTATGTTGGCTGCTTAGGTGTAGAATAAAACCAAATCTGACTGAACTATATATATGAAACATGTGGAACACATATAGATAAAATAAATATATGCACACATATGTGTGTATATTTATGTATATATGCACTATATATACTCATAGACTCACACACACACACCATATATATATGGTGTATCTATGGAAGGATGCATAAGAAGCTGGAGATTAAACTTGCTTCTGTGTGGTTAGAAAAAAAAAAAAGAATGTGCCGACACCGGTTTGGCTTGGTGGTAGAGCGTCGGCCTGCGGACCGGAAGGTCCCAGGTTCGATTCCGGTCAAGGGCATGTACCTTGGTTGCGGGCACATCCCCAGTAGGGGATATGCAAGAGGCAGCTGATCGATGATTCTCTCTCATCGATGTTTCTAACTCTCTATCCCTCTCTCTTCCTCTCTGTAAAAAATTAATAAAATATATTTTTTAAAAAAAGAAAAAGAAAGAAAAAAAAAGAATGTGAGAGATATTTATCTCCTTGTTCCCTTTCTAAATTTTTTATTTTATTATTTAAAGTATTACAATAGTATTACAATAGTATTACGTATGTCTCCTTTTTCCCCATTGACCTCTCCCTGTCCACGCCCAACCCCCAGCACATGCCCTCACCCCACTAGTGTCTGTGTCCATTGGTTATACTTATATGCATGCATACAAGTCCTTTGGTTGATCTCTTACTCTCCCCTTGCCGCGCGCCCCCCCCCCTCCCCCCCGCCTTGTGCCTTTTGTTGTTTTGAACAAAATCCAGGATAAAAGAGAGAGTAGACTGGGGTCAGTTTGGTTTTGATTGTCACTTCTTAGAAATAAGAGCCTGGCTGAGGAAAGAAGGAGTGGGTGCTGAAGCTGGAGGGACCTTGCCTGACCTGGTTATGACCAAATACAGTAGAGGTGGGCAGTGGGTGTTGAGGGAAAGGTCGCAGGACAGTAGTCAGAGATGACTCTGTGCTTTCTAGCGTGGGTTAACACGTGAAGGCACTGAGTGGATGAAACTGGCTTCAGAATGGTGGAGGGAGGAGGGTGAATTGCAAAAGAATAAGTGGCAGGAGTGTATTTCACTTCCCCCCTGACCAAAAACTCATTTTCACTGCCCACATCATATGCCTTATGAGATGATGATGAATGGTTTCTGGAAAAATCAGTGGTGGGTTCTTTGCAGCACCATCTTGGGTGACTCAGTTAGTGTAACGAAAGATGTGACGTGTGAGCACTCACCTGCTGTCTCTTTCCCAGCCAGAAAACACGGGGCTGGGAAATAAAGGGACGTGGGGGTGGGGATGTTATGCTTTTAAAAAGTTTCCCCAGCTCCGCCACTTACTAAGTTGGAGACCTTGGATAAATTGCTTTGACCACTCTGTGCCTAAGTTTCCTTATCAGCAAAATGGGCATCGTATCCCAATAATGAAATCACAGGGTCATTATGAGGAACAAGTGGGATAATACATTTAAAGGCTTAGAGGAGTCTCTGTTACAAGGTGAGACTCTTTTAACCTTTCTTGGCTTTCTTTTCCCCAGACTTGGAACACAGAAGGTCTAAAGAAGTTAGTATACAAAGGAGGGATGGGTTTTTTTTGTTTGTTTTGTTTTGTTTTTTACCAGATATTAATATTGAATGAAGCATTAATACTTAATGTTCCATTTAATAGTTAAACAAATAGTTTTGAGATTCTATATTAGTTTCCTGGGATTTGTTGGTGAAGAAGTTAGATCACATCCCTGCTCTCACAGAGCCTAGATAGTTTTTCCTCAGAATTTCCCTACATTTATTTATTTATTTTTAATTGAGATATAATTGACATATAATGTATTAGTTTTAGGTTTACAACATAATGACTTGATATATTTACATACTGTGAAATGGTTACCACTATAAATTTAATTAACATCTATCACCATACATGGTTACAAATGATTTTTTCTTCTGATGAGAATTTTTCAGATTTACTCTCTTAGCAACTTTCAAACATAGAGTACAGTTATATGAATTTATTTTATAATAGTGTATTTTTTAGAAATGCTTTTACATTAGCCTTTGTTAGTGTATATATAAGCACATAATTTTAAAATTACACAGTATGAAAGTTTATAAACTGAAAAGCAAGTACCCATTTTTTCACTCTGAATTTTCCAGTTGCCTTCAGAAACAACCTGTCTTAACTAATCTTTTATGTCTTATTACTGAGATTAACATATAGAATTATATTCGTGCCTCTTTCTCATACAATGGTTAGGGGAAAGGGAAGAGGAGAAGGTTTGGGGTGAGTCAGAGGCTTCTAGCTAGGGTGATTGGAGAATGGGGCTACCACAGAGACGTCAAGAGGAAGGAAGTATAGGGCAGAGCATCAGACTACAAGGGTTGAGTAATACTCCGAAGCCAAACATAAATTTTTACATCAGTTTAATGAAAATTTATTGAGAGCTGCTCTGTACAAAACTCTAAACAAGATGCTTAGAGTCTAAAGAAGGCAGGAGCAGGGTAGAGCACACAAATGACAATTTCATAAGGACAAGCATGGCTAGCATAGCTGTCTATAACCCTCTAGGGTCTACAGAACCATTTCTATAGCGTGGGCCTCCTATAGTCCTCTTCAGGTTCGAACTGAAGCTGCTCCATCCCCTACTGATGTTGCTTTAGAGCCAGGTTCTCTCAACTTATTCCTACTGGGTTGGTATATTTTTCTCTTGCACCCAGTTTACTTATTGTTGAAAATGATGCTCATAGTCCCCAGACACAAGTTCACCAGCACTGCTCTGGGCTAGCCAATATGTTCTTAGGACATCTGTGGGCTAAGTCAACTTCCGGATGATTTGCATGCTGGTCAAACTAATTTTATTCCAGCTCTTTGTCTCTCCGCCATTAGTTGGAAACGTTTCAAGTCTCCTTCCATTTACCCTATGATCAAGATGATAGCTCTCTACCCCAAGCTCTGCTTTCAGCCAGGTAAAACATCACAACCACATGGTATCATCAAAACCCTCCACTGACCACCCAGAAAACTACTGTCTGTCTTAAGTCCATTTGGACAAACTCTTCATCTGTTGCTTGTTCCCAAGGCTTGTTGAAGGACTGGACAGATGAACATTCATGTGCATCTCTGTTGGTCAAGATCTTCTTTCCCCCCCGCCCCTCTCTTTTGAGTATTGTGATCTCTCTGTTGGCTTTGCACGGTTGCCTAGGCCACAATCTCAGTCAGTTTTTTCTAGAAGAGAAGTAGGGTTCACGAAGCACGGCACTGTCCTGCTTTATCCAGCGTTCTCTCCTAAGGCTTATCAATAGCTTGTAGGGCACATAGGTCTTCCTTGGTGTTAGCAACAGCCCATTTAGAAATGACTCCAGGATCCACGGTGCTGCCATCTCCGACTCACTTAGTCTCCCAAATTTTGAGTTTGTCTGCTTTCCTTACTGATCCTCAGAGAAGAACAACAACTCCTTGGCAAAGGGTGGACATTTCTCAAGGCATCGTAACTACTACATTAGTAGAGTACATTTTTTTATATTTCAAAATGTTAATATTAACACTCTAAAGACATAAAATATATAGCTCCCTCTCAGACTGAAGAGGTAGGTGTTCAGACATAAGTATACAAGATAAGTTGTGGCATTACCTTAGAATTCAGAGTAGATAAAAGTCACTATTCTAGGAAGTGGGAGTTCTACAGAAAGCACAGTTTGTAAAATTAAGAAAAGAGGCCAACTCTGACACATTAGGATCCAATCCGTGTGCTCTGAAAAGAAGCAGATAAAATCTGCTCCTGGCATAAAGAGAAGAGCTGGCATTTAGAGGAAGGCCTAGAGCCTCCACTATTATTAATGGTAATATTTTCTAAACTGGGAAGGTTTAGAGATATAAAAAAAAAAGTCAGCCAAAAACTTGTAAAGGAAAGCATAGAATTTGTACACTTGAGACCCACATAATCTTATTAACCAATGTAATTCCAATACATTTAATTTAAAAAGGGAAAAAAGAAAGAGGAACAACCCACATATTAAAAAAAATAGTCAGATGGACATTACTCTTTAATTAAAAACGTGCAGCACTTTTGTCACCTGAGTCTGTATTTGAAATGTTGACAACACACTGGGCTTCATTAGATATTTCAGGTGCAAGGTTTTCTACTCTGGAGAAATAGAAAAAAAAGAATTTAGTCAGATTTCACAGTGGAGCCATTTCCTTTTCTAGATTTCAATGAGAAGGCCAAATATAGGGGGCATTGCCATAACAACGAGGAAGAAAAAACTATTGAAGAGAGATGTGAAGTGTCACCCACACTTTTCTCAGTAGCTACCCTATATTTTTGTCTGGGCCTGTCCCTGCCCTAGCCTGAGTCCCTGCCACCTTCCCTCTATAGGCTCCTCTGGACCATTTCTGAACTAAGTCTGACAGGGAAGGCAAGATCTCAGGACTCTGGCTCACCATCCAGGATCCCTAGACTCACAGTGGCTGGAATATGTGCCCTTGGGTCCTAGCTGTGTCTCTGTGACCAGGCTCTTCCCCGAGGGTTGCTTTGAGCCCACAGACATGCAGCCAGAGTCTTGATATTCTTTTTTTTTTTTTTTTTTTTTTTGAGTCGATATTCTTGACAATATCAAGTTCCTCAGGAGGGACGGAGGTATGGGCAATCCAATTATATTATGTTGTGAAAGGACTGATCACCAGGAATCTTCATGCATTCCTTCATGTACTCATTCAAGTTTTCAACAAATACTTATTAAGCATCTACTATATGCCAGGCACTGTGCTGGTTGCTAGCAGCACAATGATTAGTTTAACTAATACGAATCCTGCATTCGACAGAGTCTAGATGAGTTCAATTTTTAGAGTTCAATAATAGTAAATAATGTTTCCTTATAAAGAAAAAGAACAGGTATCCACATGACACTATAATGGGCTGACATAATCTAGTTTGGGATGGGTTTTTAAGAAAGTGCTGTTTGAATCAAGATCTGAAGAGTGAGATGAAGAAGAGGCAGAAGAATATTCCAAGCAGAAGGCTCAGCAGATTCAAAGACACAGAAGCTAAATGGAACATATTATCATTCCTCATTTATTCAGGTATTCATTCCACACATGTAGGAAAGCCACTAGTACTGTGGTTACCGTGGTGAATAAAATGCAGCCCATGCTCCCCGCATCAGGCCCCTTTGGTATTGATTGCTTACTCGGCCATGACTGAGCATTGTGCATTGGACTCCCTGCCATCCATTGACATCTAGGACATTTTCCTCCTGGTCCTATTGGTTTCGCTTTCCTTTCCCTCTCCATTAGTTCATGTTTGTTGGGGTCTTAGCATGCCTCAGACATAAGTCTATTCAAGTTATAGACCCTCTGGGAATCAGACCTCTTTCAACAATGTTGTAGGGTCTAGACTCACCTTTCATTGGCCTGCTCACTTTCTTCCCCTTCTGCTCTGATGACTTCTGAAAGAGAGCAAAACAATCTCAAAAAATGAATTGCCCATTCATTTCCCTAAAAAAGGGAAAGTTTGAAGGGACTCCAAAGTCCTAGGGCTCAGAGAAAAGTCCTTGTAGTCTTAAGTGTGAAATAATTGATGCAATTTCAGGGGGCCTGAGAAGGAGCTCCTTGCATCCAAAAAGTAAATGCCTTTACTTGCCCACTGTGCCTTCAGTTCTAATGTTAGAAATAGGATTTCACTTACAAATCTAGTCTTTGCTAAAATAAAAATACTAGTGGGAGGGGGGAACACATTTAGTTTTAGCAATCATTTAGTGATCAGACAAGATTTTCTAATCCTTTTCTGAAAATAAGACTTGGGAGGAAAAGGAAATCTTGAAGATGTTGATGCTGAAGTGGGTTAGCCAGCTGATACTACCAACTACACAATATTGCATGGATAGACCCACCTGAGAAATCTCCAGCTGGCTAGATCTCCCAAAGCGTGAGTTGCTACTGGAATGGACTTACTTCTGATGCAACTTGGGGTGTAAAGTCTTCTAGGTTGTGACAGTGCTATTGTCCCACTTAGAGCCTTACAGCAGGGGTTGTTAACCTGGGTGACCACAGAGGAACTTAGGGACCAGGGGGATTTTCTCAACAGCTCCCCTGATGGTTTTGAATACTTCCTATCATGGGCAGTTCATGCATACACAGGAGCGCACGCTCGTGTGTGTGTGTGTGTGTGTGTGTGTGTGTGTGTCTATGAATGCACATGTGTGTGTTAAAAAATAACCAGATTTTTGAGGTTCTAGAAGCCTGGTGTATGAGATTCATGCACTGGAGAGGGTGTCCCTCAGCCGGGCCTGCACCCTCTCACAGTCCTGGACGCCTCAGGGGATAGGCCCTAAGCCAGCAGTCAGACATCCCTCTTGTAGTCTGGGGCTCTTGCAGTCTGGGACCCCTCGCTCCTCACCACCTGCCTGCAGTGGAGGTGGGAGAGGTTCCTACCACTGCCACTATGCTCACCACTTGTCAGCCCTGCTTCTGGCTGAGTGCGGTGTGCCCCCTGTGGGTGCGCACTGACCACCAGGGAGCAGCTCTTGTGTTGAGCATCTGCCCCCTGTGGTCAGTGCACATCATAGTGACCAGTCTTTCCACCGTTTGGTTGATTTGCATATTAACCTTTTATTATATAGGATTATTAATAAAAAATCCTATATAATATATTTTCATTATTTATAAAAAATGACTGGGTTTTATTATAATAAAACCCAGTCCTTTTTTATATAGATTTTGGTGAGTTTAACAAATGTATGCAGTCATATAATTACCACCATAACCAAGATATAGAACATTTATATAAGCCTTCAAAATTCCCTGCTGCCCCTTTCCCCCACCCTATTCCCTGGTAACCACTGATCTGTTTAATGTTACCAGAGTTTTGCTTAATTTCATGTAAGTAAGATCATATAATGTGTAGTGTTTTAGTGTCTGGAGTCTTTCACTTAGCATAGATAATGCTTTTGAAATTCATCTTAGTTGTGGCATGTTGCCAGTACTATACCACTATTAGTTTATTCATTCACCAATTGATAAAAATTCGGGATGCCATGTTTTCAGTACCATAGGCTGCTGTAAACATCTGTGCAGATATGGTTTTTATTTCTCACTAGAGGCCTGGTGCATGAAATCTGTGCACTTTGGGGGGGATGGTCTCCTCAGCCCAGCCTGCACCCTATCACAGTCCCGGACTCCTCATGGGATGTCTGACTGCTGGCTTAGGCCTGATCCCTCTGGATTATTTCTCTCTCAATCCAGGATCCCTCTCTCCTTATGCTTGGCCCACTGCTCCTTAGCTCTGCTGTGAAGGTGGAAGAGGCTACCACCACCGCCATGCGCTCACCAGCCATGAGCCCAGTTTCTGGCTGAGCCATCACTCCCCCTGTGGGAGCTCACTGACCACCAAGGAGCAGCTCCTGCATTGAGCATCTGCCCCTGGTGGTCAGTACGCATCAAAGCAACTGGTTGTTTCAGTCATTCCGCAGTAACAGTCACTTAGACTTTTATTATATAGATGGGTAAATACCTAGAATTGCAGGACTGTGCGTCAGGATTTCAGTTGTTTCACATCCTCTTCAAAACTTGGTATTTATTAATCTTTTTAATCTTTGTCATGTTAGTGGGTGTGTAATGGTATCTTGTTATGCCTTTAATGTGTATATCCCTAATGATTAATGGTGTTGTGACTGTGTGACTATGTTTATTGGTCATTTATATCCTTTCTTCTGTTAAGTATCTGTTCAAGTCTTTTGCTCCTTGCCTTTTAAGTGGATTATTTTTTTTCTTATCATCTAGTAGTAATACATAATCATATATTCTGGATATAAGCCCTTTATCAGATACACATTTTTGCAATATTTTCTACCAGTCTGTGGCTTGACTTTTCATTTTCTTAATAAAGTCAAAGGATAAAAGTTGTTAATTTTCATCAATTTTAGTTTATCAATTTGTGTTTATTGTGTTTGTCTAAGATTTGGCTAAGGTAAGGTCACAAAGATTTCTTCTTATGTTTTCTTTCCAAAATCTTTTAATTTTAGCTCTTATATTTAGATATATAATTCACTTCAAGTTATTTTTGTGTGTGCCTAGGTTCATATTTTTCCATGTGGATATGTAATTGCCTAATACCATCTGTTGAAAAACTATCCTTTTTGCATGAAATCATTTTCACACATTTGTCAAATCAGTTGACCATGTGAATTTATTTTTGGACTTTCCATTTTGGTCCATTGACTGATGTGTCTGTACTTTCAGTAATATCATGCTGCCTTGATTACTATCACTGTATAGTAAACCTTAAAATTAGGTAGTATAAGTCCTCTGTTTCCTTATTTTTCAGAATTCTTTTACCAATTGTAAGTCTTTTGCATTTCCATATGACATTTAAAATCAGGTTTTGAGTTTCCACCAAAAAGCCTGCAAGGACTTTGATTGGTATTGCATTAAAACCATAAATCAATTTGGGGAGAATTGCTATCTTAAAATCTAGTCTTTTGATCCATAAACTTGGCATATTTCTCCATTTACTTGGGTAATTAAAATTTTTGTGGGTTATAATTTTTTTTTTAGTTTTTAGTATATAGGTCTTAAATTTGTTCTTAAAATTTTATTCCCAAACCTTTAATATTATTTGATGTCACTGTAAATGGCATTTAAATTTTGTCCAGTGTCTAATTGTTTTTTGTTAAAAAAACATACAATTTATTTTGTGTGTTGACTATATATCGTTTGACTTTGCTACACTCAATTACAATAGTTCTAATAGTTTTTAATGGATTTCTTAGGCTTTTCTACAAACATGAGCATGCTATCTGCAAAAAAGAGAGCTTTGCTTCTTCCTTTCCAATTTGTATGTCTTTGTTTCTTTTTCTAGACTTGTTGCACTGGCTAGGACCTCCAGTATAATGTTGAGCAAAAATCGTGGGAGTGAACATTTTGCTTTATTCTTGATCTTAGGGACAAAGCAATCAGTCTTTTGTCATTAAATATGATGTTAAATTAAGGGTTTTGGTAGATGTCCTTTGTCAGGTTGAGGAAGTTCCTCCTTATTCCTACTGTTCTTCCTTTTTTAAAATCATGAATGGATATTAATTTGGCCAAATGTTTTATCTGTATCCAATGACTTGATCTCATGGTTATTCTTTCCAGTTTGTCAATATGGTGAATTTTAGTGTTTGTTTTTTGTATGTTAAACCTATCTTATGTTCCTGGAATAAACCCCATTTGATCACGATGTATCATACTTTTACAATATTGTTAGATTTTAGTTGTTAATTTTGTTAAGTATTTTGATATTTATGTTCAAAGAGATATGTGTAGTTTTCTTATAATTTTTTTTTTTAGTTTTGATATCAGGGTTTCCCCTACCATCAGAGCTGTGTCTTATTTGACTTAGTTTCCAGACAAAATAAAGCTGGTTAGGTTCTATATATGTAAACGTTCCTCTTGAAAATAATGGTGCTTACAGTTGAAAGGAGTATTTCAAATGTCTATAGACCAATCCAGAATAATTAAATTATCCTTTTATGTCCATGACAAAAATCATCACCACTAAACACACACACACACACACACACACACACACACACACACACACACACTTCTATTTTAAAGTGAAAGCAGATAATAAAGATAGATTTCTAACCTGTTAGGTTTGGTTATAAATTTAGCATTTTGAAGGGCAGATATGATGATATCACCAACTTTCAGAAACCTGTAAAGGTTTCTGCTTAAACGGTGGTTAAAATGTTTTATTTTGGAGAAAATACTTGCCCTTTAAGAGATCATTCCTGGAAAACCCAAGACTCAGATTTGGTGGAAGGAGGCAAGTTGGAAAAAACAAACAAACAAACAAACAAAAACAACTGTTGGTTGCTATGGCACTATTACATATAGATGTCAGTCACACAAAACCAAACAAGGAAGCAAAATTCCAGGAGTTTTTTAAGTCTTTCTCCTGAGAGGGTGAGCTGACAGGTAGCTTTTGATTGGAAAAGGCGGTAATTCAAGATGACATTTTCTCATGCCTTATCTGTCTTATTTGATAAAAATAAAAAAGAAAAAGAGAAGAGAGATTGGAAAACAGCTAGAATAACCATGCCATGTCCCTTATATTAATTTAACAGGTTAAACAGGGTAAATATGTATGGTTTGGGGGCGGGGGAAGAAACCAATATAACTATGAACAAACACTGGAAAGGACTTTTGATAACAAGTTAGTTTGAGGATTGTTTTCCTCTGAGAAGAGGATTAGTTTTGGATTAGGAGGAAGCTCCATTTTTGGAGAAATTCCTATAGATTATTAGTAAACTTGTGTCTCTCTGAACAGAACACAACTACTTTCATGTTTGTCTATTGGCAGAATTTAGTTCCTTGTGGTTGTAGGACTGAAATTTCCATTTCCTTGCTGGCTCTCAGGTGAAGGCCATTCTCAACTTCTAAAGGCTGCCTACATTTCTTGGCTCATGGCCCCTTCCTCCATCTTTAAAGCCAGACATGGTGGGTTAAGTCTGTCTTACGTTCTCTTCTCCTTCTATCTTATCTTTCTAACCAAGCTGGGAAAAGTTCTCTGACTCATGTGATTAGACTGGGTCCACCTGGATAATCCAGGATAATTTCATCATCTTAAGGTCAGTGTCCTAATCACATGTGCAAGTACTCTTTGCTGGAAAAGAAAATATTACAGATTCTGGGGTATGTGAGGTGGATACCTTACTGTGGGCATTATTCTGTTTATCACATAGCCAATGCGAGAGGAATTCACAAAGTAAATGTAGACACTGCTGAAGTTATGGAACCCAAATTTACAAACATCTCATATCTACACATCATAGTTATTCAGTACATCTCCCTTCCTTCAGTGATATCAAGGCTCTTTTCTTTTACCAAATTCACTGGCATAAGTGATTGGCCAGACAACGTTTTCCTATCAGTACTTTTTATCACATTCTTGGGGGAGGGGAGGAAAGGTTCATATATGTGCTGTGCTCTCTTCTGCCTTTTACCACTCATAGCTCAACTTGACCATCTTTTATGCACACATATAGCTTCTTAAAACTCTTTCCAATTTCTCTCATGTGTCACACACATCCTCCTCTTTAACTCCCGTCTCTAGTCTCCTGAATTTTTCTGATTGCCTCTTGGAGGAAGAAACATTCTTACTCTCTTTTCCTCTATCCTTTCTTCTTTGTCTCATTTGTAAACTAATCATTCCAAACGTGAAAGCAAATTTAGGAGACAGCTTCTTCCCTAACCGAAAGTTGCCTCTGCACATTTAGCCAATTCTAAAGGCAACGAGATTGAAAAAGAAAAGAGAGAGAAGCTCAAAACTCTGACCTTGAAAAGTCAAGGCCTGGATGAGCATGATAAATCCAAACATCTGATCCTGTGTACTGAATTTTCCCTACATTAGCAGCTTGAATTGCTCTGCCATATGCTTTGTGTTAATTTATGGAAATTGGATAATCACTCTCAAATTTCCTGTTTTAAAGCAGGGATGAAATAAATAACTGATAATGTCATCCATCTATTTTCTACATGGATCTTAAAATCAATATAATGAAGTTTCAAATAAGATGCTGACCAGAAGCATTACTTTTTTTACCATAAGTGAGTAAGAAGGTTACCTAATTATTAACATCAACCCAACTTTTACTAGAAGCAATTACTGAGATGAAGTCCAACTTTATTTTACAACTTTATCCAAACCAGCCCAAACCATATATAGGGATTATTCTAAAGTCAGGAACCATTTTCCCCACTAAACAAACACAGGCCACTTTTACAACATATATGGGAGGCTGCTGAATCCAGTGCTATTTATAATAGCAAAAGTATCCAAGTGTCCAATGGTATAGAGTTGGTTAAATAGATTAACGTATATCCACATAATGGAATATCTCACAGCTATTTAATGTGATGCAATAGAATAATGTTTAATGACATTGAATATTTTTTGTACATTTAGTACAAAAAAGTTAGAAAACATGTGAGATTAACCTAATTGTAAAACAAAATAGTCCTTATAATAGTATCCCACTTATGGAAAAGAACAAATTGATACATAAAAAGTATCTGGATGATATACACTAAATGCTATCAGCAATATATATATATTACTACTGAAACTATAGGTGATTACCCCTCCCTCCCCCTGTATATTTTAGTAATGCATATGTAATGCTTGGTAATCAATGAAAGTTCATATTATTTTTTAAAGTCAGTGAGGAACAATTCATCTAACTGCTCAGGAGACCTATTTTAGATATCTGAAGGCAAATCTCATGGTTATCTCATGTTCCTCTCCTCCCACCACACATCCCTGCTTGAACATCACCAGGTCTATGAGTGTTTTCACCATTTTACTTCATTGGATTCTGAAAGTAACCTTACGAAGGGAGGTAGGTAAAGCAAGGAATAATCTTTCATACGTGTAAGTCTTAGGTTAGAAACAGTGCCTTTCCTAGAAAACCAGAGCAATGTTATCAGTTGCTGAGTCTCATCTAGATCCCAGATCCTGCAGGGAAACCTTGCCTTCCAACCTCTTGTTGACTTTTTGCCAGTCTGGGCTCAACCAAGGAGCTGCGGGAGGCAGCAGATAGGGAAGTCCCTGCAAAGTGGCACTCTGCGGAGAGGACAAGCACTGACTCACCACATTCATGAGAGGGGCCAGGCTTCTTCTTCTTCCTTTTCGTTAGTGTCATAAATAACACTACGATCGCACACCCAATGAACAGTACAAGCAGAGCAGTCAGGAGCACATTGTCCCGGGCAGGCAGGGGTGGCTGAGGTGGCTTTGCATCTAAAAATGACCACAAATTTTTAATCAGCCAGGAAGATTGGTTATTATGACTGCTGTTCTCTTATTTACATGCCAGCTTTCCCCCAGGGCTCTACTGCCAGAGAAGCCAGAAATTTTACACAATATGAAGTGTTAGAAAGTCCCAGTCTCAGGGTCTTCAGCGGTTCACTAGTAAACAAGCCAGTGCTTCTGACCAAATGCCTGGACTGAGCTCTCTTACCTTCCCAGAGGCTGGGATGAAAATGACTGTGATCTAGAAGAGGGTTGACCTTGCCCTTGGAATCTGGGTAAGGTACCTGTGCCAAGGCTCTGAAAGTACAGTCCTCTGTGTGATGCCTGCATCCTCAGCTCCCTGTATAGTCAGGCCCAGGTCCTAAAGTTTCCTTCATAATAATTCCTCCATCCACTGTCATCTCTAGATCAGGCTTCAGACACCTCTCACCTAGACAAATACAATGATCTCCTCACAGGTGTTCTGCCTCCAGTTTTGTTTTTGTTTGTTTGCCTTTTACACGGAGGTCACAGCAGATTTCCCTAAGCATGGCTGTCAGCATGTCTCACCTACCAGAAAAACTTTGCTGTCTTTTCGTACCCTTAGCTTCTCAGCTCCTGGGAAGCTAAGGCTTATTTCCTTGCATGGATACTCATAAGTTTCCAGGAAGTTGAAAAAGAGGCTTTGGGGGGAAAAACTGAGAACTGAGGGACCCATTTCATAAACATTCTTGAGAACACTTCCGGTAGTGAATCCTAAATTATAGGAAAACAGGACCTCCTGTTAGCTTAGCTGCAATTTGTGGACCCATGCCCTGATCCTGGGGCATTAAGAAGAGGAGTTATTGGAAGTCTTATTCAATACTTTTTGAGTCTGTCCCAGTTCATCTCATTCAGCTTATTTGGGTGGGAGGGCAAGGTTTATACTTGTTAACATGGAGAATGCTACCTTTTGATACCCCCAAAAATTCCTTGACTCAGAATTTAAACTATCTCTGATCAAGCAATAGAATAGGGTCATGGAGAGGCCAGCCCTAGCTTCCTGAGGCAGCTGGAGCTGAAAGTTTCTGAAGATGGCAGTAGCTTGGAAGGTTTCAGCAGTAGCCGAGAAGCAGAGAAAGTGAATCATGATGAGGCTCTCATGGTGGCAAGGCCCTATTCATTTGTCAACTGTGGGAGCCATGGCAGAGGGCCCCAGAGCATGTCATGTGTGGTGATATTAGGGACTCCAACAAGGTGTTGAACTTCAGGGGTGGCTTGGAGAGGCCTATATCAGGCTACAGTAGAAACAACCAGGACAGGCTTGGGGCCCTCTGCCATGGCTCCCACACCATTTACTGGATTCTCAGAGGGGGAAGTGCCTGAGTGGAGGAAGACCATACCAGGAGAGAGAATTGGCCTATTGGTGAAGTTGGCTGGTAGGAACAGGCCCCAGAGGCTGCACAAAAGAATATGTCCATAGGCCAAAATACCTTTGAATAAGAAGACATCAGGATAAGAAGGCAGCAAAGCCAGAGGATGGATCTAGGAGTTGAATGGATGACTTAGGAAAAGACAAAGCATGGGGCCAGAGTTGGAGAAGGGGCCAAGGCAAGCAGAAGGCAGATAGGTTGGGGAAGGGTCAGCATCAGAACCAGCAGTGATGGAATCAGTGTGGGAGAAGAGTGCCTCTATTCCAGGAAAGAATCTTGCGGTCACTGCTCCTCAAAAGTGGGGTTTCAAATATGGACGCATTCCCTCAAGTGCAAAGTCATGAATTTAAAATGGCAGACTCCTATTCGTGGACACTGCTTAGTCTCAATGCATTCCTCCAGCTGGACTGGTCTCCATACTGCACTGTCAACAGGCCAAGAGAATTTCTGCTTCTGTGTCTTTCCTTGACATATATGTACGTCACCTTTTGCGCCCACATTGGATACTGCTAGTCCATTGTGGTCCTCACCTGTCATCACCTCACCACCAATTCTTCCTTTTGTTGTGTTACAAGATCTCACCTCCTTCAAAAAGACTTCCCCTGACCCTCAAGAACTTGCCTATATCTGATTGCCTGTAAAACTAATTACAGTCACTTTAGTTTTTAATCTTACAACTTATTTCTATGGAATATAACTTAGATTCCAATCCAATCTTTTTAAAAATGCAGATTTTCATATGTCTACATCACGGAGTTTTAATTCTATTGGGAGGTCTTTGAGGACAGAGAGCATATCTTATACCTTTTAGTTTTCATCTTTGCAACCAAGAATTTCTAGAATGGTTCTATATTCACAACAAGTGCTATATGTATGTATATGCTTGGTGTGTGTTTTGGGGGTGACGGGTCGGGGGGGGGGGGTGTTGTGTGTATTTTAATGAATGAAAGAATTCTAGCTTGGAGAAATCTTGCATTTTTCTGACCTAAACTTCAGAATTGTCTATCCAAAGGTAGCCCAAAAGACTGGGTTAGTGTCAGGGCGTAAGAACATGCTTCCTCCAGTGCAGCACAGGTTCACAAAGGTGGCTGTAGATTCATAGCGTCCTGGACCTTGCAGCACTCAGACGACCTCTGTCAGTATAAAATGGCTCAGTTGGAGGTTTCCTGGGACATTGATGATCTGTCATAGCATTTGTATATAATACCTGGTAAAAGACATTGTCTTGGGGAGAAGCCTTACCTATATTGTAAGGTTGGGAAAGAAGCTGTATCTGGGTTGACTCGGGTTGCAGGACACAGAAGATGCTCGTATTTGTTTTAGGAAACACTGGAAAAGACAAGCTGATAGAAACATTGTATAGTCCTGTGTCATCATCTTGGATTATTTTCATGTCAGCATCATACTTGTATGTTGAATTTATGGTCTTTAGCAGAAAATACATCTTCTTAGGTTTTGGGTAACCTTGTACAGATGAGCAGGTCACATTTACGTTTGAATTTTCTGTTCTATTAGAAATTAGCATTATTTCAGGTTGACTGAAGTTTGCTGAAATCAGAATAGAGATACAGAGAGAGAGAAAAAAATCAATCAAAATTTAAGAGCATTTAGAAGAGAATAGCAAATGGCTAGGTACCTGTTCTGTGAACTCTCTGGGGGCCCATCTCAGAGCCCCAGAGTGCCTCATGCATGGGTCTCAGACCATGGTGAGAGCCAAATAAAGGCCCCATATTGAATTTTTAAGAATTGAGTTTGGGACCATGCTTACTTTATGTTTCCCCAAATCAAGGCAATGCTGTCTGAGTGATAGGAGGACTAAATTTAAATAATCAAAATTTTATAATGAGCCCTAGCTGGTTTGGCTCAGTGGAGAGTGTCAGCCCATCCAGAGTTCGATTCTGGTCAAGGGCATGTACCTCGGTTGCAGGTTTGATCCCTGGCCCGGGTTGGGGTGCATGCAAGAGTCAACCAATTTATGTGTCTCTTCCACATCGATGTTTCCCTCTGTGTGTCTCCCTCCCTCCCTTCTACTCTCTCTAAAAATCAATGGGAACATATTCTTGGGTGAAGATTAACAAAAATAAAAAAAATTATAATGAGGCCATTTCTCTAAGGAATAAAGTCTTTGGAAGGAAAAGTTGTCTGACTTTAGGACCTAAGTGTCCCATGGAATATGTTCAGGTCACCAGACCAAGAGAACAGAATGGGATTGAGGTTAAAGTTCCACTAGGAATCAACAGAGTTCTGGGTGCTGGTTTTTCTCTGGGCCCTATTTTTCAGAAATCCACATAGGATGGTGGGAAGTGAGTGGGTGGGGACTTTAGATTTAGAATACTGATTTTGGGAAGGACTGTCAAAGTATCTTCATCATATACTTTAAGATGAAGGGCAAACCCAGCTATTTTTAGGAAAAAATATATGATGTTAATAAACACAGAGCTTCTCTTGCCTTGTTTACCATTCAGATTTTTATGGCTGTTGAGGAATGCTGGCACCTATTCCTTCTGCCAGAAAAATAACTCACTCTCCTTCAAGAGTTATGAGGTCATTTTCAGGTTATACATACTAATGTATACTTTAGCATATGTCTCTGATTTGCATGCCATACTACAAGTTCTGCTATATCAACACACTACTTAAGCATTCTGCTTGTAACTATATGTGGTCTATCAAAGGTGGAATGCCATGGTACACCTACTGTAGCCTTATTAGCAATATCTATGAAATTATAGGTTTTATTAGTTTTTCTAGTACATATTAAAATAATATAAAACCATATTAAAATAATATAAACCATTTGGCTCAATGGATAGAGCGTTGGCCTGCAGAGTGCCCCAGGTTTGATTCCGGTCAAGGGCACATGCTAGGGTTGAGGGCTTGATCCCCAGTAGGAGGCATGCAGGAGGCAGCCAATCAATGATTCCCTCTCATCATTGATGCTTCTCTCTCTCCCTCCCCCTCTCTAAAATCAATAAAGATATATTTTTTAAAACATGAATGTCTGTGTCCCACCTAAAACACACCATGTTTCTCTATAGAACCTGACCACACTTTGAAAGCATCACTGTAGCATTTGGTTACATGTCCCCAAAGCCCTACAGCCCAGTTGGTGACACAGGGATTAAAGGGAGCAACTTCCCATTCTAATTCTATTTTTACCTCTGCTTTACTCTGGTTTCAGAATTGTTGTTAATCTGCCTTTTTCAGTTTCATAAAAAATTAATCTGTGTCTATGCCCAGTCAGCATGGCTCAGTGGTTGAGCATCAACCTATGAACCATGAGGTCATGGATCCATTTCCTGTCAGGACACATGACCTGGTTGCAGGCTCGATCCCCAATATGAGGCATGTTGGAGGCAGCCAATCAATGATTCTCTCTCATCATTGCTGTTTCTATCTCTCCCTACCTCTTCTTTCCTCTCTGAAATCAATAATAATATATTTTAAAAAATTAAAAACAACACATTTTATTGTATTATAATTTTAAAAACTCTATATTGACATTTAGGTTCTTCAAGGCCTGGAGGAACAAAGGAGCTGGTTTACTAGTTTTTAAACTCTATGCATTGGGTTATTTCCTTTCTGTCTACCAGGCTCATGGTTGGGCAATTTCCCTTCTGTCTGCCAGGCTCATGGTTGGGCAGCAAACAACTCATAAACAATCTCTGGAAGGTTGAAGGGAAAACCCAAATTAATTAGCTGTCACCCTCACTAGGAGCTACAGGCAAGGATTCAGGGGGTAAGAAATCTTGGACCAAAGGAGAAAATGAATGTAAAAGAGATTTGAGGTCTATGTGATATATAAACTTAGTAATGGAAAAATTACCCATGGTTTTCACTTAGCCACGTTACTTCTGTTTAGTTAGCTAATTTTGTTCCCAAAGTGGATTCTTACTGGTCCTTCAGAGGCAAACTATAAAAAGTGCAAAGGACTTCTAGTTCCCTGCTCCCAAACCCTGCATTACCTTCAAGTGGACTTCCCAGAAATGACTGTCCCCTGCCTTCTCTCTCTAGGTCACCCCTGACCCCCACCAGTGTTTCCCTGATTATTGCAGTCTCATCTAAAAGGCCAGGGATCTGGATATGCCATTGACAACATACCAAGCACTGATAGGTTGATATCCTTTTGGTGGATGGGAATCATTCCTTGGGACTCTTTGAATTGATGGATGAAACATTGATACAATCCCTTGTCCTTGATTTGAACATTGTGGAGTCGCAGGGTCAAATTATACTGGTCCACGCTTGTGCGATTCTTGTAGATGTCATTAACATTTTGAGGTTTCTCTTGGCCTCTGTATAGTTCATAAAGAACCATCTTTTTCTCATTTTGCCAAAATACCACCAGGTCAGCCAGGCTTATCTCTTCAGAGTTTACAAACTCACATGGAAGGTCTCCAGTCTTGTTGAAATATGCCTGCCTCTTCATGGAAGCAGCACCTAAAAAAAGAGAGGCTATTGGGGAAGGAGAAACAAGAGAGAAGAACAACAGCAACAACTTCATTTTTCTTTATTTAATAGCCAGATGCTACCTTATCAGAAATGAGATCTAGGAACTAGATGTTAAACTCTGGGACAGTTGCATACGTGTTGGCATCTGGAGGATGGGACTTTTGTTCTCACTCTATTGCTAATTAAATCTGTGTGGCCTTGTGTAAACTTCATTTGCTACGAGGCTCAGTTTTTTTCTGTTTAATGAAGAAGTGAGTCAAATGTTCTAAGAATCTATCCAGTACTATGGGTCTATGAATTTAAATCCTAGAACAGGAAAAACCAGCAGTTGGACAACTCATTTGTCCATCTGTTACCTTCCTATAACCTGAACATTAATTCACTATAGCTGTTACAGCCCCCATGACTTCTACACTATCACTAAAAACTCTCCCTTTTTCTCCCCATCCCCTTATTCCTTAGCCCATATAGAGCTTCCCTTATGACTGAATATTTAATGGCCAGCTCTTCCAAGAATATAGTACAGTTTGAAAATGACATAAATAGCCAACCAGGGCTTCTAATCTCTGACCTCTCTAAGCTCTTTCAGGGGTCAGAAAGATAACTGAGCAAATGCGATAGCTATTTGGGATTGTGGTAGTCAAAGACCATTTAAGGTACATGAATGAAAGACTAAAAATGAGTTATAGATGGGAAGGTGAGAATGAGCTTTTTGAAGTATTGGGGAAACCCAAATTACTATAAACTTGCTCTTCCCAGAATGCACTGTTCTGGCAGTTTTTGCAACCCCTGGAGGAGAAGCTGGGAGAGTTCAGAGAAAGGGCTTCCTCGCCAAGGACATTTGAAGTTTGTGGAAGGAATTTTGTGTGATTGATTATATATTGTAATAATTATGTATGGTGCCAAGTACTTGAAATATCAGGAGGACACTTTGTAAAGTATATGATTGTCTAACCTGAAACTAATATAAAATAATATTGAATGTAAACTGTAATTAAAAAATAAATTTTTTTTTTTTAAAAAAAGGTGATTGATTATAGGGTTTTTGTAGGACCTACTCTGGGTCACAGAATTACTTCAGACATAGCCAAGAAATTAGTGGTGGGTGAGAATTGCAGGGTTGGGAGGAAATGCTGTTTCTTAGTTAATATGAAGTTAGCTTCCACCTTGGAGAGGAAATTAAGGTGAGTTTTAAGTAAAGCTCCACTGTTTAGGACTATATTAAGGAGGAAAGTGAGTTGGGCTGGTGAGAGAAAGAAGAGTAGTTTCATTTGAGGTGTTCGTTGAGGGCTGGTAGGAGAAGTTAAAATGATCTGATCCATGGGTTTCTGTTCCAAGAGAAAGTAGAAGGGCAAATAACAATGACATGCACTTGGCAAAATTGGACTGTGTGCAGAATGGCCCAGTGAGAACAAATAATCAAGGGGGTTGGCAGTGGTCTTAAATTTGAAGGGAAGAGGACTCTAGACATCAGTGAGAGCTGGCACAAATTTGAATAACCACCTATTACATTCTGCTCAGTAAAATCTGTGAACCTCTTGTAAGTATACAAATGCAGGATCCATATAGAATATATTCCCATATTGGAGGGAAGTGGAAAAACCTACCTGGGAACCTGAAACAATAATAAAAAGAGGCCTTAAAGATTTACTATATTGAGTAATCATCTTCCAAGGCAACCTTGAGGCTCCTGCTCCTTCTTTGCTAAACTCCAAACGATAAGGTAAGAGTGCCACCTACTGTAAAAGCTTCTAGCAGCTATCACTGTGTTAGGTCAGTGACTGGCCAAATGATACAGGGCAAATGACCTAACAGAGAAACCAAACACGGTTGGAAATTCTGCCAGTTAGTGGTCAATGTTACCTTCTGTGGGTGATCAATTGTGCCTACTAGGCCTGGAGTTGACTTAGCCTTAGGCTTCTGCTTCTTTGATTTTTGGTTGTTTCTCTGTTGAACTTTTTCTCCTTCCCAACCACTCTCTTCACTCACAAATCAGTCCAACTTCTCTGACCCAGGACACCTCTCCAAAAGATTAAAAGGGCATTTTCATCCATATGTCTAACTGTTCCCCTCTTCACCTACCAGCCAAAGGTGTGGCCTATGTTCTAAAGAGATCAGCATCAGGGAAGGCTGGTCAGAAATGCACATATTCTGGCCCCACCCAGATCTACTGAGCCATATTCTGCATTTTAATAAAAGCTCCAGTTTGAGCCCGGTCGTATGACTCAGTGGTTGAGCATCGACCAATGAAGGAGGAGGTTAAGGTTTAATTCCTACTCAGGACGCAAGCCAAGTTTGCAAGCTCAATTCAAAATAGGGGGCATGCAGGAGGCAGCAAATCAGTGATTCTCTTTCATCATTGATGTTTCTATCTCTCTGCTTCTCTCTTCCTATATATGATATAAATAAAAATATATTTAGGGGGGGAAAAAAACCTCCAGTTTGAGAAGCTGCAATAATGGGTTTCTACCTCTGTCTCTGAGTAAAACAGAGGAGATTATGACAAGAATGTTTGTTTCCATCCAAACCCTCTTTCCTACTCTGGAATGGAAATCACTCTGAAGCCCATTCTGGGTGGAACTGAAAGTATTTCACAATTTTCACTCCACAGTTCCTCACCAACCACTGGCTTCCATGACATCACGTAGAGCTAGGCATGCTAAGCCCCTCTCTTACAATATGGGAAAGATTTAGCTAAACGTCTATTTTCCCTAAGTGGCTTCAGGCATCCCCTGTTAAGATCCCAAATCCTAGACCGCACAGCTGGACTCACTAAGACTCCATTGGTGGGAAAGCATTGAGGTTCTCGCCTTCCCCAGCACTTGGGTGATAGATGTGTTTTGGGTCTAGATATAACTGGCTGCTATGATGATGTCAGGAGCTAGGTACTCAAGAATCCATCTAGATACCTCCCTAAACAGCTAAAGGAGTTTGTTTGAAAAGATACACGAGAACTTCCTCAGCAGTATGCTGTTTGACTATCACACAAAAACTATAGTCTTCTAACCGGAGAGGTCTCTGACCCCATGTTGGACTTCATTCTTCCCTGCCTACTACCCCAAATGCATGTCTTATATAGTCAAGGATCATCTGTACTCAGTAATTTTTCTCCATTTACTAAACTTCCTTCAATGTTATGAAGGGTGGGGCAAAAGTAGGTTTATAGTTGTTGGTATGGAAAATAAGACATCCTATCTAATAAAAGGCTAATATGCAAATTGTCCCATCAACCAGAAATTTGACTGGGAGTTTGACCAGGGGATGGGGCCGCCAGCCAACCACTCAGAGCTCCTTCCCCCAGCTGGCCCCACCCCCATCAGCCCAATCAGTGCTGGCTGGCCTGATCCCACACGTGCATGAATTCGTGCCCCAGGCCTCTAGTTAAAAATTAATACAAGAACAAACTGTCTCATGTACTCACAACTGGGAACCTACTTTTGCCATGCCCTGTATGAGGCCCTCTGGAAGCTTCATGCCACTGTAGTAAACTATATCTTCAATCTTCATCAAATGTTTCCTCCAAGGTTGTGCTTTCATTGAACTCTGGCCCTACCCAAAGGACGTCATTTGTCCCAGCCACTGCTTCTTTTGGCATACTTCATGGAGACCTTGAGCAACACCCTTCCCCTTTGAGGTGTCCCTGTCTCTCATTGCTGTCAGCTGCTAACAGCAACATCGTTACTTCCTTGTTCACCGTGCATATTAGCATCCTATACAGATCTTTCTTTTCAATTAATTATTACTATCAATTTGAGTGACTTCAGCAAGGATGAGTTCACCAACACACTTGCTAAAAAGTTCTTTGATCTTTTCCACTTCAAAGATCTTCATCCACAGGCTATTTTAGCAGCCCCCTCTCCCATGACATAACTCTAAACCTCATTTCCAAGAACAGCTCGTCTCTAAGAACCTTAAACATCAATGTACCTATCTCTGTCCACAACATTTCTTCCTCTAAGATTTGCTCAATTACTTCACCTATATCTGATTTTTACTTCACCAAGACCTCAACTCCAACCAGTCTAGACCCTATAGCTCAGTGCTTTCCAAAAGAGCCCTGCAACAATGGAAAGTACTATATCTGTGCTGACTAATATGGCAGTCACCAGCCACTACCACTGAGCCATTGAGCACTTGATATGTTGCTAGTGTGACTGAAAACTGAATTTTTAATCTTATTTAATTCTAACTAATTTAAATAGCCACATGTGGCTAATTGCTATCATATTGGACAGCAAAGTGACAGTATATCTTTTTAAATATATATAATTGATTTTTTTACAGAGAGGAAAGGAGAGGGATAGAGAGTTAAAAACATCGATGAGAGAGAAACATCTATCAGCTGTCTCCTGCACACCTCCTACTGGGGATGTGCCCGCAACCAAGGTACAGGCCCTTGACCGGAATAAAACCTGGGACCCTTCAGTCTGAAGGCCGATGCTCTATCCACTAGCCAAACCGGTCAGGGCGACATTATATCTTTTCAATCATGCTCTCCCTCTCCCTCTTCCTCTTCCTCTCCCTTTCCCTCTCCCCCGATCGCCCCTCCTCTGTTAATCTTCACCCAAGGATATTTCCCCCATTGATTTTTTAGAGAGAATAGAAAAGAGTGTGAGAGACACACACACAGAGAAACATCTATGTGAGAGAGGCACATCAATTGATTGCCTCCCACATGCACAGAGATGGAGCCTGCAACCGAGGTACATGCCCTTGACTGGAAATGAACCTGGGACACTTCAGGCTGAAGGCCGACCCTCTACCCACTGAGCCAAACCAGCTAGGGCTCAATTATTCTTTTGCCAGCAACTCCAATAAACTTGCCCCTTTGTGCAGAATTCATCCTAAAAACACTGTACTTTTGATCTACATATCTTTTCTTACAACTGAATGTTTGAGCACCCCTGAAGGAAATTATTCAATTATTTGAACTGGTCACATTATAAATTTTATCCCATTTAACTTGGCCTCTGAGCTGCTCACCCTGCTTACAACCCTCTCCCTTCCTCACAACAGTTCCCTCTGTTACTACTTTTAGTTTCTTTTTCTTTTATAGTCAAACTCCCTGAAAGAGTAAGCAGCAGTTGCTGCTTTCATTTCCAACCTCTGTCCCCCACTTCTCTGCCAAAACTTCCCTGGCAAAGATTGTCAGTGACTTCCTACCATTGCTAAATTCAGAGCTCTTTTCATACCTCACTTTATTTGACCACTCTGTTGACCATCACACTGCTGGTCATCTCTCCTTGAAACTATTCTTTCCCAATCTCTGATCTGGTCAGTTTTCTCTGATCACTGATTATCTTGAGTGCCTGCTCTTGATCTTCTTACTCTTTACACTTTTTCTAGCTTTTCTTTAGTAAAAGAAAATTCATGAGGACAAATACACATGATTCATCTACCAAATACACTGAGTGGTCAGATTATTATGATCTCTGAAAGCATAATAATCTGGCCACTCAGTGTATATCCTATATAATAAAAGGTTAATATGCAAATTATCCCCTCAATCAGCAGTCCAACCAGCAGGCAGGCCAGCCAACTGCCCATGTCCCCTCCCCCTGGCCAGGCTGGCCTGTCCACCCATGCATGAATTAATGCACCAGGCCTCTAAAATAAATAAATATATATATTCTGAGTGGCCAGATTATTATGCATTCAGAGATCATAATAATCTGGCCACTCAGTGTATATAAACTAATAATTTAATATGCTTTTCTCCAACCAATAACTTTCACTAGAGTTCCAGACATCCATATCTAATTGCCTACTGGATACTGCTTTTCAGATACCCATAGCTACTCTTTCTCCCCTTCACACTTCCCTGTCCTCTGTCTCAGTGAATGATTTCCCCACTTGCTGCTGTCAGTAACCAATCATCTGTTGACAAAACCCAGAGGGCATGCACAGGTGTGGCTGAGGAGAAACACCCAAGGAGGGTCTGCACAGGTGTGGCTGAAGAGAAAACAACCAAAGAGGGTCTGCCAAGTGGGGCTGAGGAGATTTAGAACTACCACAGGCAGAGCTGAGCTCATGGCTGGGCTGGGGAGTCAGGAGTGGCCTGGTGCTGCTATGGCCAAAGTGCAGGCTAGCTCCCCCTCCCTGTCTACCCCACACCATTTGGGTGTGTGAGAGGGTTCCCTCTCTATGCTGAGGGTGGGGTAACTGAGCAGCTGAAAGGGGCAGGACAGTGGACACTAAATGCATCCAGTCACAGGGTGGCAGGAAACTCCACCAACTCATTAACAGATGAAGAAATTGAAACTCAGAGTGGAGCTATAAACAGGGAAGATCCTATTTCTGTGAAACACGGACACTTTTAAAATTCCTTTTTGGGGGCAGGGAGCTCTTTAAGAAAAGAAATGCAGAATTCAAGTTCAAAATGCCCACGGCCAGTATAATACCTGCCACCTGGCAGAGAATGAGATGGAGAGAAAAGTCGCAATAAAGAAAGGCAGTGTTCTTGACTTATTGTGGGTAAGATATCTTTTGAAAATTTTACCAAAGCATAAGACATGTGACCATATTGGTAAGGCCCCTCATGGGATCTTGAAGGGGTTTTGGATAGAGCTTGAGTGAGAAACCCTGCAGCTCAGCTTCATTAGTGTCATAGTAAATCAGCTGATACAATTAGCTGAAGGTCACTGAAGTAGGTAGTAGCAGGGCTGGGTTTTTTATTCTCCCAGTAAGCAGTGGCTACTATGACCTATGGGTATGGGCTGGTGGGGGAGGTAGAGGAGGAAGAGAGGAAAGGTATGGAACATGGAAAGCAGTGCTCCTTAATGAAAGGAGGCTTTTAGAAGCCCATGAGCTGTTTCCTAAAAGCCCGAGACTTCCAGAAATGAAACAGAGGATACCAGAAAGGAGTATGTGTTGAGCAAAAGGGATGTCAGAGCAGACTTCTCTTTGCTCCCTTGGTGCCGCCGGACAGGAGAGTCTACTCTCCTTTGTGAGATGGAAAAGGAGGATGCACAGGAGAAATAGGGCTCCATCTGAGGCCAGGCCTGCCATCAGCTGAGATACCTGCTCTCAATCGTGATGGTTCCTTCTTCTCCACCAGTCTCTTTTTGCCTGTGGTGTTGTACAACACAGGGTAGAAAATGAATGCAACCCACCCCATTTCAGGCCTGCGCTTGCAGCTGTCAGACTTAAAACAATGGAAGGATTCTAGGACTTTATAAAACCAAAGCTTCTTACCAGAGAGCAGGAAGGCCATCACTAAGACAGTGGTACTCAGGCCCATAGTGCTGGAATTGAAAAAGAAAAGATAAAACATGATTAAAAAGATGAAACAAAACCAAAACATGACAAGTGAAGTATGAGATTCACGTAGGTCCATGGGTGTGGGGTAGAGATGGTTCACCAAAGCTATTTCCTTTTCCCCCTAGGTCGGCAAAGTCATCAGTCAACAGAGCCAAATATCAACAGTATAACGATTGAAATTTCTTTTGAGAGCCAAATTTGTTAAACTTAAACTTCTTCTAATGCCACTTCTTCAAAATAGACTCGCCCAGGCCGTGGTATTTTGTGGAAGAGCCACACTCAAGGGACCAAAGAGCTGCATGTGGCTCGTGAGCTGCAGTTTGCCGACCACGGCCATAGCTCCACAGGTGCACCCTTTTCCTAGCTTCTCATGGCTTTGGGTTCTGGCCAGTGGAACTGTGGACAGAAAAGTCGGTGTTACTTTCAGACCCACCACTCCCTTGCCTTCCTGAATGCAGAGGATCCAGAGGAGGAGTCCAAGGGTATAGAGCAAGAATGTGAAACTTGTGGCCCGCAGGCCGCATGCGGCCCACAACAAATACTCATTAACAATTACTTGTTTATTTCAGCCCTTTGTATTCAGCATGTCTCTATTGAAATAAATGTACGTTTTTATGAAAATTGAAGCTTTTGTGTGTGTGTTTTTTTGTTTTTTTTTTGCGGCCCACATAAATGTAAACCTTGTTCATTTGGCCCGTGCTAGCCTTTGAGTTTGACATGCTTGGTGTAGAGGATGGCAAAGCCTCACTGTGAAAGAACGCTGTTTGGCTGAACAAATTAACAAGACAGCTCTCTCCACCCCACAGTGATCCATACTGGACTGTGACATGAGCAAAAAAAAAAAAAAAAAAAATATATATATATATATATATATATATATATATATATATATATGTATGTGTATATATATATTTACTGTAGAAAGCTAATAAAATTTTTGACATTATTTATTGTAGTGGCTAGCATTACTTGGCCAACGCAATGGATATGATGGGGCAAATGGAAAGTATTTATGTTTAGAAATCAACATTCCTTTGGTTTCCCTGTGCTTCTCAAACTTTAATGTGCATAAAAATTATCAGGGAGAGTATGTGAAAGCAGTTTTCTGGGCCTCGTCCACAAAGATTCTGATTCAGTAGGTTGGGTGAAGACCCAGGTATAACAAACTCACAGATGATGATGACGATGCTGCTTGGTCTGAGGACCTCACTCTGAGAACAATGGTGCTACAGCATTCACTGAATCTACATGACGGAGCCAATAAAAATGATAGGCACTGCTTTATAACCTCTATCTTCTCTTTCTTCCTCTCACTCCCTCCCCATTTCTGCACTCACCCACTTATCCCAACTTAGACCAAAAAGGCTATAGAGTGGCTTACAGGGAAGCATAGAATAAGGAAAGATGAGCATTAGAAAGAGGTGAAAAGAAAACCAAGTGCAGAAATATACAGTGGATCCAAGTACAAGGCCAGTGCTAAATGCTTACCAGAGAAATCTGCCCACGCTGCATAGTGCCAGGTCAGGAATTTGGCTTATAGTGTTCAACGGCCAAAGTGAAAGGAAAACCTAATTGGTGAATTTATTTATAGATCTGTCTAGATCCGTGGTCGGCAAACTGCGGCTCAAGAGCCACATGCGGCTCTTTGGCCCCTTGAGTGTGGCTCTTCCACCAAAATACCACGGCCTGGGCAAGGCTATTTTGAAGAAGTGGCGTTAGAAGAAGTTTAAGTTTAAAAAATTTGGCTCTCAAAAGAAATTTTAATCGTTGTACTGTTGATATTTGGCTCTGTTGACTAATGAGTTTGCCAACCACTGGTCTAGAAGATACAATTAAACCAATGCTTAGGAAAATGTGCACAACTATTCCTGATTCAGTAGCAGAAAGATCTTCCTTGAGGGTGGATAGCAGCCATGTCCTATCCCTTCAGGCTATGGGAGCTACCTTTCCTCTGTTCCCATGGCACTCAGCGCAGGGCTTTGAGCTCAAAGTGTCTATTCTGTGTTTTTTTCCCTTGTCCACAGATACCTTTCTTTTTATTTATTTTAAAAAATTATTTATTGTTGAAAGTATTACATATGTCTCCTTTTCCCCCTCATTGACCTCTTCCCACCCGCTCCCACTGCCTAGCACAGCCCTCACCCCCCTACTGTGTGTGCCCATTGGTTATGCTTATATGCATGCATTGCAATCTCTCTTTTGATCTACCTATTGATCAATCAATTTATTTATTTTCGTTAATCCTCACACAAGGATATTTTTCCACTGATTTTTAGACAGAGTTGAAGGGAAGGAGGGAGAGAGGAAGGGAGGAAGAGAGAGGGAAAGAGGAAGAGAGAGAGAGAGAGAGAGAGAGAGAGAGAGAGAGAGAGAGAGAGAGAGAGAGATATCAATGCAAGACACATGACACATTGATTGGTTGCCTCCCGAATGTGCCCCGACCAGGGCTGGGGATAAACCTGCAACCCAGGTATGTGTCCTTGTGCGGGAATCCAACCTGAGACTCTACAGTGAGCAGGCTGACACTGTACTGAGCAACACTGGCCAGAGTGACCTCTCTTTTTCTTTTTAAAAAAATATATTCTATTGATTTTTTACAGAGAGGAAGGGAGAGGGATAGAGAGTTAGAAAAAACATCGACGAGAGAGAAACATTGATCAGCTGCCTCATTCCTGCTTACCTCCTACTGGGGATGTGCCCGCAACTAAGATACATGCACTTGACTGGAATAGACACTGGGACCTTTCAGTTCGCAGGCTGATGCTCTATCCACTGAGACAAACCAGTTAGGGCTGACCTTTCTTTTTATTTAATTTAAAAATTTTTGAATACATCATACCTGCATATGGTATTAAATTTAAAAGGTGATAACTAGTGGAAGGCAAGTCTCTCTCCCAACCCTGTCCCTTAGCTCTCTGTTTTCCTCTGTAGACAAAACTGAAGTGACCACTGTTACCTATTAGCAGTTTCTTGCCTCTACTTGTAATTATTTTAGGGAAAACAGACTAACATTTTTTCCACTTTATTTTTAAACACCTGGTAGCACAGTATACATACTTATGCACATTAACCACTACTTGGAGATTGTTCTGCGTAAGCACATACTGTGTATCATAATAACAGCTGCATATATTGTATGGTAATAATTTATTTTTCCAGCCCCTTTCAATGGCTATTTATGTTGTTTCCAGTCATGTTGCAGTGAGGAAACCTTGATCATATGTCAAATCACATATGTGGCAGAGTAAGTTATCTTGAGTTGCTTCTACCTGTTGGCGACTATGAATAATGCTGTCACAAACATGGTTACATAAATATCTCATTTATTTTGGGCATATATTCAGAAGTGGAATTACTGAGTCACACTTAAAGTTTTGTTTTGTTTTGTAAGAACTGCTATACTGTTTACTATAGCAGCTGCACCATTTTACATTCGCATTAATAGTACACGAATTCCAATGTCACCATATCCTTGACAACATTTATTTTCTGTGTGTATGTGGGTTTTTTTGTATCATTCCAATGGGTGTGAAGTAGTGCTCACTGTGACTTTTAAATAGATGTTTTTTATTCTGAGTATCAGCATCTTTTCAAAAGTATAAGAGGTTATATTTTTGGTTCCATGCTGTGTATACATTTCTTTTGCCGACTTTTCATTTAGGTCTTTAGTCCTTTTCTTATTGATCTGTAGGAGCTCTTTTATGTTAAAAAAAAATAGTGCTAGTTATTAACTAATTAGAAAATTAGTGTATTGTGACAATGAGGTGCAAATATATTTAGTCACTAAAGCACAAGGTGAGTCCTAGCTGGTTTGGCTCAGTGGATAGATCATCAGTCTGCAAACTGAAGGGCCCTGGCTTTGGTTCTGGTCAAGAGCACATGCCAGCGGTTGAGGGCTCAATCCCCTTTAGGGGGCTGCAGGATGCAGCCAATCAATGATTCTCCTCATTGATGTTTCTGTCTCTCTATCTCTCTTCCTTCTTCTCTGGAATCAATAAGTAAAATACACAGCGGGTGTCAACATAAGAACCTCACTTTGCTCCTGATTGCTCTCTCTTGCCCTTTTATTTTATTTTATTTTATTTATTTTTTAAAAATATATATTTTATTGATTTTTTTACAGAGAGGAAGAGAGAGGGATAGAGAGTTAGAAACATCAATGAGAGAGAATCATTAATCAGCTGCCTCTTGCACACCCCCCACTGGGATGTGCCCACAACCAAAGTACATGCCCTTAACCGGAATTGAACCTGGGACCTTTCAGTCTGCAGGCCGATGCTCTATCCACTGAGCCACACTGATTTCAGCTCTCCCTTGCCCTTTTAGTGAGTTCAATAGATCTCAGAGCTTGGGCATTATCTGTTGAGTCAAAGCTGACATTGCTCAATGGTAGAACCTGGAAACAGAGCTCTCTATTTGATTCTTGTGCACTTCCTCATATTAAATCATCACCAACATCCTATTAATCATAGATTCTGACAGCTGGAAACCCTTTGAATCTGAACTCCCACCAATTGGTAATATAGGAATCTTCCATTGTTTTCAAACCAATAATTAGTTAAACAGGGGCACAACATTAAATTATACTTTGTTATAAATTTAACAAATCACCTTGAATTCAAATAATTACAAAAAATTATTGGCCCTGAGAAATCTTGGATAAATGATCCATCCCCGTAAGTTGCACTGTGGGAAGGAGCACTGGGATATGACAAGGAAGTCAACACCATTTTTGACTTCTCCGTTTGGAAACTCTCTTCCCCTGAGTGACAAGCTGTCTCCTGGTAACTTCCTCTCATCGATACTGGTGTTCTTCTCTGAAACTGCTCACGATAAGCCCAGCACACTTTGCCAAAGCCCTTCGGGGATTTGGGCACAGTGATCACATTCCTCCTCAAAATCCTGCCCTGCATGACAGTCCTAGTGAACTTCATAATATTAATTTGGAGAGTGTGTGGTGTCTTGGACAACACTTTGGACACAAGGTTTGTCAGAGACCTAATAAAATATGGTGTTAAAATTCTTGAGACTGACATGATTCTCTTTTAAAAGTATACATGCCCCATGTGAAGAATTTCAACTCTAGCTGTCTTGTGGGCTGGGGGGTTGGGCGGGGGGGCGGGGGGAGAGAGGAGGAAGGGTTGGTTAGTAAGCCCGTTTCTTCAATGTTGTTGGCTCTGAAAAAGAACAGAAGTGTCTCTGCTCCCTCAGGAATGAGGTCTCAGCCACACCGTGAGTCATTGCTTTCTCCAGAGTGCCTGCAAAGTAGAAACTCTTGCTTTTGGAGGGAGAGAGCCAAAAGGGGAATGGGAGAGGAAAGAACCTAAGAGTTTACAGGGGGGATTCTCTGAGAGATTCCTGTCATCTGTGAGTAGAATAGGGTCTGTAGGTGAATGAACTGGCCACACACCTGAAATGAATAGCCTTCATGTAGCTGGAGGGTCACTTCAGAAACAAAGAAGAATGCCCACTCTACACCTCTTTCCCTTACTTCAGGGGTGGGGAACCTTTATTCTGCCAAGGGCCATTTGGATATTCAGAACATCATTCGCGCAGGCCATACAAAACTATCAACTTACAAATTAGCCTGCTATATTTGGTCAAACATTTAATTCACTCACTCCTAATGCCTTGGCTGGGCCAGACCAAATGATTTTGCAGGCTTTATATGGCCCATGGGCCAGAGTCCAGTGGTCGGCAAACTCATTAGTCAACAGAGCCAAATATCAACAGTACAACCACTGAAATCTCTTTTGAGAGCCAAATTTTTTTAAACTTAAACTTCTTCTAACGCCACTTCTTCAAAATAGGCTCGCCCAGGCTGTGGTATTTTGTGGAAGAGCCACACTCAAGGGGCCAAAGAGCCGCATGTGGCTCACGAGCCTCAGTTTGCCAACCACGGGACATTCCACACCTCTGCATCATGGAGCGTGAGTGAGAGGCAGCTGAATGACTATACTATTAGTCCTTGTGACAAGGTGAGATTATTTACCCTCATATTACAGATGAAGAAATGGGGTCTCAGAGGGGTTAAGAAACTTGTCCTAGCCACTGGCCAGTAAATGACAGAGCTGAGGTTTTAAACCCACGCATCCTCTCTGTGTTCTTTTCAAGCACCGGTGTGGTTCCTTTAAAAGTCCCAGCCAGTTTCAGCTGTGACGTGGGAGCAAATGGAAAGGATTCTAATTCTGCCCACGCTTAGAGTAACTGGGAGCAGCACGTCCCCAGGCCAGCTGTGCTGGCAGCTACTGAATCAGAGTGTGATGCTCAGGGTAATATGATGGGATGAGGTGGGAGGGGACCCGAAGAGTCTCTTTGTATCAGCGGAGTTTCTGAGCTTCCATTCATTCCACAACTATTGCTTGAGCCAGGCAGAGAATGCTCCTCTTCCCTCCAGCCCTGGGCAGGTCATCAGTTTCCTGTTGTGGGTTTAGCTCCAGGCACGTGTTACAACTAAGCCTCACCCAGAAGAGCTCTGGGCAAAGATGAGTACTGAGTAGAAAAAGGAGGAAATACACAGAAGGGACCTTCCGGTCTGAAGCACATGTGAGATCTAGTTCAGGCAAGAGGTAGTATGAAGGGATGTGGACTGCTGGTGGCCAGCAACGGGGTGGAACAGGGAAGTACAGAAATGACGACACGGAAAGTGAGACAAGGATTCCAAGGCAGAAGTTGGGGGGCAGCAGATAAAATGTTCCTTATTTCACAACTTTGTCTAGAATACATATTAGTGGTGATCAGGGTACTAGAAAAAAATTCTAAGCTTATTGTTGTCTTAGGAAGGTTGTTCACTGAGACCAGCTCTCATGCAGACATTTACTGAACTTAGTGTCAGGCTTGCTTTAGAGGTTTTGGGGGAATATAAAGATGTGTAGGCCTTGGTCCCTCACACAGCCCTAAAAAGAAATATAGGGTCCACAAATAACTACAATTTGAGCTCCAGGACTAGTGTGGAAGGTGGCAATACCTAACTCTTTCTAGCAAATACAAGAGTCCTTGTTCCAAGCAAAAAAGCAGGACACCACAGCCTTTAGGGAGGGAGTACCAGGGTGGCCTCAGCCCACGCTCAGGGCCTGGTCCTTTGCCTTCACCAGTTCATACTGTGACCAGACAAGGCAACCTCGATGGCTGGGCACCGTCAGCCAGGTGAGAGGAGAGTGACATGCAGGAGGAGCACAAGCTGCCCAAGGTCCTGGCTTGCCTGTGTGACATGCCACATGGATTACATCTCAGAGCACCAGAACCTTTAGAGCAGCTAGTCTTACCTTGAAGGTACCAGGAGGAATAAGCTAGGCTTACTTCCCTTTTCAATGAACTACCTTAACTTCAAATTAGGAAGAGTTCTGGGAATTAAATGTATTTGAATTTTCACAAGGCTTTTGACAAGATGTCACATGATATGCTTAAGAGCAGTATGGGGAAATGTGGGATTGATATTAAGTACGCTTACTTGGGTGAAAAGCTGAGCCCTAATATTGTTCATTTGTTCAACAAATTTTTTTAAAAATATATATTTTATTGATTTTTTACAAAGAGGAAGAGAGAGGGATAGAGAGTTAGAAACATCAATGAGAGAGAATCATCAATTACCTGCCTCTTGCACCTCCCCCACCCTCCCCACTGGCGATGTGCCCGCAACCAAGGTACATGCCCTTCACCGGAATCAAACCTGGGACCTTTCAGTCCACAGGCTGACTCTCTATCCACTGAGCCAAACTGGTTTTGGCGTTCAACAAATTTTTATTGAGCCAGGCATGGTGCTACATGCTGGGAATATAACAATAAACAAAACCAGCAACAGCTTTCCTTCATGGGGTTGCTTACAGTTAAGTAGAAGAGCAAGATAGTGATCAAATAATCACACTAATAAATATATAATTACAATAATGACAAGTGCTATAAAGGAGAGTCTATACCATGAATAGTCTAAACATGAAGGACAATGTGGTAGATTAAACGTGGATATATTCTTTGCTACCCCTCCCATGAAGAGGTGGAATCTAATCTTTCCTTGAATCTGGGCTGGCTTCTCAGACTTGTTTGACCAATAGAATGTGCAGAAGGGAGGTTTGAGACTTCTGAGGCTAGATAAAAAGAAGCTTCACAGCTTTTGTCTTTCTTGGAGTACACTTTCTGGAGTTTGGAGCTGCCATCTATGATGTTCTACTACCCTGAGACCTCTGTGCTGGAGAGGCTGTGTGCAGGTGTTTGGTTCAGTAGACTCAGCTGAGCCCAGCTTTCCATCTCTGCCAAGCCACCAGGCATGTAGCTTGAATTCCCTAGATCAGAGGTCATTAAACAGAATCTAGCAATCAACTATATTTACAAAGTTTTCATGGAACACAGCCATACTCATTTATTTAGTTATCATCTCTGGCTGCTTTTGCACTCAATGGTAGAGCTGAGTAGCTGAGATAGAGACTACTATGTGACCACAAAACTGAAAATACCCTCTTTCTGTCCTTTTGTAGAAAAAAACTAGAGGCCCAGTACACAAAATTCTTGCATGGGAAGTGGGTCCCTCAGCCCAGCCTGCACCCTCTCCAACCCAAGACCCCTGGGGGGATTTCTGGCTGCCGGTTTAGGCCCAATCCCTGCAGGCCTAAACCGGCAGTCAGACATCCCTCTTGCAATCTGAGACCACTGGCTTTTAACTGCTTGCCTGCCTGCCTGCCTGCCTGCCTGCCTGATTGACCCTAACCACCTCTGTCTGCCAGCCCGATGCCCTTAACTACTCCCCTGCCAGCCTGATTGCCCTTAACCACTTCTGCCTGCCGGCCTGATCACCCTCTAACTGCTCCCCTGCCGGCCTAATCACCCCCTAACTGCCATATCCTGCCAGCCTGATCACCCCTAACTACCTCTGCCTCGACCCCTGCCACCATGGTTTTGTCTGGAATGATATCTGGAAGTTGTCAAGAAGATGTCCAGTCTAATTAGCATATTACTCTTTTATTAGTATAGATACCTTGCTCCAGATCAGCATTATCCAATAGAAATGTAAGCCAAGCCACATAATTTGAACAGTTCTAGTAGCCACATTAAAAAAATGAAAATAGGTGTAATTAATTTTAATAATATATTTTATTCAATCCAATATCTGTCAAGTATAATCTCAACATGGAATCAGTATAGGAATTATTAATGGAAATTTTATAATATTTTTCTGTATCAAATCTTCTAAATCTGTGGTTATTTTATACTCACAGCACATCTCAATTAAGATAAGCTACATTTCAAGTGATCAGTAGGCACATGTGGCTAGTGACTGCCAAGGTGGACAGTGAAACTCTAGAAGAGTCCATTCATTCATTAGCTTAATATCAAGTGACCTCAGTTGATGCCATGAGAACCAAAACAATCACTTAGAAGCCTGCCCAAATTTCTGACTCACAACAGAGAGAGAGAGAGAGAGAGAGAGAGAGAGAGAGAGAGAGAGAGAGAGATATGGGGGGGGGGGATATTTATTGTGTCAAGCTGATAAATTTGGGGGCAGTTCGTGATGCACCTATAGATAGTCAGAAGAGACTGAATAGGTGCTAAGTAGGTCCAAGGTTGGGGAATGGCTTGGGAGAATTCTAGGCAAAGGAAACAGCATGTGCAAAGGCACTGAGGCAAAAGAGAGATGTGCTAAAGTGAATGAAGAGATGGGAGACAAGGCTGGAGAGGTCAGTAGAAGCCAGAACATGCTTACCTTATGGGACAGATAAGGATTTTGGTCTTTATTCTGAGAGCAATGTGAAACATTGAAGAAATTAAGGCAGAGAGGTTACATAATCAAGTTTGCATTTTGAAAAGATGACTCTGGCTGCTGTGTAGCAAATGGACAGTAGGAAAGCCAGAACAAATGCCAGAAGACCCAATCAGGTGTCAGACATTCAAGTATAAGAAGATGGCTGTTTGGCCAGGCTGGAAGGGGCAGAAGTTGAGAGAAGCCGTATGTAGGATTATAATCAACAAGATATGGTGGTAGATTAAATATGGGGGATAAGACAAGATATCAGTTAGTTCATTGATTCATTCATTTATTTATTCAACAACCAAGTGCCAGGAATCATTCTTGTTTAGGCTGATATCAGAGTAGATGTTCAAGGCTCAGTTTTTTACTTTTTCACTTTCACATATTTAGTAAAACTATGAATGAAGACACAGAAAACATGCTTCTGCTTTCAAATGTGCAGATGGCCCAAAAATGAGCCAGACAGCTACTGGTCAGTTGGTCAGCTGAATTAATAATCATGAATCCTGAAAAGAGAGTCTGATGCTAATATGATGAATCTCATGATCCATAAAAGCATAAAGAACTTAAGTTTTAAAATAATCACTGTGAACTAGAATAGCTTATCCATAGTCAATGTAAAAATCACATAAATGTTAGTGTGGCATGGCTAATAAAAAATTAATTCTAATCTTAGTGGAGAATGTGGTTGCTATACTCTGTGCTTATCAGACCACATTACTTGTGGTATCACGTTCAGTGAGGTTGGTTATACATGAATAACAATGACAAATCAGAGTTTTTTAAGAGAAGCAGCAGCAAATTCTCTAGAGAATAATGAAAGTGTGTCAAATGAGGAACAGTCAAAAGAACCGGGGGCAATAAACTTGAAGAGAAACCTGCGAGCACATGACAGCTGTCTGCAAATATTTAAAGGCCCTCCGTGGGACACATACATTGTTGCTGGAGGGCAAGTAGTTCCAATAACTGGAAGCCACGGGGATCCAAATTTCAGTTTCAGCTAATGGAGAACTTTGAATAGAGTGCTATGATCAAAGACTGGATGTTCTTGCGAGATAATGAGTTCCTCATCGCCAGCAAAAGTGGAGTAACAATGTTTGGAGACATGTTAGGAGGAATTATTGAGTTGGGTGGGTGGTTGAATTCTATAACTTTTAAGTTTCCTTTAAGGTTCTTTTTACATTCCAAGAAAGAAGCAAAAATAAAGGAGAAAACCTGGACACACCACCTTTCTCTGCCCACTTCCCCCGCCCCAGAGTCCATTTCTCTAATTTTTAGCATAGTATACAATAAGGTGCATTTACAGGATCCACCTGTCTATGGAGGATCTGCTGAGCTGACTACACGTGGCCCAGGACTTCAGAAGAGATGACGAATTGCAAGCAACCCTATAGCCCAGAGGATGGGATGAAGTTGTAAAAGTAAGTCAGACTTGGTCTCAGATTTGTAACCTGGTGACAGAACATGGTGAGGTCGGCATAATGACAATTGCAGGAGAGTCAATTTCTGTTAGAGCAGAGGAGGCTTTTACCCAGAATTAGTTACAGCTGAGTCCATTCATTCTGATACTCTCACTCTGGAGAATTGCTTACATGGCTTAACAGAATATTATAGAGAATTGCTGTTTTCATATTAGCATTTGTCGATTTCTTAGAACTCAATGTAGTGACCGTCTGCTTCTGTCCTTAAAACGCTTTTAAGCTTACAACAATTCTCTATGACAGCCCTTCAAGCAAATTCTTAAAGAGGTACAACCCTGCATCCCAGGCATCCAATTGCTTTGTCTCCAAGAACTACTGCCTCCTGATGAATCACTTTTAAATGTTAGATTGAATTCCACTGGATAAATGTTTTGGCCATACTCTTGATACACACATGTATAAGAACAGAGGCATCACTCTATGTTTAATGTTTCTTATTAGTAAAATAGTCTTTGGCAACTTTCTAAATCACAGATAAATAGGATCTGTAATCTATAAGGACACATGGAAATGGAGGCATGGTCATGGCCTTTTGTAGGATACTAAGAAAAGCTGACTGGACTGGAAGAGAGGTTGCCTTTGGACAATAGTGGGACATTAGCTTCTATAAATAGGGTAGGATAGCATAATGGGACCTAGACAATGAGAAAATCAGTTTTTATTTGATTTTATATAGAATTAGGAGTTTGGGAACAGAACAATTATATAATGAAAGTTTAAAGAAAACTATCAGAAGCCTATCAGAAGCCTGAGAAAAGAAGTGAGGACTGACAGCAGAGTGCTCGAGAATGCCAGTGTTAACGGCTCATGGACTTGACATGGAGAGGCTGAACCAGCCTCAGACAGTAGACATACACAAAAGAGAGGAGCATTGGTGATACCTTAATGAAAACATGAACACTTCCCGGTGTCTGGTAGATATGGGAGATGACTGGCTATAAATCCATGTCACCGATCCCAAGCTCTGCTTTCCTTGTGCTCCTCCACCAGCCACGTCTCCTTCTAGCTCAGGCTGGATCAGATGTCTGACTTGGTTTCTGATCTCTTCTTGGAGAAAGTCCTCTTGAGCCCCCATTTTCAGAGAAGTTTTCTACTTAACACTGTCTTCCTTTCATTAGCTGTCTTTTCCCTCACCCATTTGGGAAGATGGTATTTCCACATGGACATGAGGGTATAGGCACAAAGAGGTATTTGGTACAAAGAAGACATGTCCATGCAGAAACCTAAGGAGCAGAGGAAGCTTTTATTCACTCCCCAATATTGTAAGAACTAAAGGGTTAAAATTAAGAGTCCATTTTCCTCACACAATCAGAAGAAGGAGCACAGCATGGAAATAGCATTCATCTTTTCCCATCTCCCAGTAGCAAGTCTGTATGCAAGACAGATGCCCCGCTCTCCTAGGCATATCTAGAATCAGACCTTTCTGGGTCAAGGAGTAGCATGTCTTTTCAAATTGGCAATGGCTTTGAAAACCACTTCTTTCATTTTGCCAAAAAGTGCCTATAGGTAAGCATCATGCAAAGTTTTATAGGTGCTCTGAGTCCATGCACATCTAGTCAAGGGCTCTACATGCCAAGAACAAAAGCCACTGACAGAACTCACTAAAAGGCAGCCATGCAAACTTTGGCCCCTGAAGAAAGCCCCTTCCTGTTCTCTCAGGACCAGAATCCTGGCCAAAGAGAGATTTCAAAGGCACAATCTGAGAGGTGTCCTCCTCTCTCCATTTCAAGTTACCAGCCCTATTCTGGTGATTGGAATTCCCAAATTACTCATTCTATGGGTTAAGGCATTTTTGAAAACCCCTGTTAAAATGCGAGTGCTAGCTGGCATTTTTGTTTTTTAGCTATTCAAAGTTAAGTTCAAGTTACTTTATCTATTGTAAGTAGGAAATGGAACTCAGAGAGTAATCAGACTCACAAAAAGAGAGAGAAGAAAATGGGGCCTTTCTCATCTTGATGGGAGATGAAAAGCACGGAAGACACTTTTCTTCTTAACAATTCAAAAATCTCAGCTATTTCCCAAACCTCAGCCTGAGTATATGCCCAGGTACAGTTAAAAAATAAGTCTGTATATAAGAATAAAGAGGAAGAAAAGGGTTCGATAAAGGTTGTGTGCTCAGCCTATGGACATTCTCCCTTCCTAACTCCCCAAGACTTTTATTTGTCTGACCATAAAAGGCTAATTGTCAACCCTTGCCTTGACTCTGGATAACCACCCACCACACTCCCCACTCTTTCCCTCACCTTTTTGCTAGTTTCAGACACCATTGGTTCTAGTTCTGTCTCTTCATAGCTTTGATCTCCTGGCCCAAAGACCACTAAATTCACTCCCATGTCTCTCTGGTATTTGATTTTCTCCTAAAGAACCTGGCTTGGCTCACCTTTTCACCTTTCATGTTCTCCACCTCTCCTTCCCTTTCCCACTCCCACTCCACCAAGAAGGGACATCTGACCTCCAGGGATATCAGAGTAACCAAATATCAAACTCAAAGACATAGTTATTAAACCATGAGCACAACCACAAAGACTTATTTCCTTCTCTTCAAAGCGCAGTTGCTATGCATTTATTTTTTAGGCTAGAAGCTTCAAGGATATACGGACTATGTCTTTTATGCACCTGGGACATAGTAAGCACTCAGTATACATATTTACAGACACAAATGAAGAGAGAATTAAAAAATTTAAAAAGCTCCCGTGATATACAGGACAGCTCGTGTAAATAGCATTAATGGTGTCTGCAGAAGACATCTTATATAACTGTGAACTTGTGCACATAATTAAACAGACTCATTTTAGTTCCGAGCCTTAGTCCCAAGACTGAGGTTACAGGTCAAAGAAGCAGGTCATCTCCTTAGTTATAAAAACGTGAGAGGAGTGGGAAGTTCCCTCGGCCCCAAATTACTTTCACCTGTCTCTCCAGAACCCTAAATAACTATTAATGGAGGCATTATTTTAAGCCTATTTGCAAATGCAAATGTGTTCATGGTATACAGAACACAGTAAACCACTGCCTCGGCTCTTTTTTTTTGCCCAGACTATTTCCTATTTCTTTCCAAATGAGCTATTGGGGGCTCTGATGCCAGGAGGGGCCAGTATTGGGTTGGGGCACTGGGATGGGAAGAAGAAATGGGGAAAGGTTTCTGGACTAAAAAAGAAAGCAGATGCCACCGCGGAGGCTGTGGGTTTTACTGAGTTCTCACCATCACCACTACCACCACTGGCTTCCCACCGGTGCAAAGGGCTCAGACCAATATCCTTGGATAGTTTCTCCTAAAGCAGAGCTGCTTGGAGCCCCAGCACTCTGGGGCCGAGGGAGGGTATCCGTAGCTTAAGTGGCCCCTTCTATTTCCTGCCTGTTCGGTCGCTAAGCTCATCAAAGCAAACAAAGGAATCTGGCCGAACCACAGTTTTGTAATGCCCTGCCTTGTAGATAGGCAGACTGAGAATCAAGCCTCATAGCCAATGGTTTTAAGCATGTACTCTGCACCCCTTCTGACCCTCTCTCTTGCTAACCACCAGCCCGACCACTGAACATCTGCCCCAGATGCACCTTCTCCCCACACCGTGCTCCCCAGGCACAGGAGATTCATTAAAACATACCTGGCACAAACGCCCATCCACCGTAGCCCCCGGAGACCAGCTGTGTAAGCCCAGTGGCATTCCCGAGGAACACCGCAGCAAGGCATCAAGAATAAATGAAGACGAGCCACAGTAAGTCACCCATTTTTTTCCCAACACTCCGTGGAGAGAGAAATATGAGGACCGAGGCCAGAACTCAAATGCAAAAAGGGGAACTGACTAGAGAGAAATAACACCCAAAAGGGCTGGGCTCTGACTCCCGTTAAGATTGACAGGTGGGCATTTCCACTGATTGTGATGACTACGAATGACTCTCAGAGAGTGAGTGTAAAGCCCTGAGGAAAACCCCCAAAGACAGCCCCGGCCACAAACATGAGAAAGGCACATTCCCTAAAAGAGTAACAGATCGAGGCGTGCAGCCTTTACCAACAAGGTAAAGATTCGGTTCAGTTCAACGTATGTCTTACGGGGCAGCCATGTGTTACCACGCACCGTGTCTGGCGTGGAAGGACTTCAAGACCAGAGAGAGCAAGGAGACCAGGTGTTCCACCTGCCTCCCTCTCCCCAAATCACTCATGGAGGACCTACCTCTCCATGGATCCTGCTAGAAGCCAATAATACACACAGCCCCTACTTTCATATTATCCTAATCTAATCCTAGATGTCCTAATGTAGAAGGTTTCTGTTGCCTTGGTCCACTATTCCTAGAAATGAGCGGTACGCTTATGGACTGGGAACAAGTCAAGGGGAAGTGTGAAATGGATGTGAATGCCCAGTGGATTTTCCCAAGCCTAGTACTTCAGCAGGGACAGGCTTTACAAATTCAATCCTGCTCACACATTCATGGCTTCTTTTTCTGACCTCATCAGGCCCCTGCAAAGTTTCCTGCTCAAGGTGGGAGACATTTATGTGCCTTCGAGTCTGCAGCATTTGAGCTCAGGAGAGAGGCAGCCCTCTCCCAGCACGTCTCCCCACTCTCTTGGAGGCTGGCCACGTCCTGCATGGCTGGAGAAATTAAGAGACAAAGTGAAAGCTGTTGCTGTCTGGGTTGAGGACGCTCACTCAAGCAAGGATGTGTGGTGCAGGGGAGGCGGTGCAGGCTTGGAACTGGTGGTCCACAGTCACATCCTGGCCAGACCACGGCATTCTGGGCAAATGACTGAGCATTTCCAGATCTCAGTCCTCCCACCTGTGAAATGCATCAGCTTCCTTGCTGCATTGTTGTGCAAAACAAATGAGATTTGCACGTAAGTCACCTGGCACAGAGCATGCCATGCAGGTTGTTTAGTCTTCATGATTACTTTCCTACCTTCTTTGTGGACTTTCCAATTTTAACTTTGAACTTTCCACAAAGATCTTCCCTCTATCACTGGAAAGGTGATGATCATTCTTCCCCAAACAGGTCTGTAAATCCCTTCACCTTCCACACAGGGCCTCTCCAACCCAAAGGATTCCTGTGTGGGTCCTGGCCCCTGACTCACAGGTCATCACTTCCTCTCAGCCAGTCTATGTGCATACCTTGGAAACTTCATCCTTTATTCTAATAGCCCCACCTGGGGTTTTCCTCTGGATTTTACAATCATATCATTTTTTTTTTTTATCTGCAAGGGTCCATTTGGTTTCTTTATTGTAACACACTAAATAACCCACCCCATCTGAGCACAGGATAATTAATTCACATTCTACTTAGTTTTTCACTTTTCTTCTTTTCCTGGTATTCAGCAGTCAAAACACAAAATAGGCTAATTTTGGTATCAAAATATTTGGAATGGTATTTCCCAAACTACACTCCTTTTAGCTACTAGTACCACTTTATAGCCATGTAAAATCTGTGTCATTTGTTATACAATATTTTTCTCTTAACTCTAAGTAAATTTATTTTAAACAGTATCTTTATGTGAATACTAAAACTTTTTTTTTCAAAGCAATACCATTTGCCATAAATAAAGGATGGGTAAAAATAACACTTCACCTTGGGCTTTAGAATCACAGAGATCTGTGTTCAAACCCTAGCTCCACTAGTTAATGCCTATATGTTCTGGGGGAAGTTACTTAGTTCCTCTGAGCTTTAGTTTTCTCACAGAAGTAATACTATCTCACGAGTTTGTGGTGAAGATTAGAGAGGATGGCACACATATGGTACTTAGCACAGATCCTGGCATATAGTAAGTTCTTTAAAAAAAAAAAAAAAAAAAAAAAAAAGCTGTTTTATTGTTTTTTTCCATGATCCTTCCTTCATCTATTTATTTCTTTTCTTCTTAGAGCAGCTCTCCCTCAATATTGTGAGCCAGGCAGCAGAAATAAAGAAGGAGATGGTGTCATGGGATTCTCTTATTTGAAGACAGAGTTGCAAGGTATTTAAGGAATCTCAGAAATCATTCCAGTCTCTCACTAAAGCAAGGACCCCCTCATGTCATCTCTGATAGATGGGTAGGCTTTGTTTTCTCACTTATGTTGGAAAAACTCACTACCTGGTAAAACAGTTATGAAAGAAAAGTCTAACTTCCAATAACCCCCAATCTTCCAGCCCCCACTCCTCAACCCGGTAAGTACCATCCAGTTGTCCCTGTCATGTTTTCTGGAATTATAAGAATATGTATATTGCTGGGACCAGTTTGGCTCAGTGGATAGAGCGTCGGCCTGCGGACTGAAGAGTCCTGGGTTTGATTCTGGTCGAGGGCATGTGCCTTGGTTGCTGGCACATCACCGGTGGGGGGTGTGCAAGAGGCAGCTGATCGATGATTCTCTCATCCATGTTTCTAGCTCTCTATCCCTTTCTCTTCCTCTCTGTGAAAAATCAATTTTATATATATATATATATATATATATATAAATTTCTCCCTTTATATAAAACACTCCAAATACTGGAAAGCAGATTTTATAAGTTTCCTTAATACTCTCTTCTCTCAACTAGATATTATTAGTGTCCTCAACTGTTCCTCATTTGATGTGGTCACTAGACCTAATTAACTTGACAGCTCTCCCTCTGGCACCCAGGGCTCCTGAATTTGTCAACATACCTCTTTGCAGAGGGCTCACAGGATGGAATGGGCAATGACAAGATTACTTTCATTCATGGGTCAAAAATCAAATTTACCTGTAAACACTTGCATTGGGAAAGTGGCTGGCCATAATTTTTTTAAATATATATATTTTATTGATTTTTTTACAGAGAGAAAGAGAGAGGGATAGAGAGTTAGAAACACTGATGAGAGAGAAACATAGATCAGCTGCCTCCCACACCCTCCCTATTGGGTATGTGCATGCAACCAAGGTACATGCCCTTGACTGGAATCGAACCTGGGACCCTGAGCCCTCAGGCCGAGCTCTATCCACTGAGCCAAACCGGACAGACCTGGCCATGATTTTTTATTTTATTTTTATTTTTTAATGTCAAATCAGATCACTATCCCTTTGGCCTCATTTTGTTTGTGTGTCAGGGTTCGGGGCCAATGAAAATAACTCTGAATCTCCCACATGTCATCCACTGTATTTGCCATTTCTCTGAGTTTTGTGCCACTCCAAAATCTGAGAAGGAGGCCTTACCCAAGAGTTATAAGAGCCAAACACAGAGAAGTTTCGACTGTGATAGTGGCCAAACAGTGGTCAGCAATATCAAGTGCTGAGAGGAGGAACGGTAGAATAAAGATTAATTCTTTGTGTTTAGGGAGAAGGAAGTTGCTGGTAACCTCAGAAAGCTGCTTTTTGTGTAGGGCTGCTTCCTCCAGTGCCTCACTCCCGGATGCTCAGGTCTGAGGAAGCCAAAGCTAAGCATCAGGAAGGGAGTGGCTACAGATAGCAGCGGGGCAGGAGAAACAGACACTTTCCTGGTGTGTCAGGTCAACACTGCCCACAAGAGAGGTCCCTGGGGCCACCTGGTTAGGATCCACTCTGTGAGGCAAAGCTGGAAGCTTTGGAAACATCTAAACACTTACCTGAAAGTTTCCATTCCAGCCATGTGTTTGTTGCTCTCTATAATTGGCTTCCTGTGGTCAAGAGGCCATCTAAAACTATGCCAGGTGATGGGGGTGCCAGTATAGGATAAAATAGTCTCCACAAATAATTGCAGCAACATTATTGACTGAAACACTATTAATTAGTGTTTGTTTTCTGAGTTTTCTTGACACAGGGGTTTTGGTGGGGGAGAAAGTAGAAGAAACCTATATCAAAGGTACTTCTGAACTCTTGGGAACACCCATGGAAGACACAATACAGGTACCCTAGAAGGTGAAAGAAAGAAACACAGTGCTTTTGATATGCAAGAGGAAGGGAGGGAAGGGCACAGATGTGAGGATACTGCAAACAGTGGGACCAGGCATCTTGTCTCAGTGCTCCCAAGGGGATAACAACATCAGGGGTGATGGCTCATTCACACAGAGGAGGTGCCCTTGGCTCAGGGGGCCCAGCCTAGCAGATAATGTCGTCTCCCACTGTGGCATGGAGGCAGACAGCTGCCAGACTTCACAGACCACTATGGACTAGGTAATGATGTTACCAATGACAACCAAGACAGACTGAGGACTTGAGGTCCTTCCACCATTTCCCAGGCACACTGGGTAAGCTTCCTGAATTCTGACTGGGCTGAAAGAGGGATAGGGGATCCCGGTATGATCAAGATAGAGTCTCCTGTCCAATTGGTAAAATAAGGGCTCAGAAGTGGTATTCGGTTGAATTAAAGGAGACAAAAGAGGGATAATCTCTTGCATACTTGGATTCATGGACAGCAATTCATACCCGATGCATAGTGGAATCCATGCGGGGAGCGGGAGGGCAGGATTGGACTGTAAACACAGTTCCCAAATTGTTCTTGATTTAGAGGTGATGCAGCCCCGGGTGGAGTCCTGTTCTTATTCCCAACCCTAGTGAGGCAGCCTCCGGGACCCACTCTCCCCTTCCAATGGAACTTTGCTGGGTCCACAGGCAGGGCTTCCTGACACAGCCTGAGGGAGAACACAGAGCATTACTGTGAAATTTTCCTTTTGCTACTATGGTAACATTCCATTTTTTAGAACCCTTTTTCCTCAAAACATAGATATCCTAACTGCTAGGAAAATGAAAAGACAAGTCACAGACTGGGAGAAAATATTTGTAAAACATATATATGATAAAGGACTGGTATCCAAAATGTACAAAGAATTCTGAAAACTCAAAGTTAAGGAAACAGACAAATCAATTTAAAAATGGGCAAAAGAATAAACAAACAAGGTTGAAACAAGACTCAGACACAGAAATCAGTCCGATGATTGGTTGCCAGAGGGGAGGAGGGTTGGGGGCTGGATAAAAAAGATGAAGAGATTAAAAAGTAGTTATAGAATAGTTATGGGGATGTAAAGTACAGCATAGGGAATGTAACCAATAATCCTATACAATAAAAAGCTAATATGCAAATGGTCATGCTGAGGCCAGGGGACATGAGGCTAGGCCGGGGGACCTGAGGCTGCACCCTTTGCCCAGCGGGACTTGATGGGGGACCTGAGGCTGCACCCTTTGCTCAGCGGGACTTGATGGGGGACCTGAGGCTGTGCCCCACCTCCCCTGCCCAGCAGGGTTTGAGGAGGGACCTGAGGCTGTGCCCCCTCCCTACCCGCCTCCACCCTGTGGGGCTTGATGTAGGTGGAGCAGTCTGGGTCTGGGTCTTGTGCAATTTTGAGGCACACACGGGTGGGCGGAGACTTGACTTAGGTCCTGCAGCGCACCCCAGACTCTGACAGGAGGGAGATTTTCATATACATTTTACTAATTTTCTATCATCTCTGACACTTCTATTATAGAGAAAGGGCAAGTAGCAATATTAAAATATTTCCTCTAATTAATTCCCTTTTAATGTGCATGAATTTTGTGTGCTGGGCCACTAGTACTGTAATAACTATGTATAGTATCAGGGGGGTATGTGAAATATAGATGGGGGAACCAGTTTGTAAAGTATATGATTGCCTAACCACTATTCTGTACACCTGAAACTAATACAAAATAATGTTAAATGTAAACTGTAATTGAAAAATGATATTTTAAATGGGTAACATCTGGTCATACACCTCACTAAAAAAGATATACAGATGGCAATTAGTATATGAAAAGATGCAAGTATCATATGTCATTAAGAATTTGCTAAGTAAAACAACAATGAGCTACTCCTGCACATACCTTTTCAAATGGCTAAAATCCACCCGCCCCCCCCCCAAAAAAAATGACAACAATTGCTGACAAGTACGTGGATTAATAAGAACTCTCATTCATTGCTGGTTAAAAAAAAATTATATAGGCATTTGGGACACATTCAGGCAGTTTCCTATAAAAATTAATTATCATAAGCCTATCATATGATCCAGCAATCATGCTTCTAGGTGTTTACCCAAATGAGTTGAAAATTTATGTCTACACAGAAATCTGCACATAAATATTTATAGCATCTGTATTCATTAACTCCAAAAATTGGAGGCAACTAAGATGTCCTTCAATAGGTAAATGGATAAACAAACTATGGTACCTCCATACAATAGGATATAGCTCAATGATAAAAAGAAACACACTATCAAACCTCAAAAAGATATGGAGGAATTTGAATGCATTTTGCCTAACAGAAGAAGCCAGTCTGAACAGGTTACACACTGTGTGATTCCAACAAGATGACACTCAGGAAAAGACAAAACTACAGAAATAGTAAAAAAAAAAAAAGATCAATGGTTGCCAGGGGATGTGGGGACAGATAAATATGTGGAGTACAAACTATTCTTTATGGCACTGTAATGGTGGATTTGTTATTATAAATTTGTCAAAATCCATAGAACTATAAAACACAGAGAAAAACTTAATATTAAGTATGGACTTTAGTTATTAATAACGTATCAATATTGATTCATTCATTGTAACAACCATATCACACTAATGCAAGATAGTTAAAATAGGGGAAACTGTGTAGGGAAGGGCGGGGGTATATGGGAATTCTCTGTACTGTTTGCTTAATTTTTCTGTAAATCTAAAACCGTTCTAAAAAAAAGTTTATTCATTTTTAAAAAAACACACACACACACTAACCACATGCACTGATTCCTGGTAAAGCAACGAAATTAATGGTGTGACATTTTAGAGGCCTTCTAGACTAGTGGGTAAGAAAATTAGCATCAATTTCACAGTCCAAAGGTTCACTTCTCCACATTGTAGACACATAATCAAACACCATACACACCATGTTGCTGTGAAAAATCTCCAGTTTTGTATTTCTGCCCTCTATTTTGACATTTTCTGCAGATTGCTGGTGCAGGTCCATAGATTTTTATGTCAATTACTTAGGTAAATTAAAGAAAAAGCCCCATGTTTTCTCAGGACCAGATCAATTTAAAAAATAGCTTTCAGTTCCATGTTTCTGGAGGAACATTCTTAGAAATGTAGTAAATTTCTTTTTTTTTTCTTTTTTCTTTTTTTTTTTTTTTTTTTTTTTTTTTTTTTTTTTGAGGTGGTGAAGAAAATTTAATACAGTAAAGCATTAGAGGTTAAGTCTTTTCTGTCTGAGCCAAAATTTTGCTGCCTCCATGTTTATATCCTACAACTGAGTCTGAGTTAGGGAAAGACCCTCACTCTTACAATCTCTACCACAGGCTGGCTTGTTTGGTCTCCCTGCCCTGAGGTACCGTCTTTTATGACTTTCTCGGGATGCAAATTCACAACCATCATTCATGCATGCTGAAAAAAAAAAGAAAGAAAAACTCAGAAAGGCAAGCCAGTTTTATTTGTAAGACACCAACAGTTGTCTGTAAGATTCTATCAAGTGAATGCAAAAAGATTCTTGTCTGCACTTTCTCTCAAAATCAAATGGTGGGTAAATAAAACATACCTGGCTTCAGCAGCAAAATACAGTGAAAATTACATTAGCACAAATTAAGAGGAGGTTAAGAAAAAATGTCGAAAGGGTAAGCATCATGATGCATGCAGTTTAGAAAAAAGGAGTACTGTCTTACCAGGGGTAGGTGTGGCCTTCAGCTGACCTGTGAGTTTAGCAGTGTGGGTAAGTGGGCAAGAAGAGGAAGGTGGGGTTGGGTGGAGTTCAGGCTAGGGACAACAACCCCAGCGAGTGAGGAGCCAATCTTTTTATACCCAGGGTCTGAAAGGGGGTGGTGTTCTGGTGGAAACATGGCAGAATCGGGGAGAGGGAGAGAGTGCTGCAGCACCCCTAGAATCCAGAGCTTCTGGGAAGTGTGCTATTTATCGTGTGGTGGAAGGAGACACGTCATCCTTTCTCCCTCTGGAATGAGGTCCATCCCTGGGGGATCAGCCCCAGCGGCCAGTGGGGAACTGGACAATGGGTCAGGAAATGAGGCTAAGCCAGAGAAGGACTGCAGTTTGTGGAACTGAGGGACTCATAACTCACACCCTGGAGACTAGAGATCAGGATTACAACCGCAAGAGCACACCCAGAGCAGCTGTCCCAGCTTGCTTGTCTGGCAGTGCACAAACACCTCACGAAAGGGCGTGGACAGAGTTGTAGGGGTTGTGCCAGGGTTTCCATCAGAACTGGTAGTAAACATAGGCTCTAGTGACACACAAATTCACACATTTTTATGCTTCACATTTATTCCTACCCATTTTTGTATATCAGTAATATTTTCCAACAATACTTTAGTATCAATAGCTATAATTGCGCCATTTGGAATTTCCACTTTTTACTTTGCCTTCATTCACTCAACAAATACTTAACCAGTCCTGATTGAGTACAGGCCCTGGGCTGGTCCTGAGATCCAAGGTGAGTACAAGCAGAAGGTCCTTGCCTTCCCAGAGCCTGCAGGTGAGTGTAAGAAACCTGTACATTCTAATATGTCACTTGCCACCAAGTGATTTTCAACATAAACAACTTCAGTAATGTATCATAATGATTAAATACCATCTTAAGAGCATGACGTATATTTACTAGGTCATATAGGTCACAATTAAGAAAAAATTCCCCAGGCCTGGTCAGTGTGGCTCAGTTGATTGAGAATCATCCTGTGCAATGAAAGATCACCAGTTCAATTCCCAGTCAGGGCATGCGCTCAGATTGTGGGCTTGATCCCCGGACAGGGTGTGTGCAGGAGGCAACCAGTTGATGTTTCTCTCTCTCTCTCTCTCTCTCCCTCTCTCTCTCTCCCTCTCTCTCTCTCTCTCTCTCTCTCTCTCTCTCTCTCTCTCTCTCTCTCTCTCTCTCTCTGACTGTATCTCTCTCGTCAATAAAGAAGAAAAAAAAATTAGACAAAAAATTCCCCAGGCCGTCTATCTCAGGAATGGGCTTCTCCAAGAGATATGGGTTCTCCTTCACTTTATAATTTATAATGGCCATGGTGTCTGCATGACAATTAGTCATGGATGACACAGTAAAGACAATTCACTCACGGGAAGGGTAGACTAAGTGGTCCTGAACTCCTAATTTAGTAATTCCATATTGTAGCCATTCAGTAAAGTTTACAATACAACACACAAAGGATGGCCTCTTAGTGAACAAATAAGACTAAGTAAAATATTTCCAAGACGAATGAAACACATACAGCAGCAAGTTTACAAATTATCAATAAATTATCAGCATCAGTGATGGCACTTTCAAAATTCAACAAAGTAAATATCTGATTCCAAGCTTACTACCCTTTCAATTTTACAGTTCCCTGGGAATGTTAAACCCCAATTCAGAAGATGGTGATCTCTGAATGGAAAGTGGCCCGTTTGCTTAAGGGTACACACTTACACATTTTGATAAACTGTCATTTCTTTCATAAAGTATCTGCCACTTGCCATTTTCTTGACAACCTCATAAGAAATAAAATGAGCTAACCTCCCAAATGTAAAAGTTGCTTGAAGAGTTAAGTCCATATGTTTTTTTTCCTACGTGTGCGGAGGAAAAAACATAATGCATAACAAAACTAGCACATTTTAACAAATAGCAGCAGATTTCAAATTTAGGGAAGCATGAAGATGTGTGAAAGCACCTTTTTATGCAAAGTATTTATATAGGAGTATAAGTAAATCGTGCACTACAAAGTAAGATAAAATAGACTGGAGCATACAGAACACAGACAATATATGACTAAGCTTGTTTAAAACAAAACAAAACAAAACAAAACAAAGCAAAACTGGATGTTTTAAAGCTTCCATTTCACAACAGGGTTAAGGAAGAGGGCATTGCACCCCCCAAGGTTCACTTCCTTGTGGCGTCTTAGTAACCAAGAGTAATGCTCTTAGACTTCTGAGAACCCTTAAAATATGCATTTATCAACTCGTACTTGTAGTTTTCATGTATTGGTGCAGAACCAAAGAGGCATCATTTTTGCAGCTCTCTTTGCATATCTTTATCTAAAATATTGCAAAAGTCCGCTACCACACAGAGCTGTTGCTACTTAAAGGAATTTTCCAGTAAAATAAGATGCTACTCCTCTTACTCTTTAGCGATGAGTAAAGGACCTTAAATAGCGTTCTTCAAATCTGATTTATGCTCAAAAACAATCACACATCAGTCTTGTACTGGTTGGCTACCGTTTTAATGTGAGGAGTTGGAACATTTAAAACGGACAATGTTGGCAAACCAATTCGATTTTTGCGTTTTATGGATTGGAAACAAAATATTGCACTCTCATCTCACTCGAGTTGCATTTTCACTCTGCACGGCCTATTTGCATACAAACAAAAGAGATTATTTTTAAAAGAGGTTTACTTTGTTTTTGTTTTGGTCCTTTGGGATGACTGTGGTAAGCAAGACTGGACCAAACCATTTTCATACCTTGGATTTCACTATTGTATTTATGTCACCCTTCACTTTCTATTTCTCACCACCCACTTCCAATTCATTGGCAGCTAATCTGGGGGAGTCTACATCACCTCTTGTCTGAACTACTGTAATAGCCTCTGGTTGGTTCCCTCTCACTATTCTTTTTTTTTTTTTTTAAACATTTTAAAAATCAAATCTATTGGTGTGACACTGGTTAATCCTATTTAATAAAAGTCTAATATGCAAATTGTCCCCTTGGGCTATGACATGCGCTGACCACCAGGGGGTGGTGCGGAACATGGCAGGAGTTGGCAACATGGCATTGACAGCTGGAGGCAGTGGAGGCGCTGCTGGCCTTTATGGACCCCAATGAGAGTAGGACAGCGGCAGGATGGTGGAGCAGGTGAGTGAGCACTGCCAGATCAAGACAGGTGCAAGTGGGGGCCCCCAATCACCCCTCCAATTGCCCCACGGTGGTGGCAGGGGTTCGGGCCACCGACCAGCTCCCAGCACAGAGGGAGCCGAGTAGGGAGCCCAGTCCTAATTGATCGCCCCACAGGCAGGATGGTAGAGCACAGGCAGGAGAGGGGGTGGCACCAAAGCAAACGCCTGTGGCCCTTACCCCCAGCCTGCGGGCCTGATCAGATCCCCACCCATGCATGAATTCATGCACCGGGCTCTAGCAAAATTATAAAGTTTTCAGGTGTACAGTTCTATAATATATCATCTGTATATCGTTTTGTATATGTACCACCCCAAGTCAAGTCTCCTTCCCACTCTCACTATTCTTACTACTGCCCTTCATCAAAATAATCTGATTATGAAATATCCTTTAAAGTCTTTATCTCTGTTCTTCATATTTCTTACCAGGGCACTCAAGGCACCCTTCAAAACCTGAATCTAATTCTTCTCCTCTGCCTCTATCAATCACCCCATATAACTTACCCTCCAGTCATACATGAACTGTTCACTACTCCCTGATTCTCAGACCTTTTTAGACTTTTTGTCTCCTTTGCTTTTGCACAAGATATTCCTTCTGCATGAAATGTATTTCCTGCCTTCTGTTTGCAAAATTCTACTATTCCTCTGAAATCCAGATTATTTATTAGTTCACAGTTGAACACATCCCAGCCATCCTTCCCTCTCTTCACCATATCTGTATCTTTCTCCCTCTTGAATAACAATATTTATTCTTCCATTAAGACAGTTTCCTCATTGTGTTAAAAATTCACTGTGTATGCCCTGGCCAAGTGGTTCAGTTGGCTGTAGCATCATCTCATACACCAAATGGTTGCATGTTTGATTCCCAATCAGGGCATATTCCTAGGTTGCAGGTTTGATTCCCAGTTAGGGTACTTAGGGGAGGGAGACAACTGGTCCATGTTTCTTTCTCACATCAATGTTCCACGCCCCCCATCTCTCCCTGTATCCCTCTCTTTAAAAAAAAAAAAAAAAAACAATAGAAAAATGTCCTCAAGTAAAGATTTAAATTTTCTATAAATACGTTTTTATTGATTTCAGAGAGGGAGAGAGAGACATCTATGATGAGAGAGAATCATTGATTGTCTGCCTCCTGCAGGCCCCACACAGGGGACTGAGCCCACAACCCAGGCATGTGCCCTGACCAGAAATGGAACCATGACCTCCTGGTTCATAGGTCAGCATTCAACCACTGAGCCACACCAGCCAAGCAAAAAAATATATATATATATATTTTTAATGTCACTGTTCATATATCTGTCCTGTCCTGAGTTAAGGGCAGGAAACATCTTTCATTCCCCTCTGCATTCCCAGTACAGTAACAAGCCCAGTAAATGTTTTTAAAGTTAATAACTCTGAGCTGATTGCTTATAATTTTAAAACATTCTGCTAAGAATGTTAAAAGTATTGATTTATTGCCAAAACCAGTTTGGCTCAGTGGATAGAGCGTCGGCCTGCAGAATGAAGGGTCCCAGGTTCGATTCCGGTCAAGGGTATGTATTGATACCTTGGTTGAGGGCACATTCCCAGTAGGGGGTGTGTAAGAGGCAGCTGATCGATGATTCTCTCTCATCAATGTTTCTAACTCTCTATCCCTTTATCTTCCTCTCTGTAAAAAATCAATAAAATATATATTTTTTAAAGTATTGGTTTATTTAATCTATTGATATATAATATCGATAAATATGCAAAGTTTTATAGATGAGAAAGCTGAATGTCAGAGAAGTTAGGCTACTTGTCCAGAGACACACAGCTGGTGACCTCAAGAGTTTAGCAGGTTATAAAATTGAATCTGTTTGAATGTCTAGACTCTAGCCAATAATACTATATGTCTATCATTAGAATGTCAGACAGATGGTAGCATACTTTTTGGGGGCATAGCTTGGCACTTTTTGAGTAAGCCTCTCCACTCTGCCCCCTACTAATAGTATGACCTTGGGTAAGTTACTACACCCAATTTAAACCTTAATTTCCTCATTTTACTGTTTAATGGGGGAGGGGAGGGGGGAAATAACACCTCGTTCACAAGGTCATTGTAAAGATTCAGGGACAACATAAGTAAGGTTCCTAGCCCCACCCCTGCTCATCACAGCAATCATTTATTCCTTCCTATGAGCCATGCTCTTCATATTTCTTCATTCATTCACTTAATCTTTACCCTCTGAAAATTTGAAACTATTAAACCTTCTAACACAGTCGTCGCCAACCTCATTAGTTAATAGAGCCAGATATCAATAGTATGATTGAAACTTCCTTTGAGAGCCAAATTTTTTAAACTTAAACTTTTTCTAATACCACTTCTTCAAAATAGACTCTCCCAGGCTGTGGTATTTTGTGGAAGAGCCACACTCAAGGGGCCTAAGAGCCGTATGTGGCTTGGGAGCCACAGTTTGCTGACCACATTTCTAACAGATGAAGAAACTGAGGCTTAGATAAATAAGTAACCTGTCCAAAGTTCCTTTAACCTAAGGAAAGTTTTTCCTAAGGTCCCCAGAACTGATGGGACTCTCAGATTAATACTTCAGTAGTGTGTAAAGGAATCACTCTGCGTGTATGTGTGAAGATATAACTAGAGACATTAAAAAGACTGGGTTTGACTTTTTGTTTCTTTTCCCCCTCACTAGTTTTCCTGGCAATCACGAATACTTAGAAACTCAGGAAATTCTCTTGGAACCAGAATCTTGAGTGAGCCACTAAATGGTCACATTAACTTTTTTATTCCTGTGGTCTAAATCCTCCATATCCCTCTAATTTGCACCTCTGCATTGAGCCTTCAATCAAGCACCCAATCCACTTCCTTTCAACCCCAGCTGAAAATCTTGGGACCATGTCCACCCCAGCCGGAAGGGAACAAGATAAATTGCCTCTGCCTTAGGGTCTGGTGGCCTCAGAAAGTGTCTTTCTAGGTTCATACTTCCCAACACCCTTAGCTTCTGCACTCCTAGCTCTCACCTGCTCTGCTCCATTGAGTTATTCCTTCCTATATCCTGATTCACCAGTTATTACCACCAGGCGACAATTTTCAACCATTGTGCTATGGCAGGCACTGGTGTGCCGGAGGAATTTTTAGGACATGCAGTATCTGACTATTTAAGTCAGGGTCATGGACCTCTTTTCCTTTAGACTGGCAAGTAAAAAATAAATAATAAATAACAACAACCAACACAAGAGCTATCTGGTGTGAATGAATCAAAATTATATCTTTTTTTTTTGGTCAGATCAGCAACAAAGTATGATATGTTTTTTGGTGTGCCATGAAATGAAAAGGGTTGAAAATTGCTGCCATAAGGGCACATAGGCCCAGTGTTGCTAGGTATTCTGATTTCCCAGAGGAGCTGGACATCCAAATTTATGTGACTTCTCCAGATTTTTAAAATACTGATAATTAATTATAAAGTTTCTTTAAAAAAAAAATCATTCTTAAAGCCTACTGTCCATGTAGTATTTTTGGTTTACCAGCCTTTAGTTTTTAACCTCTTCCCCAGACCAATGGCTCCCTGTCATTTGGTTGCCAGAGCTTGTTTTAGAGTCTAAAATTTAGACCCTGACTCAAAACAGCTCTCTCCAACCTCACACCTTTCCATCCACACACTTTTCTGGCTACCCGAGAGTTATCTGTTCCTCCACTGATCTTCATAATGTATAACATGCTTGTCCAGAGCGATGGTCTAGAATCAGATGGGGGTCTGGAATTCTGGCCCTGCTACCAATTACATAACCTGGACAAGTCACTTCACACATCTAAGATTCAGTTTCCATGTGTGGAAAGTGGGCGACAATAATAGTATCTACCCCTTGGAGTTGTGAGGATTAAATGAAATAATATACAATGTAATACAGTATACCAAAATGCCTGCCATATGGTAAGCCATGTTAGCTGGGGGGAAATCTCCTTCCTGAGTAGCTTCTAAATAGAGCTCTATTTGATTCATTTTCATTGTCTCAAGATTAAATAAAACTTTATTGAATAAGTTTATAAACAAACAGTCCCAGCCCCCTCCCGTCTAGCCCTAATTCCCTACAGCCTGAAATATGACATATTCCTTACCCACTCCATTCACAATGGCCTCCCTCTCCTCTAATCCTCTGTTGTACAACACAGGTCAGAGGTAAATGCTGGTGGCCTGGGCCAAATCAACCCATCCGGACAACAAGGCACTATGTATGTAAACATCAGGACATTTCACCTACTAGTCTACCTTTCTGACTTCCCTTGAAAAATAGACTGAGGTGTGCTGGGCCACCCTCCTGCACACAGGACAGCACAGCGGTGGTCAGAAGCAATGCTCCAGGTGCGGCTCGTCTGCTGGTGTAGCGTGGCTCCACCATTCACACACACGTCATGAGGGTGTAATAACCTACAGGCCTCCTTTATTCACTTATAATCAAGGGTCTCTGTAGGCACTCCAGGTTTGCCACTCCTGACTCATAGTCTATACCTCACCTCTAGATTACGTTTTAACTTGATTTCATCCTGCTTTGCTGAGTAATGTGAATTCACTGTAGATTTAACAATTTCAAGCAAAGAAAAACCTCATTTTTGTAATTTTAGCAATTTAGAGGCAACCATTATGACTATTTTGACATATTCACTTGCTCTCTTGTTCCTATGCATTATTTTCTTTATAATTTCATAGCCTTATGTTTTCTTCTGTCATTTAAAGTCATTATCAATTTCATTTTTTAATTTACTTCACCACTCACCTATTATGAAAAATTTAGTTAATTCTTATTTTCATTATATTAAATAATGTTGTAATGAACATTTTTGTGCACACATATATTTCCATATCTATTATTAGTTTATCATATAAATCCCTAAATGTGAAGTTATTAGAGCAAGAAGAATGAGCATTTTTTATAAATAAAAATGGTAGTTTACATATCTTCTGGAATTAGAAATACAAATTTGAATACATTGCCCATGATGACTAATAAGCAAACATCTATATATATATATAAAAACCTAAGTGACCCAACCACTAAATGACCGAATGATATTCTACTGGTTGCTATGACACACACTCACCTCCAAGGAGCAGATGCTGAATGCAAGAGCTGCCCCCGTGGTGGTCAGTGCACGTCCTCCAGCCAACCTCCTGTGGCTGGCCAACCCACACGCTTTCCCCCCACCCCCCACTCCACCCCTTCTGTACCCCACTCCCTTCTGGCTGGCCCTGATCACCCTGATCGCTGGCCAGGCTGAAGGACGCTACCCCTGCATGAATTCCTGCACCAGGCCCCTAGTGTCTTTAGAAATTAAAAGCAGACATAATAAGCATGAGTTATTTAAAGTTCAGAACATATGCACATGATTACAAATTATAGAACAGGATTTTATTTTAATGTTTTTGGCATCCTACTTTTACATAAAATATATTTTAGGTGACTTTCACCTTATTCACCTTCATTGTCTATAATTAGGAGTTCTACTATGGCAACTTCTAGATTATAGGTAAAAATCTATTTGCTAGAACTGAATCAGAAAAGGCAGAGCTAAAGAAAATTGAGTCTTAACTTAAAAAAATATAGGAATCCAAAAGGAGGTGTTGGTGAGGATGTGGAGAAAAGGGAACCCTTGTGAACTATTGGTGGAAATGCTAATTGGTGCAACCACTATAGGAAACAGTATAGAAAGTCCTCAAAAAATTAAAAATGGAACTGCCTTATGACCCAGAGATTCCACTTCTAAGTATATATTCAAAAAAATCCAAAACACTAATTTGAAAGATTATATGCACCTCTATATTCATTACAGCATTATTTACAACTAGGGGCCCAGTGCATAAAACTCGTGCACTGGGGAGGGGTCCCTCAGCCCAGCCTGCCTCCTCTCACATACTGGAAGCCCTCAGAGGATGTTCTACTGATGGCTTAGGCCTGCTCCCCTTTGGGAGGAGGCCTAAGCCGCAGTCTGGCCTCCCTTTTTGGGAGGTGACTGGGCTGATCAGGGGAAGGCACCAGCCACATCACTCCGCTGCTGCAGCCACTGCCAGTCACTGCAGGCACCAAGGTATTTTTATCAACATGGACTCCAGTCCCTTCACCATGAAAAAATGAGAACTTTCTTTAAGCATTTTCAAGATGGGTCTTTCATAAGATATGACATTCCTTTCTTTATTTTTCTTTTTATCCTTACCTGAAGATATGTTTCCATTGATTTTTTTCCCCTTCCCTCTGGGTGCTGAGGAGGTTCCTGGGACCCAGGTATGTATACAAATTAACCGCCATCTTTGTTGGGTTAATTTGTATATTCACTCTGATTGGCAGTGGGTGTAGAGGAGGTATGGTCAATTTACGTGTTTCTCTATTATTAGGTAATATAGCCAAGATATGGAAGCAACCCAAGTGCCTACCAATAGGCAAATGTATACTAGTATAAAGGTGATACATATATACAATGGAATATTAGCCATAAAAAAGAATGAAATCTTGCCATTTGTGACAGCATGGATGGACCTGGAGGATATTTTGCTAAGTGAAATAACTCGCCACAGAAAGATAAGTACTACCCTGTTTCCCCAAAAATAAGACAGTGTCTCATATTAATTTTTGCTCCCAAAGTTGCGCTAGGTCTTATTTTCAGGGGATGTCTTATCTTTCCATGCGCTAGGTCTTATTTTCGGGGAAACACGGTATATTATTTCACTTATATGTGAAACCTAAAGAACAATATAAATGAACAAACAAAACTGAAACAGGCTAATAAACACAGAAAACAAACTGATGTTTGCCAGAGGGGAGAGGGGTTGAAGGACTAGGTGGAAAAAGATGAAGAAATTAAAAACTGAAAATTGGTAGTTACAGAATACTGGGGATGTAAAGTACAATATAGAAAATACAGTCAACAATATTGTAATAGCTATGTATGGGTATCAGTTGGGTACGGCAATATCAGGGTAACACTTTGTAAAGTATAGATAATCTAATCAGTATGCTATATACCTGAAACTATTACAAAATAATATTGAATGCAAACTGTACTTGAAAAATAAAGTTAAAAAGAAAGAATAGATTTTAAAGAAAATAATGTGAAGCCTGAAATATTTTATTTCCACAAGCTTTTATATCTATTGTAGATTCATATAAGCCTCACGGCACTGGTAAGTACTCATAGCCACATTTTACAGATGGGGGCACTGACCTTTAGGGAGCTGGGTAGCTTCCCCAAGGTGATACCGCTAGTAATATAAAACTACTTATTATTTGACAGCAGCCTGACTGACTCAAAACTCTGGCACAATGTATTCAAGACACAATGCTGCCTTACAGACAAATGAAACAGCTACCTTTGTGTTCCTGTGGAACCTCACACATTTCACTGTAAAAAAAAAAAAAAAAAAAAATCATCACAGTTGCTATATTTACCACTAACCTGAGCTCCTTGAGGAGAGACATCATATTTACTCATCTTTGGTGTATTTCTAATGTGTGGCACAATGCCTGAAACAAAGGTGCTGAATGAACTGAAAACACTAAACCATAGAGAAATAGGCAGTGGGCAGAATGGGAGTTTGCTTGTACAGATGCTTCTCAATTTACAATGGGGTTATTTTCTTATTTTTTGCTAGGATCCCTCAACCTGGCCTGTGCCCTCTCACAATCCGGGACTCCTCAGGGGATGTCGGACTACCAGTTTTTCCCCAATCCCCGCAGGCCAGGCCAAGGGACTCCACTGGTGCATGAATCTGTGCACCAGGCCTCTAGTATGCATATAAGATCTTTGGTTAATCTCTTTCCGCTCTCCCCTTCCCTTCTTCTCTCTGAGATTCATCCATCTGTTCCATGTTTCCATGCCTGTGCATTGAACATCTGCCCCTTGGTGGTCAGTGCACATCATCGTTACCGGTTGACCAGTGAAACAGTTGAATGGTTGAATGGTCACTTAGGCTTTTATATATAGATAGATAGATTCTAGCCATTCTGATAGGTGTGTAGGGATATCTCACTGTGGTTTTAGTTTTAATTTTCATAATGGCTAATGACATTGAACATCCTGTCATGTACTTACTTGTCACCTGAACTTACATATCCTCTTAGGGGAAGTGTCTTTTTATATGTTTAGCCCATTTTTTAATTGGCTCATTCATTTGTTTGTTTACTATTTAATTTGATAAGTGAAAATATCCAATTGGTATTTGACTTGGTGTTTCTTTAATATCTAATGAGAATGAATGTTTTTGTCATTTATATTTAATTTTTAATCATAGTTATTAACTGCACTAGATTGATTTTGGCATTTAATTTTATTTTTTAAAAGATAGTTTTATTTATTTCAGAGAGGAAGAGAGAGGGAAAGAGATATAGAAACATCAATGATGAGAGAGAATCATTGATTAGCCACCTCCTGCATGCCCCCCACTGAGGATCGAGCCCACAACCCAAGCATGTGCCCGTAACTGGAATCAAACCCAAGACCCTTCTGTCTGTAGGCTTATACTCTACCCACTGAGCCACACCAGGTAGGGCATTTTTATAAATGTTTTGTCATTTTATAATTGTTTTATATTCCCAGTTAGACTATTAAAACTTCATGGTGGCTATTTTTCACAGTGCCTTAGAACTATCAGGTTCTTGATAAAGATTTATTCTTTAGTTGGTTGAAAATATTTTTAAGATGGGCGTGATGACCTAAATTTATCTTTTGGGTAGTTATTTACTTAAGGTTTTACTCCATGGGAATTTCTGACTGGTAGTGATTGGTTTACTTCATTCTTTTTATTATTATTCAGTCTTTTATCAGATTTTTAAAAGTCAAATCTGATTATTTGATTCCCTAATATAGAACTGTGGCATTGGGTTATTTGGCCAATCAAATCATTGAGACTACAGAAAGAAAATTTAAGACTCATTTTGAGTTCAAAGCTTTCTAAGAAAGTGCTTTAATACTTCTCCATTCCAAGTCTATGGGTTTTTTCCCCCTACTTATTGAAATAAATGATAGGTGAACCCCAAAATTTCACTCAAACTTGTTTTCTTCTTTTCATCACCAAATTCACATGGGTTTCATCTTTGAGAAGCCTTGAATAATAACTTTCTTTGCTTAACAAAACAGAGTGGAATCTGTGTTTGTACCACAATCCCAACATATAAAATGACAACTACAAAAATCGTTTTTTTCCTGAAATTCTTTCCAAACCAGTTTTGAATGGAATAAGAAGTATTGACTTTTTTCTCCCATGTTTAGCTGTTAAGTTAGAGAATACTCCAGGTTCAGCTGACACAACTAAAGTTGTTTCCATGTGGCTCTCTATGGACAGTAGAGGTGAGTTTGGTCCAGTGAAGAGGTCCCCTTTCATCAGCAAATGTTTGCAGCAAAGGACTATTGTCTGTCTCCATGTTCTCAGCTCTCTGAGGTCTACTCCTACTTAACTGGGCGTATTCTACAAAGGTCACTGAAGGCCTCGGGATTGACATTTTCAGTCATTCTCCTACTTCGCCTTTCTGCAGAATTTGATCCTGTGACTACCCTCTGCTTTGTGAAACATTTTTCTCCTCTTTGCTTAGGTAACCTAATCTTTTTGGACACTCCCCCTCCCACATCTGAGACATGTATTCAGTTTCTTTCTCTGGCTGTATGCACTCTTATTAAGGTGTTATGTGTATTTACCAAATGCATTAGTTTATTAGGGGTAGTGGATGAAAAGGGGCACTGTAAGAAATCTAACTGAGAGTAACCTCACAGAGTGATCTGATAAAAAAAAAAAAATTTAACTGGGCAGATCCTAGGAATATAGCTTCTTTAGTCAAAGGGTCAAAGGGTTATCTTTTCCTTGACCAAGCCCTGTCCATTGTTTTTGTGCATCTAGGTTAATACACCTTTGAAATGCTTCTTATTCAGACCCCTCAGAAGTGTAGTCACTTTCAAGAGAGCACATAATCTTATTAACTACTCTGTCATTCAATCCCTGCCTGCTTTCTTTCACCTTCATGTAATCTTCCCTATATTCCCTTCTTAATTCTAAATGCATAAAAGAAACTTGCAAAACTGTCACTCTTCAGAGCATTTGAGATCTTGCTTCCCAGCAATTGTCATCAATTTGGATCAAATAAACTCTTACAAAAATCCTCTACAGGTTTAGACATTCTTATGCTGACAGGATGTATCGTAGTAAACAAAGTACCATAAATTGAGTAGCTTAAACAACAAAAATGTATTGTCTCGTAGTTCTGGAAGTCAGAGTTCCAAAATAAAGATATTGGGAGTGCTGATTCCTCCCAAGGACTGTGAGGGAGGGATCTGTTCCAAGGACAGATCTTTCCTTGGCTTGTAGGTGGCCCTCTTCTCCCTGTCAGTTCACATCATCTTCTCTCTGTGTTTCTGCATCCAAATGTCTTCTTTATAAACCACCAGTCATTTTGGATTAGGGCCTACCCTATTGACCTCATTTTAACTTGATTATCTCCAAACATGATCCTGTCCTGAGGTACTGATGGTTAAGACTTCAACATATGAATTTTGAGGGGACACAATTCAACCTAACACTGAGTTCCTAGAGTCACTTTTTCTATTGTACCTCATGTGCTCCATGTAGAAGTTTGGTAACTATGTTCTGTCTTTCCATGGACACATCCTCCTCTTTCTTGCATCTCTCTCCTGCTTTGTTCCCACCGATAGTCTCTCCTTGGAATTTATTTTGGACTCTTCATCCTCATCTACCTCCTCAACTGTCAAAGTTTTACAGGTTCTATCCTTGGCTTCTTCTCATTTTACCATCTCTCCCTAGTTATCTCACCCACAACAGGAATTTCAATTATCAGCTGTACTTATGCTAAAGACTCTTAATGTCTACTCCAGCCCATACCTCTTTCTTGAGTTTTGCCTGTATATCCACTTGTCTACTATTCATCTGCTCCACATGATCTCAAATTCAGTTTATTAAAAAATGGACTCAACTTCTGCCCTCTCCCCCAGCCCAAATCCAATCCACTTCCTATATATCCCCTATTTTGGGGAGAAGGATGCCACTGTGCATTTAGATCTCTTCTTCCAAGCTCCACGTCTGTCAAAACCAAAATCCTGTCAACTGCAGTTCTTGAAAATCTTTTAAATGCATCCTTGCCTCTCTGGTCCCACCATAAGTACCTGGTTTCATGTCCCTAACACCCGTTCTTGAATTATTACAATAGTTTTCTAAATGAGCTCTTTGCATTTTATCAAATCAGTTCTGCATTCTACTGCCAGAGGAATTTTTAAAGCAAATTTTATCATTATCTCTGATTGTTTATGTATGACTGTTCAAACTTAGGCTATGACTTTAGAATAATCTTGACTGGATGCCTGGGCCTTGGAGGCTCCTTGTCCCCGTCCCTCCCAGCTTCTACCTCAACCTCTTTTATCACTATCTGTAAGGCACCTTCTTGTAGCTATGCTTGCAATTCCATCATGCACCCTATTTGTCTATTTAATCACCCAAATCTTGGATCTTTAAACCAATGTGACACCCTTCCCCATGAAGCCCACAGATGATGATCTATAAAAATGATGCATTATCTCTTTCCTCCCACACTAGCTCTTTGCTCCAGGATTTATCTCTGTGCTTAACCTGGTTCTTAGCTTCCTTAGCTGCACCCTCCTCTCCAGCATTTGGTTTCCCATTGTGATCAGAGTCATTCCCTTGAAGCGGCTGGAATTGCACTTAGGCTCTGGTCAGCTCCCCTTGCAGCCAAGCCTGGGGCTGTCTTACAGGCTCAGAGGATATTAACCACCTGCTTGAAAAAACCTTCCTATTGCCGTCATGTTGCCATCGATAGTTATATAACCGTGGGCAAATCACTTTTCTCTATTTCTAAATCCTAAGAGTAATAGGAGTAAAGACAACTAGTAATAATTACTAAGTAATTATCAGAACTAGGTTCTAAGCACTTTACATGGATTATTACATTAAAATCTCATAATTGCCTATGTTCACACACTTATTTCCAAGACTTTCCCTATTAGAAACAATGGCAAGAAAAATATTCATGTCCTAAAACTTTACAGACATTTGTGATTATGTTCTTACAATAAATTCCTAAAAGCTAAACCGGTTAGCTAAAGGAAATATACACCTTAAGGGCTTTTGATATGTATCAACAGATTATTGTCCAGAAAGATATTACCATTGTTTGGTAATAAGGACATAAATGTTCCTCCCTCCTGAGAAGTACACTTTGATAAAAGAAAAATAATATTTCACTGTTTTAATTTGTATTTCTCTTATTTCAGATAAGACTAAACATTATTTATTGGTTCATTTATAGTCTAAAATTTCCTGTGCACAATCAATTTTCAAGCACTTAGAAACAAAGAGAATCTAGACAGTGGCCTGTGGTTCTATAGACATCCACAAGCAGTGTTAACACAATTAAGTGGTACCACTTCTGTGGCTCCATAAAAATTATAAATTATGAAAATATTTTTCAGACATGTGTAACATTTCAAAATTCCACTGGAGGGAAAAGGAATCTTTACTTGGAAATCAAATTCCAGTCCTCTGAAATAAAAGGAGCAAAGCCGTTTTCCAAACCAGTAAGCACCGGGTAGATGAGGGTTACGTGGATTTCCAAAGACCAGTAGTAAATAACAACTGACCCCAGCCGCCACGATCCAAGAAAAGGGAGGTGTGACCCCTTCCAGTAAGTCACAGCCATAGGGGACTGCCAGGGCATGGAGAAACCCTGTGGTGTACAGCCAACCAGCAAGAAAGGTTTTAGCCCTAACCTTATGAGCAGTGTGAGCTTTAGCCTCTTCAGCTAGTTAGCTCATTCATCAAACACGGTGATGATAGTATTTGCTTGAGTGTCAGTGCAAAGATTAAAATTCAGTGAAATAACAGTAAAGTACACAGCACACCAAGCATGTTCAACGCTGAGTAGCTAATTGAATTACTCTGCTTTTTTCCATCACCTCACTCTACTCAGAATCTCCCATGGTTTATTTATGACTCATTATCTGGGTTCTGTATTTTCTTTTTATACCTCTTCTTCCTCTTCCTTTTCCTTAGCGGCTAAGGAAAACTCATAGTGGTCAGCAAACTCATTAATTAACAGAGCCAAATATCAACTACAAAATTGAAATTTCTTTTGAGAGCCAAATTTTTTTAACTTAAACTTCTTCGAATGCCACTTCTTCAAAATAGACTCGTCCAGGCTGTGGTATTTTGTGGAAGAGCCACAGTCAAGGGGCCAAAGAGCCGCATGTGGCTCGGGAGCTGCAGCCTGTCCCTTTCTACCTTCTCTGTCGCATTAACTCAGCCCCCTGCCAAACTGACGATGGTATACACACAATTTTGCTCTCTGTTAGTCATGCTTATGCAGACATTTTAAAATGTCATGATTTTTAAAGTCAACAACCGCAACATTGAAATATTTGAAAAACAATTTTACAAAATTAACATTAACCACTTAAAAAAACAAAGAAGCAATGACAATATGAGCAGCTCAAAAATTCCCTCCTTCAAGTGGCGTGTCAAATGTCTTTGATAGAAAATGTTTAAAAAGCTCCCCTGTCTTGGAACTCTGGAATTAACCTAGAGTGAATACTCTAAGAAGGGAAGAATGGATTTGGGACTTTAGCTAATGTTACATGGCACAGACCATCCTTAATGCGTATTAGCATCTTGGGCAGGAAAGAAAGAAAACAGCACCTTAATTTCAGCCTGCCGCTGAAGTCACTTCATTAAAAATTGCCTTTCAAAAATAATCCTGTATAATAAAGAGCTAATATGCTAATATGAAAGAACAGCAGAACGATGGTCCAGAGGACGGTCTGGATGATCTGGTCGAACCCGGGGCTGCGAGGGCCCAGCCCCTTGTACGAATTGCGTGCATCGGTTCTCTGGTGAGAAAATACCAATAAAAGAAGAAGAAGAATTTCCACTTACCGTCGTCGTGTTCACTGTTGGGCTAACGTCTGGGAATGACTCCTCTTGTCTGTCTGTGTGCGCTGGTCTGCCTTATAGTGAAAGGAGGAGCAATCCCTTCCACTCCTTCCTCCTCAATGACTTTCTCAATGACTGTGTACCCCGTAACTTTCTTTAATAAAAGCTGTTCCTCTTTTCTGATTTGTTAGATTTTTGCTGACACTTGTGGAAGAAATTTAACCCTTTCCTTGCATTTGAATTCATTGACCTTATCTAAATATATATTTAAAGAATAATTAGTAGCTTGAATTCCAGGTACAACATGGAGGAGAGGCAGACTAAAAATGAGTTTCCCCCTTCCTGAATTTCCTTAATAAATAAATAAATAAAAACACACACACATAGGAAATAAAATAATTAAAAAGAGGAGGGGTGCAGGAACATTTTCATAAAATAGAATCAAAGAAAATTCTATAGATTTTGGTAAGACAATAAAGGTGATTTATTATGCATTTGGACTGGGAGTGAGCAGCTGTCCTCCTGCTAATTTCCACCACTGAGATGATGGGGGATTTTAATGAACTTTGAGAGCAAGGGCGTGTCTTCCTATAATAGCTGCACAACAAATAGCTACTGCTTTTATTATTTCATTCCTGCTGTAGCCAAAGATAACAATGGTCACATAGAAGATTCTTCAAATAGAGGCCTTAAGGAAAAGCAGTATCCTAACATTAAGAGATGTACTTGTAGGAGAAACAGAACATTCATGAAGCAGAGACTATTACCAGAAAAAAAGAAATCTCCACATAGGAACTAAAAAATATTATAGAACTCAAAGGGTTTGTCAAAACATTTATGAAGATACATTTTTATTTAGATAATTATTGTGAAAATTTTAAATCTCAAAGATAAAAAGGGCTAGAAACAAAATTTAAAAGTAGGATAACTACCGAGAAAGATAAGTTTGGCTCTTACTCAACCCTAAATATCAGAAAAACATGAAACCATATCTATGGAGGTTTGTTGGTTTTTTAATTCTCACCCAAGGATATGTTTTTATTAATTTGAGAAAGAGAGAGAAGCATGGATTTGAGAGAGAAATAGAGATTGGTTGCCTCCTGTACTTGCCCTGAATGGGGATAGAACCTGCAGCCTTGGTATGTGCCCTGACTGGGAATCAAACCTGCCAACCGACCCGCCTGGCCAGGACTCTCTAAAGTTTTGAGGTAGAACATTCTCTACCCAGATAAGATTCCAGTTAAATATAAAATCAATAGAAATGTATTAGTAAGGAGACATATGAATTTGGGGGCACACAATTCAGACCACAACAAATACTTGTAGTATCTATTAAGCCTATCTTTTTTTATTTCTTCTTCTTCTTCTTCTTTTTTTTTTTCAAACTCTTCTAAAGTCATAGTTATTATTCTTTCTGCTTATATTCTGGAGTAATTTTTTTTATTTAAAAATAAATCCTCCTTTAGTATTTTAAGAACTTACCAGTAAATTTAATAATTGTGCTATTTTCATCATTTATTTTAAGTTTACATAAGCTATATATAAGACAACACATTGTTATTAATTTGCTTTAAGCAGATGTTATCCTTTAGCACACTTAAATCTAAAGAAAAATAGATTTTTACCTTCATTTATTCCTTTTCATTTACTCCATTATTCCATTTTAATTTTTGTGAATATCCAATTTTCTGATCTATTTCACATTCTTTGTGCCTAAAGTTCCTCCTCCACCCCAGCTTTATGGAGATATAATTGACATACAACATTGCATAAGTTCCAGGTGTACAGTGTGTGATTATTTGATACTAGAGGCCCAGTGCACAAAATTTGTGCACTCGGGGGGGCGGGGGGATCCCTCAGCCCAGCATGCACCCTCTCCCAGTCCAGAAGCCCTCAGGGGATGTCCAACTGATGGCTTAGGCCTGCTTCCTAATCTATCAATCAGACATCCTTAGCGCTGTTGCGGAGGTGGGAGAAGATCCCACCACAGGTGCTGCACTAGTCAACCGTTAGCCTGGCTTCTGGCTGAGCAGTGCACTCCCACAGGGGGCAGCTCCTGGGTGTCTGCCCCCTGGTGGTTAGTGTGGTCATAGCAACCTGTTGTTCTGCTGTTCAGTCAATTTGCATATTACCCTTTTATTATATAGGATACATACATATTACAAAATAATTACAACAGTGGTAATTAACATCATCATCTCACATAAGTACTATACCTAAAGTTTGTGGGTTTTTGTTTTGTTTTGTTCTTTTGTATTTTTTTGCAAAGTATGTATACTGGCAGTGAATTTTATAAGTATTTGTCTGCAAAAGTATTTCTCCATCATTTAAGAAAAGTATTTTTGCTGCTGAAGCTGGTTTGGCTCAGTGGATGGAGCGTTGGCCTGTGGACTGAAGGGTCCCGGGTTCTATTCCGGTCAAGGGCATGTACCTTGGTTGTGGGCACATCCTCAGTAGGGGGTGTGCAGGAGGCTGCTGATCGATGTTTCTCTCTCATTGATGTTTCTAACTCTCTATCCTTATCTCTTCCTCTCTGTAAAAAAATCAATAATATATATATATATATATATATATATATATATATATATATATATATATAAGTATTTTTGCTGAGCAAAGAACTTGGGTTAACAGTTTTCTTCCTTTCAGCATTTTAAATATGTTAGTACATTGTCTTCTTACTAGCACGGTTTCGGGGGGGAGGGGGGGGGGGGAGATAGGAAGTCTGCTGTAATTTCTATCCTTGTCCTTCTGTAGGTAATATTTTTTCTGCGTATATTTTTAAGTTTTTCTTTTTGTTTTTAGCAGTTTGAATATTGATATAAATTGAATTATGTCTCCCCAAAACTCATATGTTGAAGTCCTAATCCTAAATACCCCCAAATGTGGCTTATTTGGAGATATAGCCTTTAAAAGAGTGATTAAATTAAAATGAGACTGTTAAAGTTTGCCCCTAATCCATTATGACTGGTATCCTTTTCCTATATAATAAAAGCCTAATGTGCAAAGTGTCTGGTCGTTCATTCAACCAATCAAAGTGTAATATGCTCATGATATCATAAGGCTGCTCAACCACTCACTATGACATGCACTGGCAAGGGGCAGACATTCAACCAGTCAACCAGTCTCTATGACATGCACTGACCACCAGGGGACAGATGCTCTGGCAGGTAGGTTAACTTGCTGCTGAGGTCCAGCCAATCGGGACTAGTAAGACAGGTTGGACATGTGCTGGAGTGCTCCTGCAGCCCTTCCCTGGCTGGCCAACCTTCCATGTCTCTCCCTGGCCCTGATTATGGCCTGGCCTGTTCCTCCCCCAATCCGAAACCCCTTAGGGCAGGGGTCTTCAAACTACGGCCCGTGGGCCACATGCAGCCCCCAGGGGAGTCTGATCCTGCCCGCCAGGTTTTTTGGGCAGTGAGCACAGCCAAGGTGTTACAGTAGGGATTAGTAGTTCATATAGTCTGGCCCTCCAGCTCTCTGAGGGACCGTGATCTGGCCCCCACTTTAAAAAGTTTGAGGACCCCTGCCTTAGGGGATATCAGAGAGCTGATTTTGGCCCAATCCTACAGGCCAGGCTGAGGGACCCCATTGGTACACAAATTCATACACCGGGCCTCTAGTAAGAAGAGAAAGAGACACCATGGTTGACATCCATGGACAGACAGATGACCATGTAAAGAGACAACAAGAGGACAGCCTTCTGCAAGCGAAGAGGAGGTGGCTCAGAGAAAACCAGTCCTGCCAAGCACCTTGTTCTTTACCTTGCAGCCATCAGAACTGTGAAATATACATTTCTGTTGTTTAAGCCACCCAGTCTGTGGAATTTTGTTATGGTAGCCCTAGCAAACTAATACAAATTTGATATGCCAAGAACTGGGTTATTGTTTTGGTTTTGGTATTTATCCTTCATGGTGTGTTTTGAGCTCCTTGGGTCTGTGATTTGAGGAAAATTCTTAGCCATTATTTTTTCAAATGTTTTTTCTTGTCTCATATATTATTTCTCTCTGTTCCAATTAGATGTGTATTTTACCATTTGATATTTTTCTTCAGCTTTTGGTTTCTCTGTTCTTTTTCTTCCACATTTTATTTTTTTTCTCTTCCTTACCAGTTTATAGAATTTTTATTGACTTATTTTCAAGTTTCATCATTTTTTTTCTTTTGCTGTGTCAAGTCTACTCATGGCCCTCTTTAAGACATTTTTCATATCTGTTAGTGAATATGTTTCTTTTAGCATTTCTATTTTATTCTTTCTTATAGTTGACATTTCTCTGCTATCTGTCTGATTCTGCATGCTATCTAACTTTTTCATTAGTTCCTCTAACATTTTAATTATAATTATTTTAAATTCCTTGTAATATAGTTTCAACAACTGTGTCATATTTTTGTCTGGTTATGATTATTGCTTTGTCTCTTCAGATTTTTACTTTTCTTGCCATTTTGTATGTGTAACCCTTCCCCCATCATATGTTGAGGCCCTGTTTAGAGATGGAGCCTTTGGGAGGTAATTAAGCTTAGATAAGGTCATAAGAATGGGGCCATTATAATGAGATTAGTGCTAATCTGATAAGAGACACCAGTAAATGTTTCTCTCTCCCATCATATGAAGACTTGAGAAGATAGCCATCTGAAAGTTAGGTAGAGAGCTCTCTTCAGAACCCAATCAGTCTGGCACCCTGATCTTGGACATTGCAGCCTCCAGAACTGTGAAAATAAATTTATGCTGTTTAAGTCACCTAGTCAATGGCATTTTTTTAATGGTAGTCTGAGCACCATATTTCACAATTATTTTTTGTCAAACTCAGATGTTTTATCCTATCTAATAAAGAGGGAATATGCTAATCGACACTCACGCCATCGTAAAGATGGCAGTGCTCACAGCCAATAAGGAGGGAACATGTTAATTGACTGTACTGCCCTCAAAGATGATGGTGCCCACAGCCACAAGATGGTAGCACCCAGTGCCCTCAGCCCTGCTGGGGTGGCAGGCATGTTGCAAGGCTGGGTCCGCCTCCTGGCCTGAGGCGCAGGCAAACCTCAGATGGCGGCTGCCCAGCTGCCCAGGGCCACCTGAGGCTCAGGTAACCAGGGCTGGCTGAGGTTACTCTGTCAGCAGTGGCAGCAGCAGAGGTATGATGGGGGCGTCACTTTCCTCTGATCACAAGGTCGACTTCTGCCCCTGAGGGCTCCAGGACTAGGCCGGGTTGAGAGACTCCCCGTCCAGTGCATGAATTTTCATGCACTGGGCCTCTAGTATATATATATATATAGAGAGAGAGAGTGGCCAGATTATTATGATCTCTGAACACATAATAATCTGGCCACTCAGTGTGTATATGTATGTATGTGTGTGTGTGTGTGTGTGTGTGTGTGTGTGTGTATACCCTGTTTCCCCAAAAATAAGACAGTGTCTTATATTAATTTTTGCTCCCAAAGATGTGCTAGGTCTTATTTTCAGGGGATGTCTTATTTTTCCATGAAGAAGAATACGGTACACATTTATTGTTAAATGAAAATAAAGGAAATTTATTACCTGTATAGGGTACAGTATACGGTAGTTGTCAACACAAACCAGACAAACTGTGAATCCTACAGTATCAAGAATTTACTAATTTATTCAATGACAATCATGTCATCATCTTCTGGAACATTATCATAACAATCCAATTCCTGAATTTCCTGGTGAATTTCTTGTGACTCCATTTCTTTCAGAATCAGTGGACCAAATCTCTCATGTTTAGCAATAGCACAGTCTTTAAATGAGTACTTCTTGTCAAGGTAGCCTGCTCACAGTCCATTTGCAATGCAACTGTCAGTGATTTTTCTCCTATGAATTCTTCAGCCAAGTCATAACTTCTTGCAGTTTAGGTTTCACAAAGTTTCCACGCTGATTTCTCTCCATTCTATTTTCAATGTAGTCATTAATTTCCACGCACAAATTGTCTTTGAATGGCTTGTTTATTGCAATATCAAGAGTCTGAAGATAGGCCGTCACTCCTAAGGGAATCATTATCTGATCTATTTTGCTTTCGTGAAGAAATGTCTTCATGTCTTTAGCGTGGTGAGTGCTGGCTGCATCCCAGACTAGCAGACCTCTTTGGCTCCCTCGCATAACAAGCGGCAGCATTAAATCGACCCACTTCCTTATAACTGCTTGTGTGGCCCAGGCTTTTTCAGTTTCAAGAATAAAAACGCCCAAAACACGTTCAATCTTTTCCTTCTTGCCCTTAGAAATGATTAAAGGTGGGATTTTAATGCCATCCAGACGAATTGCCAAAATACAGGAAACACATGCACTTTTATAAGCAGTGGAGAAAATGTACACTAAGGAGGCACCCCGCTGTTCAATTGTTGTTTGAGATGATTGGCCCATAAACACTGCAGTTTCATCCATAGCAATCATGTTGGAAAGACTGTATTTAGAGAAGTCAGCATCATCAATAAAGGACTTGAATGCAAGTGCTCACTTAATAACTTGAGTATCTTCCAACCTAAACAATGTTGTAGATCTTCTTAAAGACAGTTCACTTTGCTGAAGGAAATTATCCAGCCAGTGTTGTGATGCTTTGAAGTCTTCTGGGGCTATGTCAAACTGTGGTTCCATTGCAAGGGCAAATTCTTGAATCTGAGCCCTATTCGCAACCAAAGCCTTTGCTCTCCTGTCAACAACCCATTCACAGATCAGGTTTTCCAGCTCGGAAAATAATGGTTGCCGACCTGATCCACACTTGTGCTTTTTAGCATTTCCCTTGTCCACTTGTTCAATGAGGTTACCATACTCTGCTTGCCATTTTTGGACCAATCAGATACTCAACATCTTCTCTTTGCAGAAAGCAGTAAGATTTTGGCCCCAAGAGTCCTCCACGATTCCTTTCCTGTACTCCACAGAGTAGCTTTTTCTTTTTGCGCTTATTTCTTGGGGTAAAAAAAAAAAGGAATTGGGTATCAAGGTGGGGGAGGGGGATCACTTAAAATGACACAGGGGGGATCAGATGGGGAAATCAAAATGGCACAGGAGAATCAGAGGGGGGATTACCATTTTAGTAACCCCTTTTGATCCTCCTGTGTCATTTTGATTGCCCCCTCTGATCCTCCTGTGTCATTTTAAGTGATCTCCCTCCCCCCACCCCTGTGCCACTGCACACCTTCACCAGACATTCCCTCTACCCCTTTATCAGACATTTACCCCTTGGGGCCTGCCTGGGGACTGTCGCTGGGCTTGCTGGGGCCTGGATCTGGGCTGGAGCAGGGTCTGCCACTGACTGAGAACCTTCAGGTGGGCGGCCGCGAGCATCAGGTAGTGTCACCAGAGACAGACCAGCACTCACCACCTTCACCGTGTCCTGTCTGCTCTAATCCTCCTGTTCTTCTACACACATCTGCGAAAGTCTCCTCCTCTCTCCTGCCCCACGCTCACCGCTCCCTCCGACCTCCGCTCCGCCTCCACACAGCAGTGACATCAGGACTCCAAGTAACGTCACTGGTTGCTAGACACCAGTCGGGGCGGCCCTAGTGACCAGTTTACGGTAAATGAATTTTCATTCTGAGACGGAGCCTAGGGGGGCCTTATTTTCGGGGGATGCCTTATATTGCACTCAGAAGGAAACCTGTAAATAGGTCTTATTTTCCGAGGATGTTTTATTTTTGGGGAAACACGGGGAAACATGGCTTCATGTCTCTGCTTTGTTTTGAGTACTTCCTTTGAATTTTCCCCCAGGAAGAATCTGTCTTTTACATATTTTTTAGCTGTATTCCATTTCTATTTTTACTTGACATTTTTTAGAGTGGTTATGGGAGTGGGGGTAAGGAAGTCAAAGTTCTCTGGTCTTCTCATTGTTTCAGTTTTAGTCAGACATTGCCAACCTGCTTCTTGTGGGCCTTGACAAGTGTTCTTGCCCCTCCTCCAGATCTCTAGTACTGAGTCAAAATCAGTTGGGGTAAATTTTTTCATCTTGTTTTCTTCCCCAGTGCTGATTGGCTCACACCAATGTTTTTGTTTCCATTATTTCTGCAGATTACGTTTTTTGTTCAACAAGGGAGATAGAATAGATGGGTTTGGGCAGAATTTTAAGAGCAATTTCTAGTTCCTATCATCTAGCCATCCCTGTGAGGAAAATATCCACAGGATTTTCTCCACTCTTTCTTTGTGAGCTCCTGGTGAGGATCTCACTGAAAAACCTTACAAAAAGGTGCAAAACTCCAGGGGTTTCACTAGCCTATATTCAACCTTTAGTCATTTATTATTTTACTAGAGACCTGGTGCATGAATTCATGCATGGGTGGAGACCCTTGGCCTGGCTGGTGATCAGGGCTAATTGGGGCAGTCTCTCCAAGTCCCAATCAGGGATGATAGGGATTGGCCGGCTGAATGGGACTGCAGAAAGGCTCCAGGGCATGTCTGGCCTGTCTCACACAGTCCTGATTGGCCAGATCCCAGTAGTAAGCTAACCTACTGGTCAGAGCATCTGTCCTCTGGTTGTCAGTGCACATCAGAGTGACTGATCGAGCAGTTGACCAGTAAACCAATTAATCAGACACTTAATATAGTAGGCTTTTATATATATATAGATTCCAGCTGACTGTTGTTACTGATTATATGATATCTGGAGGCATCTGCCTCAAGTGCTCTGATCTTGTTTTACCATGTAGGATCTTGTCTCTCCTAAATTTTAGATTACATTTTTGTCCTGTGACAGAAGTTCTCCTAAGGTGTCAAGAATGTACATTAATTTGCAGTTTGCCCAGCACTTTCTTATTGTAAGGGTGGGAATAATTCTCATTATAGCTCTCTATATCTCTGAGGTAAAACCAGAATTAATCTCTATAATTCTTCAGATGGAATTTTTGGGACTCAACAAAAATAATTAGATACACAAGTTTGCTGAAAAGAAAGTCAACATATAAAATCAAGTGAATTTCTATATGCCAGCCATAAAAATTTTAAAAAATTAATGATACAATTTACCATCAAACTAAATTAATACCAAAAGGAAATCCTGATGGTGTGTGACATTTCTACCCCCTGCCCCTCAAGAAACTAAAAAAACATATATTGAAATAAAGTGAAGAATATAAAAATACATGGAGGTACACACTGAGTTCAAAAATTGGAAGGTTCAATAATATAAAAATGGCAATCCACCCCTCCAATCCTAATTCAGATCCTACCAGATTTTTGTGGAAATTATAAGTTGATTATAAAATGTATGTTGAAATGCAAAAGACTAAGAATAGTCAAGGCATTTTTAAGAAGAAAATGATGTGGAAGGACTTGCTCTAGGAGATATTAAGACTTGTTATAAGGCTATGATAATTAAATAAGTGTGGTATTGGCAAAAGGGTTGGCAAATAAATAGACCAATGGAAGAGAACAGAAAATCCAGAATCAGATATACACACGTATGTACACTTGACTATGGAAAAGCTGACACTGCTGAGTAGGGAAGGAAATTAATATTCAATAATTGGGTTTGGTCAATTGAATATCTCTATGAAAAAAAAGTGAAGTTGATCTTCCTACTTCATACCTGTTTTATGTGGACTACAGATTTAATGTGAAAAGCAAAATATAATGCTCCTAGAAGACAATAGAGGAAAATATCTTCATAACCCCAGGGAAGGCAAGTAATTCTCAAATAAAACACTAAAACCTTAGGATATTAAATGAAAAGATTAACAAGTTAACTTAACTAATATATAAATAATAAAAATATCAGTTTACCAATCAATATAGTTAAGAGAGCAAAAAGGCAAGTCACAAATTGAGATGTTTTAACCTATATAACCACAAAAGGACCATATCCAGAATATATAAGAAACTATTACAAATCAATAAGAATATAAAACTGAACAGAAAAATAAGCTAAAGATTCCATTAAAGCCAACAAAAGTATATCCAAAAGTTCACTTATCATACAAAAAAAAGTGCTCAACTTCATTAGTCATCAGAGAAATGCAAATTAAACCACAATGCAATACTATCACACACCCACCAGTAGAGCTATAATTGAAAAGTAGCTTATCTCTCTAGGTTTTCTTATGAGTTTATGGTCAAGATATTAGCTCCTCTAAAGATTTGATTGCAGTTAGAAAATTTCCTCTCAAGATGGCTCATTCACATGATTACTGGAAGAAGGACTTAGTTTCTTACCATGTAGACCTCTCAATAGGACTGAGTGTCCTCATGATATTGCAGCTGGCTTCCCCAGGGCGGACAAGGAAGAAGATATAATGCATACACTTGAGGGTCATAGATTTAAGCACCCTAACCCCCCCAAGCCCCCCCCCCCCCACCACCACCACACACACACACACACTCACTGCTTTTGAAGGGAGAAGGATCAAAGAATTTATGGACATATATTAAAATTACTACACATACTTTATTGACCAAACAATTTGACCCCAAGTTGTAGAAGCAAAAATGGCTGAGTGTTCAGACATTTATAAGACTGTTTATAGCACCATCCGGGCCTGGCCACTCCAGGCCCGGATGGTGCTATAAACAGTCTTATAGACAGCCTAATAAAAGGGTAATATGCAAAATAACTGTCGCTCCATCACAAAGATGGTGGCACCTATAGCCACAAGATGGTGGAGCCCAATTCTCTCAGCTCCACCGGAGTCCCCCAGTACTGGGAGGAAGTGGGGACCGCCGCTGAGAGTGGGGAGCGTGAGTGGCCTGGTGGAATGCTTGCTTCATAACCATGGCAACGAGGCAAGCGTTCCACCCCAGGTGCGAGGGCCTCTGAGCAGCAGGCACAGAGTGGCTGGGATACGGGAGGGAGGGGGGACGGGGGACGACGACGACGACGACGACACTTGTGTCATCATCCCAACAAAGAGGCAAGTGTTCTGCGCCCAGTCCTGGATGGGCCTCTGAACCAGGGGTCTTCAAACTACTGCCCTCGGGCCACATGCGGCCCGCAGAGGAGTCTGATCCGGCCCGCCAGGTTTTTTGGGCAGTGAGCGCAGCCGAGGTGTTACAGTAGGAATTAGTAGTTCATATAGTCCGGCCCTCCAGCTCTCTGAGGGACCGTGATCTGGCCCCCACTTTAAAAAGTTTGAGGACCCCTGCAGGCTGTGGAGAGCCTCTGAGCAGAGGGCGTGGAGTGGCCAGGCCCTGCAGAGAGCTACTGGCGTATGGATTCATGTGCAGGGCTACTAGCCAAATAGTAGGAACAAATCAAATGTCTATCAACAATAAAATGGATTAATAATTTGAGGTATATTCTAAGAGTGGAATACTATTCAAAAATAACAATTAACAAACTAAACTACCAATACATGCAAAACCATAGATGAATCTCACTAACATAATATTGAGAGAGAGAGAGAGAGACAAACTCCAAAAATGTATACTACATCACTTCTTTTAATAAATGTTAAAAGGTACAAAATTTGTCAGGATAAGAAGTCAGTATGGTGGCTACCTTTGGAGAGGAGAAAGGAAGGTATGAATAAGAGGGATAGGAGGGGGAGCTTCTGAAATGGGGATACCGCTACATAACTTGCCCAGAGCGGTAGTTGCAAAGGTGTCTTATACATCATGATAGTTCATTGAGCCATGCACCTCTGATTTGTACAGATTTCAGAATTATCTTATACTTCACATTTGGAAAGTTTAGAAAAGATACCAAGGAAAGAAAAAAAAGTATTCTGCAGGCAAAAACAAAACAGGCTTGTCTGTGTGCTAAATTTGGATGTCAAGTAGACAGTTTGTAGTATCTGTTATAGACCACATTTGGTAAGTACCCTCTTTGGCAGGCCTCAAAGCATATGTGTTATGATAGACTTTGGTAGGAGCTTATCTATTCCTGTAGAATTTAGAATTATCTCAAATGGATTCTGAAAAAGACCTTTGGATCATTTGATCCAGTGATTTTTTTCAAACCAACCTCTGTGACAAAGGCAACCCCTTTGGTACGACGTCGCAAAATGCCAGAGCTTCTTAGAACACGGTATTAAAACCACTGATCTAGTCGACATTCCTTGTGTTACAAATAGAGAAACTGAGACGTAGAGAAATGGTGTTACTTGTCCTACACAGCTGCTTGGCGGTAATGTCCTAAGATTAACTTCCATTGGCATCATGAGTCTCTTACGGTGTCTTGGTGAAGAAGCCAGAAGAGGAAGTTACACATCTCAGGAGCGTGGGCTTTGGAACAGAAACTCTCCTATCACTCGATGTAGTGGCAAAGCAATGTTGGCAAAGAGAAGCGCAGATAGGAAATGTGCTGGAGAATGTTCCAGTGAGGGACAACCCCGGGGAAAGCCCTATTTGGCAACAAACCCTTTAACTAGCCTTTCAACTCTGGCTGCACATTAGAACCCCCTGGGAACTTTTAAAAAAACACTGCTTCCTGGGCCTCCCCAAGGACTAATTTAACCAGGCTTTCTGGAGGGAGCTGGAAAGAACTGGCTATTCCGACCTTTATTGGAGCTTTACTGAGAGGTGTATGGACTGGTTCGTTATCTCGGAGGAGTCTGAACAGAAAACTGCTCTTGTGGTCTTGCCACAAGAGGAAGAAACACCAGAGAATAAGGACACCTATGTAATCCCTTAATCAATAAAGAAAAAATACTGTACATTTAAAAAAAAATGCCTATAGTAGTAACAGACGTTCAGGCTCTCTACCTTTGCTTCTGTGACTTCTCTATGGCCTTGGTCTCAGGAATGCAGTCCCCTGCTTGCCCCCCCCCCCCCCCCCCCCCAGGTTTCTCTTAGAATGAAATACCGAGAGAACCAGATTCTTAGGCTTTACAGGACACATGCAGTTAAAGCACTTCGGTTTCATGCATGACTTAAGCAGATCCTGAGTCTCATCCAGTTTCCCAAGAGTGACTTATATATAACGTCACACTGCACGTCGGTGGGAATGTCCTGACACAAACATACTTGGTCTGATTCCACACCTACTGCCCACTCTTTTTTTTTTTTTTTTTTTTTTTTTTTTTCGTCTCAAAAGTATATTAAAGCCCTAGCCGGTTTGGTTCAGTGGATAGAGTGCTGGCCTGCGGACTAAAGGGTCCGGGTTCGATTCCGGCCAAGGGCACATGCCCAGATTGTGGGCTCAATCCCCTCTCGTGCAGGAGGTAGCCAATGATTCTCTCTCATCGTTGATGTTTCTTTCTATCTCTCTCCCTTCCTCTCTAAAATCAATAATAAAAAAAAGATATATTTAATTACAAAATATGCCAAAGGTACAGAAAAGTACATAAAATAGTATAACTAGTACCATTTTACCACTTAAATGTAACGAATTTTGCATTTTTAGTGTATTTGTTTCATATATTAATTTAAAAAAGGGTACACATTCAGCTAATGTCCCTCCCGACACATTGCTCTCCTTTTTCCTCTCAGGAGTAATGACAATCTAAGGTTGGGGAATACCAAGTCCCCTAGTGGTTTTAATACTTTGTTCTGCATATATATATGTATCTCCCATAATACAATACAGGGTGACCCCCAAAGAGGTATACACAATTCCAACAGCTAATTTCAAAAATGAAATGTATTTTAATGAATGTACCTTTAGAATTATTCAAAGTGTATGTATACATTTTTGGGGGGACACCCTATATGATACTGGTAGTTTGTTTTATTTTTGGTCATAACATTTGACAAATTTCTATACCTAGTATCTTTCAACTTCTTTATTCATTACATTTTCAATATTCATCCATGCTGTAGATGTTAATTCATTTTAACTATGGCATATTATCTTATTCCATTGATAGGCCCTAGATTATTTATTCTCCTTGATGAAAAGTTTGTTTCCCAGTTTTGCACAAATCGCTTTGCAATGAACATCCTTGCACATGTAACTGTTTGCACAGAGCGAGAACCTCTAGAAGGGAAATCTCAAGGTTCTAGGATATGTGCACCTTCCATTTTATGAGGTTTTTCTCAAATTTTTCTCCAAAGTAGTTGAGGCAATTTACACTTCTGACATCTTGACCAACATTTGGTTGGCTCAGACTTTTATATCTTAACCAGTTTTCCAGATGTGAAATAGCATTTATTGTTTTAAATTTATGATTTCTGGTTACCAGTCAAGTTGGGCATCTTTTAGTATCCTTAATAGTTAATCAGATTTTCTCTTATGTGAACTGCCTGTTCATCTCCCTTACCATTGGGTTGTCTCCTACTTACTTTTTAGAAATTTTTAATATCTTACTGGTTATAGTTCTTTTGCTTTTTAAATGCATAGCAAATATCTATTTCTATTTTGTGACTTGTTTTTTTCATTTTGTATATGCTATCTTTTGTTTGTAGAACTCTTAAATTTAATTTAATCTTATGTATGTCTTCCTTAATGAATTATTCTTTTTTTTTTTTTTTTTTTTTTTTTTATTTAACAACTTTTTATTTTTGTAATTTAAAATACATACTCAAGCATACAATTTACACATTTACTTGAGAATACTTAAGAGTATTAATAATGTGTTCTTTTCTCTCCCCATAATTCAGTGGGAGGGCAGAGAAAGGTAAAGGGAGATTTGAAATATCTGACTTGAACTTCAGGCATATAAATTAGTCTATCTTTAGAAGATAATAAATATAAGGTCATCTCTAGGGCAACCGTTGAGAAAACTATTTTCAAAAATTCTAATGTCCCATAGGCAAGCCACAGTTATGGGACCTAATGACAGCCCATATAAAGGCACTGTATTCTTTTTGACAATTCATTTTCCTACAGACTATCCCCTCAAACCATCTGCTAGTAAGGTTGAATTTACAAAAATTTATCATCCAAATATCAACAGTAATGACAGCATTTGTCCCCATATTCTAAGATCACAATGGTCTCCTGCTTTGACTATTTCTAAAGTTCTTCTATCTATTTGTTCACTGCTATGTAATCCAAACCCAGATGACCCCTAGTAACCAGAGATCACCAGGGATCTATAAAACAGACGGAAATAAGTACGACAGAATATCTTGGGGATGGACTCAGAAGTATGTCATGTGATGCTACTTCGAAATAAGAATAACTGCCCTAGCTGGTTTATATTGGTGGTAAGAGCTTCAGCCTGAAGGGTTGTGGGTTTTATTCCAATCAAGGGCATGTAGGTCATTGCAGGTTCGATCCCCAGCCCAGTCGGGTATATGTAGGAGGCAACCCCAACTGGTTGCCTCCTACATATATTTAAATATATTTATTTATTTTATTTTATTTTTTTTATTTTTTTTAATTTTATTTTATTTTTTTAAATATATTTTATTGATATTTTTTGACCCCCTCCCTCCCTCCCACACATCCCCTCCCTCCCCAAGAAAATAGATCAACGAAGGACTTGTATACATGCATATAAGTGCAACCAATGGACATATTCTTTTGTTTTTATTGAAGAATTTACTCTTTCCTTCAATATCAAATGGGTATTCTATCAGAATACCCCCCCCCCGAAATATTCCCTTGGAAATTCAAATGTACACTAGCACTCTAAAGGTTTGACAAGTCCTTAAAAAATGTTTAATTTCATTTAATCCACCATTTCTTTAATTGATTTGATCCCAGAGCCTTTCCCCCATATACTCTTTATTAACATTCCATGAAACTACTGTCCCATGAAATAAACACGGAGAAATGCTGGCTTCAATGAATATTAAAATGACCTTTATACCAGAGCAAGAGCTGAGGGGCATGGGTATAGGTGTGGGAAGGAGAGTGTTCATACTTTTTTAGACTGAGATTGAAAATTTGCCCACAACGATTCTATAAGCCAGCAACCACCCAAAATCCCTCAGGGCCACAAACACTCAGACACATACACTGTTCCTGGGAGTATGTGCAGGGTCTCTGGAGAGGGGAAGGAGAGCACCCCTCACTCACATTGCATCTTGCTGCTGCTGTGCTGGGCTCCCACAGTGCACGATCTAAAGGCTCCTAAACATACTGTTAGGAACCAACCAACCATGGTAATTTGGAAAATCGCCATACAGTAGTCCAGCGTTTTTCAACAGCTGTTCCGCGGCACACTAGTGTGTCGCGAGATGTTGCCTGGTGTGCCGTAGGTGCAGACAAGACAAGAATTTTATAATTTTTCACTATTTTGTTTACTTAATATTTCATAATAAAGTAATTATAAAATACTTTCTTTGTGTTTATTTTATTCCTATTCAAGAGAATTACTTTATATATAGTCAATATAGGCACAGAGTTAAATTTTTTAACATTTTCTAATGGTGGTGTGCCTCGTGATTTTTTTCATGAAACAAGTGTGCCTTTGCCCAAAAAAGGTTGAAAAACACTGCAGTAGTCAATGTGAATAGACAGCAAACCGTTTTATAAGCCTCTCCCTTATCAGGGATTTTTCATCATGCTCCCCTTCTGTAAGATACACAGTTCTCCTCCCTCCTAGCTACCAGCTCTTTCCTCAACAAAAGCATTATAAAGATGCATTTAACATGGTTTCTGCTCCTCTGGAAGTTTCCATTCTGGGCACTGACCTTAGAAGTCAATATTGTTTCTCTTAAGTGTATCCCTGCCCTGCTCTGCTCTGCAGAGTCCGCTTCACTCACGGTATAGGTGTCCCTGCCTCACCTCCCACAGAGGATTGCCCTTGTCCTGAATCTGATGGGAGGTCTCTACAGTCCCTTCTCCCCATCTTCCCTCCCCCGCTCCACTATTGGGTCTGACAACTGGTTCCCCAAACAGGCCTCTTCGCATTAAATGTTTTTCTTGTAGTTTCTTCTCTTTCAGGAAATGGGAAGTAAATTCGGGAAGTCATGGGCAAGGGCAGATGGCACATGGGCGCGGAGAACCGTATATTCCCTTCCCGTTCTCCCGCCGCCGTTCCCTACCTTGTCGAGCATTCTTTCCAAAAATCGGGACTTTATTTTTTTTTACATTTTTTAACTAAATTATTATCTGTGTACATATTTTAACATTGCCCCGCCCCTCTCATACATACCCTCCCTCCCTAGAGTTTTAACGCCGGGGGACCCGGGACAAATTGTTAAAAATCGGAACTGTCCCACCAAAAGCGGGATGTCTGGTCCACCTTATCCTAGAGGCAAAGTGAGCCTTCCTCCTGTTTTCCTTTTCCCCTCCTGGTGGGTTCCTGCCAAGGAAGGAGTAAATGCAAATGATGCCCTCCACAGCCTGCTGTGAGGAGACTTCGAAGCCCTGACCTTGGAAGGCTGAGGGCTGCGAGGGGCCGCTGAGTTGCATGCAGGATGGGAAATAGCAAAAAAAGGAATATACCAACATCAACACATGTCTGACTATCAGGATTTACTTATCTCCATCCATTTACGTTTTTCTAACCTTTCTATAGTAAACATCTGTTATTTTTATCCTAATCGAAGATTATTTCTCAGCTCACATGCTATATCTTTAGTTTCTACAGAACCTGACTAGACACAATGTGTAAACCTTACATCAGTGTGTTGTAGTGTGTGTGTGTGGGGGGGGGGACTGGGGGGAGAAAACAAAAAGAATGTTTTCCAAGCACGTGGGAGTGAATAGAAAAACATAGGAACTGCTCCCCAGAAAGTTCTATTTACAGAATTCTACAAAACGCGGGGGATCAATTATCTAGGGGCGGAGGTTCCCGAGAACTTTGGAGAAAAGTGGCAGCAGTCTCCACGGGCTGGAGACGCTTTTTGGGCGGGAGGAGGAACACCTGCAGAGGTGGGCAGGGCAGCGCAGGGAGGACAGGTGGCCGGGCCCGCGGGCGGGGCGGGGCGGGGCGGGGCGGGAGGCGGGGCCGGGGGCGCCCAGGTGGGTCAGAGCCGCGCACCTGCCGGCCGCCTCCGCCGGCGCCTACCGAGCGAGCGAGCGACAGCGGAGGGATCCGGCGGAGGTGCTGCGTCCTGCGGCCGCAGAGGAGCAAGGGCAGGGCCCCAGCCCAGAACCGAAAGGGGCCGGAGAGGCGCCGGCATGGGCCTCGCGGTCCCCGCACCTTGGCTGCTGCTCTTTACCTGGCTCCCAGCAGGTGAGCCGTGGGGAGGGGGTCCCACCTGGGCCCCAGGCACTGCCCGCCTTGCTAGAGCTGGCCTCCCGCAGGGCAGCCTGGCCTGGGCCGGCTCTGGGCACGGGCGCCTGGAGGTGCGGGACTGGGTAGTGTTACCTGGGGGAACCTGTTGTTTTCCTCTCTTATTCGCCCAGGCCCTGCTGAAGCAGGTGCAACTGAGAAGGAAACCTCTAGGCTGCCCCTCCTCCAGTCTTTAGGCTCTTCTTAATTGCTAAAACGGAATCGGTAGATGTCATAACACCAGCTTTACAATTCCTAATTACTTTTCCCTTGCATCTGACACTTGCTTTTAGGTTTTAGATGTGGTGACAACCATAGTGGCCCAGAAATGCATTTATTTCACTCCTGGGGGGTAATAATGTGTCCTCAAGTATGTCCCGAAGTTCGGTATGATTGATTCAGAGTGTGTTCTGTGGGACTACAGCATTCAGCTCTTTGCTAAACTTTCTCACGGTCACTTTTCTACTTTTTTTCTATTTACCCGCTTTCCTGACTTCCCCCTGGCTCAATATCTCCCCTTCAGGGGTCCAACACTCACCTCTGCTCATCTTCAACCTCAAGGCCAGTCCCCTGCCTGCTTTGGAAAGCCCGGCTTTGTGTCTGGTTTTTGTCTCTTGGGAAGATGACAGAAGTGTGATCTGCGTGAGTGAAACCAGGTAGGGAAAGGCTAGCTGAATGTGCAGGCTTTCAGTCCTTTTCAGTGGGGAGACTGGTGTGATCTTGCAAACCAGAACGTATCGTTTCCCGTTGAAATCTGCCCTCTCTTTTAAGAATAACTGCCCTCTTACCTCTTTGTCAATGGATGGTCAGCTCACTTGGCCCACAGACCAATTTGAGTCTTGTGTTTTTTGAGGGAAAAGATGTAATATGAAGGTACAGGCAGAATTCCGTTTTTTACAAGCTTAATGGGACATGAAAAAATCACCCAGAGGTAACAAACACATTCAGGCAAAATTCTACAATAATTTAAGCTTAATACTAAGGGAAGGAGGATTGCCAAAGGATAGAAAAACTAGAAAATTGGTATCCCTAAGGACCTCTAGCTTACCACATTTTCTGCAGGGTACAGGGTCTACAAATGATGTGAAACGGACAAAACTAGATGTTGGATACCCACAGTACACAAGAAAATAGACCAGACCTCACCTAAATCGAAATGCCTGAAATTTCTCCAGGGCAGTCATCAGTTTGACTATGAAAACAAATTCATAAAAATCTCACAATGTTGCACAGTTTTCCCTTCTATGCTTCACACGTATAGCACAAAGTCCACAGCAACTAAGGATTTATGAAGCTGCTTGAGCTGCCTTTTTAGGAAAATAGAGATTTGCCCCCCTCCTCTGCCCCTGGGCCTTCCATTCCCAGAGTGCTCCTGAGCTGAAAGGGGCCAGATTTTGTAGGCAGCAGTCATCCAGGTCAATTGGATAAGAAAAGAAGCCTGACAGATAAAAATCCCACTAGGGTATAAACCCCAGTCCTTAAATCACCAGCATATTATTTTACAAGCTATTGAGTTTTTATGGAGAATATTGAACAAGGAACATTTTTCTAATACAGTGATGATGACCCAATGGTATATTCTTCTAGTAAGCACGTTGCTAAATGGACAGGGTCTTCAGAAAATGTTGCTCTGGGTGTTTATAAGCCAGCCTTGCAGTGTAAGTAGCCAGGATGCTGAAGTAAAAAAGACTGCTGTGTCTGCCTGATGTTCTTTAAATGGAAGGCTACCTGCCTTTAAAACCAGAGAATGCTGAATGTGTGAAGTCCTAAGTGAACATCTAATCTCACTTTTATTTTAGAGGTGAGAAATTGAGATTTCAATTGTTTTGATTCCAGCACTTGAAGGGGGAAATAGCTCTTTTAGCAGGCATTTTCCCTGAGTATGTGCAGGAAAGGTAACTAAAGATACATTCAACTATTTAATGTGCATTTGGATTTTGCATCCATGCTGCTGGTTAACTTACTAACCTGCTAAAAGCCTCCAACAAATTGAGATGATCCTAGCACATGGCTCATAAGGCATTTGTGAGGATTAAATGAAATGAAGGTTTTAAAGCTTAAATACACAGTGCCTGGGACAGAGTGAGGACTTAATAAATATCAGCTGTGGTGACAATGGCAGTCATGATTTAGAACCACATAGGATTTTATAAAGCTAACTTTAAAGATACAGCTTAGGCTCCTCTGCTCCTTCACTACAGCTACGAAACGGCAATTAATAGTCAAATGACTGTCGAGTTGGATTTCAGAAACTGCCTTTTGCTAGTTGTAATCTTGAAGGAATCTCCCTTTATCTAGAAAACAGGCAAAATCCCTGACAAGCCATTCCCCCCCCCCCCTTCCCTTCCAACGAAAGACCAATTCTTGTTGGGTGGGTGAAGATCAAGCACAGTGTCTACAACATGGTCATCACTCAGGAAATACTGGGTCCCTCCCCACTGCCCTCACTTCTTTATTTTTAAACCAAACTTACTAAAATGTCCCTCAGATCAAATTGGTGAAGATCCGCTTCCTCTCTCACTCCCAGTAATCAGCTACCAAAGAAGTGTTTTTCAAACGTTTGCATGGTGTTTTGTTTTTTTTTCACAGCTCCCAGTAAGAAATATCGCTTACATTATGACATGTAAACATGTCTGTAAGGTTTCCAAAATAGAAATAAAATCCTGTTACTATGTTGGATATAAGAATAGCAAATTGACACCAAAGATTGTGCTAATAACATTTAAATTCATAGGAAATATTCCCCACATTAACAGTATTAAATAGAAAAAGCCAATCAGTTGATTTCCTCAAGGTCCACTGCAACTGGGAATATGAACTTTGTTTTTGTTTGTTTGTTTGTTTGTTTTTTATTTTTTAAATAAATCTTTATTGTTCATATTATTACAAATGTTCCTCATTTTTCCCCCTCCATTGCTCCCCTCCACCAGGTTCCCACCCCACCCTCTGCCCTTGCCCCACCCCCCATTGTCCTCATCCATAGGTGCACAGTTTATGTTCAGGCTCTTCCCGCACCCCCCACTCCCTTTTTCCCCGAGAATTGTCCGTTCACTCCCCTTCCATACCTCTGATTCTATTATATTCACCAGTTAATATTGTTCATCAGGTTTTTTAATTCCCTTGGTTTTTAGACTCACTGTTGATAGTTACATATTTGTGTTCATAATTTTTATCTATATCTTTTTTCTCTTCCTAAAGAACCCCCTTCAGCAATTCATATAATTCTGGTTTGGCAGTGATGAACTCCTTTAGCTTTTTTTTATTAGTGACGCTCTTTATCTGGTCTTCGATTCTGAGTGATAGCTTTGCTGGGTAGAGTATTTTTGGCTATAGGTTCTTGCTATTCATCGCCTTGAATATTTCTTGCCATTCCCATCTGGCCTGCATGGTTTCTGTTGAGAAATCAGCTGACAATCGTATGGGTGCTCCTTTATAGGTAACTACCTGCTTTTCTCTTGCTGCTTTTAAGATTCTCTTTGTCTTTTGCTCTTGGGATTTTAATTATGATGTGTCTTGGTGTGGTCCTCTTTGGATTCCTTTTGTTTGGGGTTCTGTGCACTTCCTGGACTTGTAAGTCTATTTCTTTCCCCAGGTGGGGGAAGTTTACTGTCACTATTTCTTCCAGTATTCTTTCGGTATCTTGCTCTCTCTCTTCTTCTGGGACCCCCATAATTCTGATGTTGGTTTGTTTGAAATTGTCCCAGAGGTTTCTTACACTATCTTCTACTTTCTGGATTCTCTTGTCTTCTTGCTTCTGTGGAGGAGTGTCCTCTGGCTTCTTGTGTTCCAAATCTTTGACTTGATTCTTGCGATCTTCCATTCTATTTTTAGGACTTTGTATAATATTTTTTACTTCAGACAATGTATTCTTTATTTCTAGTTGATCCCTTTTCATATCCTCATAGGTCTCATTTATTTTATCGGCCTTTTCTAGGAAATTCTTGAAAAACCTTATAACCATTGTTTTGAACTCTATATCCAGTTGTTTGTTTGTTTGTTTGTTTCTTTCTTTCTTTCTTTCTTTCTTTCTTTTAAATATATTTTATTGATTTCTTACAGAGAGGAAAAAAGAGGGACAGAGAGTTAGAAACATCGATGAGAGAGAATCATCGACCAGTTGCCTCCTGCATACCCCCCACTGGGGATGTGCCCGCAACCAATGTACATGCCCTTGATCAGAATCGAACCCAGGACCTTTCAGTCCGCAGGCCGACGCTCTATCCACTGAGCCAAACCGGTCTTGGCACAGTTGTTTCTCATCCTCCATTTCTTTTGTTTGTGATCTGTTTCCTTTTCTTGGCATTTTCACAGCTTCCCTGAGTTGGTAGGGTGGCTTTGTGTGCTAAGTGTCCTATATGGTTCAATGGGTCAGTCTCCCAGTTACCTGAGGTGGATAGTCTTGGTGTAGCCCTTTGTGGGCTGTGTGTGCAGTCTTGTTGTTAAGCCTTGCTTGTTGTTGGTATCACTGGGAAGCGTTTATCTCCAAGCCAATTTGCTATGAGGATCAGAAGTGTCTCAGCTAGGAGGGCTTCTGAATTCCACTTGGATGGGGTGGAGTCTCGGGGAAGCATAGCTAAGCTTTGGTGAATCCCACAAGATTGGTTGCAGGCGCGCGCACCTCTTTGGTATAGGCACAGACAAGCTTTGGATTCCTGTCTGTCCCTTCCTAGGAGAGTCCTATTTGCGGTGAACGAGAAAGCTAGCCACTGGAAGGGCTTCTGTGCTCTGCTTGGATGGGGTGGAGTCTTGGGGTGGTGAAGACAAGCTCTATTCAGCCCCTCCCTATGAGGGTCTGGTTTCTGAGTTTCGCAGTAATGGCCGCTGGCTTCACACACCTCCAAGAGATCTCTGCCCACTGCCTGACAGTCTGGCCTCTCCCTGTCTGGGGCCGTCTATCAGAGCAATAGGGTGGTTCTGTTTTCCTCCCAAACAAGAAAGCCAGCCAAGCATTAGCTGTCCGCCCTCTCTGCGCTCCGCAAGCTACCCAGCAGCCAAGTCGGGCGGCCGCCTTTTAGCACACACAGTTCACCGCACCTTCACAGTTCCTGAGGTTCAGCGCACCTTCTTTCCTTTCCAGATGGTAGAGCCTCCTCTCAGCCAGCCAGCTGGTGCTTCAGGGCGATGTTTCCCCTGTTTTCCAGTTCTAAATTCAAATTTGTTGTGGTAGGCTGCATTCAGGTGTCTACCCTATGCCACCATCTTGGTTTCTCCGGGAATATGAACTTTGGAAACCCCTACACTAGAGTGTGTTCATTTTGCCCATCACCTTGTTCAGTTCTGTTTCTAAAGAGGAGTCAGTCCCATTCTCTCATTAGCATCCAAGTTTCTGCATTTGCAAAGTATGGGCCACTAGTGAAATGACGTCAGATTTGGGTACTCGCTACTTTGTGTGGCTTGGGGCCCCTGACGAAGCCTCTGAGGTCACGGAGTCATGGGAAGTTAGCCGAGGCCCTGTGCTCTGAGTTGTGGGGAGATCAGTTGTCACACCCTTTTTTTTTTTTTTTTTTCTTTACAAAGAAATAAATTTCTATCACACAAGTAATACTCGCTTTTTAAAACACAACATTAAGATGAAGCTAAAATAAGTACCTGCAGCCCTCTGTATTACTGGCTGACAAGCTCTGGTTATGTTCACCCAACCTCAAAGTTTATTCCTGGAATGAAAGTTCAGTTCTACCCCCAAATTCTAAAAAGGTGTGTCATTTGTGCTTTTGTGAAAACCTTTTTAAGATCTGAGAATGGTGTTAGCTTATAGATCCACACAGCTATCAGCATGTAATATTATTCTTTGGGGAATCAGACTGCCGAATCCTAAAGGAACAAGATTCTTAGCATCTAGAACTCAGAATTTTTACTCAGCGGTGTGAACGAAGGTTAGGATCCTACTGAAGACTTAATGACACCTTGATCCCTGATGTAGTCGATAGGGAAGTGGAGCTAGCTTCTCCGGTGAGGAGCCTGTGGGAGGTGGGTGGGAGCTGCCTACTCAGCAGCTCCCTTGTCCCCGCCCCTTGGTCCCCTTGAAATACCTCCCCAGAGTCCCAGGAGTTTGCTGAACATAAGTAGAAGTCACTCCCAGTCCCTGCCTTCCCCTCCCGGCCAGTTTTACAGATGGGGAAACCTGTGTTCAGGGAAGAGACCCACCTCAGGTTGACGCAATGGAGTTAACTTGAGAACTGAGACCAGAACTCTGGCACCCTCACTTAGTCCGTGGCCCCTGCATCTGATTCATGCCATGGTGTAGGCTTGTTTTATTTTATTAAATTCTAGAATGTAGGTATAGAAATATATTGCCTCCTGGATGTCTAATTAAATGCTACTTATTGAATATTTTAGAATGAGATGCCAGGTAATTGATGCATTGTCTGCCTGAGGGTTTTTTTTAGCCTAATACTTTACTTCCTTATTTGACATCCTTGGGGGAGAAATAAGATTGTATGTTTTAAGAATTGGGAAGGCTCTGATCATGACATCTTTCTCTAGTCTTTATTTCTATATATTCTGATGTGTAAATCTTAGGCAAAGTAAGGTCAGAGGAAAGCACTTTTGACATTTTTTAAATTTCCCAAATCCAGTTAATCGCCAAGTTCCTGTTTCTTAATCCCAGGATCTACCCTTTTTCTATTCCAGGTGACAAACCTCACATTAGTGTACTTTAAACATCTGAAAGTTACTTGCCTCTAAAGCTACTACCTCTCTGTCTACCCAAATGATAACTTACCTGGGTTCATCTTTCCTACCTTCACTTTAATCCTCTAAGAACCTCCACTAGATCCCCATAGCTTGTAAGAGTGGGTTAAAGTTCTTTGTGTGGAATTCAAGGCCTACTCCTTCTTGCCTCACTAACTCGGGCAGCCCTTGTCCCTCTGATATGGCATGCTCTTGTATCCCTTCTTTCCTTCCTATGTGATTTTTATTTGGCCATCTTGCAAATGGTTAACTTTAACCAGATAACTGCCACAGTATTTTGAGTGTAATTGAAAAAGGTCCGCCATTTGCGTTTATAGATGCCTATAGCGTACAAATGGTTAACTATTTATTTTCTGTACTTTTACAGCACTTAAAATTTGTTCCAAGCAGTTTGGCCTGTCTCATATGAATTTATTGGTTCTTTTACTCAGCAAATGTTTAATGTATAACATTGTAGTGGAATGAGATGCTGTGTCATTTACCAATAGCCGTGCTGGCAAACAAAAGCAGACATGGCCTTGGCCCCATGGTGCTTAAAGTCTAAAGGAAATATGAGCAATTATAGAAATACAACTATGACAGGAACCATGAGAAAGATATATAGGGTAACACAACAACATATGATAGATGGATTTTGCTCATTCAGGAGGTCCTCCCTGAAGAAGTGATAGTTGAACTGAAAATTGAGGAGTCATCATTTCAAACCAAAGGAATAGATAGATAGATAGATAGGAGCTCAGTGAGTATGAGGGGAGAGAAGAATGTTAACGTGAGTGGAGGAAGTCACAGGGTGTATGGTGGAAATGGGGCTTGGTAGGAAGCTTTGTGTTTATCCTAATAACAGTAGACAGCTTTTGGAGATTTTTTAAAGAGAATGGGTTGGGAGACTAACAGTAGTGTGGAATCCACATGGCTGAGAACCAGAGTATGAGCAGATACCAGTAAAGCTGAAGCAGTGTCCTGGCCAGAAGTGATGGTAACTCATACTAGGGTGGGAGTGAGGATGGACAGGGAGATTCCAAAAATACTTAAGAGATATATATACCCAATTTGATAATAGATTGTATAGGGCAGTGGTCGGCAAACTCATTAGTCAGCAGAGCCAAATATCAAAAGTACAATGATTGAAATTTCTTTTGAGAGCCAAGTTTTTTAAACTAAAACTTCTTCTAACGCCATTTCTTCAAAATAGACTCGCCCAGGCTGTGGTATTTTATGGAAGAGCCACACCCAAGGGACCAAAGAACTGCAGTTTGCTGACCACGGGTATAGGGAGAGTGAGGGAGAAGGATCTCAAGGACGATTCCTAGTTTTCAGTGCTGCCCATTACTAAGATGAGAATCATTGAAGAGGCCTGGGTTTGTATGGAAGAATGACTATTTACACCTGGGGCTTGATTTAGACTTTTCAACAACCAAGAAGTCCTAGCAGGAGTATTTGGATCCATGTGCCTGTCTTGTCCCTTTTTGTACAACAGTAGGATTTGATATTCAAAGCTCTACCATATCAGTTTCTGAACAACACTATACAGCTTAACCCTGAAGTATCTTGTTTAGTTGTTTACTTATTTATTATTGATCTCCCATTAAGAGTATAGCTTCTAATAGTGCAAAAGCATTGTCTCTCTTATTTGCAATGATACCCCCTCATCTGGAATGGTGCCTGGCTCACAGTAGGTCTCTAATAAATTATGTGAATGAGTGACCTCTGAAGCCACAGGACACATAAAAATTTTTCATTCTGAGACCCAAATTTGAATATGCTCTGAGATTAGCATGTGGGGACATGGATGAGTCACTGATCTGATTGACATACTTTGGGAAACTCCGAGCATCTGCCTGTTAACCAGGTTTTGTCTTCTACCCCTAAAGGAATATAAAATAATAGAAAGTTCAAACCACCTAAGTACCTATTTTTTCACCTGGTAGTTTATCAAAAATTTTAAAAGATTGATTATGTTCCCCTATTGGAAAGATTGTGGTGAGACATGGGACTGTCACACTGTTGATGGGAATATGAACTTCTTCCCTGAAGTTACTATCCTACAGAATAAAAGTCTAATATACAAATTGACCTACCAGTGGAATGACTGGTGGAATGACCAGTTGCTATGATGCCCACTGACCACAGGGGGCAGACACTCGATGCAGGAGCTGCACCCAGCCTGCAGGCGCAAGGCCAGTCAAGGAGGTGCCAGCAGGGGTCCCTGATCGCCTGCCAGGCCTAGGGACCCTACCTGTGCAGAAATTTCGTGTACCAGGCGTCTAGTTTAAATATGAAGCCTTCTTTCCTTTGACCAGCAATCTCACTTTAAGAAATATATCCTACTGGAAGAGATACTTTATATATTTCATATAAAGACACTCATTTTAACAATTCATGTCAGCATTGTTTGTAATAGTGATAAATCAGAAGCAATCTAAATGCCCATTATTAGGAAAATGAAGTGAATTTTTAGGTAGCTACTAAGACAATTAGATCTACAAAATAATTAAATCTATAGAATATAATGATATACCATTAGTTTGAAGAAAAAAACAAAGCTGTTGATGATTAATTTTTTAAATAGCAGTATAGGAAAAGATGTGGAGGGATACACACCAAATTATCAACAGTGGTACCTCTGGAGAGTGGAATGCATGGCAGGCAAAGAGAAACTTTTTACGTTATACCTTCTTAATTTTTTGAAATTTCTTATTTTATATTGCAAAAAAAGTAAAAAGCGGTTTCTATATAAAATGGTTAAAAGAAAATTGTGACTGTGCCTTAAAGATGGGAATATCCCTTGAAGGTTAAGTCTCCACCATTAGAAAAACTTATCCAGAAGGCATCTGATAGACTGGAAACATCCTAGGCCTTGGAATTTTAGGGGTATAAATTTAAATCTAGCTTGCTACTTTCTAGCTGCATGACCTTAAACCAATTACTTAAGCTCCCTGTGGATTTTCCTCACCTATGAAATTGAGATAAAAATAAAACTTACCTCATGGGATTTTTGCAAAAGTTAAATGAGATACTGTATATCAAGCATCCAATGCTATGTCTAGCAGCATGTAAGTGCTCAGTGTATGTCAGTGTCCTCCCCAGGGTAGCCACATGCTTAGTGCCTAGCACTGTTGAGTAGCACAGGCCAGACCTTTGTTAAAGATGTAATATGTAGACATAGTTCCTCCCCTGCCCCCAACTCTCTCCTGACTCTCTGGATCCCTTACTTCTTTTCTGTACTCATTGCCAGTCCCTCTTCCCCTTTATTCGTCTCATATTTGCACTGTTATCTAAGGAAATGTAATAAGTACCCATGGCAAATATACTTGGGGAGATAGCTTGCTCAGAGATAAACTCTGATAGGATTAGACCTGTGTACTTTTTGTTAACATGCTTACTGGAGCAGAGGTGCCTGGGTATATCTGAAAAGCACTCAGGAATCAAGACCTTCTATCAGCGTCAGCAGTAGGCCACTGCCCTTGCCAGGAAAGACCATGTTCTTTCCCCCCTCCCCCCACCAGCCCCCAGTCCCCAGCTACCATCCCTTTTTTAAGCATGACCCTTCATGTGGAAAGGAGGGAAATGCCATCTAGTATTCTGAAAACAGTTCTTAGTTAAAGAGAGAGAAATCTTTATACCTGTATCCCTATGCTGTATGGATAATATATTCTAGAAACTGTAAAACATCTTGTCCAATATGATTGTAGACAGAGAAGACAATGAAGAAAATAAATGTACAGAGATATCCATATATTTGGGAACACATGGCATTTAGTTGTAAAGATACTCTTCTTTTTCGGTATGTTTTTCTTCCACTTTAATGTCAGATGGTAGTCCCCACTCTGCACAGCAGTGTAGTCTTGGAAAGTACCTCATGGCGGGAAACAGAGAATCCCCTTCCCTTTCCCTCCTTCCCATGAGCTCTGGTATCTCATCTGAAGTTACCTTTCCACTCTCAAATGACAGGTCTCCCTCTCTTCCTCTTTCTCAGAGGACGTAAATTGTGAACTTGTGAACGGGTTTGCCAGAGTACAAAGCATCACAGTTTTAAAAGCTTCTAATGCACTAACTCACTTGGCAAAAAAAAAAAAAAAAAAAAAAAAAAAAAGGTAGTAGAGAACCTTTACATTTGTGTCATTTTAATTCTTTCAAAATGCTTTTACATGATTATCTCAGTTGATCTCAGTATTTTAAGGCAGAAAAGATACATACAAATGACAGCTCATCTCTGTTGAGTGCCTAGGATGTGCCAGGCTCTTTCCTAAATACTGGACATTTATCTCAATTAATCCTCACTACAACCCTTTATTATGCAAGCATTAGTATCATTCCAATTTTGCGTGTAAAGAAACAACTGGAGTTTGGAAGTAACTTATCAGGTCTTTTAACTGGTGGGAAGTGAAGGTAGAATCTGAACTCAGAAAGTTAGTCTTTAGAATTAATGTTTTCAAGGGAAAAATGAAAAGGGACAGCTAGGAAATTAGATGGCAATGAATTGGGGATAAAGAGATGCCACAGGATGAAGTAAATTCTCCTACATAATAAAAGGCTAATATGCAAATCCACCAAATGGGAGAATGACCGGTCACTATGACATGCACTGACACCAGGGGGCAGATGTTCAATGCAGGAGCTGCCCCCTGGTGGTCACTGCACTCCTGTAGGGGGAGCACCACTCATCCAGAAGCTGGGCTCACCACTGGCGAGCCTCTCTTCTCCCACCTCCACAGGAGCACTAAGGATGTCTGACTGCCAGGTAAGGCCTGCTTCCCCTGGGGACTGGCCTAAGCCATCAGTCAGACATCCCCCAAGGGCTCCCAGACTGCAAGAGGGTGCAGGCTGGGCTGAAGGACACCCCCTCACCAACACCAGTGCATGATTTTTGTGCGCCAGGCCTCTAGTTTAAGAATAAAAATATAACTTACGAATTTGAAAACTTGTATAACTAAGTTTAAAAGAACAGTGATGCAATATCTACACAAGGCATTTATCTTTTTTAGTTTGTTCATATTTTCAACCCTGATTTTGCTGCTTTTGGTCTCTTCTTGGAAACCTTACCTGCTTAGTAGTGTGTGTGCCCAATGTGGTTAGTTTTTAGAGAAGTTACAAGCTAAAGGGAAAGAAAGATGGGAGGTTTTTGCCTTTGAGATGGACTTACTACTTCCTCTGTCTTTTTCTCAATCTGAAAAATCCTCCTGCTTTTAGAGAATCCAGTACCTGACTTCCTTTCACTTGGAAGGTTAAACTTGCCTGCTTGGGAAAGAGTGAGTTTGAAATAAATAAACACAAAGATTGGGTTTTGTGGTAAGCAAGCCCCAAATTCAAATCCTGAAGCTAAGAGGGCTTGGGATATTGTCTGAACTTTTGTCCACAAAGACGGGCAGGGATGATTCCACCCTAGGGGGTTTGTAAGGATTAGAGACAATATATGTACAGGGCCCAGCATACAGTAGATGTAGGGAAACAACTGAGAAGAAGGAAGAAAGGTTTGCTTGTTGCTCATTTACCCTTTATCCTAGGATCCTTCCCTACTTCCCATGCGAGGGTTGTGGGGGCACGTGGGGAGGGGCGGTATTCTGAGAGCTGTGCAGGATGCTGTGGGGCTGGCACACCCTCAGAGGGACTGTGAGTGAGATCACTGTGGTCAGCATATCTGGGGAACCCGAGCTATTCTAAGATTCAATATTCACATAAGGGATGAAACTGAAGAGAGGATAAAAGGCAGCACAGCCAGCGTTGACGTTGGTAAAGGTGAGTTCTCTGACCCCAGGTGTGCTTTGCCCATAATAAGGGCATTCATGGAAGGGGGGCTGAATGAGGATTGGATAATGAAGGTGCTCCCCTTGTCCCTACTCTCCTGACTCAGAGTGTCAGATTCAGCAATCCAGAAGCTGCTACAGAGCAACTTCTGGCCCCACCAAGCTCCCTCCTCGGACTCCCAGCAAGCCGGCCCTCCCTCCCCTGCAAATGTCCTGCCTCTTTATAAATAATGTTGAGTAGAGTCCTTTCCATAAACTGATATTTATGTTGAATCACTATTTGGCAAAGTAAAGAACATATAAGTTATTAATTACAGTGTCAGAATGACAGTTGTCAAGTGTATATTAATTGCTGCTCATGTAGCTTGGCCCCATGTTTTAGTTCTTTGCAAGCTAATGAATACCAAACACACTCTTTTATTTATGGCCAGGCAGAGTGGCAAGAGCTGCTCAGGGGAAGAATCTTAAATCACATTCTCTTAGAAAATGAACGACCACAGACAAGTGACGTTTTTCCAATTTCAGTTTTGCTGCGTATGGCATGGGCACAGCTCATCTTTCCCAGGGGTCATAGTTAGTGTGTAAAAGAAAATATCTAAAAGTGCTATGCAAACCTAGGGTCACATGTGGACTGAAAATCAGCGTCTTCTCCCTCTTCCAATCCATGTGTGTTACTGTACAAAAGGAGCTGGTGTTGAAAAACCCATCGTCAGAATCTTGCTGCAGTCCCTTCTATTCATTAGGCTGTGTTGTTGGGCAAAAGCTCCAAAGTCTATTTCAGGTCAGTTCCGGGGAAACAAAACAAAACAAACCAGGGTGAGGGTGGAGAAACAAAAATAAAACAGCAGATTACCATAGAATTCATGTTAGGCACGAGATGATGGTCACTGGCTCTTCTGTTGATTGTATTGATTTCCAGGAATCCTACAGCTGATGGCAGCTATTTCCCCCCAGACTACAAGAAGGCTCGTTTTCAAAATGAATAAGGAAGTCATCTATCTTCCTGAAAACACCATTGTCACCCTATTACTCTTCCTCAGAAAAGCCTTCAGTGATTATCCATTAACTAGACATTGGCGTGTGCTATAGACTTCACTCCGTCTCCCCACCTGCTGGTCACCACACCAGCTCCACCTTATTTATCCCCTCCGCTTCCCATAAAGGCAGAGATGCCAGCTAGCTTGGTTCCCTCCAGGTTCCCCAAGTAACTGCCCCTTCCTGCTAAGGGCCTGTGCTCATCTTCCATCCTGAAATGGTGAGTTTCTCAACCCTCTTTTTCTCACGTGTCTTCTTTATCCTGTCTGAGTCAGAGTCTCATGTAAATCTCTTTATGAAGGTTTCCCATCCAAAGGTCTCCCCTAACTTCTGCAGACCCTCTCTCCAGCTCAGCTGTCACGACACACCCTCATTTACAACTCAGGAGGTGACTCAAGTCATTTCTAGGGGCCAAAGCTTTTTTTGAGCAGCATTCTGTTGCCTCTCCATGGATATGAGAAAAGCAGGTGTGGATGCCCATGATAAGTCTCAACAGACTATCTTGTGGGCTGTGTCCAGAAGGTGAGGTGCGACCAATGGCTTTGTCCACTGAGAGAGGCCCACCCAGCTGATCTGTAATGGGTGTCTATGTTTGTTTTGTTTGTGGGGGTAACTCAGTCAAAATGAAGGCAAAGTACCTGAGAACCCCAGCTTGAAAGAGGGAGACTCATACACTGACACTAACGTGGCAGTGTATGTGCCAGGCACCAGATGTGGATTATCTCATTGAATTCTTGCAAGGACCTGATGGTCATACTATTATAATCTCCATTTATAGTTGAGAAAGCACAAACTGAGTGAGAATAAGTAACTTGTCCAGTGTCTAAGTAGTAAAGTGATTTGAACCATATCATATCTGAGTCCAAAGGGTAAGTGGTTGCTGTTTTAAAATCTAGTCTACACCAGTGTTTCCCAAAGTATGATGCCCAGAGCAGTAGCATCAGTGTCTCTTGGAAATTTATTAGAAATCTAAGTCCCTAGGCCTCACCCAAGTCTAACTGAATCAGAAACTCCTGCTGACAGCTGTCTGGGCTGTCACAAGTCTTCCAGGTGGCGTATGCTCGAGTTTGAGTACTCCTGCTATACACTAACCCTCCTATGATAAGATCCCATATAGCCCAGCCTAGAACCCATATTGTTGTAGGAACATTACAAGATATCAATTATGTGTGGCCCTCTGACTGCCAGAGTCCCACCTGACATATCTGTGCCACCTGGTTCCTCATCAAGGCAGATCTGCAGTATGTGTATTGGGAAAGTAAGAGGAGGGAGTTGTTGTTTTTTTAAATAAAAAAAGTGTGTTTGATTCCTTTAAGTCCTTCTTGATAAAATTTAGCACAGTCTGATTTTTGTTTCATTTGCTCTATGCTTATGTTGACCTGACCACTGGTTAATGTATTTCTGGTCATTTATTCCATTTTTTTTTATTAAACAAACATTTGTTGGTTGCCAAGGAGGTGACGGGCACAATATGAGGCCCTTGTGTTTGAACAGTGAGTTAGAGACAAACCCAGTTGGCCTTCTCAGGGCCTACAGTAAACAGGCCATCGCTAAGAAGTGTGAAATGGTAAGATGAGGCACTTGGGGAAAACAGAGGGAGGCCCCTCCCCCAGATTTGTAGTCAGGGAAGGCTTCTTGAGGAGGTGAGGGTGCAGCTAAAGACCTAAGGAATAAACAGTAATTAGTCCAGTGAAGGGAGTGGGAATGGTGGCCAATGATATGGAAGAGTGCTGCAGCTACGAGATCCACATGCAGGAAGACCTGCTGAAGATGGCAGTCCTAGCATGGCTGAAGCTCTGAGTGTAAGGTATGGCATGAAGGGAGATGAGGCAGGAGAGAAAGGCTGCAGACAGATGTGACCATCCTTAGAGGCCTTGTAGAGGTTGAAATTTATCCTTAGGGAAATGAAGAGAAAATGATGTGAAGAAAATATATATTAGCAAGTTCACTACAGTACAAATGTAGGCTTATCCTATATAATAAAGAGGTAATATGCAAATTAACCCTCACAAGATGGCTGCCTACGACCAGGCTGGCACAGGGGTTAGTGAGGGATGACCAAATGACTGAACAAGCAGGCTGCGTGGGGCAACCAGGCCCGGGGGGGGGGGGGGGGGGGGGGGGGGGCAGGGGGAGGGGCTAAAAGGCCAGCATGCGGAGGCAGTTAGGGGCACCCAGGCCAGCAGAGAGGGGAAGTTGGGGAAGACCAGGCTGGGGGGGGGGGGGCGGGGCACCAGGAAGAGGTGATCAGGCTGGCAGTAAGGGGTGACCAGGCTTCCGGGGGAAGGGGCAGTTAGGAGCAACCAGGCTGACAAGGGGGGCAGGTAGGGGCCACCAGGAAGGCAGATAGGTAAGCAATTAGGAGCCAGCGGTCCAGGATTGTGAAAGGGATGTCCAACTGCTGGTTTAGACCTGGTTCCTGGAATTGGACCTAAAGTGGCAGTCGGACATTCCCCGAGGGATCCAGATTGGAGAGGGTGCAGGCTGGGCTGAGGGGACCCTCCCCCCACACACACACTTGTGCATGAATTTTTTGCACCGGGCCTCTAGTTTTAATATAATTTCTTTATTATTGTTGTATGTATTATTACTATAGATGGGCCATGAGCTCCTTGGGAGTTGTCCTTGATCTTTTTCTTCACCATCTTCTCTTTTGTCTGTGCAGTATCCACCCCACATTTTCCCCAGGCCAAGTGAACTCCCAACCAGTCAGGCAGTGCGGTGGTTCATTTGCATTGCTTTCATTACCCACCAACCGAAGTAGGTCACCTCCCAGAGATCTGGTCCACCTTCAGCATTGTCTCCTGTTCTTGGCTGCAGGGTGTCTGTCCTTGTTGGTGACCGTCCAGCACACAGAGCGCTATGTCACCCTGTTTGCCTCTGTCATCCTCAAATGTGACTACACCACCTCTGCCCAGCTCCAGGACGTGGTAGTGACGTGGCGCTTCAAGTCCTTCTGCAAGGACCCCATCTTTGACTACTACTCTGCATGTGAGTGTTCTCCCTCTCTGGCTCTGCCAGGGACCCTTTGTGAAGTGTTGTCATTAGGATGTAGGTAGGAATGAGCTAGGATAACAAATCCTCAAGTGAAATAGAGATCACTTAATCCAGTCCCCTCATCTTATAGATAAACTGAGCCTAAGCAGATGGAGTAATTAATTGAAGGTCACATACTATTTTATTTGTTTTGAGATGTAAGTCCCACTTTGTTCTAAAACGATTTAAGGCAGCTCAGGCATTAAGTAAAAGGCAGAGCAAATTCCGCCTCCTAGTCTGTGCCAGCACGCTGAGATGTGGATGCAGATTCACCTCTCGTCACCCTAGTCTTAGAATGCTGACAAGAAAACTCCTGCACCCCCGGGATGCCTGAGGAAGGATCATCTGTGAACTTGTGCCCACTGCCAAGTTCGATTCTACAGCCAGCCCTCCTCATGGACAGTCACTCCTCTGCTGACGAAAGTGATACGGAGCTCACTGCCCCCAGGGAGTACGTTTGTTGTCTGACATCTCTCAGATGCGCTGTTCCCCTATGGTTAGCCATATCTGACCTCTTAAGGAACAATTTGGTTCCGCTGCCTGGAACCAAAGCTCTTCCAAGCTGTCCACCTCTGCCTCTCTCAAAGGGCAAAGGAACCCACTGTCAACCTGTGATAATTAACACTGTAGAAATGTTGGGAACAGAAGCAGACACCCTATTCAAAGGAAGCAAATGAACTCCTTGAGATGAAAGGAGAGGGAAGGAGACATCAGCTTTACCTCTTTCAGTCCTATAAATGTCAGAATGAATCCCAGAACCTGTCCCATGGAGACTGATGCTGTCCCCAAAATACCCCCCCCCCCCCTCTAAATCCAGGTATAGTTTCCTGGGGTGGGTACTCTTAAGATGCCTGGGTTACGTGGGAAGGTAGGTAAGACTAGGATAGTGGGCATTTGCCTCAGCAGATTTAACAGCTTTCAAACTTTGCATTGTAAGAGCAGGTGTATTTTAAGGAAGGAGCGTCTGGGGCCACTAAAAATGAGACACAGGCCGTTGGGATGGGAGTCATTCAGGACTTGATGGCCTATTGGGGGGATTCTGGAGTGTCTCATGCTCAACGTGTGGGTCTCTGGTATCACTTGGGAGCTCGTTAGAAAAGCAGAATCTCTGCTTCTCACCCAAGACCCACAGAATCAGAATCTTTATGCTGCCGAAACCAGTTTGGCTCAGTGGATAGAGCATCAGCCTGTGGACTGAAGGGTCCCCGGTTCGATTCCCGTCAAGGGCATGTACCTTGGTTGCGGGCACATCCCCAGTAGGGGGTGTGCAAGAGGCAGCTGATAGATGATTCTCTCTCATCCATGTTTCTAACTCTCTAACCCTCTCTCTTCCTCTCTGTAAAAAAAATCAATGAAATATATTAAAAAAAAAAAAAAAAAAAAAGGTTCTTCATGCTAACAAGCTGCCCCGGGGACACAGAGGTTCATAGTGAGGGCACCTTTCTTCCTGGGAGTTCCCCGTTGCTGTGTGACTTAGGTGTGTCCTCTCTCCTCAGCATACCAGGCGGCTTTATCCCTGGGCCAGGACCCTTCCAACGACTGCAACGACAGCCAGCGAGAGGTCCGCATTGTGGCCCGGAGGCGGGGGCAGAATGAGCCCGTGCTGGGGGCGGATTACCGGCAGCGCAAGATCACCATCCAGAACCGTGAGTGAGGGTGCAGAGGTGCAGGCACCAGGCTGAGTCACTGTGGGGATTTCCCTTTTTCTCTGCTGCCTGATGATCTATTTGGGTGGAGGAAAATGCCAGCTACACTAGTACAGAATGTGCCATGACACTGGAAGTCACTTCCCTGGAAGTTGGTCTCTGGGTGAGCTTTGGCTAACGGTGTAGGAGTGGATGGTTTCCTTTGTGTCCCTGAGATTCAGGGCTGAGGTGTGGACCAGGCTCCTTGGACCCTTCCACGAATTGCTCTCGGGGCCCGCTGGAACTCCAGGCTCCTGGGTTTCCCTCTGGCCATGCCTGTTATACACATCTAAGGAAACAGCCTTCCACGTAGATGCCGACTTTCCGACCAAGCACCCTTCAGTGGTACAGAAGGGATCATTGGGCTTAGAATGCAGAACACTGGCTGAGTGTCCCATTACTCCCACAGGTTGGCTTAGTGACCGTGGCAGCTGTGTTCTCTAGCTTCTGTTGTCACATCTGCAAGATGGGCATAGTGGTCTCTGTCTCCCCACCGCCCTGAAGTGAATATCAATGTGATATGTGAGAGTTCTTTGTGGCGATTAGACTCAGGGGTGAGTTCACTTATCAGGTGTGTGAACTTGGGAAAGTCCCTTCAACCTTTTTAGCCTCGATTTCTATAAAGTGAAACTTGCCACAGTACCTGGGGAGTTGTCAGGGTCATGTGAGATGATAGGTATAAAGCACTTGGCAACAGAAAGTGTGCAGTGAACTTTAGTTAGGATCACTTAGCATTCTTTGGGATGGATGGGTTAGCACACCACATTCCTATTTTGTAATCCAGGATTCACAAAATTCAGAGCCTATTTCAATGAGCTTTGTGTGCTGTGTGAAGTAAATATTTGCTGGTTAAAATAAAAATTAAAAAATGGGGGGGGGGGGGGTAAATACACCCAGCAGGCCACTTAGAATTCCCATAGCAAGAATGTGAAGAAATCAGTTAATATTCTTTGACCATTTAAAGGGAGCCGTTTAACAATTGCTAATACTTTGGCTGTAAAACTTATGTTTGATCCTTTGACATTCAACCTCAGATTCCCCCAAGCCGTGCTCCCAAATTTATGGCACAACTGTCCTTTTCCGTCTTTAGGGGCATTCTCAAAGATGCAGGGTGGTTCTACTTTCTCCAGAGCTCCCAGACTTAGCTCTGATAAGTCCCATTAATTAACAAGTCTCTTTTACATTTTTTGAAGGTCAAATGAAAGTCCCCCAAGGTGATAGTCCCTGCTTCTCTGTCTTCTTTTTTTTTTTCTTCTTTCTAATTTTGAGCAGTGCTGTCTGCTACCTTCCCTTCCCAACCAGCTACATTGGGTCAGACTCTGTTCTTTCTTACTCCCGTGGGAAAGTGGCATTTCCCCTTGGTTTTATTTCTACCTCCAAGCTTGTGACATCAGGAGCCTTGTTTTCTGATACTTTAGTGCTCATGTCTGCATCATTTGTGATGAACCTGTCAAAACAGTTCTTGAATCATTTAAAATGCTGACATACTTGAATGTCCTTATTACTCTGACATCCCCCAAAAAAATACTCTTTATTGTCTCTAATAACAATTGGGGAAGATTTATAACACACATTAACCTCTGAGGGGGGAATTTCCCCCACAGCATTTTCACCATTCTTCCAAGACTGTGGTATAAGCTTGTTTCTAGGAAAGGTAGTGGGTTTGGAAAAATCATAAGTAAGAAAACAAAATCATAGGGATTGACGTAGAATGAGAAGGAAACAGAAGTCAGAGTTAGCTCCAATAGTGCGTGACCTTACATTTTTGTTTCATTTCCTCAATAAATATTTCTTGACAAACATATAAGAAAGAATTGCAGATATTTAGATGGTTTCTAGACTTATTGTGATCATTTCACATATATATAAATGTAGAATCACTATGTCATGCACCTGAAATTATTACAATATTGTGTGCCAATTATACTTTAATTTTTTTAAAAAAGAATTGCAGATAAAACTGTCAACTAAGCAGGAGCAAATCTGTAAGGTAAGGTCTTTAAGAATGTGAAGATGTCCTCTGGCACTTACTGTGGCTAAAATAATGGGGTCTTGGAGGCTGCCCTGATGCCTCTGACCAGACTTTAAACCCTTTTAGGACACAAATGGGTCTTATTTCTCTTCAGATTTCCCACATTTCTTCTTGAAATCGTCCACAGTGTCTAACATAGTGCTGGACCCACAAAAGGTCTTAGTGAGCCTGTGTTGCATTTGCTAATCTTGAACATCCCATTCATCTATCTTAGTGGGGGGACACAGCACTTGGTGTTCATGATGACAAATTCTTTTTCTTTTTTTTAAGTAACATTTACTCTTAAAACAATGGCATTTCATCCTTGCTTATCCAGGTTTATCTCATAACCTACTCCTTTGAGATCCAGAGATATCTGTTCACAGCTGGCAAGAGATCCAGGCTACCTAGTTTGGAGAGGATATTAGACCTTGGTGGTTAAGAGCACCAATAGTGAAGCAGAGAGGCAGGGTCTGAATCTACCTCTGGTAAGCATTAGCTCTCGGTTGTTACTAAGCCGATTTCTTAACCTCCTGGGAAAGGCGAAGGCCTGCTAAGCCTCTCGGTTTCTTCATCTGAAATGCAGCTAGTAACAGTACCCACATATCAGGATTACAGTTATGAATATGCAAAAGCCCCAAATATTAGTGACTTAAACAATAAAGTATATTTCTTCTCTTATATAAATTTGAAAGTAGATGGTCTAGAACTATTGTAGTAGTGGCTGTCTTCCATTAAGTCCTCAGGGCCTCAAGCTCCTTCCAACCCACCAGGAATATCATCATCATCCTCATAGTCCAAGATGACAGCCATCATATTTGCTTTCCAGATAACAGAGCAGAAGAAGAATAAAGAACAACCCCGGACACCATGGGTCAATGGTTAGAGCGTTGTCCCATGCACCAAAGGGTCACAAGTTCAGTTCCTGGTCAGGTTGTGGGTTCAATCCCCAGTCAAAGCGCATATGTGAGGCAATTGATCAATGTTTCTCTCTCCTTCTCCCTTACTCTCTCTCTCTCTACAATCAATGGGGGGGAAAACATATCTTCAAGTAAGGATTTTAAAAAATAAAAATAAAAAAAGAGGAAATGAAGAACAAAAGGGTAAAGCTGTCCCCAGACTGTTTTTAAGAAAGTTCTTGAATTATCATGTAACACTCTATCCTGAGTCATATGTCCATGTTCGTCTGTAAGAGGGAATGAGAAATACTGCCTTTATTCTGGATGACCTCATACATGACCAAAAATTTTATGACTATGAGAGAAAGGGAGAACAGACACTGGGAGACAAGTGGTAATCTTTTCCTCACCCACTTGGAGAGCTGTGGTGGGAATTAAATGATGTGATATATACAAATGCTTTCAAAATATCTCATAGGGCTCAATGAATGGTCAGTTCTACCTCCATTATACTGCTTGGAGAAAGAGGAGATTCTCAATAAAAGGAATTGAGGCCTTTCTCTGAACTATGAGGGGCCCACTTCAGATGTGGAAGGACAATGCTAGGGTCTTGAATCTACGAAAGGTCAGAAAGCATTTCCTTCTCTTTCAATCAGTGCACATTCTTTCTTGCAGGAGCAGATCTTGTGATTAATGAAGTGATGTGGTGGGATCACGGAGTGTACTACTGTGCGATTGAGGCTCCAGGGGACACGACAGGTGACCCGGATAAGGAGGTGAAGCTCATTGTCCTGCGTAAGTGCTGCGGGAACTTTTTATTTGTCCACCACACCGTGACACTTTTTTTTCATACAGGAAAAAGAGAAAAAAGAAAAAAAAAGCAGAAACAAGCAAGGCCAGGTTGTTATTTTTGGATTGCCAGCCTCTGAAGTTCTCTTACCAAAATTAACCTTTTTTGCCCCCCATTATATTGTTCAACTTGAATCTGTAGGCCAAGAGCTGTATTTGTTAGATCGCTAGGCTATTGGAATTGCCCCTGTATATTTCGTGTGACCCCTGCTTGGCTTCTCCCCTGCAGACTGGCTGACGGTGATCTTCATCATTCTGGGAGCCCTCCTCCTGCTCCTGCTGATTGGAGTGTGCTGGTGCCAGTGCTGCCCCCAGTATTGCTGCTGCTACATCCGCTGCCCCTGCTGTCCCACCCGCTGCTGCTGCCCTGAGGAAGGTGAGAGGGGATGGACAGGCAGTGGGATGGCTTGCTGCTGGAGCCTGGTGCCCCAAACAGATCAACTTCAAAACCATAAGCTCTTCCAGGTTCTTCTCCACAACTTTCTCCCATCAAAGGCTTGGGGGCCTTTGGCCTCAGCCCAGAAATTGATCCTTGGGCTACAGAGTCAAGTGAGAGGACTTCTTTCCTGTCCTCGTTCTAGTCTGCCCACAGCCTTCTTCAAATGGCTCTGCCTACTGATGGCATTTCCTCAGCGGCTCTGGTATTCCTGTGCTCCACTGTTTGCTCTTAGCACTGACCTTGCTTAACATGAGGTGGCTGGAGGAATGGTTTAAATAAAGCAGCGAGAGAGAGGGGGCCACTCCTTAGAGATGACTTGAAAAGAGTAGATCTGAGGAAAAAGGTGTGAAGCAGTGGTTCTCAAACTTCAGAATCACCCCAAAGGCTTGTTAAAGCTTAATTGCTGGCCCCCACTACCAGAGGTTTTTTGTTTGTTTGTTTGTTTGTTTTTTAATTTAATTGGTCTGGAGTGGGCCTGAGAATTTGCTTGTCTCAAAAGGTGATGTGATGCTCCTGGGCTAGGGCCACACTTTTAGAATTTCTGTGTTAAAGAAAGGAAAGAGGGAGCAGAAGAAAATCTTGCTCTTTCTTTGGGCTGACATTTGACTTTTTAAAACAGAGTTATGACATGCCCTAAACAATTTGGCTGCGGAATGAAGATAAAAGTAAATTATTCTACAATGATCTTTTCTTAGTAAGTAGCTAGAATGGAACCAACTTCTTTAAATGGAAGTTGTATTTGTGTTTTAAAATAATATATCCTGTTCCTGATAATATCAATATAGTATTACATTTCTGAGAAAATTTGGAATATGTAAAGACTAATCTTAGCACCCAGAGATAACACATTTGAAAGGGAATTTTTTTAAGGGAAAAAATAAGGAATTGCTTCTTAAGCTGGAAACAAAACTTAATCTACAGTGTTGAGGTCAATGCTCTGAGTCTGGTTTCAGGCCTGTGTTCCGAGGTTGGTGTCTTACAGGAAAAGAGAACTAACCCTTATTGGATGTTTGCTCTGTGTAGGCCCTTTGTACATATTTCCCCATTGAATCTTCACAACCCTAGAAGGCCAGTATCACAGTATCATCACTTTTTTTTTTAAATATATTTTATTGATTTTTTTACAGAGAGGAAGGGAGAGAGATAAAGAGCTAGATGAGAGATAAACATCGATGAGAGATAAACATCGACCAGCTGCCTCTTGCACACCCCCTACTGGGGATGTGCCCGCAACCAAGGTATATGCCCTTGACCGGAATCGAACCTGGGATCCTTCAGTCCGCAGACCAACGCTCTATCGCTGAGCCAAACTGGTTTTGGCCAGTATCATCACTTTTGACAGATGAAGGGACTGAAGGCCAGAGAAGTCACCCAGATAGTGAGTAGCAGTGGTAGTACAGTGTTGAATCCATGTTCATCTGACTCACGATAGTCTGAATTTCCCACAGTAGGCGCTCCCTACCTCTCAGGGGCCTCTCGGAGACACACCATGGAGAAGTCACTGTCAGTGACATATTAATATGCAGGAAAAGATGAGAAAAACACTCTCACGGTGCCTTCTTAGCATCCCTAGGTCAGTGGGACACTCAAAATAGGCAAGACTGGGGAGAAACCCAGCATAAATGATAAATGTATCCACTGCCAGCTAATAAACAGGTTCTGGGGGAGAGGAGTTTCTCCTAAGTGGTTAGAGTTCATTTAGAAGGACTGGTAAAGTCAAGAAATGCAGGCCACGAATAAAGGTCCCTAGACCTGAGCAGATGCAGTCACCTTTGAAGTGAGTCACTAGAGCAGACTGTACTGTGAAGTTTGGTGATGAGGAGATTATATGGGGGCGGCAGAAGTTATTAAAGCTTTTAGATAGAGAAGGGTGTGTGTGTGTGTGTGTGTGTGACTATTTTTTGTTTGTTTTTAGAATAGGTAACCCTACGCATATTTGTAGGCAAAGAACCAAGGCCTATGGAAAATAAGTAAACTAAGATGACCAGCGATGAGTGATGGGGCCAATGGGAGTGACATCGGGCTTACAGTGAAATGACTGCGTTTAGGACGGAAAGAAAAAGACAGCCTGATCTCTGAAGAGAGAGAGAGGAAGTCATTATGATTAATGTATAAGGGAGGAAGCTGAGAGAGCTCATATGTAGCAAGTAAAAATTCTAGGCACAGAAGGGAGCTTCAGGAACGATGTCAGTGGTTCTTGAACTTCTCTGACCACAGCCAATCTCCCCAACCTGCTCCCACTTTCTAATGAGAGTTACTAGAGAACCAGGGAGGGGGGAAAAATTAAAAGGACACCACATTTCAGTAACTTGATAATTCACTCCATACCAGTAAACAACCCACAGTAGAACCTAAAGGTGAAAGCTATTGAAAGTGAACCTTATTTTTCTCTGGGAGAACTGGAGAAACAAGTTTCATCTCTAGGTGACTGACTGGCCCTCTTCCCCACAGAACGTCTGGGCACGCCCAGCAGTAGGCCACAGGCCACAGTGGGAATCTCTGCTCTCTGCCATGCCCCTCCCCACCCTCCCCACGGGAGAGGGAAGTGAGGCCCGATGAGACTTTTTCACACAGTTAGTTAGTGGCAGAGCCTGGACTAGAACTGGGTCTCTTGATTCCTTGCCCGGGGTGGTTCCTCTTCCTCAACGAAGGTGATGCCAACAGTTAAAAGTTCATGAGGAGGGGAAGGCATGAGACCTGGGGTATGTTTAAACCCCTGCTCTATAGGAGGGAAACCAGGTCTATGTGTCAGTGAGGGAAAGTTAGGTTGGGAGGAAGGCTCTTTGAGGTCAGGTGCCTCACAGTGCAGTCAGCTCTGGCACTGTGGAGCTAGGATGCATGTGCTGGTGGTTCCCTAAAGCTGGGATGGTAAGAGTTCAAATGGTGTGGGATTCTAGAAAGCTCCTGAGGATGTTACCGAAATGACTGGCCAGTCAAGTCATAGGGGACTGGTAGTATGGGAAAAAGGGAAAGGACTCTGTGACCATGGGCCAAAAGAGGACAAAGAAGGAGTTCTGGAAGAGTGGAGAGGATTGGTAAGGGAACGGTGAGCAGTAACAAGCAAGTGCAGTTGGAGATCCTCAGGGGCACCCACCAGGGATGCCCACTGACGATGCTGGCCGCAGAGGACAAGAGGCGTAGGTCCCTGGAGGAGCAGGGAATGTTGAGTGTCATTTCTATTGGGAAGGAGACATCTATATATATATATATATATATATATATATATATATATATATATATATTGACTTTTTACAGAGAGAAAGGGAAAGGGATAGGTAGTTAGAAACATTGATGAGAGAGAAACATCGATCATCTGCCTCCTGCACACCCCCCACTGGGGATGTGCCTGCAACCAAGATACATGCCCTTGACCGAAATCGAACCCGGGACCTTTCAGTCCACAGGCTGATGCTCTATCCACTGAACCAAACTGGTTTCGGCTGGAAGGAGACATCTTAAAGACTGTACCCCAGGTTTTCCTCAGAAAGAAGATGAACGTGCCTTTGGTGGTATAGTTCCCCAGTATGTACATTTGTCTCCCATGGGCTCTAAGACAAAAGAAGCGACTTATAACAATTTATTAAAACAAGGAGAGCCACTATTTATCACGAGTATAGATTATTATCTCATTTAACCTCAGTAATCTTGTGAAATAGGAGTAGACTCAGACCCTCTAAAAACTCGCTCAGAATCACACAGCTGTCACATGCTGAGAATTCCAGTTGAAGTCCATCTGAACCTCAAAGCCCATATTTAAGGAAACGTCTCTCCAAGGATCCTATTTCTCGAAAGGTTGTTGAGAATCCTCAATAGTCAACTCTGATTTGACTCCCAGCATTAGAATAAAGGAGCTCTTTGAAAATGCAGATTTTCTTGCCTTGCATTAGGCTGAGGGAGGGTTTGTGGGGATCTGTGTTTTTAACCAGTCCATTAAAGGTGACCAGGGCAGACTTTTCTCCATCGAGTTTCGGAGATAACTTTCTAGGAGACTTTGGAAGCTTTGCTACTTTCTCCATGTTTCTTTTATTGCCTGTTTGATTTCCCGTTAGGTGAGAAGCAGAAAACCCTCGTAGTGAAGACATCCCCATGGGGCTGGTTCCAGGGACAGGATGGCAAGGGAGAAGCTCTGAGGCTGTGTTTCCCATTCGCATCTCATTAGTCCCAGTGTATCAGGGAAGGAAGGCACTATGAAGAAAAGGTGGTAGCAGCTAAGAAGGAAGCAGGCAGATGAATCTCTGGGGAAAGTAAAAATTTGATGGGAAAGCTCATGGAGGATCTGGAATGATCTCTAGGGAGTTTTCTACACAGGGGGTTCCATTAACTTAAAAAGTCCTTTGGAGAGAAAGGAGTAACCCTCACTCTCCCTTTGTCTCCTATAGAACTGGGGGTCTGAGGGAAGAAGTGGCCAAAAGGGGGGTGGTACTATTTAGAGGAAGCCAGGAGTCAGTTAGAGGGGTAGGTGGTATATAGGGTTGTTCCCGATGGCATTGGATGTCCTTAGGCCTTGGGGTCAGAGAGTAGTCTGGAGTGGGTTTTAAAAATTGTGGGGCTGAGTTGGAAAAAAATAAAGTGAGGAGTTACCGCTGGAGGAGGGTTTTTTTGTTCGTTTCACAGAAATAAAAGAGCCTAGGGACTCGGTGGTGTGGCAGAAAGAGTACAGGTTTGGGTGTCAGGCTCAGGGTCACACTCTATGTCTCTGCCAGTCACCCGCTCTTGGACTGTGAGCTAGGGAAGTAACCTCTGGGACCTCAACTTCCTCATTGATCCCACACTGAAGATTTCTCTGAGAAAAAAAAAAAATCTCTGAGGACTAGTTAGCTTATGGAAAGTGGCAGGGCATTGTGTGCGCTGATGGCGGCCCCTGTAGGGAGCTGGGAGAGGCATCTGTTAGCCAAAGGGAGAGGAAAGGGCTGGGCTTGCGGACTTGTCTTTGGAGGGTCCGGAGTGCTGTCTTTGGCTTAAAAGCATGGCAGCTGGGTGAGCTGCGATTAGTTTGCATCTGATTTCCTCTAGGCTGGGCTGTGACTCACCGTTAGGGCTGGAGCTCCAGACATTTTGGGGGGCTCTGCTGCAACCACATCCTGTTGTGCTGGAAGTTTATTTCACGCTGGAGCCCCAGGGTAGCTGTCCAGGTGGCCCCTTCACTGCTGGCCTCACCAAATCCCCCACCCTGTGCAGCTGGGTCCAGAGGGCCTGCCCTCTCTTCCCCTCCTGTGGCAGCAGGAAGGTTCAGGCGGAGCCTGCTGCCTGGGGTGAGGGGATGAGGTGGCGCAGGGCTTGGGGAACCCAGAGGAGGTGCGAGGGCTGCTGGGAGCCCGAGGCAGGCAATTCCTGCGCTTAGACACACAAGTACATTTTCGACATGCATGGATGGGCAGGGGCTTTGGGAAACGTGGCGCTCGTCAAAATTACCTCAAAATAGAAACTCATGAGCAAAACCAACTCAGTGCTTTTGTTTTTAACATGCTCTCATTGTCGGTTAGCTGCACCTAGGGGACTGGAGTGACATTTCCATGGATCCCTTGTGCTGCTTTTTTAAATAAAATAATAAAATAAACAATTACTTCCCTTTTCCTCCTTCTATCTCCTGGCAACCACCACTTACTCCCCCTCCCCTTTTTTTTATTAAGGTATTGTATTATATGTGTATAGACCTTACCATTGCCCTACCCCCACTCCCATACATGCCCTCACCCCCCAGTGTTTTGCGTCCATTGGTTATGTTTATATGCATGCATACAAGTCCTTCGGTTGATCTCTTATCTCCCCTCCTCTCCTTGTGCTGCTTTTTTTATGTTCTTTTCTTTGCCCTAAAAGGAAACGGTATTTCCCTTCTCCCTTCTCTGCTTCCACCCCACCTCTGAGAGATTCTCCCTACTTAGGGGAAACCTCAACACTTAATAAAGTTGAGGAGAAGAGTACAAAAGGTCTGCTGGATCCACTTCAGCTTTTTGCGTTCTCTTGCCTTCCTCCCACTGGTTTTCTCCAGCCGGGGCTGGCATCCTAGCTAGAAACATTCTTTACCGGTAACTCTACCCATTGACATCAGCACCGACGTCCTTCTCTTTTTCCACTCCGAGCAGGCAGCCCCGAGCTTCCCTGGCCGCCCCTGAGTCATAGCCTCCTCTAAACTCTTTGCATGTGTACCTTCTATATTTGGCCTGTGGCTGAAGGCCCTGCTGGCCTGTGGCCTGAGATTTCACTGCCTGCTAATTACCCACGTATATCCCGGCACAGTGTGGCTGACCCTGGGAATGGGCAGGGTGATGAAATGTTTCTGAGACTAGGAAGTCCATGGTAAGGGTATAATCCCGGGGTGTGGGAGTCCTGCTCTTGCCTAGGGAATTTATTCCCGGTTCCTTCCCGGTGGAGCAATCGATTCACTACTCTTACCTCTGACTCGCATGCAAGATAGAACATAGGGAACTCTGAGGAGAGAAACTGGTCTCTGGGCAAGGCCACTCGGTGGAGAGAAGTGAAGTGGGAGGTGTGGGCCTTTCCCTGGCTGAGGGTCTGCATTTCTCCTTTTCCCCCCGCAGCCCTGGCCCGCCACCGCTACATGAAGCAGGCTCAGTCCCTAGGCCCTCAGATGATGGAAAAACCCCTATACTGGGGGGCGGACAGGAGCTCTCAGTTTTCATCTTATCCAATGAACCAGCTGCTTCAGCGAGGTAAACTCTGCCGAGATTCAGGGTGGGAGAGGGCAGAGGGCAAGAGTAAGAGCACGGGCTACCTCAGGGCTTTCCTGACCAATATGGTGGGCATCTTTACGACTGAGGATGGGAGGGGATGCATGCAAACTAAATAGCGTGGCATTCTGGTGCCCTGATTCCGAGGCGCGTCCTGTGAGCCAGCTTTTCTGCATGTTCTTATCCTTGTTTCCACACAGATTTGTCCATGCGATCCAGCCTCCCACAGGTGCCAGTGACCCAGCCCACCACGCACCCTCCCATCGCTAACGGCGTCCTGGAGTATCTGGAGAAAGAGCTGCGGAACCTCAACCCGGCCCAGCCCCTGCCCCCTAACCTCAAAGCCATCTCCGGCCAGCCCTGCAGCATGCTGTCCTCCCTGGGCTCCGAGGTCGTGGAACGCAGAATCATCCGCCTGCCCCCCCTGAGAGACCTGCCGTCTTCTCTGATGACCAGCAACTCCTCCCACCAGCACTGGCTCGCTCCAGTTCCCCCTGGAGCCTGGGATCTGAGGGAGGAGAGGAGGCCGCACCACCACTCTGGTTTCCACCAGGAGCTGCAGGACTGGCAGCCTCGGCGGCCCTGGGCGTTGGAAGGAAGGGAGCTGGGCCAGCTTCGGAGTGGAAGGCACCGCAGCTCCAGGCCGAACACGTCCCCCACGCCCTGGTCAGACAGGGACAGCCTCAGCGACATCCCTTCGTCCAGCGAGGACCGCTGCCAGCGGCCCACCCACCTGCCTCTGCGGAGCCGCTACCCGGACAGGCCCCGCAGGCCCAGCCCCCGGGAGAGCGAGCGCAGGCACCAGAGGCGCAGGCCCCGCAGCTACTCCCCTCCCCTGCCTTCGGGATTCAGTTCTTGGAGCTCCGAGGAGGAGAAGGAGAGGCAACCCCGGAGATGGGGGGCCCACCGCCGCCGCTCCCACTCCCCAAACTGGCCGGAGGAGAAGCCACCCAGCTACCGCTCACTGGATGTCATGCCAGGCAAGAATGGCAGGAAAAGAGGGAATGTGGAGAGGCGCTCGGTGAGCCTGGGGCATCCTGCTGAGGGTAGGGCATGGGCAGGAAGGACCCTTCAGCCAGGCTTGGCCTCGGCTGACACAGGCCGCCTCACGGGCCACCGCTGAGGGCCGCTCTTCCCTGTTTTGCACGGCTGGCCCTGGCAAGCTAGAAGGGACCTAGTGAGTACCGAGGGCAGGGGAGGTGCTGGGTGCTTACCGAGGGCTTTCTCACCCTCACGTCCCCCCATTTCACAGAGGAGAAAATATGAGGCTCAGAATCAGCAAGCTCCAAGTGAGTGGTGGAGCTAGAACTCGAACGCTGGTCTTGATGGCTAAGACTTTTACTTCCTGCCACAGCTGCTTTGCTTTACTTAGCAACTATTTCCATACCCTAAATTAGAGCACCTGGCCCAGCAGAGGATGTATGTGTCCCTCTAGGTGCCTCAAGTTAGTGTGCAAGGCAGTGTTGTAGTCAAGGAGAGGCCCCCGAGCCCTCCCCTGCCACCTTCCTGGGAAAGGACCATTGAACTGATTTGGAGATATATAAACACACATATCATTACTTTAATATTCAGTGAACAGGCAGGGTTGCCACAAGGTAGGAGTGAGCTTTCCAGCCTAAAAGGGATACAAAGAGGGATCAATGTAGGCCTTTTGGGCCTCTGAATAAGGAAGGAAGGAAGGAAGGAAGGAAGGAAGGAAGGAAGGAAGGAAGGAAGGAAGGAAGGAAGGAAAGGAAAGGAAAGGGAAGGGAAGGGAAGGGAAGGGAAGGGAAGGGAAGGAAGGAAGGAAGGAAGGAAGGAAGGAAGGAAGGAAGAAAAGAAAAGAAAAGAAAAGAAAGAAAGAGACTTTGAAACTTATTTTATAATTAATATTTCCAAATTATGGTATTCTTTTAGTGTTGTCACTTTGCCAAGTTAAGCTTTCATTGCTCAAAAAATATTTCTGAACTCCCTTCAGAACTGACTTAGAAGCTACCCACAAAAATACATTTCTCTTTTGACCAGAATCTTTTCCTGTTTCAATGCTGTTGAGATAAAGGGATATGGAGTAAGCTCTGAGAAAAGTTGCCAGAGTAGAGGGGTATTATAGGAATAAGAGTTTTAGTCTCTCATGCACTCCGAAGGATTCACCTCTCCTTCGGAAACGCAGGTTCTGCTGTAACTGGTTTAAAATCCAGTTACATGCATGGAGTATGCAAAGGAGCAGGCACCTATGAGAGCCACAGTGCTGGTCTTTCTAGGAGGGAACCTTGGTTGGAGAGTGAAGAAGGTAGCAAAGGCCAGCAGGCATTTCTGAAATGATCAGTGACATTTATGTCATACTCTCACAGATGTCCTCTGAGATAGGCAACGGCCAGTAATAATGAAAATTAGTAGTATCCTAAGTGAGACTGAGCTCTGGACATTTATGCTACATCTCTTTCCATCCTTACACCCTGTGAGATTTGTGCTACTGTCTTCATTTTACATGGGATACAACTCTTCCTTCCATGTTACCAGTAAGAAAATTACATCCTGAAAGAAACCACATAGTCGGTTAGCGCTGGGACAACTGCTGTTACTTTAATTAGATAGTGACTAAACTGTCTCCTAACTTCATTTCAGCAGAGAAATGCAGTTTCAGAGCCAGTTTTTGGCCCTAAATCCAAACCCCATTTTCTCTTAAGTGTCTTCTTGTCTTTATTTTCTCCTCTTTAAGTAAAATTATGAGGTTTCTTATAATTTAGAGGAAGGTAAAAGAAACACCAGTTATGTTCCAGACACTGGGGTAAGCCCTTTTCAATGCTTATTTCATACTAGAGGCCCGATGCATGAAATTCGGGCTAGGGGCTCAGCCCTCGCAGCCTCACCTGCCTCGTGGCCCCATGACCCCGCTGCCCCTGACCATTGGTCAGTCTGGAAAGTCATTCTGGAAGATTGTTCTGCTTGTCCAGTCTAATTAGCATATTAGCTCTTTATTATATAGGGCTAGAGGCCCGATGCATGAAATTCGAGCAAGAGTAGGCCTGTGTTCCCGCGGCTGCTGGCAGTAGCTTCCCTCTGGCACCCAGGACCTGGGCTTCCTTCCAAGCTCCAGCTTCATCCAGAAGGTCGTCCAGAAGGATATCCAATCTAATTAGCATATTACGCTTTTATTATTATAGATAATCCTGGAAAAGCTCTGTGAGGCTCAGTGAAATCAAGGAACATGTCCAAAGTCACACCGTCAGTAGGGAGGGAAGCCAGAATTAGAACAGTCCTCTGACTCAGACTGGTGCCCTTTTCAGTCATGTTGTGTGGGGCAGTCATGTTTTCTGATGATTTTATTTCTTCATTTTCTGAAAGCTTTCTTTATTATTTGGATGTACACACCAATAATCCAGATGTACCCCGAAGCAACCCATATTTTTTTTATTGTAAACTTACCGGTGAGAGGCAGAAATTTCGCTGAAGGTGATTTTAAAAGCCCTCATTGTTTTGGATGTCTCTGAGTTTATCTCCCAAAGAGCTATCACTTTACTTTAATCACGTCCCACTGTCCACTCATATTCTGAGTGATCAGAGGCCCAGGACCGAAACTTGATTTGGGAGATTGGTTGGTTCTAAAGGCACAGTGTTTTGTATGTAACTTGAATTTTGAATGCTTTTCGTGGGACCAAAGTCTTTTTCTTTTCTCCTCTGCTTGGTGGAGTTGGATGCTTTCCATACACCTCCCTGGCCTCTGAAGTCTTTGGAGCTTGCCGCTAACTTCAGAAGTTATCATACAATTGGGCCACTAGATGGTGATCTTTGATTATGTATAACGTGGAGGTTTGTTTACTCCTTGAGGTGATAAGATTTATCACTGTTTTTCTTAAATCAGGCTTTCAACACTTTTCCTTCACTATAACTTTTTTACAAAATACTTATTAAAAAATATTTTATTAATGTTCAGAGCAATATAAATTTTAAAAAATCTTTTGGTGTACATGGAATCTTCTCTCTCAAGAATAACGTGTAACAAGTAGTTAACAAACAGACAAGGGCTTTCATGTAAATGATCACATGGGAATGCAAAACAGGTAAAAACTGTTCTCTGCACAGTGTCCAAGAGAAAAGGGAAGTTCTGTTGAGGAATCTCCCATTTGACGCCAGAAATAGGACACTAGCTGAGATCTCATTTTAGGTCCACCAAAGGCTGCAACCTCAGAAATATGAGAAGCAGTAGTCACACAGAGCTTTCAAACCCAGTGGTTTCAGTCTGAGTGGCCCCTCTGCTCTGGTCTCCTTCAAACTGATTATCTTTCTTTCCAATCCGCCCAGTAAGAAAGGGCTCCTCAAGCCATTTCCGGTTTGTTCCGAACTTGGCCTGTACATACTCATTCTAAAACCTGTTCTGAGAGAAAACTAATGCATCCTTGACTCTAAGCTAAACTCAAACTTTCTATAGAGCATCAGGATTTTTTTTTTTACTCTTTGACTTAATAAAAAAAAAATTATTTTGGAGCAGGATATTTCATCTTCTCCTTTCAATAGAATGTCTATTCTTTGATAATGTCTAGATTTTTCTTCAGCAAACCCTGGAAAGGTTCCCTTTGTGCCACTTTGTTGCTTTCCTTTGTGTCAGAGAGCATTCATCCCATACCTTTTTTTTTATTTATTAGAAACCACGTGCCTAAAACTCACTTTCCTGACAAACTGGAAACACAGAATTTCTAAGAGTATATCCAAGGGTCTTCAAACTACGGCCCGCAGGCCACATTCGGCCCGCAGAGGAGTCTGATCCGGCCCGCCAGGTTTTTTGGGCAGTGAGCACAGCCGAGGTGTTACAGTAGGAATTAGTAGTTCATATAGTCCGGCCCTCCAGCTCTTTGAGGGACCGTGATCTGGCCCCCACTTTAAAAAGTTTGAGGCCCCCTGGTATATACAATGCATTTTGAACAATATGTTTTGGGACAGATACCGTATCTTGCCATTTCAAATAAGAAAGGTTACATTCATGTACTGCAGCTGTAGATATTCAAAACCTAAATAAAACAATCCCCTACAATACAAAGTCAGAGAAATAAAAGGAATGTAAGCCATAGTCCTTGCCCTTATAGAGCAAGTTGAAAAAGCCAAAAGACCAAATGAAGTTGTGTCTGAAGAAAAGCCACTGAATTTGGTCAGGAAGAGGTAATTAGTTGATCTTTGAAAAATAACTTCAGAGAAATACTAAAATATGAAGCTAGACTTTTTAGATAAGGGTTGAGAAAGAATAGTTCAGGAGTATATACATAAGAAAGGGAGATTGGGCATGTCATGAATGAATGGGAGAGAGATCGATGAATGGAACAAGGTACCTTTTCTTTTTTTTTTCTCCCAGTTTAAGGGAGGCTTGAAAATGTTGAAAATAAAAAAGATAGAGTGAATGAGACTTCAAGAAATTTTCAGAATTAAAGATGTTTGGGGAGGCTCCAGGGAGGTAAGAGAAAAGAGAAACTCAACCCAGAAAGAAAGCCTGCCTTCATGAAGAGTTAATTATTTTTTGGATTCAGATCTGCTGTCCCAGCAGTCACCACTCACCTAGATTTTCATCTAAATCAAAAACACGTTATGGCCAAAACCGGTTTGACTTAGTGGATAGAGCGTTGGTCTACAGACTGGAGGGTCCCAGGTTCAATTCCTGTCAAAGGCATGAACATTGGTTGAGGGCGCATCCCCAGTGGAGGGTGTGCAGGAGGCAGCTAGTCGATGTTTCTAGCTCTCTGTCCCTCTCCCTTCCTCTCTGTCAAAAAAAAAATCAATAAAAATAAATTAAAAAAAAACACCTTATGTATTATATGCATAGAAAACAAAAGCCAACTGAGTCAATTTTTCTGTTCTTCTATTCCTCAGGAGAAAGACAGCTCTCATAGTGGAAGGAGTGTGGTCATTTAGTCACCGGATGCAGCACTTCTTCTGTGGTGACTCTCCGCTCCTGCACATCGTCAGTATCGCCTACTCTTCCAGGTGACGTGGGAAGGACAATGCAAGTCTGTATCTTACCACTTTTGGCTTAGATTCTGAGAATCAAATAGGAGAATTTTAAAAGTAAGAGTTTTAGGAATTAATGACTTCATTTCAGCCTTGGTTCACACTCTCTGAATATTTAGATAGTCTCTGACTTGTAATGGACCCAAATGAGATGTGATTCCTCAAGAACTTACTTGCCTGAGTCCTCAGCGAGGTTACACTACTGAGAACCATGGCCATTCTCAAAGTGTGAACTCAGGAATCTTTAAGAAAAAAGTCAAACGTGTCAGGAGCAGGAAATCTATGGAGTATGATAGGATAATTTCCATGGGTACTTCTCTCTATAGCATATCTAGAGGGTCCCTCCCACCTTGCTGCCCAGTCCCAAGTGCCTCTGAGGGCCCAATAAGAGATGGCACAGGAAATACTCCCAACAGAGTGCTCTCTTATGAGCCATTTATTCCAAGTGTAGCAGAAAAGCAGTTTTGCACTATCTTGTTTTCCTTTTGTTTGTTTTATGTTTTTGCTGATATCTAATTTATATTTTTGTATATGGTGTGTATGTATTAAAATCACTTTAAATGTTTCTTGGGAACAACAGAGTATATAAATAAGAAGGAAATAAAATGTACCGGTGTGCGGATTCTGCCCCAAATAAATACCTACTTTGTTGCATTTGACTGGATGAAGCCTTCTTCCCACCTGAAGCTCAGAGAAGAGCCAGGGCGACCTGAGGAGTCCTGGAGCCGCCTTTCTCCTGGCACCCCTCAGTCTTCACGAGCAGAACCTTCCAGGCAGGTTCTGCCCCCCAGAAGGAGGGGCTGTACCTTCCCTATAATAAGCTCTACCACTCCCTCCTATTTTCCCCAGGACCCTTGGTGGCTTCATGAATCCATCTGTGCTTGATGTAGACACCCTCCTGGGGAACATTGGAAGGATGTGACCTGTGAGAAGGGGTGTGTGTGTGTGTGTGTGTGTGTGTGTGTGTGTTCCTCAACAGTATCTTTATGTGTATGACCCCAAGCTCAATGTAGATCCTATTGTGTTGACATAACAATTTCCCCCCTACTCTCATTAATTCTTTTTTTTTTTAATATTTTTTATTTATTCTTAACAAAGAGGAATTGAGAAGGATAGAGAGTTAGAAACATCAATCAGCTGCCTCCTGCACACCTCCCACTGGGGATGTGCCTGCAACCAAGGTACGTGCACTTGACCAGAATTGAACCTGGGACCCTTCAATCCACAGACCGATGCTATATCCACTGAGCCAAACTGGTTTCGGCCTCATTAATTCTTTGTTGGAAAAATAAGCTAAATGCCAGCTTTGGGCAAAGGTGCCTTGGTGTTTTTTATTTCCATAATGTAATTAAGTGTAAATTAGCAAAAAAAAAAAAAAAAAAAAAAGAAATTTTAATAGGTAATCAAAACATCAAATTCAGTAGGTGAGGGACTTCTGGTCAAGGCAAAATGGCATAGATTCCCCACCCCACCCCCGCCACCCCCCCCTGCTTCTTCTTGCTTAGCCCAACTTTATAAATCCTGAAAGTGGCACAAGAAATAAAGAAAAGTTCTGAATGGTGCTAAAAAGAAGACAGGCTGGTTTGGGAACTCAGGACCAGAAGAACAACACAAAAGGCAGGTCATCTTGCGTCCCTCAATCAATAGCAGATGGTCAGCCAGACCTGGCATTTTCCAACTTTCCACATAGCAATAAAAGGTATCTCAGCTCATTTGTCCCCTGGATCTAGTGGAAGACCCTCTGACGACCTCAGGGGAAGAAGCAGCTGGGAGCCTTGCCAAAAATAAGGCATGCATTTTCCTTCCCCATTGGGCCTGAGAATCCTCTCTTCCATGGAGAGATACTGAGGTAAGTAGAAGGAACCAGTAAGAGTGAAGGAAAACAGCTGGCCCAAGTGGGACAGTCTCTTTGTTCCCAAGGGTTGGAGACTTTCCTCCCCTGCTCAGAGACACTAGGGCTGGCAGGTGGAACAAGAAAGAAAGCATCTGTCAGTTAGAAATCCTGTAGCTACCAGCTTGGTCCCAGAAAGTCACTTTGTCTCCATGGAACTGAGACTCTCTTTTTCATATGAATTGTGTGCCCTGGTTCAGGTTTTAGACTTTCCTAAAATCTCTCAAATAAGCAGCAGCTAGCATCAGTGTGCCTAATACCACTCAATAAGAGGCCCCAGGCCCAGCACTAGCAGCAACCTACCTTGCTTCACAGCTCAGCCTCTCCTGGGCACTTCCAATCTGAACACAAGAGGCAGCCATCTGCAGATCACTCTGTAGCTCCTGATGGGTGGCCCTAAGCAAGGCACAGATAAGGGATGACTTTGTGCCCTCAGGGGACCCAAGAGCCAGTGCACCTGGTAGACAGCTTCAAACTATGCCAGATTACAACTCTACACATCCACAAGTATCACACTGAAGGGACAGCACCAAAGCCCCACTGAAGCAGCTCTTGTTCTATAATGGTGTCTCCTGCATAGCAGCTCTTCCACTGTAGTCACAGCTGAGGGGTCAATTTCTCCCAGTGATGCCAACAGCAATCAAGGCTCAACTACCAGATAGTGCACACAGCCCACACAGGGGTGCACATGAGGCCCAGCTCAGGGGACTAGGGAGGCTGAGCCACTGGGCCCTATAGGACACCTACTATACAAGGCCACTCTACTAATTCTAGGAGACATAGCAATTCCATCTAATACATAAAACAAACACAGGGAAACAACCAAAATGCGCAAAGAAATGTCACCAATGAAAGAATAGAAGAAAAAATTCTCCAGAAAAAGAACTAAATGAAATGGAATCTAGCAAACTACTGTGTACAGAGTTCAAATCAATGGTTATAAGAATGCTCAAGGATTTTAATGAGAGCTTCAAGGGTCTTAGTGAGAATTTCAAGGAAATTAGTGAGAACAAAAAGGACCAATCAGAAATGAAGGATACACTAACTGAAATAAAGAATAATTTACAGGGAATCAACAGTAGATTGGAGGGGGCCAAGAATCAAACCAACGATCCTATCTAATAAAAGAGTACTATACAGCCGAAACCGGTTTGGCTCAATGGATAGAGTGTCGGCTTGGGGACTGAAAGGTCCCAGGTTCGATTCCGGTCAAGTGCATGTACCTTGGTTGCGGGCATATCCCCAGTAGGGTGTGTGCAAGAGGCAGCTGATTGATGACTCTCATCAATGTTTCTAACTCTCTATCTCTCTCCCTTCCTCTCTGTACAAAATCAATAAAATATATTTTTAAAAAGAAGAAAATAATTAAAAAAAGAAAAGAAAAGAAAAAAAAAAGAAATGCCATATGAATTTCAGGCTAGTTTAAAAAAAAAAAAAAGAAAAAAGTACTATACAGATTGACCATCACTCCAACACACAAGCTGGCTGCCCCCATGCGGTCAAAGATCCTGCCCCCATGTGGACACAAGATGGCTGCCACAAGATGACAAGCAGGGGAGGGCAATTGGGAGGGACCAGACCTGCAAGGGAGGGCAGTTAGGAGGGACCCAGGCCTGCAGGGGGAGAGCAGTTGGGAGGGACCAGGCCTGCAGGGGAGGGAAGTTAGGGGTGACCAGGCCTGCAGGGGAGGGCAGTTAGGCATCAATCAGGCTGGCAGGGGAGTGGTTAGGAGGTGATCAGGCTGGCAGGCAAAAATGATTAGGGGCAATTAGGAAGGCAGGCAGACAAGCAGTTGGGAGCTAGTAATCCTGGATTGTGAAAGGGCCTAAATGGGCAGTTGACATTCCTCAAGGAAACCCAGATTGGAGAGGATGCAGGGTTAGACTGAGGGACACCTACCCTTGTGCACAAATTTCATGCACCAAGCTTCTAGTTTGGAATATAAGCAAGCAAAAAACACTCAACCAGAACAGCAAAAAGAAAAAGGAATCCAAAAACATGAAGATAGTGTAAGAAGGCTCTGGGACAACTTCAAGTGTACCTACATTTGCATCATGGCACTGCTTTAGCACTGCCATGGAGGCAGGAAGGTTCCTGCCACTGCTGCTGTGCTCGCCAGTCTGAGTCCGGCTTCTGGCTGAGCAGCACTCTCGCTGTAGGCAATTGTGGCATTGACCACCAGGGGGCAACTCTACTAATTCAAGGCCACTCTACTATACAAGGCCACTCTACTAATTCTAGGAGACATAGCAATTCTATCTAATGCATAAAACAAACACAGGGAAACAACCAAAATGCACAAAGAAATGTCACCAATTGGTGGTCAGTGCGTGTCCTGGTGACCAGTCATTCTGCCAATCATTCCACCGTTTGGTTTGGTCAATTTGCATATTAAGGTTTTATATAGTTAGTGCAGCTTCAAGCTACAAGTGTGACAGGGAAAAGGGAGGGGAGAGTCTACAGACTGGCTCTAAGTCCGATAACAAGGTAGCTAATCTTCTATGATGTTACAAATAGCTCAGCCTGTTCCTGGGACCAGAAAATGGTCATCATTCCTGAGGCAAACTCTTAAGGGGGGAGAAGGGAGGTGTCAGCGTCCTGGCACAGCAACCAAATCAAAGCATGTCCTGTCCTTGGTCAGTTCTCAAAATGCATTTATCTGAGTAATGGACCCAGCGAGGCATCTTATCTTTTTACAGCCTTATTTCATCCTCCAGTTTCACAGGGTCTGTTAGAAAACTTCTTATCTATAGTTAGAGAGGTGAATACTTATTAAAAAATTGTGTCTCCATTCTTATTACATGCCCTTCCCCACTGTCATTATGACAAGCATGTCCTTTGGGCAGGGATGTCTCAATAGCTAATACATAATAAATCCACTCTGACATTCTCATCTCCCTAAATATTTCTATTCCTTCCTCTACAAGTAAGAGGCTCATTATGTTTATATGGATAAAGAAAACTTTTTGTGAAGCTAAGGCCCTCTGGTGAACATTCACATAGGACACGCATATTCTCACACTGTGAGTTCATGCTGAGAGTTCCCTTCACATAACTCTTTCTCCAGAACAACCTGTTACAAATACTCATCCCCTTTATGTCCCTTACTGTCCTGCCAAATCATTAGCCCAGATCTATGTCTTATAATAGAGCTGCTCCGCAGGCATCTCAACTCAGCATAGGCCAAAGGTGAATCCAACAAAAAGAGAAAATAAGTAGAACTCTACCAACTGCGTGTGACAGCACATTGAGTCTAGAATCTCTGTTAAGTGCACCTACATGATAATAAACTGACATTTATTTTCTTCCATCTCTGGTCTGGTACACTCATAATTCAGTTCCATGTATATTCCTCAGGTTCTTGCTGATAAACTTTAGTGCAATTTTGTAATTCTTGCCATGCAGCCCTCTTGCTCCCAAATTAGACTTGGCAATTGGCCCCATGGATGTTTTAGAATTTGTCTACAGTTATAGATATGGAGGCAATGAAGGAGAGTGGAGCAGGGCATAAGGAGAATTGGTACTCACTTGCCAAGAAAGCACCTCAAATGGGATAACTACATGGTCTTTAAGCAAGGAAGGATCATCCTCCGTCACGGAGGGTAAAAGGCTTCTTTTGTTGTAACAGAGGTTCTGTGGTGTTTGAGTTAACAGTTATTTGGAGTTATCTGAATCCTTCCAGGGTGCCCATCTCAATTCTTGAGTCCCATTCTTTCCCATTTGGTATCCTGTCCCCTTATCTTCCTCACTTTTCCCCAAATGTCTGTCCTCTTGTCTGTTTTTATCTCTTTCTATTGCTCTTTTTTTTCTTCTTCTTTCTTTTAAGCAGTTTCGCTTTTTCTCTCTGTATTTGCTCATCTGTCTTTTCTGCTGACCACTTTGTGTTACAGGATTCTAATTCTGACTTAGTGTAACTTTTGCTTATACAAAGTTGCCATGATGCCAACACCCCTACCGGCAACAACCTACACACCTTTCAGTTAAAGTGCCCTAACTCTCTGAACCTTTGTCTCAATTCTAAATTCTTGAGGGAATCTGATGGACCCACTTTGCCAAAGTCCACCCTTGGTCCAAACTCTAAGGATGACAGCGTTACTTAGTAGCCAGGATTTCCCTTTTTCTGGGTTGTGGTTGGAGATTTTCTCTAAGAGGAGGATTTGAGTAGGGAGGACCCAGTCCTATCATAGTGTCCTTCTTGCTCTTCCTCAATGTGACGTTACTTCTTCAAGGCCTTTGCACTCTCTACAGTCTTGACAGTCAGGCAAGGTAAGTGAGGTAAGTTTGCACACAGGTAAGGTAGATCATTCATCTTTGTTTTTCCAGCATCTAACTTAGTGAATGGCATATAGTAGGACTCAAACGTGCATTAGGATAAACAATAGCTCTCTTAAAACACTGGAGATGTTAGCCAACCACATGGTAACCGTATAAGCCTTCATTTGTGATGTATTTGCCCAAACATCTAATGTTACCTGTATTAACAGATGGGTATTGTTTGGAGAAAGGCTGATCCTAGTTCTTCTGGTCAGACCATTTCTGGAATGTTGTAGTTGGCTCTAGATATCACATATGAAGGGGGATTCTGATCTACTCATGCATTTCAGACAAAAGATATTTTTCAGAAGAGGAAACACAGGGTAGTGCAAGGAGAGATGATGGCCTGTGAGGAGCAGCTGGAGAAACTGAGAATCTTTAGCCTGATGAATACCTACTAGGGAGGAGAGGTGAAAGCTCTCCACAGATAGCAAACAGTCTGCAACATGAAAGAGGGCGTTACTCTTATTCTTGTTAGCTAGAAAGAAAAGAACCAAGGTGGTAAGAGGTTTCAGAGAAGAAGCTGTAGTTGGGTATACGTAAGAATTCCCTAAACTAGTGTTCTGCAGAACACTACACCAGGTTAGGCTAGACTAAATATTACTGTGTAGTTGGAAGCTGTGAGGATTAGGCAATTGTGGCATATTGTGTGCAAAGAGGTAAAGGATAGTTTATGGCAGTGGTCAGCAAACTCATTAGTCAACAGAGCAGCAAACCGCGGCTCACAAGCTGCATGAGGCTCACACTTGTTTGCTGACCACTGGGCTATATAAAGTATTTTTACTGCAGTATTTCTCAGAATCTTTCATATACAGACGTTAAGAAAAAGATATAATATGCCCCATTCCCCAAATACATTTGTCCATACAAACGTTTATTCGCCGAGCTCTGTTAAGATCTCTTCAAACAATGTTTCATTGACCAGATTGAGTTCTAAAGCTGCTCTGGTTCACATTAAGATACAGCATCTGGGGAAACTGGATGGTGCTGCTGTCACTTTAGTACTTCTGAAACCTTGGTCACTAAAACTAAAGTATATGACTTTTGGGAAACTGGAGCAACTTCTCTTGTTATGTTTACAGTGTGAAATGTAACATAGTTCTAAATGAGAATAATGGACCAAAACCAATAAAAATGAGGCTCTCTCGTACAGTGGTTCTGAACTTTTCTTCCTAGCAATACATTGTAATGATATTCCCATTTCTGCCCAAGGATTCATTTATTATTTGCAAGGTAATATTTCTCACCTTTTCATTAACACAGAAACAAACAAGCAAAAAACCTTCATGTTCTACCTACCTGCCTCCCCACCTCCAGATTGTGCTAGGATCCTCATATGGAACCATTCCCCTCCATTGAGCATCACCGTTTTAGAAGTTTGAACCTATAGTATTAATATTACTTTTTAATAAGAAAGAAATTCTTATTTAAAAATTTAAAAATTGTGAAGTATTTAAAAATTGTGAGGAAAGTTAGACAAGAAAAATTATCAAAATGAAGCCACTTGTTTGAGGCTGACGGGAATAAAATAAAAAAGGAAGATGGATTCATAAAAATATTGCTGTTATTAAATATTTGTTGCAATAAGCAAGACATGATGTAATAATGAAAGTTGACCCAAAAACATTGAAAGATCAGGGTTTCAAAATTATAATTAGTGTCTATACAGCTGTCCACAGGACATAAGTCAGAGCTGAAGCATTGTGGCCACTAAGAAGAATGTGTACTGCAGAAGAGGGATTCATCAGAATTTCCACAATTGATACCCATTCAACATATCCAAATTATTCTCAGAACCAGATTATCAATGTGTACTATCTTTAATTTGATTTCCAAATATCTATCAGTGCTGAAAAAGGAATGTTTGGGTTGGTGCATAAAATAGTATAATTATAAGAAAGATATATCTTCTCCTGTGTTAATCAAATGTCAGTCTGTTATTCTGTACTGAAAAATGTACTAATGTTGTATCAAACTTGGATAGTTGATAAGCCAGATCCTAAACCAGATCACACCAGATATACCAATTCTTGGCCTTGTGAATAATTCAATTACATTGCTTATGAAGCAACTTGAAATACCATCTCTCTCTTATTCTGCAATTTTGCCCCTAAATCAGCACCTCAAAAAGTGGGGTCTTCCATTCTAAATAGCAGGTAAAGGAATTCCCACATAATTGTGCGTACTCAGAGAGACTAATCTCAATTGTACATTTGTGTTTTCTTGGCCATTTGGAGACACCAGGCTAGCTTCACCAACACAACACACGGTTTACTGAGTTCATCGATAGATGGGAAGATGTAGAGCCTCAGGGGCCTCGCTCTTTAACGGACTGGAAAATACAGAACTGCCTCTATCATGGGAGAAAAGTGGAGGAGACCAGCTCATATCTGATGCCACCTCACTCCCCTAATCAAATGGGAGGAAAAAAATGCTTGAAGTTCAGAGATGCCCAAGGCCAGAGTCAAGAATCTGGAACTGAGCAGAGTCCCAGAAGTCATTAGAGCTTTGTGTTCTTGGTCTCCAGGTTCATTGTGTTCTCTTGGATATGGGGAATCTTCTTAGCTGCTGGCTCCTGAATATCCTCTGGCTTTAGAGGAACATAGTAGTAGCTCATGATGGAGAAGATCAGGCAGACCAGCAGCAGGAGACAGGAAAACAAAGTGAACTCGACCCACTACAGGAAGAAATATATATATAAGAAAAAAAATATGGGGAAATCTAAAACTAAAGGGACCTTCAAAGGCAAGAACTGAGGAGATTGACCCAGGCTCACCATTTAGGCAGAGGTTTGCTAGAAGAAGACTGGGTTCACTGATCTTTCCTCCCATGAGTATATGGTGGATATTACTGATACTTACATATGTCTATTTTTCTAGCAAAGTCTGTGTGCATATAACTCATCTATCATGGGGAATGTGGAAGACAGAGGGATGGAAGAGGAGGAAAAAGAGGAATCTGAAGGGGGATGCCTTGAATAGGTACTAGCTCCTCTTTCTCTTGGATCCATACCTGTACCAGGTCGCTGAACTGTGCCACAGTAAGCACAATGAAATTGCCAACTCCAATCGTCAACAACCAGGCTGCCTGGAGTACAGATTTCATGCTAGAGGGAGCCTAGAGAGGACACAAGTTTGTCAGCAAACAGCATCCCTACGCCACCCTCAGGCCCCATGCATCTATCCAGAAAACCTCTTCCACAAAGTTTTCAGAGTCAACTTTTCCACTGGTTCAGCTATCACAATGATTCAAAGGATATTCATTATGTTAATATTAATATCAGAATGGAGCTCTTATTAATTAAATATTTTAACTCAGATTATACAATCTGGATCTACAGGGAAATCATGTAAGGATAATGTATAAGGAATCTAGGGCCAAAATATATAAAGGTCTTGGCCAGGTCACATATCTATTTAAGGCAGTGCCAGGAAAATAATTCGCTATCTTCTAAGGCCCCATCTCCTCCTCCATTTCCCGCTTGCAAAAACCTACCTGAGAATAAGAAAATTCAAGTCCTGTGACAGAGAACATGACCTCCCCAGCTGTCACCAGCACATATTGTGGTAGCTGCCATGCAATGGATATTTTGTTGGCTGGAATGTCTTCTGTCTTCCAAGCGTGGGGACCCTGATGGGTGCTCTTAGTGAGGGAAAGAAGAAATTGGTCTGTCAGTAGTCTCAAGTAAATAGTCCTTACCTACAGCATTCTATGATCTTATATCCATCCCATCTTTATATTTTCATCCTTTTGCTACCTTCAAGAGATTGAGCAATTGCTACAGTTTCAGGGTTTGTTTGTTTTTTGTTTTGTTTTATTGTTTTGCTTTTGTTTTGAAATTTCTTTTGGTAACACTGCACTCACTTGCCTGACTTTGGATATCGACTTAATGTAGTCCTCAAATGGCAAAATATTTTGTTATTGTATGTCAAAATGACAAATAATCTTTGTTTCCTTAGGACCATAATGAGACTGAAGGAGACCATGTCACCTCGTAGCAATGACTCAAGATAAATTAGTTCTTCCATTTTCCCAGACCCTGTACCTGCTGCCAATGATATCTATTTTTATGTCCCATATGGAGACCTCAGTCATAAAGTCACTAGAACCTATCATCTTACACTGGAAATAAGTATGTGATCCTATCTTCTCCTTCTTTAGATTCCAGAATAGACATAGACATAGATACAGCTACATGGTAGGAGCGTACAGGATGACCATGAGCTACTTACATTAGTAATAACAAACAGATAAGCTGTACCAAAGTTTAGTAGACCCAAATTCAGTGAAAAGTCATCATCGTCTGTTTTACAATGCACTGCAGGGTATCTGGAACAGGAGGATTTTAAGTTAGAATAAACATCACAGCTTAGAAAGACACCCCATTATCACAAAAAAGAGTGATCTCATCTATTGATAGTGAATCGAGCAGCGAAACCACTCATTTCTCTTAAAGAGAGAATTCTCAAGGAATAAATTATTTTCATGCCAGATTTTTCTACCCCTGGTCTGAGCCCCTTATTGTCTGTCTGGTATCTTTTTTTTTTTTTTTAACTTAAACCTGAATAAAAAAGGCACAAATCATCGTCTTTTGTGGACACCAGGCTCTTAAGTCTTATTAATTTTCCTCAGCATAAAATGGTGAACCAAAAAGCATAAGCCTGAAATACTGATGTGAAAGTAGGCAATACCAAAGGACAGAAGTGGGAGTCCATAATAAACTTTACAAACCTCCCAGAGATGGGCCTTATTAATTCTACAGTAAGGCCTTCATAGCAATCATGATCTTAATATACCTGTGTAGAGAAAGGTGAGACTAAGGGAAGGTGGCAAGGGTCAAAAAAAAAAGAGCTGGAGTCTGTGTATACTCAAGATTAGCCAAGATATACCTACTATCTTGATATACTGCCACCTATATGCAAAGAACACATTTTAAAATTTGTTGATAAAAGTAAAATGTCCCAAGGGTAATGAATGTACTTACTCTCCTATCTGTACAGTTCTGTAAGCAGACACATCATAGTCTTCAGCAACATTAAGTGAGATATCTGTACCCAGGTTGATGTTGACCTCTTTATGCAAAGTATTAAGGAACCTAAGGATAGAGACAGGGTTTCAGATCAGACAAACCTTCCCAAGCAACAACACATGATAAAAGGGTAGGGCCTTTTCTTTTGTTTGCCATTATATCCCAGTGCCTAGAACAGTACCTGGTACATAAAGGGCACATTGTTCTGTATTTAACTGAATGAATAAATCAACTCAAATGTAAAAAGTATCAGTAGTCTTAGTTGTCCCTAACATTCTCATTTCTAAGGGAATACCTTTCTATCTGCCACACCCTAACCTGATCTCTAGCTGGATGGACACTATCATGATAACCCATGGCAGTTGGAGCTTCCTCACTAATCCAGCTTAGGTGCATCCAATATCTTTCCCTCTTATAATGGTGGGGTTCACCAACTGATACTCCATTAAGAAAAATGACTATGTACATAGAAATATATACCGGTATGCTCAAACCTCAGAGGGAAGGTAGGGGAGGGTGGGGGTAAGGAAGAGAGATCAACCAAAGGACTTGTATGCATGCATATAAGCATAACCAAGAGTTTGTGTGTATGTGTGTTGGGGGGGGAGGGTGGCAATGCGGGGATAAGGACACAAATAAAGGACACCTTCAACAATAAGGGGGGGGGGGGGGAACTTGATTCTTTGTCTTCTTATAAACAATTTGACTTATGCAAACTCAGACTCCCAGCCCATAATAGGTCATCATTGTTGTGCAGTGGAGTCTGCAGACAATCCTGGACTCTTCTAGCATGATCTTTTTAGTCATCTGAATCTAGGCCTGTAAGTATGGGTTTTAGATACATTTCTATTTTGATAGCTTGTGCTTTTGTCTTTGGCCCATGGGATAAAAAGATAAATTCTCTCTGGAATCCTTAATGTTGACTCCTGGACTTTTTATTTTTATTTTAAATATATTTTATTAATTTTGAACAGAGAGGAAGGGAGAGGGATAGAGAGTTAGAAACATCGATGAGAGAGAGTCATCCACCAGCTGCCTCTTGCACACCCCGCACTGGGGATATGCCTGCAATCAAGGTACATGCCCTTTACCGGAATCGAACCCGGGACCTTTCAGTCCCCAAGCCGACACTCTATCCATTGAGCCAAACTGGTTTCGGCCACTCCTGGACTTTTTAAATAATCCTGCACTAATCTAGAAATTTCCCCTTCCATCCCTTCTGAAAGTTCCTGTGGCTCTCCAACCCAGGAAAGTCCTATCAACTCTTAACAGCAACCACCTAATCCTGATGGCCATAGGCATGTGCATCTGTCCATTTCATGTCAGACTCCTGCCACAGAAAGCAGGTGACCTCTTCAGTGCCCCATCTCTGTAACTGCCCCAGGCTGCCTGACAAGACCTTCAGACTTTTCTGAATTCACAACCAAGTCTTTTTGACTCCAAAATGTATCACCTTCAATTACACCAAGATGCCTCTATAAGTTTAAAATAAAAACTATACTTTACTTTAAAAACACAGTAAAAAGAGATGCTCAGCTACCAACAATGAGACATTATTTGCTTACATCTAAATTTCTCTCTGGTCATCAGGAAGAGGAAAGTATTGAGTTACTTTCCTGAGAACAAGATAAGTGGATAAAATCCAGTAAATGAAATGTATGCATCAGAGCACAGGAGACATACACAAAGATACACGGTCATCTTTGAATGCCACATGGGAAAGCAAGCCTATTTGCTCTGTGTCCTGGAAAATGCCTTCTGACACCTATGCCCCTGACATTTCAGGAGAGAATCCCTGCGCAAGTTAAGTAGAATGTTAGGACTCATTATTCAAAGCCCCTCAGGTCAGAAGAGGCCCAAGATTCATGAGAACAGAGTGGCCCGGGATTTCCTTGACATCCAAACCTCACGGCTGTCATCCCATTGGTTGTTATGTTTTCCTCATCCTTCACCTTAAATAGAGGAAAATAAAAATCAGTTACAGCTGATAACAGGGAACCAATAATCAGAAAATTTTAGCATTAGTCAAATCCTTGATAAGCTATTGATGAGCCAGTCATCACACTCTAAGATAACAATTTGGAACCAAGACCACTCCTCAACTTACCATCATGCTGGAAACACTTTCTCCATCTTCTCGAATGATCAGACTGTACCATTTCTTCTCCTCCACAGAATGCTCAGTGTAGACAGACAAATTGTGATATTTCAGGTGGAAGTGAAAATCCTGGCTTTTTGTCTTCAGGTGAAGTTTGGAATACTGTGGCATTTTCTGTAGAATGAAAAACCTGTCACACTCACCTTCTACCCCATTTTGGACATCATAACCTCATAGCTTCCCATGTGGGACCTCAACATTATCTGTTAAGCTAGTAATTCCATTTTTTAGGAATATACCATAGGAGTAATTAGAGGGATGCATAAATATTCATGAGTAAGATATTCATCATAGGATTTACATATTATAATATCATTATAATAACTTCTGATTTTAAAATTGTTGCCATTTTACAGATGCTCAAACTGAAGTTTAGAGATGCAATAACTTGTTCAGAGTCTTATAGATAAGGAGTGTCAGAACTGGAATTGAAAGGGGCAGTTTGATTCCACAAATGCATAATATAGTTAACCACTATATTATGCTGCTGTTTTGGTGCATAATCAGAATGTGTTTCTAATTCTTCCAACTCCATATCTCACCTGAAAAGATTTGATGGATTCTGGCAACAAAGAATTATTGTCATCTCCTACCATTGTCACCTTCACCTCATCATCTGCCAGATTCAAGACTTGTAGGAAAATCTCTTGGGAACCTGGCTTTGGTGGAGCCATTGCCTTAGGACAGAGAACACACATCAGAGTCACTAACAAACAACCGTGTGGATACAAAGAGAACAGACATCTCAGTCCTATCTCTGATAGCCTATTCCAGTGGTCAACAAACTCATTAGTCAACAGAGCCAAATATCAACAGTACAATGATTGAAATTTCTTTTGGGAGCCAAATTTTTTAAACTTAAACTTCTTCTAATGCCACTTCTTCAAACTAGACTCGCCCAGGCAGTGGTATTTTGTGGAAGAGCCACACTCAAGGGGCCAAAGAGCCATATGTGGCTTATGAGCCGTAGTTTGCCAACCACGGGCCTAGTCCATCTAAGTCAGGATAACACAGTTTTCTCCCACTAAAGCCATATAGCTTAGGAAACTCTGAAGTTAGTCTGGAGGAGGAAACACCAGCTCAATGCAGCAAGCATAGATGTCAGGTAACAAACTTCATAATTTTTGACTCAGCTGTGGCCTCATACATCAATCCCCATTAGTGGCCATTCAATCTGCCAAAGGGTATTTGTGTAAGTATCTGGTAAGTTATCATATAAGCTAGTGTTTCCAAAGAGATGGTTGGATACCTTGATATAAGTGTTTGGAAATTCCTTGACAAAATATTCTGAATATTTCAGGTGGGAGCTGAGCTTTCTTTTCATTGCTATTCTACCTCTGTACCTACTAATTTATCACAAATACTAGAAGCCCGGTGCACAAACTTCATGCATGGGGTTGGGGAAGAGCTGTCCCTCAACTCGGCCTGTATCCTCTCCAATCTGGGACCCCTTAGGGGATGTCCAATTGTTGGTTTAAGCCTGATTGCTCCAGTATCAGGCCTAAACCAGCAGTCTGACATCCCTCTCACAATCCAGGACTGCTGGCTCTTAACCACTTGCCTGCCTGCCTGCCTGCCTGCCTGACTACCCCTAACAGTTTCTGCCTGCCAGCCTGATTGTCCCCTAACTGCTCCCCTGCTGGCTTGATTGTCTCCAACTGCCCTCCCCTGGCAGCCTGATTGCCCCCAACTTCCCTCCCCTGCTGCGACATGCCTCTTCCTCCAGGACCCACCTCCTCCACCCGTGCAGAGCTGTGGGAACCCTAGGCTTTATCACATAGAGCAGCCACTGGGCCCCGCCTCTAAGTGCGCATGACCATCTTGTGATGAGCATCTTGTGATGACGTCACGTGAGGGTGTACTGCCACCTAGGCTTTTATTATATAGGATGAGTTATGCACCTTCTTTTAAACAGGTACTATGCTAGGTCTCAGGCAATCAGAAGAATGAAGAAGATAGATAGGGTCCTGTACTCATGGAACTTAAGATTTATTGAACTCGCCAAACCGGTTTGGCTCAGTGAATAGAGCATCGGTCTGTGGACTGAAGGGTCCCAGGTTCGATTCCGGTCAAGGGCATGTACATTGGTTGTGCGCACATCCCAGGCAGGATGTATGCAGGAGGCAGCTGGTCGATGTTTCTCTCTCATCAACGTTTCTAGATCTCTATCCTGCTTCCTTCCTCTCTGTGGAAAATCAATAAAATATATATTTTTAAAAAGATTTATTGAACTCACATTAATTCTTGTCTCTACAACTGCCACAACTGCAAATGCCAGGCATGCTAGGATCATACCAACAGCCATTTTCCTAAGCGATCTGCAGAGGAGAGGGAGAGACATTTATATCTAAACTTTAGAGTTTAAAGGATAAAATCCAACCCCCCTAGGCCTACCATTAAAGACCTTTCCTGATTTGGCCCCAATTACTTTCCAGAGTGTTTCCTAGAACTCCCCTTCACACATATTTTCTTCTCCCTTTACTTGAGTCGCATTGAATGGTTCTTTGTAATGCACCACATTCCCCACATCTATCTTTGTTTATGTTTTTTCTATACATCATGTCATAATAACAAAAATAATAGTATGCAGTCAGATTAATTGAACATTCACCATATGCCAGGCACTATATATTATTACTTCATTTTCCTCTTGTTCAGAAGTTTTTCTTGACCCTGTCAGCAGACTTCTAACACTTCCCTGGCACTTTGCTCCATTATTAGGGCACTAACAGGGGTCCTCAAACTTTTTAAAGTGGGGGCCAGATCACGGTCCCTCAGAGAGCTGGAGGGCCGGACTATATGAACTACTAATTCCTACTGTAACACCTCGGCTGCGCTCACTGCCCAAAAAACCTGGCGGGCAGGATCAGACTCCTCTGCGGGCCGCATGTGGCCGCGGGCCGTAGTTTGAAGACCCCTGATGTAATAGTTATGTGGCACATGTTCCACCTCCTTATTAAACAGTAAACCTCTTGAGGGCAAGATTTGTGCCCTCGTTTGCATGGCGTGGTGCTGAGCCCACTTCAATGAATGAGTAAATGATAAAAGGCCATTTGAATATGGTAAAGTGGTCATTAAATGGAAATTGCTATTAAATAGGGAATTAGACAAGGCTTAAAACACTCTGTCAAACTGAACAATGAATAGCAAACACTTTTATGGGAGAAAGCAGTAAATAGGGACCATTCTATCCCCACTCTCACCAGGTCCCCTTAATTGTTTTATAGGGACAATGGGAGATTTAAAGGGATTCATTGTCATCAAGGCTTTAGACTTCTTTGAAGAGGCAATATTCAAGAACAAAGCAAAAAATTGGTTTAGGAGACCACTCTCATATACTCTTGAGTTTCCATGAAACTTTAGACATATCCCTTCAACATTGCACAGTTCAGTGAACAGTAATGGCTTAGACCAGTGTTTCCCAACCTTCTCTCATGATGAGAATCACCTGGTGGAGTTGTTAAAACACAGATTCCTGAATCCCAACTAAGAAGTGCTAATCTAGAATTTTTGAGAACATATAGGTAAAATTGCATACCTAACTTAGTGCTCTGTATATAACATCTGTGTTAGAGCACTAGTTAAGTATACAATTTTACCTATATGTTCCCAAAAATTCTAGTTTAGCACTTCTTAGTTGGGATTCAGGAATCTGTGTTTTAACAACTCCACCAGGTGATTCTCATCATGAGAGAAGGTTGGGAAACACTGGCTTAGACTGTCTACAATAAGAATTAATTCATTCTAATTCTCATCCTCTTGTATTAATGTTATGTAGCCTAACATGGATAAATAGAACCAGGGGGGGGAAAACACTATAAACCAAAACAAGTCATCACAAGGTAGAAAACTACTGACATTGAATCTTAATCAAACGGGGCAAAGATTGAGTCAGTCTGGAGGAATATAGGCATAATGAGCACTTACGATAAGTTAATTCCACACTTGGAGACCAGAGGATAAATGACAAGGTCAAACAATGGGATGAAGATAAGAACCAGGAGGGGATTTAGTACCTGAAATACCATGGTAAAAAAGATTAGTTACAAGTGTTCTCCTATCATAAGTGTGAGCATGTGCTCTTACTTGCTTTTGCACATCCTTTCTCACATCCAAAGACACTTTTCTCATACAAAGTACAAGATGATTCCATATCTCTTAGACTCTCTACACCTAAGACTCTATTTCCCTTGCATAGCACCTTAGTTTCCAGATATCCCAAGGAACCAGTTTCACTCTGAACCTGTTTTTCTGTCAATCAATTGGGTGTTCCAATTTTCACTTGTCATCTCCATTTCCACAGCCCAAAGGAAAATGTCATGGCCAGGAGAAACAGAAGGAAGAATTGGGGGTTATTGAACAAAGGGTTAAAAAAAAAAAAAAAAAAAAAAAAAAAAAGGAATAAGAGTTACCAAAGAACAGAGATTCTGACTTGGTTGCTCATACAACAAAGCCTTCTACTTTCTTTGACAACATTTCCATTAAACTGTGCCAGGGGGAAAAGTCCAATGCATATACTTTTCCTGTGAGCTCAAAACTTACTCTCCCTGGAGTTGAGTGAGAGCTACTTACTTTACAGAAGATGTAAAAGAGAAAGTGTGGAGTTTAAGGAGAATATTTTCATCCCTATGCTTAGCACTCTACAGCATACAAGGAAAAAATAACATCAAATTATGGTTGGCAATCCTAATATTACAGGTAGAGGTATAAATGAGGAAAGAAATAAGTTCCCATGACTACAAAGAAGTTCCCTACCTGCATCTGGTCCGGCTGAAGCACAATAAAACCCTGAAACATTATAATAAATTAAATTTAGAGGTGGCCAACGACAAGAAAAGCCTAAATCAACAGTCTTGGTAATTAACAGGCAATAAACATACCAGTAAGTTAAAATTCACCAGGTCTTTGGTTCAGCCACTATCATGCTTGTAAGGTTATGTGGGCTGAACAGAGTGTTAATGGCTTCAGGTTATTTGCTAGTATATTCTAGGTACTAATCTTTCCTTAACCTAGGAGAGCATAGTGTGTTTTTATTCATCTCAGTAACTGCAGTTGTTGGTAGTATGATAATTATGTGAAGGACAAGCTATCTGCTTTAGGGGAAAGATTCCCACTGATACATAGAGTTCTCCAAGGGGTCAACAGGAGGGCAATCATGGTAAATCCTGGACAACCAGAGGAAGGAAAATGGTAAAATTATATTTGGCAGGCTACAAAGAGGCTGGCTAATAAGACTCTACCCTCTTCACAACTGTGATGGCAAAAAAAATAAGACAACAATCTAGAAAGTGGAATAATTGAGAGCAGAGATGGAACTTTATGTGAGTTTGCCAAATAATGGAGGTTGGAAAAGAGATAAAATGCTTACAACTTTCCCAATTTTTCCATATCCATGGACAAAATATTCCATATGCAGGTCCCCTGCTGTGAATCTTGACTGTGATGGGGCCAGTCGTGGACTAGCCCCATTCAACCTGCCTCTGCTAGGTGGGGCAGGCTTAGATGGAAGAAAACCATCCCTATCCCAGGTCTGCTATCCTCTCCATACTTCCTCGTACACACTTAAACCTTTCCCAGACGTTGGTTCCTGATTTCTAAAGGTAAGATTCTGGGTTTTATTTCTAAACGAGATTTCTTTATTTTGCCTACTCAGAGTTTGCATGCTAAAGGCACCTGTCTTAGGACCTTCAGTCCATATTCAGGCAAAAACACAAAGAAATTAATTTCCCCCAACTATGGATTATAAAGAAAATAACAGACTTCTCTGGAAAAATCTCTTCAACTCACCAAATTCCTGTCCATCCTGGTGGCTTGCAAGGTCCACCGTGAACCCTAGGGCAGACGGATACTATTAGCAGAAATCCCTTTTCTGTGAGAGGGTAGGAGCTGGAAGAAAGTGGGGTGGGGAGCTTTCAAAAGAAGTATTCTTACCTGCTGTTCCAGAAGAGCCCAGAACATGGGCAATGGGATATAGAGGAACAGTATCCTGGTCAGTGCCTTAACATCCATAATGAGCTGCTTCTGCAACACAAGGGAAAGGAGGAACAGGCTAACGTGGTAGGCATGGTTTTCATGCTTGGAGTAGAGGTAGCCCAGAACAGTAAGAGAGGAGATTCAATGCCGCAGGAGGGAATCGGTTTGGATATCGGGAGAGATGTTACAGAGATATTTATATGATATTTCTGAAACTCCAACTTACTGGATATTTCTCAGCTGCCCAGTCCAGCCAGTGCTGTCGCTTTGGAATGTCCCTAGAACGGTTCTTGAAACGGTTGGAGATAGCAAACTAGGGCAGAGCATAGACCTCAGAGGAGAGACAAAAAGAAACCATCCCTACCTTTTTCAGTTCATCATCCCTTCTCTGAAACAGACATACTTCAAGTGACTTATTCCAACGCTTTACTCAGACATTGAATTTCAGAAACAATTTTATTTATTCTTATGTCTTTTGAAAAATTTAATTATTTCCATCATTATTTATTCTTGATTTACTCAGACATTGAATTTCAGAAACAATTTTATTTATTCTTATGTCTTTTGAAAAATTTAATTATTTCCATCATCTTTTATTCTCCCTGTACTCTTTTCCACCTCCACCCTCCTCCACCCCACAGCCACCACACTGTTGTTCCTGTCAATGAGTTCTTTCTCTCATTTTCTATATTTTGCTCAATCCCTCCACCCCACCCCCACTCTCCCCTACTGCCAACAGCTGTCATCCTGCTCTGATTGCTATTTCACTTAGCATAACGTTCTCCAGGTCCATCCATACTGTCACAAAGGTAACATTTTCTTCTTTTTTACAGCTGAGAAGTATTACATTTTGTAAATGTACCATTGCTGTTTTATCCACTCATCTACTGATGGACACTTATAACTATATTTCAGAAGATTTTTTTTTCCAAATTAAAAAATGATTAAGTTTTTTTTTGTTGTTGTTTTTTTTTTTTTTTTTTTTTTACTTAGTAGTTAAGTAGGGGCACAGAGGAAGACTGAGTAATCTCAGTTTTCCAAAAGGCACAGATACAGAACAGAGGTCATTGAGAAAAATGTATGTTTGAAGGTCTCTATGCTCAGCATAGCATCTCTTTGTATTTGATTGAAAAAGGCAGGTAGCCGGGACCGGTTTGGCTCAATGGATAAAGTGTCGGCTTGGGGACTGAAGGGTCCCGGGTTCGATTCCGGTCAAGGGCATGTACCTTGGTTGTGGGCATATCCCCAGTAGGGGGTGTGCAAGAGGCAGCTGATCGATGACTTTCTCTCATCGATGTTTCTAACTCTCTATCTCTCTCCCTTCCTCTCTGTATAAAATCAATAAAATATATTATAAAAAAAAGAAAGAAAAAGAAAAAGGCAGGTAAACAATTCATGTACTTACCCAGATACATTTGATAATTTGAGTCACTATGTTTCCTTCCGGAGGTGTTTTTTTGTACATTTTGCTTCCCATTGCAAACACAACTGCAGTTGATACACAAACAAGGTTCTTAGCTTCTCATTCAGCACATTCAGTACCCACGGCTAAGGACAGACTGCTGATGTGTAGGAGTGACTAGCAGATAATCTCATCAAGGGAGGAACCTCACTTACCCCTTCCTGACTTGAGAGTTATAAAAGTTATACAAAAAATTAAATGGTCAATTGTTAAAAGAGATGTCTGTTGAGACTTTTCTGTAGTCGCAGAAATGGAGGTCATCTTTGAGTTCTCACTCTTCTTCCTCCATCTCCACAAAAACCTGATATGTTACCAGCTTCCATTGATCCTCTTGCTTCACTCGGCTGCCTCTTTTCCACTACCATTGCTACAACTCTTATTTGACCTCACAGCTTCTACCCTGGGTTATTAAAATGGCCATCATCTAGTTCCTCAGTCCCTGGTCTATTCTTCCCTTATCTGATGTCAAATTAAAACTCTCTTCTCAGGGCCTACCTAACAAACCCAAGCCCCTGGCATGAATATCATCCCAAATAAATCATTGTCTTGATAGTTATTATTATTGCTAACTATCTATTGAAGGTTTATTCTTATATGTAAAGTGTTAAGCATTTTACATACATGAGCTGATATAACCTGACAAAATATGTACTACTCTCTCCACTTTACACATGAAGAAATAGTTGACTAAAGGAATTAAGCACCAGGTACAAGGTTACAAAGCTAGAAGTTGCTAGAAACTGCAATTTAGACCTGAGGCCTGTTTGATTCAAAAATGTATGCTCTTAAACATCAGAAAGCTTCTCATTTATTCATTCTTGCATTGAACCTAGATACTACTAGGAATAAAGTTTAAAAAAAAGACATGGCCTCTGTCCATATGTAACTCACCTCAGCTTACCATTTCCCACTTTATATTTTATTATAGAGAGTATCATATTTTCCGGCGTATAAGACGACCCCCTAATTTTATAGTTAAAACATAGGTTTAGGCCTATATTCGCCGTATAAGACTACCCCCCACTTCCGAGGCAACATCAGTTCTTTTTTAATAGACCGCCTCTCTAACTCAGCCAATCCAAGCAGGCTTTCTATGCATGCAAATTATACATGTTCTGTACCCGAAGCTACACTGTGTTCTAGTAAAAAGCCTGCTCAGATTGGCCAGAGTCAGAGAGGTGGTCTATTAAAAAAAGAACTGGTGTTGCCTCAGAAGTGGGGGGTAGTCTTATACGGTGAATATAGGCCTAAACCTATGTTTTAGCTGTAAAAATTAGGGGGTCGTCTTATACGCCAGAAAATACGGTAATGTTCTAATCACTATTCATCATTCCTACAAAAAATTCTCTTCTGTACTATTTCTGTTCTTAAACTTATTCTTTTCCCTTAATCTACATTTTTATTCTTTAATCACATCCCCTCAGCTAATTGTAGACACATTTTATTTTCTTACTTTTCCTTATACTTTCCAAATAATCAGTGATGAACTGATAATACTTTTATAATTATAAAGTGCTTTTGATTCAAGTTTATTAAATTTAGCTAAAATCAATGGGGAGACTGCAGCATAGATATACTTTCCTCCTCAAGGAATTTTCCTGCTCCAGCAAGATGTCCCTCTAGCAGACCATTTACCAAAGATGCCTTGTCAGTAGCATTTTCCAAAATCCTTACACTCAAGAATGCCTAAATTGCCTTAATTTTACCGAACTTAACTTTTTGATTTCTCCATCCCTCTCTGTCAGATTCAGGCTACCACCTTTTCTTTATTCATCCTCCATTTCCCCCATGCTCGTCCAAATAGCACTCTTTACAATTATAACCTTCTTATTGTTGATAGGGGGGAAAAATGGTTCAGGAAAAGAATGCTAATTCTGGGTAACAGAATGGGCAAATCAAGAGGTGTGTAGGCAAGAGGAAGATTTTGGATAGGGAATAAACTGACCCTGAGGCTGAGAATGATTCTAGAAAGAGGCTGGAATCTCAGGAATCTGATCTCAACAGTGACATTGGAATGATGAAAGAAAGGCCAGGTAATCAACTCAAAAAGGTCACATTTAAACTTCAAGGCTACTTTTAAAGAAGATGAGTAGGGACCTTGAGTTTCTAGTATCTTCTCCTTGTGGATGTAAGAAATGTCCAAATCTGTAGGGAACGGTATGAGTTCATTTGAGCCAAATTGATGACAATGCCAGGAAGCAAGATTTCAAATGCTCTGGAGAATGACAGTCATGTGGTTTCTTATATACATTTGGGATTAAGAAGGGGACATAAAGAATCTTACATACAGATGGAGAAAGCAAGGCAGGGATTGGATTACAAATTAGCAAGATTATGTGCTCCTCTGAGGGTAATTATACCTTTGAGGGGTCTGGGAAAGAGGCATTTCAAAGTTGTATTAACCTAGATGCACAAAAACAATGGACAGGGCTTGTGGAAGGCAAAGATAACATTTTACTAAAGCAGTTATATGCCTGGCCTGTTAGGAATGTATGACCAGATAACTCTGGGAGGTTACTTTTAGTCACTGAACATGTCAAATTTATTATAGAAACCCTTTTCATCATATCCCTCATATTGCCTCTTATGTCTTGAAAATGGAAACTCCCCTATCTTCCTGCCATCAAATCTATTTCCTGTATCCACACTCATCTTCTCCTTCCTCCAGTTATGTGAAAGTAATGTTCTTCTTCCTGTACAAAGGTAATTCTTATGTGTGCTTTCATACTGACTTTATTATCTTCAACCTCTTTCTCTAATGGAGTCTTCCCAATAATATTTAAACATGCTTCATACCCTCTCTTGACTCCATGTCACCTTAGAGCTATAAATACTGTTTTCCCTTTCCTACTTAAAATTTAGTAGTATTGCCGGGACCAGTTTGGCTCAGTGGATAGAGGGTCGGCCTGCGGACTGAAAGGTCCCGGATTTGATTCCGGTCAAGGGCATGTACCTTGGTTGCAGGCACATCCCCAGTAGGGGGTGTGCAGGAGGCAGCTGATCGATGATTCTCTCTCATTGATGTTTCTAACTCTCTATCCTTCTCTCTTCCTCTCTGTGAAAAATCAATAAAATATATATTTTTTAAAAAATTTAGTAGTATTTTATTATATATATATTTCTATTTTATATAGAAATATTATATATATTTTTATATAGAAATATTATATATATTTCAGAGAGGAATGGAGATGGAGAGAGAGATAGAAACAGCAATGATCAGAGAAAATCATTGATCAGCTGCCTCCTGCATGCCCCCCACTGGAGATCCAGCCTGCAACCCAGGCATGTGCCCTGGCTAGGAATTGAACCATGACCTCCTGGTTCATAGGTCAATGTTCAACCTCTGATCCATGCCATCCAGGCCTTTTTTCCTATTTCTTATTCACTTCCCAATCTTTTCCAATTAATTTTAAATCTCCACCAATATTCCATAACTGATGTCATCAAATTAATGACCTTCTTGTTGCTATATTTTATGTACATTTTTTACCTTAACTCAATTTCTCATTCAATGACATTTGTCACAGAATGATTTCCTTTCTTCTTAAAATATCCTTGGAACTCAAGAGAATACTACTGCCACTTTGGCCATTCCTTTATATCATTTGTGAGCCTTTCCTCTTTGCCTATCTTTAAATGCTGGTATTCCTCAGGGTTTTATCCTAGCCTTCCTTTTGCTTTATTCTTATTATCTCTTAGTTATTTTCACTATTTTCATGGCTTAATTGCTATACTTAAACTCATAGCTCTAGATATTTCTCTATAGCCCAACATTTATTCTGAGCTCTAAACCTGTACTTAAAAATAACTGCTTGGAACTCTATATGTTACAAGATCTAAAATGTAACATATTCAAAACTAAATTCATTGGTATTGGCCCAAACCTGTTCTTCTTCATTATTATCTTAGTTAATAACCCCCCTCTCTACCCGCTGCTCAAAGTCAGAACCCTCACTTCACATATTGAATCAAATTCAAGTTTTATCAATTCCACCAAGTGAGACAAGGTGAGCTGAGTGAGGCATTCACCTTGAGCACAAAATTTAATGAAGTGCCAAAACTTCAGTAATCAAGATAAATAGTATTCTTCACTCACCTTTAACCCACCCTTTGCCCACATTAGTTACTGAAAAATAATAATCTGACAGTCATTCCTTTGTTCAAAAGCTTTTTGTAGCTCTTCACTCCTCTCTTCTGATAATGTTCTAATTCATTAGTTGCTTAAATAATTAGAACTCTCATTAACTGGTTTCTGTCTATTTCTCAATTTTCCTCATTTATGTGCCAGGCGATCTGAATCCTTTTAATATCTTTGAATATGTCATACTAACTCTCGCTTCCTTGTCTTACAGATACCATGTCTTATTTCTGTTTCACTTCCAATCTCTTCTCTGTTAGTTCTTTAGTTCTCCCCTTAGATGTCATTTCTTTAGGAAAACGTTTTTTGATCCTCAAAGTCTTAGTCAGGCATCCCTCTTCTGTGTTCCTATAGCTTTTTATATACTTTCCCAGTTGTGACACTGACTGTACTATTTTGTCTGCTTGTTTGTCCCTCTTCCTGCTAGACTGTGTCATGCACCAACGTGACCCCAGTATCTAACACAGAATCTGACACATAATAGGTGCATTAAATAAATGTTTGGTTGAATGAATACATTTTCAAAAATTGATTAATTAAATTGTAGTGAAAGGCCAGAGGACTAAGTTATTTATTAGAACCAAGAAAAGTGAAGCAGCTGATTAGTAATGATAGCTATGCTTGCTTAGCTTTCATAATTTATTTTTAAAATTTCCCTTGCAGCATCTCTCTTGGTCTCATAATTACTCTATGTAAACATCATTATTTGACAATAATCCAGAGAAGAAGACATAGTCCTAATCACTGGAAACCCAGGAAACTATTTGGGAAAATGGCTTCAAAAGGAGAAGGAAGCAGTATTATCATAGCTCTCCTGAAGAACACAAGCATTTCGTTGGAAGTGGAATTGGAATCTGAGTGTTACTATTAGCCACCTCCTGATAGAAAACAATCACACTGAACATTGTGAGACTCTGGGCTCTTTTTCCTCTGTTGAGTTTTTTATGTGTCTTAACTGGACATCTTCCAAGGGGGTGTTATCCAAAGGCTCAGAGTGAGAACAGGTTTCCAGGTCAGTGATCAGAAACAATCATGCCCGAATTTCTCATCACATTGCATAAACTGAGCAGCCCCTTTCCTCTTCCATCACTGGGCTCTTGATGGTAAAGAGAATGCCACTTGATCTAAGTTGCATGAGTCACCACCTACTTATCCAACTCCTCTTAATCTCTTGGCTCCTCATATTCTCAGTGCTCCTTGGGAGAACTGCAGAACAGGGCAGAAACAGCTAAACCCAGAAGTGACTTTATAAGTCTCAAAGAATTAAATGTATCTTTCAATTACCCGGTGAAATAAACTAATAGTTTGAGAGAAAGGGTTATCTTCCTTGCTTCCCCACATGTTGTAGTGTAGAGACGACACATAAGAATTACCTAGATATTTTAAAAAGTACAGATGCTCAGGCCCTATTCCACAAAGAAACTAATTTAGTTGGACCTACATCAAGCCCATGGCTCAGTTATTTTTTCAAAAGCTCTCTAGAAAGATTTCTTCTTATTAGTTATGTAACCTTGAGCACTTTTTAAAAAAGGTTTTTTACTTCAGTGAATTTATCTCCAATGTTTAGGGGAAACCCCTACAGTAACACCTACCTAAAAGAGTATGAGGAATGGGTAAAATCATTTGTGTAAAGTGCTTACCCGAGGCCTTACATTGGCCGGCATCAGTGGTTATTAGTTTCCTCAGCCCCTGGACTTACCAAGAGCTATCAGCATAAGCAATCCTGGAACTCCAAAAGCCAGTGCATAGCAGTCTTTCCCGAAACACTGCACATCTCCTAAAGAAAAAGAAAAAAAAAAAGCAATCCTGAATCTTGAGTCCTTGATGTTCTGCAAGCTCAAGTTTTTCAGGTTGTAGACGTAAACATCCACAATCTTTTTGGGGGGGGTCAGACTAATCAAGATTGAAAGAGATTATCTCAGGTTTTCGAGTCCTTATAAGGGGATGAACAGCAAGAAGTCTTGGACAGATTTTTGTCTGGCCAAATAGAGCTTTATTGAGGGCCCCTCTGAAAAGATTCTAACCTCTTAGCATAGGCGTGACAAATGTAGAAATCAAGCTCCCTGCGTTGATGGAGAGGTAGAAGACTGAGAAGTATCTACTCCGTTCCTCTTCCTGAAACAAAAAGGAAACATTATCAGTTCAATATAACTCTTAGCTGCACTCGACCCAATGTTCATATTCAGCGAGAAGCACATATACTTAGACTTGAGACCTGTCTGACCATATACAAACATTTACCCATCTTTCAAACCTGGCTCACCACATACAAACATTTACTCATCTTTCAAACCCTAGTTTAAACACGCATCTTTAACATTCTTTTACCCCTTTACCTGGACCAAAAATAATCATCCTGTGTACTATGCCACTACTGTGTCCTATATACTAGATATATAGTAGTATATATATTATATTATTTTTTATTTAATGTCTGTTTCTTTCAGTAGGTTGTGAGTTCCTTTAGGACAGAAATGTGTTAATTCATTCCTGCAATCCCCACTGTCTTCTATAAGACCTGCATAAATTACAGACTAAATAGATATTTATTGACCAAATGAAGCAAAGGATTGATTGAGTTAAAGAAAATATTTTGTGGAGGAGGAGGATCCAAGATGGCTGCTCGGGTATACACCTAGCCGCAGCAGCTCACAACAATTTCAAGGGAATACAACTAAAATGTAGAGTGGACATTGCCCAGAGCTACAGGTAGTCGACTGACTGAAAACTCTACAATAGGAAGGAGGGAGAAAACCAGAAGGAAAATCAGAGGAGCTGAAAAAAAGCCTAAGGTACGGAGACATGCTGCGCGCTCGCACGCACGCGCGCGCGGAGAGGTCGCAGCCGGAGAGGAGGAGAGGGCTGGGTGCTGCCTGGCGTTCCCTAGCAGGAAGGAAATAGAACCCCCAGCCTGGGCTGAACCCCCGAACCGGCAGCGCTGAGCCCCAAGTTATGTGCCAGACCCTGGGGACCCAGGCTCCGGCAGGGGGAGACAATCCCGGGGGACTGCGAAATGCGGGGCCCCCGGAGTCGCACGCACATGGCGCGCAGAGGACTGAATGTTGACTCTGATGCTGGATTACCCTAGCCGGAAGAAACAAAGCCTCCGGCGGCAGCTCTGAGCCTCAGTCCAGACCGCCCCGAACTCCAGGTCTGGGCCAGTCCCTGGGGACCCAGGCTCGGGCAGGGGAGACAGAGCTGTGAGGTGGAGTCCTGGGAGCGCGGCGAAAGGCCGAGCCCCCGGAGTCGCGCACACTGTGCGCAGAGGACAGTCTGTTGACTCTGATCCTGGACTCCCCTAGTGGGAGGGAGAAAGAAAGCCCCAGACTGGAGGAAGGCCACGAGGAGCAGGAGCCCCTGCCGGACACCGGCCAGCCGGGCGCCAGCAAGGAGCCGGGCGACGGGGCCCCCAGTGGGGGGGGGTGCCCCTGAGCCTTCGACTGCTGAGCGCTGGCAACGGAGCCAAGGACGGGGGCTGCTTCCTGGGCGGCGCCGACCCCGGCAACAGGCTGGAGCAGCGCGGGAGCCCGCGGAGAACAAAGGGGTGCCACAGGCCAACCTGCTGAGCTCCCAGGACAAGGAGGAAGAAACCAAAGAAGTTCTCAATGTGAAGAAATCAAGTGAGAGCAAATGATAGTAAAATTACTTAAGAAAGAATACAAAGAAGATCTTGAAAAATCAAAGACTAGTCAGAACTCAACGCACCAGCCAACATTGCAACATAAATGCGTTTTGTTTTGTTTTTTTAAAAGAAAAAAAAAAAGAGAAAAAAGGGACAGAATGTTGGAACAGCGGCGACCAGGCCTAGAGTGGCCAGGCACAAGGCAGTGGCAGCTGGGCCCGGAGCAGCAGTGGCCAGGCCCCAGAGCAGCAGCAGCCAGAACAAGAGCATCAACGGCCAGCACTGGAGCAGCCAGACCTGGGGCAGTGGCAGCCAGGCCTGAGGCAGAGGCGGCCAAGCCCAGGGTGGCCAGTCCAGGAACACCCAGACATGGAGTGGCTGGGCCCGGAGAAGCCCGGCCCAGAGCAGTCGGGTTGGGAGCAGCCAGGCCCAGAACAGCAGTAGCCAAGCACGGAGCATCCAGGCTGGGAGTGGCCAGGCTCGGAGCAGCCGGGTCGGGTGCGGCCAGGCCTGGAGCAGCGGCGGCCAGGCTGGGAGCGGCCAGGCCCGGAGCAGCTGGGTCTGGTGTGGCCAGGCCTGGAGCAGCGGCTGCCAGGCTGGGAGCGGCCAGGCCCAGAGCAACAGCTGCCAGGCTGGGAGCGGCCAGGCCCGGAGCAGCCGGGTCTGGTGCGGCCAGGCCCGGAGCAGCGACTGCCAGGCTGGGAGCGGCCAGGCCCGGAGCAGCCGGGTCTGGTGCGGCCAGGCCCAGAGCAGCAGCTGCCAGGCTGGGAGCGGCCAGGCCCGGAGCAGCCGGGTCTGGTGCGGCCAGGCCAGGAGCAGCGGCTGCCAGGCTGGGAGCGGCCAGGCCCGGAGCAGCAGCTGCCAGGCTGGGAGCGGCCAGGCCCGGAGCAGCCGGGTCTTGTGCGGCCAGGCCAGGAGCAGCGGCTGCCAGGCTGGGAGCGGCCAGGCCCGGAGCAGCCGGGTCTTGTGCGGCCAGGCCCGGAGCAGCGGCTGCCAGGCTGGGAGCGGCCAGGCCCGGAGCAGCAGTTGCCGGGCTGGGAGCGGCCAGGCCCGGAGCAGCCGGGTCTGGTGCGGCCAGGCCCAGAGCAGCGGCTGCCAGGCTGGGAGCGGCCAGGCCCGGAGCAGCCGGGTCTGGTACGGCCAGGCCAGGAGCAGCGGCTGCCAGGCTGGGAGCGGCCAGGCCCGGAGCAGCCGGGTCTGGTGCGGCCAGGCCCGGAGCAGCGACTGCCAGGCTGGGAGCGGCCAGGCCCGGAGCAGCAGCTGCCAGGCTGGGAGCGGCCAGGCCCAGAGCAGCCGGGTCTGGTGCGGCCAGGCCCGGAGCAGCGACTGCCAGGCTGGGAACGGCCAGGCCCGGAGCAGCAACTGCCAGGCTGGGAGCAGCCAGGCCCGGAGCAGCCGGGTCTGGTGCGGCCAGGCCCGGAGCAGCAGCTGCCAGGCTGGGAGCGGCCAGGCCCGGAGCAGCGACTGCCAGGCTGGGAGCGGCCAGGCCCGGAGCAGCCGGGTCTGGTGCGGCCAGGCCAGGAGCAGCGGCTGCCAGGCTGGGAGCGGCCAGGCCCGGAGCAGCAGGGTCTGGTGCGGCCAGGCCCGGAGCAGCGGCTGCCAGGCTGGGAGCGGCCAGGCCCGGAGCAGCAGCTGCCAGGCTGGGAGCGGCCAGGCCCGGAGCAGCAGGATCTGGTGCGGCCAGGCCAGGAGCAATGGCTGCCAGGCTGGGAGCAGCCAGGCCCGGAGCAGCGGCTGTCAGGCTGGGAGCGGCCAGGCCCAGAGCGGCCGGGACCGGAGCAACCGGTCCCAGAGCAGCCGGGTCGGGTGCGGCCAGGCCTGTAGCAGCAACAGCCAAGTCCAGAGCAACTAGGTCGGGAGCGGCAGTGACCAGACCCGGAGCAGCTGGTTGTGGAACGAACCAGAGCAACAGAGGCCAGGCCCGGAGCAGCCAGGCCCGAAACAGCTCGCTCCTCGCCTGTACCTGCCCACGGCTGCCTCTCAGACATGGCTGGAAACTTTTGCGGGAACTTGAGGGTCTGCTGAATCAAGTGATGAAGGCTTAGATCTGGATGTGTTGAGTTAGTATAGCGCTGGGGTGTTGATCTGTGAGTGCCTTGGGTGGGGCCTGGATGAGGCTGGTTGACCTATTTGGAAATGTCTTTTGTGTGAAGTATCATTGGGCATGTGGAGGTATTATTGATATGAGAAAATGCTAAGTAACAGATTTACTATCTGAAAAGGGATTTACTATCGGGGAGAGGGAGGGAGGAAGAGACTGAACATAAACTGTGCACCTATGGATGAGGACAATGGGGGATGGGGAGGGGGCAGAGGGTGGGGTGGGAACCTGGTGGAGGGGGGAAGAAATGAGGAACCTTTGTAATAATATGAACAATAAAGATTGATTTAAAAAAAAAAAAAAAAAAAAAAAAGAAAATATTTTGTGGAATGTGTGGCAAGACTAGCATTAGAACTTAGGACAGCCAAGTAAACTGCTGATCAAGTAATTTACCTAGTGCTTATGGGAAGTCTGCCAGAAAGTATAAAAGGAAGCTGATGAAAACTTGGAGATGGGTTTATCCTATGATTAAATATCTTTGTGGAACAGTTACCAAATGAAGCAATTTTCAAATAAAGTTGCTAATGCTTTATTCATTGCGTACTGCTCTGCTTCATTTTAGCACCCCACATCTTTTTCTGACACAGGACAATCTGTCCTTCCCATTTCCTATTTTACAGTGTATTTCACTTCTTCTTCTGCTCCCTACTTAAACCTTATTTCACATACATATTTGTATAATTTATAATGAACAAAATCCCACTTGCCAAAGTTTTGTTATTTCTACAAATTCAGTAAGCAATTATGAACTCTGGATCCCCAGACATATAAAGAATACCAAATGATTGCTAAAATGGTCTGAAGGATAGAAGACTATTTGAGTTAAGACCACGGGAAGATAAAACACAGAGAAAACAGAGAGAGAAAAACTAGAAGCATGATAAATATCTATAGAAGAGGGAATATATACATGAAGACAGACCAAAACAGAAAACTGAGAGCAAAAAACAAAGTCAGAAAATTCGGCTGATCTAAGAATAGACAGTTCCCCTTGCTTAGTTCTCACTACTTCCTTATACAAGTTCAATTTTACTTCTTTTATACTGGTTTCCCTCCCTTTGACAATGTAAAGTATTTAGGAAAAGAGAAAATGTTCATCCATACCAGTGATTTTCATTTTTTTCATCTCATAGCACACATAAACTGCTAAAATTACTAAAATTCTGCAGCACACCAAAAAATATATTTTTTACCAATCTAACACACACACATAAAATAGATATAATTTTGATTCGTTCATACCAGATGACTATTGTGTTGGCTGTTGTTATTTTTTTATTTGGCAATCTAAAGGAAAGAGGTCAGTACTCCTGACTAAATAGTCAGGCATTGCATGTTTATAAAATTATTGTGACACACTGATTGAAAACCCCTGATCTAGATAAGTTCATCTAAAGCAACTCATTCTGCTTGGTCACTTTGCCCTTTCATAGAATCTCAAAGTTAAAGATATTAAATCATCTTTATACTACTCATCCCCTCCCATTCCCAAAGTGCTTACGACATTTTTTCCTAAATACTTCAAGTGAGTGTAAATTCATTACTTCAAACTCTATTTGAAGTTTTTCTTTCTTTCAAGCAAAAAGCTAGTTTCCTATAGTTTTCGCTCATTGGTCTCAGGCTTAATTCCTGACATCTGTCCAAAATCTATAGAAAGCTATATTTTTTCATTCTTTTTTTTTAATATTTTTCATTCTTATTGAGGCTATCTCCCTTTCCCTCAACTTTTCTTCATATTTTTTTTTGTACATATACCACCCTGGTCACTTTCTTTTGAACATTTTTCAGTTTTTCTCTCTATTAATGACCCATACCCAGAATGGAACATAACTCCTCAGATATCATCTCACCAATGTTGGCAAATGGCTACCTGCCAGGTACCTCTTTTAACATCTGCTCTGCACTCTTAGAAATACATGATTAACAGGACTCTTACATGTGTTTTTTCAAACTGGTCTCCACCAAAAGCTGCCACACAGGGTTTGATACCTCCTGTTCCCAAAGCTATTAGACTCAGGCCGCCCAATGATAGGACTCTGAAATGAAGAGGCAAGGACACTAATCATATTGATATTAAACATAACAAGTAGAAACTGAATATAGAGCTACAAGAGGGGAAAAAATGTATACAAGGATAAAGATCCCTTTACATTTCTAACCTGTGAGCACTTTCCATCTGTCTTCACTCCTAGGAAAGACTTGGGGGTACTTAAGAGCTTTGTGAACCTTGAGTCTCTGCCAGGAAGTATTTATTACATGGGAGGATTTTGTCCCTGACATTTTCATTTATCCCTTGTGTACAACAAATAGAAGTAGGTACTATAGCAACTTCAAAATTAAAACTCTGGTTGTCAATTTTGTCTTAGTCAAAAAGACACTTGAATAGAAAGACCGTATGAATCCTTATCCCATATACTATTACTGAATACAAAACAAAATGTTAAAATTCATCATAATTATTAGAAGTGTCATTGATTTTTAATGGGACAACAATAAGGGGGTATCTAATATTTGTTAAATTTCAAACAAAGTTCTTAACTCACTAGATGAATACATGTATAGGCACATTATAAACATGAATACACATGACCTGGTTCATGAACAATTGTAATCCTCTTTGTTGATTGAACCAACAGACATCAAAAGCAATCAAATATTTCTTGCCTCATAAACATCAGTAGCTTTAGTAAAAATGGATAGAGCAACTGCGATATATGCAACCACATGTAAATGGAAAATATCCAAGCTTGAATATAACTTCTAGAATGAATTACAAGGAAATGTTACAGACATTTTTTTTTAGCCCTGGTAAAGTACAGATGCATGAATGGATGCATAGGTGAGGGAATATGGAGGACATAACAGTTTTAAGCATACGATGAGTTTTTATGAAGAGGATACCAGCTAGGCATCCTAAAAATCCCCAAATATTTAATAAAAACAAATGAATTCAGATAAAGTATGAAGGAGTTCAACTGGTAAATAACTTTTTCTTAACGAATTTGGTAATAAAACAACAGTAGGCTGTAAAATAAAGGGATATCTCTGGTAAGAAAACAGAAAATAATCTGTAATAAAAGCATAAGAGGTTTACCTAATGGAAGAAAACTAGATCTGTTTATTCCATGATTTTACTCACGTGTGTACCATGTGTCCCCCCAGTATTGGTAAGGCTCCCAAGGACTTGATCACATGGCCAAGTACATACACCAAGGATAGGTACATAATTGTCCTGTTGAGAGAGTTAAATTAGTCAATCCAAACAGAATTCAGAGACTTAAGCAATTCAGACTCAGAGTTCATACTATTCTCAGTGCCAGAATAAATAAAGTGAAAAGAGAAAGGGGTGGAGGAGGAAAAAAAATTCCTGAGAAATGCAAATAGAAGTAATAATGGTAAATGAAGTAAATAGACTAGAAAAAGAGAGACAAACTCTTTGCCTTGTGTTAGAGGTAATGGACATTCCCTTTAAGCTCCTTTCTTGTGTATTACCTCTCTTTTCTCCCTTACTCTCCTCACACACAGAGCATTCTTGCTCTGATACAGATATATCGAGGCCAGAATAAATTTGTAGTGAGCGATGATGTTTTAAAGTCGGAGAACCAGAAGAAGAGGATATTTTGAGATGTTTTTCTCAAGGAATATCTTTGGCTCCAGAAATAGACAAGGGTCAAGGAAAAACTCCAATTAAACAGAAAAAAGGAATGGCTCATACAAACTTTCTCTAAACCCAACCATTAAGATATAGAGAGAGGTTGCCGAAACCGGTTTGGCTCAGTGGATAGAGCATCAGCCTGAGGACTGGAGGGTCCCAGGTTCGATTCTGGTCAAGGGCATGTACCTTGGTTGCTGGTACATCCTCAGTAGGGGGTGTGCAAGAGGCAGCTGATCGATGATTCTTTCTCATCGATATTTCTAACTCTCTATCCCTCTCTTTTCCTCTCTGTAAAAAGTCAATAAAATATATATATATTTTAAAATATAGAGAGAGGTAATGGGTTCTGAGGTTCAGCTTAGTCATTTGAACACTTGGTTTAATTGTAATATCTGCCAAAGTTGCTTCATGGGCAATTTAACCAAGAGTGAAAAAAGGAGCCACGGAGTCTGAATAGACTTGCCAGTGATAAAGATCATGCAGCTGGTAGAGACTGCCTGTTGTGTTGTTTACCCTAGAAATCTGAATGGCAATTAGAAAGTAGAAGAGTGCGGAATTTTGATAAGGACATATCTAGAACTATAAACATTGAAATTAGACATACAGCTACATTTATAGTACACTTCTTAGGTATATGACCACTAGCAATCTCTTTCTATATAAGTAGAATGTAAGTTCTAGAAGGAACCTTGGAAATTATATACTAGTAGTTTACATCTGTGATTTTAAGTATTACATGCTAATGTGAAATATAAAGAATGGAATGAAGGTATCAGAGAGAGGCTGAAGATACCAAAAACTTAGGATGTGGATTTCTTATTTTAAATATCTAATCTTCCTAAGTTGGCATTCCAGGGAAGGAATCTTAGAAGATTTATAACGGCAAGTAGGGGATAACAAGTTGGGTGACTAATTAATATCAGAAGAAGGGGCCAGGGTTTCGCAAAACATTTTGTAGGGCCTTCTAGAGAAAAGTTCTCTTTGTTGGAATAAAAGGGAAAAAATAGAAAAAAAATTGGAATGAAAAAAGCACTGAAAAAAGGCCAGCTCTCATGAGCCCAAAAGAGATGATCTATGTTAGATCATCAGACAGAAAAATCAAAAGGAGTCTGAGTTGGAGTAATAGAGTCTGAGTAGGGAGATCAGAGAAAAATCAAATTATTGGACTAAATTAATAAGAGAAGTGTAGGTGGTGTAGATGGAAAATAGGCAACTTTTCAGGTAAAAGACTCAGGGAATTAGTACAGGATATGAAAAACATAAGAGAGGAATCTAATGGCAGGAAATTAATAGAAGGAGAAAAAGGTCGAGAGAGACATGGAAAGACCACATTTGAAATGAGATCACTGGAATCATTGTAATTTAAACCATATAACACAGACCTGTTTTAAATAGACTTGACCTAGCTTCCATTTGCAAATGAGGAAAATGGAATCTAAAGAGATCAAAAGGCAGTCCTAAAGTGATATTCCAATTAGTATTTGCATTAGGTCTAAGAACTTCTACTTTCTAACTCATAGTCCAGTGTCCTTCAGGTTTATTGTGGTCAGGTTAATGTGGAAAAAGAAAAAGAAATAGAAGATCTTCTAAATTTTACCAGAAGTAATTTTAATTAGAGCTTAGGAACTGAGGGGTATGTGTAGTGATGGCAAAGGAAGATACCTAGTGTGAAGAGAGCAATTTCTGACCAGACAAAAAAAAAGATAGCAGAGGGGATGAAATGCTATAGACTCACTAAGGAGAAAGAGAAAGGAGAGAGTAGAGGGGATATCCAAAAGCATATTTGACAATAAACACATTTAAGAGAGTGGTTGTGATTGCCAAGGTCGAGTCTAGACTGATAGGCATAGGGCACAGGGTATAGAAAACCAATACTAGGGATAAAAGTCATCTTCCTGCTTGTCCACAGCTATCCTCATATGTAGAACTATAAACATTGAAATAAGGCATACAGCCACATATATAACAAACTTCTTAGGTATATCACCACACTAGCCTACATTTGAGTATATGAAGGTGAATAAATTTACTAGTAGAGACATTTATTAGGCACTCTTCTAGGTGCTATGGATAAAAATATATATGAGATCTTATTTTCTCTTCAGAAGAAAATATTAGACTTATACACAAATAATTATAATAAGATAGAATTTGATAAATGTCATATGGGGGTAAAAAATAAAAGTTCAGAGAAGATTAGGTTACTTCTGACTATCAATAAGAGTGAGGGGCAGAGAATAATCCATAACATAGGTGGCCTTTGAACTGAGCCTTACAGGATTTGGAGGAAGGAAATTCCATGAAGTAGAAATAGTGCAAACAGACATAGAAAAGATATGCACTGACTATTGTTAGGGGAACATTAGTAGTATTCAGTTTTTCTTTAGTAAACAGTCTTGAAAGGGAGTGTGACAATAAGAGCAGGAAGGTCAGTGAGGATGAGTCAGCAGAAATTTTTGAGCAGAGTAGCAATGTGAACAGAGATTTCTTTCAGGAAGATTATTTTGGCAGTCATGTATAGGCTCAATTGTAAGAAAAGGATATGGTAGGCTGTGATGACATTGTACTTGTCTAGTTCAATAGCCCAAGTTAGAGGTAATGAAGACCAAAACGCGAGTTGTGGCAATTAATGGCAGTGAGATTCACTGTTGAAGAGGGATAAATGTGAGAGATATTATAGAAATAGAATTGGTAGAACTTGATAACTTATTGAATGTGAGTGTATAGGTTTGGGAAGTGAGGATAAGATGGAACATCCAGGAGATGAATGGCACTATGCAGTTATGAAATTATAGAGTTGGAGGAGCTATCTGCATATTGCTAATATTGACACCATAGGATCTGCTAAAAAAGAATTTTGGGAAATAGAAAACAGTAAAAAAAATATACCCTGGGGAATTGCCTACATTCAGAAAAGAGTGATGTAAACAAAAGCCACAAAAGTCAAATAAGGAAGAATCCAAAAAAGTATGATGAAAAAAATCAGAAAATGCAGTGTTAGAGAAGCCCTGGAAGTTTCAAGAATATAGGAACAATAAACAGACTAAAATGTCAAAATAAATTCAAAGTGAATAAGAATCTAGAAAAGACTGCTGAAATTTGTCAACAAAGAGATCACTATCACCTTAGCTGGTTTGCTGAGCATTGGCTCAAGGACCAAAAGGTCTTGGGTTCAATTCCCAGTCAAGGGTATGTATCTTGCAAGAGCCAACCAATCAGTATGCCCCTCTCACATCAATGTTTCTCTCTCTCTCTCTCTCTCTCTCTCTCTCTCTCTCTCTCTCTCTCTCTCTCTTTCTCTCTCTCTCTCTCTCTCTCTCTCTCTCTTTCTCTCTCTCTCTCTCTCTCTCTCTCTCTCTCTCTCTCTCCCTTCCACTCTCTTCTAAAAATCAAAGAGATCACTATCCTTAGAGAGGAATTTCAATAGGATAAAGAGATGATTTATGCTACATTTTATTGTACTTACCACAATCCGCTGCTCTTCATTAACAGCAGTTGAATATGAACAGTGTGAAGCAGGTATTTGTGTCTTACTCATCTCTTTACTCCCCATGTTTATTTTAATAAATGGAAGTTTGATAAACATTTATTGAATTAAATTCTATCAGATCAAATTGAATTGGATTCTATTGCATTACATCATATTACTCTGCCCTCAGGAGTGATAATGAAGAATGAGGAAGGAAGGCAACAAATATAAATGATTCTTTTAAAAAAAATTTGGAGATAATGGTAATAAGACAAAGAAGACAGTTTGAAAGGAGGGTCAACAATAGTCTTGTTTGTTTAAAGCTCTCAGAGATTTGAACAGGCTTCTAGGTACAGGAAAAGACCATCTCTGTGGGAGAATTTGAAGGCGAGAGAGAGGAACACTGAGTACAAAAACTCTAGGGAAAGTAAGTTAGGTAATGGTGACAAATATGTGAAAATTCATCAAGCTTTACACTAAGACTTCTGGATTTTGTACTTTATTTTAATTATACCTCAATAAAAGTAACTTTAAAAAATAAAGAATACTTCAAAAAGGTTTGAGATTGAAGCCATAAGTAGAGGTTGTTGTATTTTCTCTGAAATAGACAGGAAACTATTCACCATATCCCAGAAGTATACTTCAACTTTAAAGGAAATCATTGGAAGTACTGGTTATATATGTGAGTCTTTTATTCTATAACTGAATAGAGACCATAGCTTATGCTTTTTATTCTGCACATAGTGCCAACTCCCTATTTGGATGGGCTTGGTAGCTAATACTATAGAAGGAGCAAACATAGTAGATCTCAGCTACCTATATACCATCCCCATGTCAAGTAAAAAACAAACTGTTTAGTACTTTACACATAGGTTGTAGCTATTATAAAGCACTGATTAAATACTTTAGAACAATGACTATATAAAGGCCAAAGTGATATATAAATCAGTGTTTCCTAAGAGATTTCCTTGAAACACTAGGTCCACAAGATACTCTGAAAAAAATATCCTTTGGTCAAACAAGTTTGGGAAACACTATGTGCCATAACCTTCTCTTTGAGGTTTTCAGTGCATAATAGCCTGTTAAAGGCTATAAGAAGTCATGCAGTAAAGAAACATTTTAAGCTGAGTTCAACCTAGCATTTTTCAAACTTATTTCGCCATGATATCTTTATCTTCCTATATAACACTCATTATTATCCTATACAGCAGATTTTCAACAGAATGTACTTTGAAAATGCTAATTCAGATAAATGTATAGATGACAAGTCCACAGAAAATAACTGGGTGATGGATATCTAAGCTCCATCTCCAGTCTATGAGGTGAATGTTACAGAGGACAATGATAGCATTATCCTATATCCTATAAATGTCTCTTGGTGCTATTTTCAGGAACTTAAAAGATGCTGAACTGAACAGACCATTAGTCTAACTCCCTGGTCGGCAAACTGCGGCTTGTCAGCCACATGCAGTTCATTTGCCCCATGAGTGTGACTCTTCCACAAAATATCACATGTGGACGTGCACGTACAGTGCGATTGAAACTTCGTGGCCCATGCATAGAAGTCGGTTTTTGGCTCTCAAAAGAAATTTCAATCATTGTACTGTTGATATTTGGCTCTGTTGACTAATGAGTTTGCCAACTACTGGTCTAATTCATAAAAATGTTTAAACTCTTAAGAAGAAAACTACAGAAATAGGTTAGAGAAGAGAATAAGAGTTGGTATAAGAACTGAAAAAAGGGACTCATAGATACCAAAGAAATTGGGATGATTCAACATGGAGAAGAGATGGCGAGTATATCAAATAACTACACTGACATCTCTAAAATTATAAATATTCTGGTGGTTAGCAATCTTTATTTCCCCTGAGATCAGAACAAGAATTAGTCTTAGTCTACAGGATAGAAGATTAAAATTAGATTTAAGAAAAACAAGAACTCCTAATTGAAAAGGATGTGAAAATATTGGAAAAACTGATAATGAAAAGAAATATCCTTCCTATGTGTCTGTCTTAGAGAGATTCTATTCGTCGTGGATGATATGGGTTGGGAAAAAAGGCTCTAAGTGGTAGCTTCTGCACAATTAATCTGTGAACTTCTGACGGTGTGATCTTCCATCTTCCTTACTTGAATTTTCCCAACCATGAGTCAGCAATGGCGGCTCCCAGAATGGGAGTGAAATAACAGAGGCTGCTGAAGGCATGGTATACAGATGTGGAAGTGTCTTCATTCCAATGCAGGAAATACAGGAAATACAGGGTCAGCACAGCTGAGGTGAACAAAAAAAAAAATGAAGGAAATTAAGATAGGTGCATTAAAGTGACTCATGGAAAAGAAGTACATTTGATCTGTGGTCTTTGAAGGTTATTTTCAGCTTCAACACTCCTAGCAGTGTAATGACTGAGGAGTGATTACCAGGCAGTAGAAGCAGTGCCCATCAGAGTTGTGAATGGGATAGTGCTTAGGGTACAAATGCAATACTCCTCCCTTCAGTCTATGTTCACACATAGCATTATTTAGGCCAATCATAAAGGTAATATGATGCTTCTAATATTCCTCCCATCTCCTTTTCAGCAATGGTACATTCATAAAACCGAGGACCAGATACGAAGACTGGAACTCAGATGGTGAGTGTTTTCCCACTTATAATACATTCTCACAAATTGTTATTAGGCCGAAGCCAGTTTGGCTCAGTGGTAGAGCGTCGGTCTGTGGACTGAGGGGTCCCAGGTCCGATTCCGGACAGGGGCATGTACATTGGTTGCGGGCACATCCCCGGTAGGGGGTGTGCAAGAGGCAGCTGGTCGATGTTTCTCTCTCATCGACATTTCTAGCTCTCTATCTCTCTCCCTTCCTCTCTGTAAAAAAATCAATAAAATATATATTTTTTAAAATTGTTATTAGGCCTTTCTATGCCTGGCCTGTATCTGTTACTAGGTGGAATCCTATAAGGCATTTATTGGAAGTCCTGGCCAAAGGAAAGGACCAATTTGGATGAAGACAGAAAGAGTGCATAAGGGAAATAAATGCATACAAGAAAACCAGATATCACAAACATGGAGTGAGGGTGCGTGGAGAGGAGTAAGACTTTGGGACACAAAATTACCTTTCATTCCATAATAGGAAAAGCGCTCACAGAATTCATTTACCACAATGAAGACAATGCTCAGTGGATAGTTGGAGCCACAGATTTTCTATGAAACACAAAAACAACAGTTCAAGCGTGAGCTTCTCACCCACCCCCATTTAAATCTCTAGACTGTTCCACAGAAGAAAAATGCATTTCTTTTAAGTCACCATGTAAGGTAATGTGAAGCAATGATGCCTATTCTTTAAGAAACAGCTATTATCTAATAAAGTGCTTGCATTGATTGTTGATTTAGGAGTGATAGAAGCTATTATGAACATTACTTGTTCTTCATTCATTTAATATAGAACTACACAGACATTCCTTGATCCCAGACCCAGGATCTGGTTATCTTCCCATCACTACTAACTGAAATGCCTGGGATTATGGGCAGAACACTTATATCTAGGAACATAATGAAGAGTTGGCTATGGATAGATAAAAACAACCTTCCTAAATTAATATACTAGAGGCCCAGTGCACAAATTCGTGCACCAGTGGGATCCCTTGGCCTGGCCTGCGGGATCAGGCTGAAACCAGCTCTCCAACATCCCCCAAGGGATCCCGGATTGTGAGAAGGTGCAGGCCGAGGGACCCACTGGTGCATGATCGGGCTAGGAAGGGATGTGGGAGGTTGGCCAGCCAGGGAGGGATCACAGAAGGGTTCCAGGGCATGCCTGACCTATCTTGCTCCATCCTGATCAGCCATACCCCAGCAGCAAGCTAACCTCCTGGTTGGAGCATCTGCCCCCTGGTGGTCAGTGCACATCATAGTGAGCAGTTGAGTGGCCTTAGCATATCATTAGCATATTATGCTTTGATTGGTTGAATGACTGACTAGACAACCAGACATTTAGCATATTGGGCTTTTATTATATAGAACTATAGGCCTCGTACATGAAATTTGTGCCCCAGGGAGTGGGTGGAAAGTAGGGGTTGTCCTTCAGCCAGGCCTGTACCCTCTTCAACCTGGGACCCCTCTCACAATCTGGGACCTCTGGCTCCTAACTGCTCACTTGCCTGTCTGATTACCTCTAACCACCTCTGTCTGCTGGCCTGATCGCCCCCCCAACCGCTCCCCTGCTGGCTTGAGTACCCCCAATTGCCCTCCCCTGCCAGCCTGATTGCCCCTAACCACTTCTGCCTCATCTCCCACTGTGGCTTTGTCAGGAAGGAAGCTAGACATCTGGGAGATGTCCAGTCCACTTGATCTAATTAGCATACTACCCTTTTATTAGTATAGATGTTAATGTATGATTATAACTTGCTTGAAAGACACAGTGAATTGACTTATTACCTTCTCAGCTCACAGCTTGAGAATTCTGCAAGCTGAAGTTTTGTTAATACACTTTCACTAGCTATGTAACATTGTCACTGGCTAAGGGAATGTGTTGACCCTGGCCATGTCACTACACCTGTCTTTATGCTTCAGGTCTGTTATTTCAATGAAATTAGAATATTACCACCTCTTGGTCCATATTAAGAACTTAGTAAATATTGTCCATGATTACTGTATCCCCTTCATGATAGGATTTTGATATGAGAATTGAATGAGATAATGAATTTGAAAGTGTTTTAATAAGTATATAATACAAAATACCGCTATTACTTCTTTGTTTTTCTACCCTGCCTCCCACTGTAAACTTGAACACATCGTAAGATACTGAATCTATTCTCAAACTTCTCTTGGTGTCCAGCTTAAGACTCTGGACACGGGGAACTAAGGGCTGCGTTTTTATATTGGTAAAGAAAGAACAATCACGCACAGTTCTCTAGGCCAGGAGTGCTTGCCAAGTTTCCCTGGACTTTCCCATTGCTTTTTCTTTTCTTCACTCCAGAGAAATTCAGAATATACATACAATGAAACACAGCAAAGGCCTGGGTCTCGAATGAAAAATGTTGACTATCTCTTCCTGCTACTTTTCCTCCCCAGTAAAAGAAACCTGTTTAGGTTCTCATGTTAATTCTAACCCCAAGAAAGAGTAGTTTTTAATCCCTATTACATCTCAGCCTGAAGCTCCGGGAAGCCAAGGAAGAGAACCAAAAGAGCAAGCTTGTTCCTGTCAAAGGCAGAAATGAATCTGGGGACTCACCGGAGGTGGCTTCTTTGGAAGGCTGGGAGGTGGAGGTGGTACCTCTTCGGTGGAGACAGGTAAAAAAAAAGTTTCCTTGGACTCATTTTTCTGGAAGGGATTCATAGCTGGCTCCTTACTCTCTCTCTCTCTTCAAGCATTTGGCTTCGGTAAGCACTTGGGACAGCTGCCAGCCTACTGTGAAAAGTGGGACTGATTGGGAGGGGAAAGAGGGTGGCTTAAGCAACTAGGTTTAACCCTGTAGGTGTTGGCTCCAGCAACTGTCTGACCCAGAGCAAAGCATAAATCTATAGAAAAAGGAAGTGTTGGTTGTGTCTTAGAGACTGGTTCAAAAAAATAATTATGGTGTACAATCTCTCATTTCCATTATGTTTTAGAGGATGAACTCCCAAATACTCCATAATATATTTAGTCTTTATCAGAGGAGGAATAAGAACAGGGCTGGTGATACTAGATGAATTTTATACATATTGTATTATTTTTACTAATTCAAATAAGTAAAAAAAAGGAACAAAGGAGTAAGGTGTCCTTCTAGTTTTCAGTTAAAAGAAAAAGGAAAAGAATGGTCAGAGAGCAACCAGAAAATGAGGAAACCAACACAGAGATTGGGAAACAGGAGAATGAATGATTTTGTCTGAGACTATGAGAGAGAACCTATGGCTCTATCCCTTGCAAAATTCTTACATTACCTATTAGAGTAATTTATTGACAAAACCAGGAAAAGTCTGGACTTTCTTCCATAAACAACTTCAGACTTTGACCGTGTCGTCCCAACTTTTTTACACACATTCCCACTCTGTCCCACAAACCTTTACCTAAATAGTCAAGCTCCATTTCTGAATGTAGCATTAATAATTAAGCTGTAGTTATTCTTTCAGGAAATATTTCTCTTTCTGGGTTGTTAATGACCCTACATGCAACACAAATGAAATTACTAGTCAAGTTAACCACTAGAGGCATAGATGCCTTGAAAGGCTAATTATGTCAATGGCAACCCTGCTCTAACCTTGTACCTCTAAAACAGCATTTGACCTAGCAGAGCAGATGAAATAGTATCTGTATGCAACACACCGTTTCATTTGTGCTTATAGGTACCCCAAATACCAAACTTTATTGCATTGGTTCTCTAATGCTCCTTTGTGTATATAAAATTTTTCTTTTGATTATGGCAATATAATGCTAGTATTCATAGAATCAAATAATATCAGAGATGGAAGAAATCTTAATCTTGTCCTATGTCAAGTAAACTTCCCTGATGATCATCATTTATGTTAACTTATATATGTACTAGAGGCCCAGTGCATGAATTTGTGCATGGGTGGGGTCCAGCAACCTGGCACCAATCAGGGCAGATTGGGGCCAAGCCTGTCAGGAGGAGGAGACAGCAGGAGGTTGTCCAGGGCCTATCAGGACTGAGCCGTAAGCAAATGGCCAGTGGGCTCCACCCCTAATTGGGGCTGTTTTCTCATTTTCTTGTTGCTCTCTGACCATTTTTTTCTTTTTCTTTTAACTGAAAACTAGAAGGGCACCTACTCCTTTGTTCCTTTTTTACTTCTTTGAATTAGTAAAAATAATATAGGCCGTGGGGAAGAACTGTGGTGGTTCAGCTGGTCCAACCCCCAATTGTTGTGTGTGGGAGCGATTGGGGGCAGAGCTGGCTGGGGAGTGGGGCCACAGGCCAATTGGGGTGGTAGGAGCCCATCAGGGGCAGGGCCGGCCAGGGAGAGGGTCCATAGGTGGTTGGCCGGCTGGCCCTACCCCTGATCAGGGTAGGAGCAGTGCCAGCCTGGGGGAGGGGCTGTGTGCCAATCAGGGTAGTTCGGGCCCATCGAGAGTGGAGTCAGCCCAGGGGGAGGGGTTGTAGGCGATCAGGGTGGGCAGGTGATCAGCGGTGGGGATGGCCGGGGGAGGGGCCACGAGAGGTTGGCTGGTGGACCCCACCACGGATCAGCCAGTTCACTGGCTGCAGTGGGCATCATAGTGACTGGTCATTCTGGCCATTACAGCTTTCTGGTTGCTGGCTTTTTATATATATAGAATAGAGACCCGGTGCACAAATTCGTGCATGGGTGGAGTACAGCTGGCTGCCCCCAATTGGGGGTGGGGGGCCAACTGGGGACAGGGCCAGCAAAGGAAAGGGGCCAAAGGTAGTTGACCAGCTGGCCCCACCTCCTGGTCAAACTCCTGGTTGAACTCCTGGTTGAGGGAACAATTTGCATATTAGCCTTTTATTATATAGGACTAGAGGCCCAGTGCACAAAATTCATGCATGGGTAGGGTCCCTAGGCCTGGCCAGTGATCAGGGCCGATAGGGGCCTTCTGGCTGCCAACCAGGGCCTTCCTTCATTCCATTCCGCCCCATAGTGGTCAGCTCACATCATAGTGAGGAATTGAACTCCTGGTCTTCCAGTCAAACTCTTGAGGAGACACTTTGCATATTAGCCTTTTATATCTATAGATTCCTATATACACACACACACAAACAAAAATATACAGGTCTTTCCCTTGAAAATTTATCTAAGAATCTGTTTTTTAAGTTAAATTTATTGAGTTGCCATCCTATTTAATAAAAGGGTAATATGCAAATAGACCTAACAGCAGAACAACCAATCAATCAAAGTATAATATGCTAATGATATGCTAAGGCTGCTCAACCTCTTTCTATGACATGCACTGACCATTAGAGGGCAGTCAACTGGTTGACCAGTCGCTGTCATGCACTGACCACCAGGAGGCAGATGCTCCAACCAGTAGGTTAGCTTGCTGCTGGGGTCCAACCAATTGAGACTGAGGGAGATAGGCCAGACATGCCCTAAATCACTTCCAAGTGCCCTCCCCAGCCTGATCATGCACCAGCAGGGTCTCTCAGCCTAGCCTGCACCCTCTCGCAATCTGGGATCCCTCAGGGGATGTTGAAGAGCTGATTTCAGCCTGATCCCACGGCCCCTCCCCTTGGGATGGCGCCAGATGCAGGGCTCATAGCTGGCGAGTGCTGCTATGGCAGCACAAGCCTTTTCTAATCAGGACTGATTGGGCGTGAGCCCTCAGCAGGCACAGTGGGGCTCGGATGGGCGGGAGCTGCAGGCAGTTTTGGACTGCGGGTTTTGGCCCAATCTCTGCAGGCCACCCAGAGGGACCCCACTATGCAAGAATTAATGCACTGGCCTCTAGCTGGTTAATAGCATTATATAAATTTCAGATGTACAATTTTGCAATATAATATCTGTATAACCTATTGTGCTTTCACAATCAGAAGTTTAGTCTCCTATCACTTTATATTTGACCTCCCCAACTCCTCTTCCCCTCTGGCAACCACAATTCTGTTGTCTGTACCTATGAATTTTTTGTTTTGTTAATTCATTTATTGCTTTTTCTGTTATATCCCACATATCAGTGAAATCATAGTTCTTTTCTGCTTTCTTTAATTTAACATAAGAACCTCAAGATCCATCCATGTCGTCACAAATGGCAATATTTCATCTTTTACATGACAGAGTAGTATTCCATTGTCTATATGTAATCTTCTGTATCTGATCATCCATCTAAGGATACTTAGGCTGTCTCCACATTTTTGGCTATTGTAAATAATGCTGCAGTAAACATTGGGGATATAGATTTTTATGAGTGTTTTCAATTTTTTTTTTCAGATACCCAGAAATGGGATTTGTGGGTCATATAATAGCTCTATTCTTAATTTTTTGAGAGACATCCATACTGTTTTCCATAGTGGCTTCACCGATTTACATTCTCACCAGCAGTGTACTAGGGTTTCATTTTTTTTCAATACTTGTTATTTTTTTTAATTATTGATAATGGTCATTCTAACAAGTGTGAGTTCATATCTGTGTGGTTTTGATTTTCATTTCCCTAATATAATTGGTGACATTGAAAATTTTTATTTATTTATTTATTTTTGTATATATGCTGGCCATCTGTATGTCTTCTTGAGAAAGGTGTCTATTCAGGTACTCTGCCCATTTTTGTAATTTTTTTTTTGTTGTGGTTTTTGAGTTGTATGAGTTCTTTATATATTTTGGATATTAGTGCCTCATTGGAAGTATCATTAGCAAATATCTTCTTCCATTAGGTTGGCTGCCTTTTTGTTTGGTTGATGGTTTCTTTTTCTGTGCAGAAGCTCTTTACTTTGATGAAGTCCCATTCACTTATTTTTTGCTTTTACTTCCCTTGCCTTTAGGGTCAATATCACAAAAAAACCTTTAAGACCAAAGTCTATAGGGTTATTGCCTATGTTTTCTTCTATGCATTTTGTTTCAAGTGTCATATTCAATTCTTTAATTCACTTTGAGTTAGTTTTTGTGTATGGTGTCAGATGGCAGTTTAGTTTCATTCTTTTGCAAGTAGCTTCCCAGTTTTCCCATTTATTGAAGAGACTTTCATTTCTCCCTTGTATATTCTTTGTTGAAAATTAGCTGTCAAATATGTGTGAATTTGTTTCTGAGGTCACAGTTCTATTCCACTACCCTGTATACCTGTTTTTCTGCCAATACCATACTGTTTTGATTACTATAGATTTGGAAAATAGTTTGAAGTCAGGGAGTGTGATACCTTCGGCTTTGAGAACCCATGTTTTTAATAAGCTCCTTTAATGATTTTTATGGCAGAAATTTAGAGAACCTGATTTGAAATCCCTCTCCTAGTCTAACTTGAAGAATGTTACAGAAGAGCTCAGAAGGGACAGAGCAATGATCAGAACTCCAGCCTTCCAAGGCCTATTCTAGAGCCCTATCAGATCAATATGCCTCTTATATCCTATCATTTTTGCTATATCCTATCATTTTTGCTAATTTGAAAACAGATTTAAGGACAAAAGGAAATAGATCTGAGCACAAACTCTTCAGAGACAAGAAAAAAGATAATAAAAACGGAAAATTCTAAAATATATGTGATAAGAGTAAAAACATTTATGTCCTCATTGCTTGACATCAGAGATATATTTTATAGTCATCTATAGAAAGGAGACTGATGCTCTAAAATGATAGATACTAATATATTCAGAGAGAAAAGGCAAATATGGAGATAAAAGAAAACGTGTTTAGTAGGCATATAAATATAAAATCAGCACACAAAAATAAACTGTATTTAAGTTCAGCAAAAGCAAATAGAAAAGGGGATTTAAAAAAATACTATCAGCATAAAAAAGATATCTGGAGGAAATCTAAGGAAAGATGTTTAAGACCTCAAAAATCACATGATCTTACTTATATGCAGAATCTAATGAACAAAATAGCAAAACAGGTCCAGCGATATGGAAGCATGGAAGAGACCAACAGATCTCAAAGGGAAGAGGAGAGGGGCCAGAAAGAGATTAACCAAAGAAGTTATATGCATATTAGAGGCCTGGTGCATGAATTCATGCAAACAAAGGGTAGGGTCCTTTGGGGTGGCCTGCAGGAATCAGGCCTCAACTCTCACCCCCAGCCTTGCAGCCCACAGCCACGCCTGATACCTCCCCTTGGCCTGGTGCCACCCATCCTGCTCCACCATCCTCCTGTGATCTGGCTCATTGAGGCCTATAGGGGCCAGCAGTGCCTCCACTGTCACCCACTACCAAGCGCAGCATTGCTGACACCTGCCATGTTCCATGCCATCCCCTGGTGGTCAGTACACATCATTGCAAGTGGGTAAACTCCCAAAGGATCACCGAGGAGGCAATTTGCCTTAGGCTTTTATTATATAGGACTAGAAGCCTCAGGGCGGGGGAGAGTTTGGGAGGGTCCCTTAGCCCGTCCTGTGCCCTTTCTCAGTCCTGGAGCCCAGTGATCAATCGCCCTGCAGAGGGAGGCCACACCCACTCACCACAGTGACACCAACAGCCAGGTAGCCTGGGCCTCCCTCTTTGGGGTGATTGATATCAGGGCTCTGCAATTGGTTGCCCTAAAGAGGGAGGCCCTACCCACCTGGCCGGGGCTCCACCCACCTGCTACAGCCCTCCTGGGCCTCCCTCTTTGGGGCAATTGCAGAGCCCCACTCCCGATTGATTGCCCCGCTTGCCAGTGGCCTGGGCCTCCCTCTATGAGGCAATCATGAAGCGATGGCAGGGCCCCCAAACCAATCGCATCACACTTGCTTTGGCAGGCCTGGTGCCAGTGGGTGTCACAGCGTGGTCATCTGGAGGTCATTCGGCCTTTAATCGATTTGCATATTACACTTTTATTATTATAGATATTCGTGGTCCATTGATACAGACAATAGTGTGGTGAAGGCCTGGGGTAGGGTGGGAACCAGGTGGAGGGGTATAGAAGGGAGGAAGCGGGGGACATCTGTAATACTCTCAACAATGAAAATAAATTTAAAAAAGAACTTGCTACTGGTCAGTGGCTTTCAACTCTAAACTAGTATTTATTTTTTCATCCAAATAAAAAATGTTGGAGATGTAAACATTAATTATATCAACACTTAACTGTTTGTTTTTCTCTCAAAAGCAAAATAAGAAAATGATGAAAAATATTGAGATAAGTTATTTCATTAAAATAATTATTTAGTTTCACCTTACCTAAATTATAATTTAATTTTGTCAAGGGTTAATACATTTCAAAAAAAATTTAAGGAATATGAGATAGAAAAGGCTCAGAGATATAATTAAAATCACAGAATTTATTATAAATCCACAGTTTTGACATTTCACAATTGGAGACAGCAATCTGGTAAAAAAAAAATAGCACTGAACTTGAACACTACAACACCTGATCTGCCACTTGTTAACTAATAATATATGGGCAAGTTACTAACCTCTGAGTCCATTTTTCTTATCTTTAAAACTTCAAAAAAGTGCCCAGCTGGGTGAGGCTCAGCAGTTGAGCATTGATCTAGGAACCAAGAAGTCACCGGTTCGATTCCCCATCGGCATATGCCCACGTTGTGGCTCTATCCCCAGTGTGGGTGTGCAGGAGGCAGCCAATCAATGATTCTCTCTCATCATTGATGTTTCTATCTCTCTCTCCTTCTCCCTTTCTCTCTGAAATCAATATATATATATATATATATATATATATATACATATATATATACACACACACACACACACACACACACACACACACATATATATATATATATGTACGTATTTTTAAAAAAGAGCAACTGAACTTAAAGAAAATTCTTTAAAAAAACTTCAAAAAAGTTTTAAGATTAAATGAAAACACATGGAAATGCTGGTTCTCATAAAACGTTAAAAAATGTAACATCAACTGAAAATTCTGAATCAAATTTAATTTCTTTTATCATTTAAGTTAAAGTATATTTTCCTAGTCTTAGGAATTTCTTTTTCTTAGTATAAAATACATTATCCCATGTCTTGTAAATTTTATATTTATAGCTGAATGTTTCTTCAGTCATCAGTATCACTTCCTGAATCACTCAGCTGCAAATCATTTCCTAAAATAAAAAAATAGCAAAACTGTAATAATGAAATATTTATACTTAAATATTTAATATAATTATTTTTTATAACAAATATACAAAAAGTAATCCAAATGGTCCTATTTAGGCAATGTTTTGTCAATAATAATCAGATTGTTGATCCTACAATTTAGTCATATCATTAGCAATTTAAATAATTAATACTATCTCTAATGAAAAAATACACCATCAAACTTCAGCATAGTTTTAGTATCTACTGGCTTCTATATTAGTCTTCTTTCATATACCAAGATCACTTTTTATATCACTGATTTAATTACACCAGGAAATACAGTTTAGAAGATCAGACTATCATTTGAAAGAGTGAAAAAATTATATAATATTTTACTCAAAATGTCAAAATATTTACATAGTGTTTGTTAAGGGTAACTCATCGATTCCTTTTGTAATTCACCCATGTGATTACAGTCATAAAACTTTAATTCCAGTGGAGAAAACAGTAAAAAAAAAAAATAAACAAATATCTACACTAATAAAAGAGAAAGATGCAAATTGACTGTACCTTTGCAATGCCCAACAGCCAATTAGGAGTGTGTATGCAAATTAACCCAACAAAGATGATGGGTTAATTTGCATACACAGGCACCCAATGGCCAGGGGCATTTCTCATCGCCCCAGCAGCTCTGGGCCTCTGTGCAGCGTGGGAAGGGGGAAAGGCGGTTCCGGACTGGAGCAAAGGCGGTGCCGGCAGCCAGGGGAAGGCAGGCCCATTCTTGCACGAGTCTTCGTACATTGGGCCTCTAGTATAATATAATGCCAAGTAGGTATAAATACTATGAAAATATAAAGATGGGTATGGACCCTGGCCAGCATGGCTCAGTGGTTGAGTATGGACCTATGAACCAGGAGGTCACGGTTCGATTCCTGATCAGGGCATATGCCTGGGTTTCCGGCTCTATTCCCAGTGTGGGGAATGCAGGAAGCAGTCAATCAAGGATTCTCTCTCATCATTGGTATTTCTATCTCTCTCTTCCTCTCCGAAATATATATATAATAAATAAAGCTGAGTATGGAGAGAGGGATGAGAGGTGCTACTTTATGTAGGGTAGTTGGGGAAGCCACCTTGAGGAGTGACATTTGACTGAAGATCAAAATTTAAAAATAAAGTCAGGAAAATATGGAGATGGGTAACTGCCCTGGCTCAGGGAACAGCACATACAAATGCCCCAAGGCAGAAGCATTCGTTTTGTGTTCTCTGACTATGAAAAGGCCACTGTGGCTGGAGTGAAATGAACAAGGAGAATGATAAGAAAAGAGGCCAAAAAAGATATCACTTGTTTTTTAGGTCATGGTAAAAACTTTGAATTTTGTTTGAAATTGGAATAAAGATCTGAGAGTCACTGATTGCAGGGGTTTATCTGAAATTATGGGATTAGACAAAATCATTTGGGTAGTAAGTTAATTCTCACATTTTTAACTCCTCCATAATCAACAAAAGCTAGCATATTTTCAAGTAAATATACAGTTTAAGAGTAGCTTTTATGAGGAGATTAAAAATGGTGGCAGAGTAGGAGGATGCTGCACGGACATGCTCCCAGAAACAAGCGGGAATTACAACTGAAATACGGAAAGGCTTCCTGAACAATCAATGGAAAACTCACAGGAGAGAAACCTGATACCAAAGGATTGAAGGTGGAGACGGCATAGAGACTGTGAGGAGAGGCGGAAGCTCAAAAGGGCTGACTGTGCAGATAGCAACTTAAGTCCCGGAGAGATATCTCAGCTGTGTGTGTGTGTTGGGGGTAGAGGAGGGTGCACACCACTGAGAACTCTGGGATCTAATCCCAAAGCTGGGCTCCCCACCAGAGAGCACCAAACTTAGGAGGGTACCCACATAACATCTAGCTGTGAAAAGCAGTGGGGAGCTGTCTGCCAGGAAGTTCAGGAACCCTCTTAAAGGGCCAATGCACAAATTCCCTGTGGAGCTACCCACCTTGTCCTCTGGCAGGAGGAGAGTGAAGTGGAATGGAGCTGTGAGAGCAGTACCCAGGACTGGCAGCAGTGGGGGTGGGGCCTAAGCCACAGTCTGGCCTACCTCTGCGGAAGGCAACGGGGCCAGTCAGGGGAAGGTGATGACCCCATCACCACGCGGCTCCTGCTGCTGGCCACAGTGGCTGCCTGCCCTTGGCCCTCACAGCCATTGTGGCTTTGTCTGGAAGGATGTTCAGCTATCCAATCTAATTAGCATATTATGCTTTTACTAGAGGTCCAGTGCATGAAATTCATGCATGGGAGGGGTCCCTCAGCCCAGCCTGCATTTCTCCAATCCAAGACCCCTCAGGGGATGTCCGACTGCCAGCAATGGGATAGCCCTCTCACAATCCGGGACCGCTGGCTCCTAACGATCACCTGCCTGCCTGCTTGATCACCCCTAATCACTGCCTGCTTGCCTGTCTGCTCCTAACCCCTCTGCCTGCCTGATCACCTCTAATCGCTCTCCCCTGCCAGCCTGATCACTCCTAACCACTCTGCCTGCCTGCCTGATTATCTCTAACCGCATCTGCCTCGGCCCCTGCCACTGTGGCTTTGTCCAGAAGGACATCTGGAAGGACATCTGGAAGACGTCCAGTCTATCCAGTCTAATTAGCATATCACCCTTTTATTAGTATAGAATATTATAGATGTTTAGTAGGGTGTTGATTTTTTTAACAGTTCATTTTTATGAAGTTAAAGAAATTCCTTTATATTCAACCTTTGGTGAAAGTTTTTAAATTTATAAATACTGAATTTTGTTAAATTCAAATTTGCTGAAATGATCATATGGCTTTACTCCTATAACCTGTTAATGTGGTGAATTATATTGATACTATTTCAGATACTGAACACTTCTTACATTTCTGTGATAATCTTCATTTGGTCATAATTTAGCTTTGCTTGTTTTAAGTACATTGGTCATTTAATTCGCTAATATCTTATTTAGTAATTCTGCATCCATGTTATTAAGCAAAACTGATCCACAATGCTTTTTGTCTGTACAGTTTTGATATTGAAATTATTCTAGAATTATAAAAGAATTGGATCACTTTCCCTACTTTTCCATACTCTGAAACAGTTTGTAAAAGAATTATTTGTGAAACTATCTTTAGTTTTCCAGTATCTTGGGGATTTGGAAATAGGGTGTAAGATAAAGCCACATTAGTTTCTTCAGGCTTTCCATTTCTCTTTGAGTCAGATTTGGTAAATTATACTTTTTCTAGAAAACAGTCTACTTCCATGCCAAATTTACTGGGATATATTTTTTTATATAATTCTATAACTCAGAAAATAAAAGCATAGTATAGCTATAATTTTAATCACTTTTTCATTACTAATATTGTTTATTTTGTGCCTATTCTCTTTTCCTTCATAAGCCCTTGTTAGAGGTTGGTCGTCTTTATTAGTTTTCAAATAAATTACTTCTGGTTTTGTTTATCCTCTGTTTCTTTTTTTTCATTATACTACTTTAAAATCTAAACTACATCACTTTCTTCTGCTTTCTTTAAGATGTTATAACTTTTCTAGCTCCTCAAAGTAAAACTTTTACAAATTTATTTCCAATTAAAAAAATTTATGAGGCTATACAACATTTCCTTATAATTACCATGTTGGCTGCATTCCAAAATTGCTGAGATATACTATTTTTTATTCTGCTCTATTATAAATATTTTATAATTTCATGTAGGTTCCATTTAACATGTAAATTATTAGGCATATGCTTTGAAGTTTCTAAGCATGTATTTAAAATTAATTTTATTAATTATTTATGTTTTTATTGTATTAAAATAATATAAAATAAATAATAAAATATGAATTCTTCAAAATGTGTTATTTCCTTAATCTAGTAGGAATTAGTTTCTATAAATGTTTTACATATATCTAAAACAAATCCCACTTTGCAGTTTTGGATTGTAGGATTCTATATTTACTATTAGAATAGGTATGGTAATTATGTAGTTGAAAGATTTTGTATGTCTTCACTAAATTTTGTCTGCTTGATTAGAGATACGTTAATATTCTACTATGATAAAGACTTACCTATTTCTCCTACTTATGCCAATTTTTGTTATAGATATACTAGGGGCCCGTTACAGGAAGATTCCTGCAAGCGGCTGCCACCATTTGGCCCGCCCCACCCGCTCTGCTCTCGCTTCCCCTCTGGCAAGCTGCCTTGCTTTCTGCTTTTCCTCCCTCTTCCTTCTATGCTGTCTTCAGTCTTCACTCCTCCCTCCCTCAGCATATGCAAATTAACCACCATATTTGTTGGGTTAATTTACATACTTGCTTTGATTGGCTGTGGGCATAGCGAAGGTACAGACAATTAGCATTTTCTCTTTTATTAGTGTAGATATATACACATATGTATGTAACAACATATTTTAATATATATGAACATATGTGGTAAAGATATATTATTATGGGTATACCAATTAATAATTGTTTATCCTCCTAGTTTATCCTCCTGAATTAAACTCTTGTCATTATTTGGCCATTCAAGAAATCAGATGCTCCAATTTTACCTCTCAAGTTAGGAGTAATAGCTTTAAAGACATAAATAACTGGAAGTTCAAAAGATCTTTCCTGGCCAAAACCGGTTTGGCTCAGTGGATAGAGCGTCGGTCTGCAGACTGAAAGGTCCCAGATTCAATTCCGATCAAGGGCATGTACCTTGGTTGTGGGCACATCCCCAGTAGGGATGTGCAAGAGGCAGCTGATCGATGATTCTCTCTCATAGATGTTTCTAACTCTCTATCCCTCTCTCTTCCTCTCTGTAAAAAATCAATAAAATATATTTTTTTTTAAAAAAGATCTTTCCTGGTCCCTAATTAACACATAGTTTTACTCTCTCCGCCACCGAGTTTGGCTCTTTTCTTGTTTAATGCTGTTATTAGGCTAGAGCTAGTCAGTCTTTCCTAGATGCTTACTTTATCATTATTAATTTACACAGTGAGAATAGTTTTAAACAAAGTCCCATTCTCCCCCAGAGAGTATCAACCTACATGCCATTCCCGGGCATCTCCTATGTATCAGGTACTGTGCTAGGTGCTAGCATTCAATAATAAGCAAAAATAAAGAAGATTGCTGTCCTCCTGAAGCTTATACTTTGGAATAGAGCAAATCACACAAATAAATATAAATTGATAAATGTGAAATCTGATATGAAAAAGATATTACTCTGAAGATCTATTAAAAAAGGGATCTGACCTTATCAAGAAGGTCAAGAAAGGCTTTCTTGATAAAGAAAACTTGGAACTTTAACCCAAAATTCAAAAGGAGAAAAAGTTAACTACATGAAAAGCAAGAAGTATTTCCGGATGAATGGACAGAATTTAAAGGGTCCTGACGTGGTCAAAGGGTTTAAATATAATAACAAAAGAAGGCAAATGTTGCTATAACACAAAGAGAAAGATCATTATGTTAAAGCATTTTGTTGCTATCCTAAAAGAATTACAAGTTACTAAAAAGTTTAAAGCAGAAGAGATGATAAATCATAGTTTAATTATGAAAAGATCAATATAGGTGCAATATACACAATAGACAAAAAAAAATGGGTTTAAATAGATATGGGGTGAACCAATTAGAAAGTCACTGCATAGTTAAAGCAGCAAACAATGGTATATTTAACTAAAGTGATAGTGGTAGTGTTTGGACAAAAAGGCAGCCAATCAATGATTTTCTCTACTCATTGATGTTTCTAGCTCTCTCTCCCACTCCCTTCCTTTCTGAAATCAATAAGAATATATAGAAATAATAATAATAATAAAGTAAAATTGTTTTTAAAAAGAGAGGAAACCACGCCTTAAATACAATCAGGCTTCTGATATCCATAATTAGAGGAATCCTGTCTTTTATTTGTCTGAGCTTGTTTAGGAAACTAGCTCAGCTAAATATTATAAGTTGGTTTTGGTCAAAGTGATGTTGGATTTATGCATCTAGAGCTCAGAGGTCTGGGTCAGAGATGCAAATTTAGAAGTTACCCATTGACTGCAACACAAATATAGAGATTCTGCAGGGAAATAGTATAGAAGAAAAAGGAAGAAGGACATAGGATTAAGTCTTGAAGAACTCCAGCTCTAATGACTGAGAAGATTATAAACCAGCAAAGGAGAGAGAGAAAAGTATCTAGAAAGATAGGAGAAAAGCCAATAAGACATTATATCACAAAGTCAAAAGAAAATGAGTAATTCAGTAAGAAGGTAATGATTAATAGCATCAACTGAATAAAATAGGAGTCTTTCTCCTACAAATTTTACATCATAATCGGTATGGCTTCACTATGAATTTTTACTTTTCTAATTACTCATGCTTATGTATACTTACTTAAAGTATTCATCAGAAGGCCACTGTTGTTATGATATCTATTATGACCGACATCTACATCAGGAATCCTGCAATGTGGCATGGCAGCCATGGTGGGATCTCTAGAGATATAATTCCCTGGATCAGACGGAGAGGATCTGTCCTCTTCACCTTCTGAGTCACTGGAACTACTCTCACTGCTTGAAGATGATGAACTTTTAGAATCTGATGAACTATCACAACTACTCATCTGGTCCATCAGACTAGCTTCTGCCTTCAGTTCTGAAAATGTAACAGAAGTTAATAGATAGTTTAAGTAAATAATAGTAAATATAAATATTAAATACATATAATAAATTTGAACGAGTTAGTTTCTAAGAAAGTGTTAACAATAAATAAGACTAAACATACATTTACAGTTTTTGGCTTTAAAGGCTTCTTTACTAATACAAAATAAAAAGTAACATTCTTCTCCTAACCTTTTTAAGTTCCTTTAAACTTACCCCCCTACTTGGAAAAAATCACTTTCTTGTGACCATATATATTTTAAAATTCTGCTTGGAAACAGGTATTTTAGATTTTTACACCCAACTCACATATTGTTAGAGCCTGAGTTTACTCTTTGCCACTACCTAAGAAAGAAAGAAAAGAAAGAAAGAAAGAAGAGAGAGAGAGAGAGAGAGAGAGAGAGAGAGAGAGAGAGAGAGAGAGAGAGAGAGAGAGAAAGGGAGGGAGGGAGGAAGGGAGGGAGGGAGGAAGGGAGGGAGGGAGGGAGGGAGGAAAGAGCAATTAGAATTTTCCTGCAAAAGCTGCATCCGTGGACCCAAACTTTTCCTTTCCGGCTCTGTAGCACCTCTTTCTCTCATTTCTGGACAACATGCATTTCTGGACAACATATATAGAAAGTTCAAAAAATTCTCCAATAAAATAAATCTCTATCATCAAGCCAAGTCTTACTTCAAGGTTGAAATTACAAAATTAGAAGACATAGACAGTGTCTAAATCTAAAAACTACATTTCTTTATACTATTACAATATATTGAAATATACATGGAATTCAAATAAAATATATTAAAAATGTGAAAGATTAAAACTGTAAAAATTAAAACTTATTTATCCTCCAATTCTTTTTCTTATTTCCCCAATACATATAATACAATGCAATACATACAGATGAATTCCTTTTTTTGTCAGCTCTATAGAGGTATAATTGACAAAATTAAACTGTACAACCAGTTAGTTTCTGTCATGAAAGTATATTACATTTTTGTCAAATTTTTTTTTTTGCATCTATTGAGATGATCAAAAGTTTTAGTCTTCATTCTGTTAACGTAGTGTATTGTGTTTATTGATTTACATACATAAACATTCTTGTGTCCAAGGCAAAAAATAAAACCCACACACATTTAATCATGGTATATAATTCTTTTAATGGGCTACTTCTTTTGTTGAAAATTTTTGCTATGTTCAATAGATATTGGCTTGGAATTTGCTTTTCTAACAGTGTCCTTGTCTGGCTCTGGTATGAGAGTAATGCTGGCCTCATAAAATAAATTTTAAAGTGTTTCCTTATCTTCAATTTTCTGAAATAGTTTGAGAATAATTGACATTAATTCTTCTTTAAGAAGACATTTAGTAGAATTTATCAGTAAAGCTGAAAAAAAAAATTTAAAATCAAGAATAATAGTTGAGCCCTAGCTGTTTTGGATCAGTGGACAGTGTTGGCCTACATACGGAAAGGTCCAGGTTTGATTCCCATCAAGGGCACATGCCCAGGTGTCGGGGCTCAATCCCCAGTAGGGGGGCATGCAGGAGGCATGCAATTATTTTCTTTCAATATTGATGTTTCTATTTCTATCTCCCTTTCCCTTCCTCTCTGAAAAAAAATAAAAATATATATTTTAAAAAAAGATGATAGCTGAAGTCACAGGGATGTAAACGACAGCACAGGAAATATAGTCAATAATATTGAAATAACTACATATGGTCTTAAGATGATTACTAGACTTATCAGAGTGATCACTTCAGAAGTTATATAAAAATGCCTAAACACTATGTTGGATACCAGAAACTAATATAATATTGCATGTTGACTGTAATTGAAAAAAATATTTTTTTAAAAATGAACTGAAATGTGTCAAATGTGTTTTTTTTTCTTTCTTTTTAAAAAATTTTTTTTTATTGATTTCAGAGAGAGGAAGAGAGAGGAATAGAAACATCAATGATGAGAGAATCATTGATCGGCTGCTTCTTGCACACCCCACACTGGGCATTGATGTGCCTTGATTGGAATGGAACTATGATCTTCTAGTTCAGTGGCTGAAGCTCAATCACTGAGCTATACCCACTGGGCTTTTTCTACTGTTTGTTTTTGAGATAGTTTTTGTTTTTTATTTTTAAATCTGGTGAATATTGATTGATTTTCGAAAATGTGTATTCCTGGGAAAACTCTACTTAGTCATGATGTACTGTCCTTTTTAAATATATTAGCATTTCTCCACCTCAGCAATATTGGCATTTGGGGTTATATAATTATTTGTTGCTGTTCTGTGCACTGCAGCAAGTTTAGCAGCATCCCTAGCTTCTATCCACTAGATGCCAGTAGCACTACAGCTCATCAGCTGTGACAACCAAAAATGTCTGCAGACATTGCCAGGTGTCCCCCTAGGGGACAAAAATCATATCTAGTTGAAAACCACTGTCATATAATTGTTAAATTCAATTTGCTAAAATTTTGTTAAAAAATTTTGCATCTATATTCATAAGATACCAGTTTGTAGTTTGTTTTTTCCTTATACTGTCTTTGTTGGGTTTTGGCTATAATAATTCTGACCTTGAGGAATGAGCTATAAAGTATTCCCTCCTTATTTAATGATTTATTTTAGATGTATTTATCTTTATTGTTGAGGGTATTACAAATGTCCCCCTTTTTTCACCTATTGCTCCTCTCCACCCAATTCCTGCCCCACCACAGGTCTTTACCACACTATTGTCTGTGTCCATGGATTATGCATATGTGGATGTAAGTTTTTTGGTTATTCCTTGCTGGTCCTCATTTCCCCTCCCTCTGAGATCTTCTGGGCTTATTTTATTTGTTGGTTTATTTTGTTCATTAGATTCCACATATAAGTGAGATCATGTGATACTTGTTTTTCTCTGACTGGCTTATTTCACTTAGCATAATACAGAGTTTGTATCAAGTTGATATTATTTCTTCCTTAAATGACTAGTAAAATGCTCCAGAGAAGCCACCTGTGGCTGGAAATTTGTATGTTGACGGGAGTAGGGTTTTATTTTATTGTTGTTGTTTTTTTATTGTTTAAAGTATTACATGTAGTATTACATGTTTCCTTTTCCCTCCATTGACCTCCCCCACCCCCCAGCATATGTCCTCATCCCCCTAGTATCTGTGTCCATTGGTTATGCTTATATGCATGTATATAAGTCCTTTGCTTGATCTCTTATCTCCCCCCGCCCCCTCAGGGGTAGGGCTTTAAATACAACTCAATATTTTTAGAGGATTTAGGGATTATTCACGTTATCTGTTTCTTCTTGAGTCAATTTTGTACCCTTTAAGGAACTGGTCCATTTCATCAAATTTATGGGCAAAGACAGAGAGAATAAGAGTTTAAATAACTTTCCCTAGGCCACACAGCTGGTACGTGATACAGCAGAGATTTAAGTGCAAGTAGTCTGACTCCAAAGATGACATTCTTAGTTATCACATACGCTATGTCTAACAGAGACCCAAAGCTGGTTCTCTGAAGATTGAAATATATCAAATTCTAGCAATATTGATCAAGAAAATGAGAAAGACATGGCACAAATAATCAGTGTTAGGAATATAAAGGGCCATAACTATGAATATTGTAGGGCTTTGTATGGATAAATTAAGATGATGATTTGAAAATGTGAATTAAACTGACAAGTTTTAAGACAAAATTAAATAAAGAATTAAAAAAAAAACTGAGTAAACCTAAAGTCAGTAAAGAAATTTACCCACACTATCAAAAATCAAAAAAAACTATTATATACAAACTGTTCCAATGAATAAAAAAGTGTCTTGTATATAAATCCTTTAGAGTACATTCAGACATGAGCACAAATAGACAGAAAAAGGAGAAAAATATATTGGAAAGTAAAGACTCCTGTAAAATTTTTTTTTTAAACCTAAAGCCAAAATGGCAAAATGTTAAATCTAAGTTATAGATGTATGATTTGTTATATTATTACCTGTATTTTCTGTATGTTTGAAATATTCATTAAGAAAAGTTTTAAAGGTTAGTTGAAATCATGTATGGGAAGACTTGGTACATAGTATTTACCTACAAAAAACATGACGTAAAAATTTTACAGTATGGATAGAAATTGATAGTTGCATTATGGTGGTGAGATTGAGTGATTTTATATTAAAATTATTCTTCTACATTATATTATTTTCTAAATAAATAATAATTGTATAAAAATTACAAGTTCATTATAAAAATTCAAACAATTTGCACATAAAAAATGAAAGATTTCTGTAATCCAAACTCCTAAAGATGCTTACATTTTAGTATAATTCTTCCAAGTTCTATGCATCTACAAACTTATACAAATTTTGTTTTAAAAAATTATTCATACAACACATATATTACATGTAAAATTTTCTTTTTTGCTTAATAAGATATCTGGATATCCTTCTTAGTTACTAAAAATGTGGTCTCTTTTTAAAAAATTGATGTGCAGTATTTGATGGGCACTTGGGATTTTTCCATCTTTCCCTAATATGGAAAATGCTGCATGGAACATTCTTATGTGACTGATATAGATATGTCTATGTATATATCTAATATATCTATCTCCGCAAGTTTTGCTTTAAGAGAAATATCTAGGAAAGAGATATGTACTTTTTATTTTAATAGTTATTAGTAAATAAGGATGATAATAACAAATCTTCATGTAGTACTTACTATGTACTAGACATTGTTCCAAGTATTTTGCAGAAAAAAATTGCTCTACAAAAATTAATATGTGCCAATTTATAATTTCTTAAAAAATGTATGAACTACTTGTTTTCCTTTATGTTCTTTTCACTACTGAATGTTGACAAATGTTTTAGCTACTTCCAATCTCATAAATGAAAAACTATCTGTTAATCTTAAAAGTTGCATTTTAAAAGCATTTGTGAGTTTCACTAACCTATCTATATAAAAGCCTTAGCAACCATTAGGACTGGTCAATACTATGATGCTATGAGGCTCTCAACGCAGGAGCTGCCCCCTGGTGGTCAGTGCGTTCCCACAGAGGGAGCGCTGCTCAGCCAGAAGCTGGGCTCATGGCTGGCGAGTGCAGCTGCGGCTTCCTGACTCCACAGCAGCAATCACTACTGAACAGGGAGTGACAGCAGCAGACACAGTGGGCTGAGATGAGCATGAGTGGTGTGGCACCGGCCCTGGTTCAGGCTCCCCCCTGGCCGCCTGCTGTTTGGTGCACTGCTACATCCCTCAGCAGTTAGATATCCCCCAAGGGGTCCTGGATTGCGAGTGACTATGTCATAGCTTATAAATTGCTACATCCCGCAAAATTAAACAAGGAAGGTGGCTTCTGTAGTATTTGAAAAAGAGATCTGTGGCTGCTTAATTCTAATTCATCAGAAGACTCTCCAAACTGTCCACATCCTGTTTATTCTACATGGGATGAACATGCATTCCTATATATTGGGAACAGTCTCTGAGATTTAAATATAAAAACTACCTATCACTGAAAAAACAGGATGATGCAGCAATGACATGCATGAATTCTGGCTTGCACATTTGGCAGTCAGCCCTGATTCTGACACTTATAACTGTGTGACAAAGCCAATTACTTAACTTCTCTCTGCTTCAGTTTTTCCACCCATATGATGGGGAAAATGGTACTACTGCCTCAGAAGGATCATGTTATGTATGACTTTTTATAATCAGAGCAAAAAAAATGTAGCTGCCCATACACAGAAAGATGCCTTTCACTTATATGAAAAGTATGGTCACTGGTGCACACAGCGTCTTGGATTGTAAGAGGAATGTCCGACTAAGTCGGCCCAAGCTGGCAGGCGGACATCCCCTGAAGGGTTCCAGACTGCAAGAGGGCGCAGGTCGAGCTGAAGGACTATTCCCCCTCCCCCGCTCAGGGATGTTGTGCACTGAGCCTCTAGTTAATAAATAATATTGACCACCACTAAACTCTGTTTTACATACAAATGTAAACTTACTTTTGCCCCATCCAGTATTTATTTAGCCAATGTATATTTTATGTTGTGAGACAGATTTAAGCCCAAACAGAAATTTTGCATGTGATAAAAATGGCTCTTCATAACAGCAAAAGAAATGGTGGCTTATTCAATAAATGGATGTTGATATATAATACTGTTTATCAATATAATAAGTTGATTATCAATACTATTTATTGATACTGTTGGGGCGGGAATAAGAGTTTGGATTCTTATTTCTTAAACTAAAATTCCAGATAGCTCAAAGATGTAAATGTAAACATTAAACCATAGAAACACTAATACAAGTGCCAGGCATCTGAAAACATGATTCAACTATCACAGGAGGCACTGGCGGAATAGGGTCAAGAAAATATTTAAATGAAGGCTGTCTCCCCTAGCTGGTTTGGCTCAGTGGATAGAGTGTCGGCCTGCAGACTGAAGGGTCCCAGGTTCAATTCGGGTCAAGGACACATGCCCAGGTTGCGGGCTCAATCCCCAGGAGGGGGTGTGCAGGAGGCAGCCAATTAATGATTCTCTCTCATTATTGATGTTTCTAGCTCTCTCTCCCCCTCCCTTCCTCTCTGAAATCAACAAAAAGATGTTAAAAAAAAAAAAAAGACTTAGGAACAGGCTATACTAGTATATACATCTCAATGTAAATTCTTATACAAAGTTAGATCTTATGCTTGGATCATGTTAACTTACTCTCTACTATACAACGCTTCAATACAATGCTTTTATTAAGGTCTCTGCTACAAAAACTGACACAGAGAGGAACTTCTTGTATTATAAAATTATCATTGACGATACTATATCATTTAATACTCCCTAGAATGGGTTCCATATGATAAACTTCTTTTAGAATTTAGTAACAGGGAAGTCTTAATTCTTTAAAACTTGTCTCTTAGATAATCCAAAATATGCTATAGTTGTCTTAATTTTTGTTTTAGTGTCTAGGAAGCTCAGATCTAAATTTAATGTTTTAATTATTAACAAATTTGCTTCCTCTTTCCCTTTAATTCCATGGGTTTTTCCCCCAGTATTTTTCTGTATATATGTAGATTCATGACATCATGATTCAAATCCATTTTTGGAAGCAGATATGATATAATAATAAAATTCAAAACCCCTTTTAGCAAAAGGGCTCTGAGCTTGTATCTTTATTGTTAGTAAAGGGGCCACTAATATATTAGGGGACTATACTATACTGGGCCTAGAAGAGGGTAAGTGAAATTGGATTGTTATATGTAAGTTACACAGGAAAACTGCAGAGGCAAATATACAGGAACAAATATACTTTGGTGACCAGGGTCTTATTACTACCACAATTACTATAACACTAACACCAAAACTGCAGCTAGAAAAAAAAAATGGAGATTTAAAATGTTCTTACTTTCAAAAGAACTGGACCTCCCTAGAAACACTTTCTGCTCAGAAGTGAGCAGCAATTCAGAGGAACTTGCCTGCTGATTCCGCTTACTATATCTCCTCACTTCACTATTGTTTTGGTGACATCTTAGACATCTATAGTCTGGCTATGCATAAAGTACTTCGACAGGAAGATGCTGTGAAGAACTGAATTTGAATCATCACAACTGTCAAAAAGAAGAAAACTCCAGTTACATATATCTAAATACTTTCCCCCCTGAATAATAAAAATGATGCATAATTACAGATACCCTAAATACCTTATATAGATACATAATTACAGGATACCCTAAACCTATACTCTTCCTCCCCAAAATCCATAAAAATAAAAATATATTATGCTCTCAATAAAACTTTATAGTTAATTCCCTTGTTAATTAAAATGAAAAATTCCACTTATTCTTAATTTCTTGTAAAGGAACATTATATACACTTATGTTTTACCTCTCTCAATATCATCCATTGGAGATGTTGGGGACATCTTGTCTTCGGATGGAGAATCTTTTACAAGATTGGGAGTCCTAGGTAAATTCCACATTTGTTGCTGCTGATGCTCTACACGAGACTGGATTTTACTGCTTCCTTGAACTCTGCAATTAAGAATATCAAAGATCAAAAAAGATATGATGGCAATATAACAACAATTTCAATTTACAAAGTTACTAACACTGCCCACTTATTCTTTTCCCTAGACATCTATAAATGGTATTCAAGAATTAAAACATTAATTTAATTCATTATTTAACAAATATTTCTGGATCCCTGTTATAGATGCAGGACATATACACAGTTCCATTGATGGATACAAGTTTGAATCCACTGCTCAAAATTGAGGAGTTAAGATATACACAAATGCCTAAAATAAAATATACCTAAGTGTATATAGGTACTATATATTCCCTATATTCTAAAATTATTATTTCTGTTAGAATTAAGTCACTTCCACATTTTAACAGAGGCATGCTACTAAAGCAGAGTCATTTCCTTTATTTCCTTTCAATACTTTTAAGAAGAGTTTATAACACAATTATATTTGACTTTTCTGCCTCTCCTTTTTCCAGTCACCAAATTCTGTCAGTTCTTCCTTGTATGCATTTTCCTGTTTCCCACATAGTTTCACTTTACTCAGTCTGTTTGGTGTATTAATGTTTCAAAACAAAACTATTTTTAATTAAAAATTTAATCCTTAGTTTAAAAAATTTAATACATAATCACTGCCAATGGAGCCGTTAAGACGTCCTAATTTCATAATCTTGAAGGTATTAGCTGCAACCTGCCTTTATGACCTTACTTTTAATCCACTATCAACCTCACTCCTCACTTTCCAATACTTATTTATATGCAGGCACAGAGACAAATCTTTGCCTTATTCAAACATGTCTTATTCATTGGCCCCAAATAAGTCAGATATACAATATTTCTGCCTTCAAAAATCCTCATGTTCTCTCTGATTAATTAAATCAGTCATTTTCAAACTTTTCTACCAATAAAAAATCACCTGGGAACTCATATTTAGTAAGCATGAAAGGTAATTCTTATCACTAGTATGTTTGGGGTGGAAAAAGCCCTAAATCTTAACCTCCTCTCAAATTACATCAATTAGGGCTCCCTGAATGTTCCAAGCAACCATAATCTTTGTCTTCCTTAAAATCCTAAAGCAAGTTTTATCTATACTATTTGCATAGTTTTGAGAGCAAATCCCTTATATTATACTAGAGGCCCAGTGCACGAAATTCAAACACAGAGGGGGGTCCCTCAGCCTGGTCTGCACCCTCTCACAATCTGGGACCCCCTTGGGGGATGTCTTACTACAGGTTTAGGCCCTATTCCACTCAGGTCTAAACCTATAGTCGGACATCCCTTAGGCCTAAACCTGCAGTTGGACATCCCTCGGGCCTAAAGCTGTAGTCGGACATCCCTCTCACAATCTGGAACTGATGGCTTCTAACCACTCACCTGCCTGCCTGCCTCATTGCCCCTAACTGCTTCCCTGATCACCACTAACCTCCTCTGCCTGCCTACCTGATTGTCTCTAACCACTCTGCCTGCCTGCCTGATGCCCCTAATTGCTTGCCTGCCTGTCTAATCACCCATAACTGCTCAGCTGCCTTCTTGATCATGCCTAACCCCTCTGCCTTCTCAGCTTTGTCTGGAAGGTCATTCGGCTGTCCGGTCTAATTAGCATATTACCCTTTTATTATTATAGATAGCAATTAATGCATTTGCCTAATTTAAAAAAAAGATATGAGATGGTTATATTCTCTTATTGACTTTCCTAATAGAATTATATGTTAACCCAACTAAAATGCAGAAATTTCAGGGTTAGTACTTATATAGAAAACTTTCCTTCTTCAAGTGCCTTACATATTCTAGGTGTTCAAGACACTAATGAAGATGAAATAACGAAGAGTACATAATGGCTCCTTTCAGTCCAGTTCTATGTAGAAGAAATTATATCTATACATGTTGAAAATATTCAGAAACAAAACAAGTTTTTATGTATCACAGAGATAAATGGTACAAGTTTGTGGCTAAGGCTCTCCACCAAATTTAAACTTGAAAAAAGGTTAAAATATTTTTGTATCACATAGAACTAACCCTTATATAATAATGTGGCTTGCCAAAACTGGTTTTGCTCAGTGGATAGAGCGTCAGCCAGCAGACTTAAAGGTCCTAGGTTCAATTCCGGTCAAGGGTGTGTACCTTGGTTGCAGGCACATCCCCGGTAGGGGGTGTGCAAGAGGCAGTTGATCGATGATTCTCTCTCATCGATGTTTCTAACTCTCTATCCCTCTCTCTTCCTCTCTGTAAAAAAAAAAAATCAATAAAATATATTAAAAATAAAAATAAAAATAAAAATAGAGTGGCTTAATAAAATAATATTTTCCACTGACATTTCCTTGGCAATTATGTGCTGATAAAAGAATTTATTTTGTTAACCACATACCTTGTTTTTTTTACAGTGATGTTGCTGCTGAGTTTTTCTAGTCGACATTCTCCAGTATCATGGTTAATTATCAAAATGCATTCTTTTAAGTAAGGTTTCTTTGAACCTTTAAAAACAGTTACTGGTGAAGTTGATCCCTGTTTAAAAAGTTAATTATCAGTACTTAAAGTTCAGTTGGGAGGGACTTTGAGATCTTCTGCTTCTCAATCTATACTTCAAGTCACCTACCTAAGTTTAGTAAAAATCAAAGATGAAGAGAGGCTGAGATCTTAAAGTTGCTATCCTTGAGGAAAGGGAATAGAGAAAGTACTTTCCCTGAGTCAGTAAAGTTTTGTTTTATTTGTCTACAACAGGTAATTGGGATTCAATTCTAATACAATCAATATATTTTACAGATAAGGGAGCAGAAGCCCTGAATCATATTTTTTTTATCCCTTACCCTCCTTTATAAGTTTAGTTTTAAAAATCTTGTATGTTCTTAAAATGGTGCTTCCCTCTGCAGATTAAAGAAAATTAATGTATCAAGAAACACCTGTTAGAGTAAACCCACTGATTAAACTTAGCATTAAGAAAGGTGGGACAACCAAACATTATATACTTCATGATGTGATATAAAAGAAAGTATGCAGCATCATCCAAAAACAAACAAAACAAAAAACCCACAAATAATCTAACTCTCATCAAATCTTTAAATACTATAACTACCAGTTAACAGGAAATATGAAGAGTAAAGGAATGTTAATACCAGACAGAAGTAATTTGAAACCCAGAACAAGGGTATATTCTCTAAGACAAATAACCTGGTTTCTCTAACAAACTAATTGTACAAAAAGAGGAAGGGGCATTTTCAAAATAAAAGATACTTAAGAAACATAGTCAAAATATTATAGAAACTCTAATTTGGATTCCTAGAGGGAAAACTGTAAAAAGACATTTCTGAGAGCATCATGAAAATGTGAATATGGATCCAGTATTATAATTAATTCTGCTACATGTAACAACAGCATGTTACTTAGGTAAAAAAAGAAAAATCCTTGTCAGTTAGAGATGCATACATAAGCATTTATGAAATGGTATAATATCTGGGATTGCTTTAAAATATACCAGGAAAAAGCCGAAACTGGTTTGGCTCAGTGGATAGAGCATCGGTCTGCGGACTGAAGGGTCCCAGGTTCAATTCCGGTCGGGGGCATGTACATTGGTTGCGGGAACAACCCTGGCGGGGGGTGTGCAGGAGGCAGCTGGTCGATGTTTCTCTCTCATTGATGTTTCTAGCTCTCTATCCCTCTTCCTTCCTCTCTGTGGAAAATCAATAAAAATATATTTAAAATAAATAAAATAAATAAATAAATAAAAATAAAATATACCAGGAAAAAAGTGGTAGGTAAATATATAAAAAAGATTAGCAAAATGCTGATAATTATTGAAGCTCAGTGATGAGTACATGGGGGTTCATTATACTATCCTATCTTCCATAATAAAAAGTTAAAGAAACGTAGAGCAGTGGTCGGCAAACTCATTAGTCAACAGAGCCAAATATCAATAGTACAACGATTGAAATTTCTTTTGACAGCTGAAAACCGAATTCTGTGCATGGGCCACAAAGTTTCAATTGTACTGTATGTGCGTGTCCACACGTGGTAATTTGTGGAAGAGCTACACTCAAGGGGCCAAAGAGCCACATGTGGCTTGCGAGCCGCAGTTTGCTGACCACTGACCTAGATCATTGCTCACAACCTATGTGTTCTCACGACCTACGTGTTCCTCCTCCCTTCTTTTTTTTTTTTTTTTTTTTTTAATATATTTTATCGATTTTTTAGAGAGGAGGAGAGAGGGATAGAGGGCTAGAAATGTCGATGAGAGAGAAACATCAACCATCTGCCTCTTGCACACCCCCCACCGAGGATGTGCCTGCAACCAATGTACATGCCCTTGACCGGAATCGAACCTGGGACCTTTCAGTCCGCAGACCGATGCTCTACCACTGAGCCAAACTGGTTTCGGCTCCTCCCTTCTTCATGAGCATCCCTCAGTCTTTAAGGAATTTTGTGTTTATCATTTTTGAACTTTATTCCATACATATGTATCCTTAAACAATAAAGTGTTATATTTGCTTGTTTTTTATTTATAAAAATGCATTAAAATGTTAAAACATTCATTATAATAATTTTGTCAAACAAACAGTAATATTAGATCAGGTAAGAAAAGGGTGACTTCTAAAAAGACTAAAGGGTATATCATATTTTAAAAGTTAACAATCATTAGAGATTTAACATGTAACACAAGAAATAATATGAGATAAATTTGGTAATTAAAGATACTCTAAATGGGAAGTAGATTAGAGACTTCTGAAAGGTAGGGAGAGAAAATGATGAAACCAAAAGAAAAGAACAGGTTTTTCACCTCACATCTAAGACTTAAAAAAGTCTATAGGAAATCAAGCATGTAAGGTACACAGACAAGAATGTCTGGAGTGGCCTTAAAAGAGTGAGATATTGAGCACTTAGGTAAAGCACAGGTAATATGAAGAGCCAGAAACATGATCATGACAAAACAAATTGGGCTACTTGGCTGGTAAGTATATTGTTCAAATGTCCTGCTGAAAACAAGTGACTATGATACTCCAAAATTGTAAGGACTCCAAATTACAGTTGATCAATTCATGCAATATATTCTTATTAAAGATATTTGTATTATTACCTAGAAAGAATACATCTTAAAATTATAATACATTATTGTACTCCTGCATTACTAAGGAATAAGGATTAGATCATAAATTTTTGAATTGCTCCTAGCAACTAAACTACCAAGCCCTTCACAGACACTAAATGAATGTTGAATACCAACAATATGAACATTTTCTACTGTAATTAACAAGTTAAATAAGGCTTTCATAGTCTTTCACACTTTGAACAAGTTTTAAAAAATTAAACTTTTTGTCCTCATGAAATTGAGCACCATTATTATTTTATTTATATTTTTGTAAGTCATTGATATATTTCATTATCTTGGGAAAATTAAAAAAGGGACAGAAATACAGATGACTACATTTTGGTGGTGATTAAGATATGATTTCCTTCTTACTATTTTTTATTGAATTTATTGGTACAATATTGATTAATAAAATTATATATTTCAGATATATAATTCTATAATACAACATCTATATATTGTATTGTGTGTTTACCATCCCAAGTCAAGTCTCCTTCCAGCACCAAAAGGTTGATGGGCTTCTATATTCAGCAGGGCTGAACACATGTTATTGCCTACTGGAATAGCCAAAAGCATTTCCCCAAACCTGAAGATCTGCATATATTATTGCCGGTTATCATACAGCTGAGGGCATTTCAATTTACATATTATTGCCTCCTGCTGGCCAAACAGCTGAACAGTCAAGGGCATTTCCCCCAACTTGAGGATACCTACTGTATACTAAACCTTACCTTTGATATGTATATCTGCTTTGCTATAGGGGAAAATATGGGAATAAAAAGAGCCCTGGATCCAGAGACTCAGAGAACTTAGCTACTACAGCTAAGCTTCCTTTGGCTCCCCCATGGATTACAAATTTATATTATATTTCTAGTCTCTTTATTAATTTACATGCAGCCTTTCTCCAGATTCCTGAACCCTTCTAGATGCTGAATATCACCCTGGCATTAATTCCACAAATAAGTGAAATAGTATGGTACTTGTTTTTCTTGGACTGGCTTATTTCACTTAGCACAATACTCTCCAGGTCCCTTCATGCTGTTGCAAAAGGTAAGATTTCCTTCTTTTTTATAACTCAGTAGTATTCCATTGTATAAATGTACCACAGCTTTTTTATCCACTTATCTACTGATGGGCACTTGGCCTACTTCCAAATGTTGGCTATTGTAAATAAAGCTACAATGAACATAGAGGTATATCTATCCTTTTGAATTAGTGTTTGGGGTTTCTTTGGATATATTCCAAGAAGTGAAATTGCTGGGTCATAAGGTTGTTCCATTTCTAATTTTTTTAGGTAATTCCTTACTGTTTCCTGCATTCCTACAAACAGTGCATAAGGATTCTCTTTTCTCTACATCCTCGCCAAAACTTCCTTTTTGTTGATTTATAGATGATAGCCATTCTGACAGGTGTGAGGTGATATCTCATTGTGGTTTTAATCTGCTTTTCTCTGATGATTAGTAACATTAAGCATAAGCATCCTTTCATATGTCTATTGGTATTTATTTATTTATTATTGAATTTACTGGGGTGACATAGGTTCACAAAACCATACAGGTTTCAAGTGTACCAACCCTTATTTTAAACTTTAATTATTGCTTGTATCTTATACCATACCCAAAGAAAGAGGTATTAAAGTACTAAGAGACTCCTAAGCATATTAATCATCCTTGCCTGTAAATAATGTGTTTTTTAAATTGATCTGAGAGAGAGAAAGAGAGATCAGTTGCCTGTCTCGACTGGGGATGGAACAGGCAACCTGGTTATGTGCCCTTACTGGGAATCAAACATGCCCCCTCTTGGTGTGTGGGATGATGCTCCAACCAAATAATCAACTGAGGCACATGTATTATGTAAATAACTATTGAAATACATCCTATCATCTCCTGCTGTTTATGGCTGTTACCCAACTCAGAACATTTTGGTGATGTTTAAGATATAATTTTCATCAGACTATTTTTTATTTAATTTATTGGTATAATATTGATGAAAAAAATTACTAAGTTTCAAGAATACAATCATTATCTCACTTAGACTACTGTTATTTTCCTCCATACTCTCCTTCCAGTTTTGTTTCTTATCTGCTGACAGGCAAATTGATCATGCCTGATTATGTATACCAGAAAATGAAAGTAATCAGTAATGAAATGAAAATGTACAATAGTATTCCTAAAGTAACATGGGAAGGGGAAAGAGAAAGAAGGAAGAAAAAGAAAGAAGAGATGCCTGAACCTAAATAAAGAACAAAAATGAGGAAATAGATTAACTAACAAACATACAAAATAAAAATACAAAATGATAGAAGTAAAAATTAAGTATGCCAACTTTGAAATAAATGTGGATATAATTCTCTTAGTAAAAATAGAATGTGTCAAACTGGGTTTAAAAATGAAACAATATTCTGTTAACAAAAGATATACTTAAAACAAAATGTCAGGTAAATAAAAGGAAAAGAACTAAGATTCCATGAATATGCAAACAGAAAACAAAGGTGGCAATATTAATATCAGATAAGGTAGCATTTAAGCTTAAAAATTACCAAAACACAATAAAAATTGTAATAACAAAAGATATAATTAATTTAAAAATATAACTACAACAAGCTGTTAAAATAGGACTCTAGAATTTAAATTAGGCTGACGTCTCCAGAATGTGGTGGACTATTTTCCCATGTGAGCTAAATAAACTTAATGAAAGAAATCAGACTGGGTTCAATATATAGAATGGCATATAGTCCACCAGACATAATAATATAGAACTCTCACAAGTGCAAGGTTTGAGGGATAAAGTCATAAGCAACCAGTAAAGATGCATTTCCTACATAATAGGAATTGTAGTTGGAAGTTTCCTGTGGGCTATTTCATTGAGGCCTACAAAAGTACCCCATAGATAGTCAGCACTAAAAATATGCCAACCTTGGACTGCACCAATGACAAATTATAACAGTATTTTCCTTTCAAAATTCAACATTGTGAAGTTTTATAGCAGTCAACTATACAGAACTGTTTATAAAGAAAAGAGAATTGCAATGTCCAATATTAACCAACTAAATTGTCTTTATTTTCTATTAGTTTCTTCTATTTGATATTATCAAAACAAATAAACATACATATATACACCTAGAGAAATGAGAATTAGAAAATCTACCCTATTGAAGAACCATCAGAACCTTTTTAAAAGTATCTATAATAATAAAAGCATAATATGGTAATTAGATCATACATCCTTCCGGACAAAGCTAGGGCTGCAAAGGTCACCCGTTCACATTTGCATGAATTTCATGCATCGGGCCTTTAATAGTATGATAAAAGTTCTATTTTATGGGATGACTCCAAGCTTCTAGGTATTTTTACCAGAAATGAATTCATATAGAAAATAGGAGAATCTAAATGCCTCAAACTTAAAATCATTACAGTTCCATAAAATACCTACAAAATTAAGAACTCTGAAGAGTAAACCTCCCACTTGTTTTTAAGAAGTTCTTTGGTTAAGAAGGAAAAATTCACAAAGTTCAGTTGAGACTGTAATTTCTATTCTTATGCATAATTATTTAAGGACTGCAAGCAGAAAAAATGTTTGCTCTTCCTAGGTGGTAATTTCAACAATTCTCTTTCTTTCTTTTTTTTTCTTTTTTTTTTTTTTAATATATTTTATTGATTTTGTACAGAGAAGAAGGGGGAGAGAGAGAGAGCTAGAAACATCGATGAGAGAGAGTCATCGATCAGCTGCCTCTTGCACACCCCCTACTGGGGATATGCCCGCAACCAAGGTACATGCCCTTGACCAGAATCGAACAGCTCAGTCCCTAAGCTGACGCTCTATCCATTGAGCCAAACCGGTTTTGGCAACAATTCTCTTTCATTCTAGCTATCTAAAAGAGTTACAGGATAAGTTCAAACACTTATGCATTACACAAAGGTCCTTTACTACCTGATTATTAAATAACTTTCCACCTCTCAGTATGTCCCCAAAAGCACCCCTTCTCCCCTAGCCAAAGTAGCTTATATATAGTTCTTCAAATGTTGCAGACTCTTCAGTTGCTTTGTCTTAGCCCAGTGGTCAGCAAACTCATTAGTCAACAGAGTCAACAGTACAACAATGGAAATTTCTTTTGAGAGCCAAATTTTTTTAAATTAAAATATATAGGTAGGTACATTGTTATTAACTTAATTAGGGTATTCCTAAGCTTGCCCTTCCTAAAATCTCAAGGGGCCAAAGAACGGCATATGGCTCGCGAGCTGCAGTTTGCCGACCACTATCTTAGCCTATTACCTTTTTCTTTTCTTCACCTAATCAATTCAAAATAGTATTTCCTCTTGTCTCATTTCCCTCTCCTGGCTGAGTTACCTCACCTTTGTACTCCCATAATACTCTGTATATACCCTTATGATAGTCTTTATGTTTCTATATTATAATCCATTATTTCCTGTATTCCTCATTAAATAACATTTTTAGGACACTAACTGTGTCAAATATATCTCTGTATTCCCAATAGCTACCTAATGCATGAATTGTGTAATTATTTCATTTAAATTCAGTGGAAATCTTACAAAAATATCCCTTTAGTCTAAATATATAGAAATAGGTCAGCCGGTATGGCTCTGTGGATTGGCTCTCAGTCTCGTCCACTGAACTACAAGATTGCTGGTTGGATTCCTGGTCAGGCATATGCCCAGGTTGTGGCCTCGATCCTCAGTACATCCATGATAGATGTTTCTCTATCATGGATGTTTCTATCTTCTCTCCCTCTCCCTCTCCCTTTCCCTCTCTCTAAAAAAACCAGTAAAATAAAAAAAAATAAAAAAATAAGTAAAATAAATAAATATATAGAAACTAGAGGCCCGATGGACAAAATTTGTGAAGGCACTTGGCCCTTGCAGCTCCAGCAGCCCATACAGCCCCTCGCAGCCTCAGCTGGCCCTCGCAGCCAGGCTTCATCCAGAAGCTTGTCCAGAAGGATGTCCAGAAACCCTACCGCTGTTCCATCTAATTAGCATATTAGCTCTTTATTATATAGGATACTGACTGGCCAGCATGGCTCAGTAGTTGAATGTCAATCTATGAACCAGGAGGTCACGTTTCAATTCCCGGTCAGGGCACATGGCAAATGCCTGGGTTGCAGGCTCATTCCCCAGTGTGGGCCATGCAGGAGGTAGCTGATTAATAATTCTCCCAGCATTAATGTTTCTGTCTCTCTCCTTCTCCCTTCCTCTCTCAAATCAATAAAAATATATTTTAAATAAATACATATATATATACTCACTTCTATATTTGGCAGAGTTATTGTCACCTGTTCACCTTTGCCAACCTCAAGTTCTCCTTCACAAGAAGTGTCAACAGAAGCAGGCTTGAAGTCATCTAAAAATAGATACAGATACAGATTTTTATAAGATGAAACAATACGCTATTAGATATGAGCATGTGTCAGAATAATAAAACATTTTTCAACAACCAGTAATTAAAATGATTTAAAGGAGTCTTTATATTACAAACAGACAAAATACAATCCAGTTTACTTCTGTAAGTATAATAAGAAACCACAAAATTCAGCTAAAATAAAAAGATGAGAAGTTGGCCAACAACCTCTGACATTAGTTTCACTGATACCAACATCAATGGGGAGAGAAGACAACAATTATTCTTTTATAATATCTTTTCAGAGACATCTCTTTCCATTCTTACCTCATTCAAACTAGCTTCCAATCAACAAAAGGCTAAACTATCGAAGTACCTAGAGTTTGCCCTTCTTCTTTTCTCTGTGCTTTTGCTCTCTTAGAATTTGAATCCTATTTCAAAGTTCCCTCTTGTATGAAGGGGTCTCTGTGCTTATCCCTCTCCCTACTCTCCAAAATCTCAACTCTTATCCATTTCTGTAGCATTTACCATCCTATATAATAAATATGCAAATTGCCCATCACTCCAACACACAAGATGGCTGCCCCCATGTGGTCAAAGATGACCCACACCCATGTGGACACAAGATGACCGTCACAAGATAGCCAGCAGGAGAGGGCAGTTGTGGGCGATCAGGCAAGCAGGGGAGGACAGTTGGGAAGGAACAGGCCTGCAAGGGAGGGCAGTTGGGGGTGATCAGGTTTGCAGGAGAGGGCAGTTAGGAGTGACTGGGCCAGCAGGGGAGGGCAGTTAGGGGCAATCAGGCAGGTTGGGAGCCAGCAGTCGTGGAATGTGAGAGGGATCCCAGATTGGAGAGAGTGCAGGCTGGGCTGAGGGACACTGCTCCCACAGTGCACAAATTTCATACACTGGACCTCTAGTATCACTTGTGAAAAATCTAACATATATTACCTGAAATTATTTAACTCTTTGAGTCCTATTGGACTGTAATATTTATTTAGTTATTTTTAAGTTGTTGGGTGACACTGTTAATAAAATTATACAGGTTTTAAATGTATAATTCTATAATGTATCATCTGAAAACTGTATTGTGTAGTCACCACCTCAAATCAAGTGTCCATAACATTTACTTACTTATTTACTTATTTTTATTATTATTCTTTTTTAATCCTTACCAGACGATATTTTTCCTTGATTTTTAGAGAGAGTTGGAGAGAGAGGGAAAGACAGAAAAAAATATCAATGTAAGAGAAACACATCAATTGGTTGCCTCCTGCTCTTGACTGGAATCCAAACTGTTTTTAAAAAATAATTCTTTATTGTTGAAAGTATTACATATGTCCCTTTTTTACCCCCAGCCTGCCCCCGCCCCTCAAGTCTCCATAACTTTTAAAGCACAATGCCTCATACTTGAATTCCTCCAGAACTGTGGCTCCTGGCACAATGTCTTTAATATAATGGGTTCTTAAGATATCTTCATAACTGACTCCGATTCATATTCCTTCTCTGAACCATCTCTCCAAACTTATATTTTTAAAATATTTTTATTGAATTTTAGAGACAAAAGAAGGGGGGGGGGAATAGAAACATCAATATGAGAGCAAAACATCAATCAGCTGCTTTCTGTATGCCCCCTATTGGGAAATCCAGCCCAGAATCTTTTGATACATGAGTTGATGCCTAACCAACTGAACCACATCAAATATTTTTATGGTGTACAGAGAGGAAGGAAGAGGGAGAGAGATAGAAACATCAATGATGAGAGAGAATCATTAATGGGCTGCCTCTTGCACACCCCCTGCTGGGGATGGAGCCTGTAACCCATGTTCCCTTGACCAGATTTGAACCTGGGACCCTTCATTCCTCAGGTCTACACCCTATCCACTGAGCCAAACCAGCAAGGGCACCAAATTTATTTTTAATTACCAGCTTATCTTTAAAAAAAAATCATAAGATAACCTGGCAATACCTAGCCCATATTCCTTTTGGCAGTGGTTGGCTGGAGCCAAGTTGTAGTTGTCCTCTTGAGATTGTGCTTAGTCATTTCTAGGTCACTAGGGTTCCCACCTGTCAGGAGGCAGAGGCAGTTAGGGGCAATCAGGCTAGCAGGGGAGACCAGTTAGGGGTGAGATCAAGTCTGCAGGGGAGGGCTGTTGGGGGCAAGATCAGGCTGGCAGGGGAGGGCAGTTAGGGGTGATCAGGCAGGCAGAGGCAGTTCGGGGTGAGATCAGCCTGCAGGGTAAGGCACGGGGGTGGGGGGGGAGAAACCAGTCTGGCAGGGGAGGGCAGTTGGAGGTGAGATCAGGCCAGCAGGGGAGGGCAGTTAGGGGCGATCAGGCAGGCAAGCAGATGGGGTTAGGGGTAATCAGGTAGGCAGGCAGAGGCATTTAGGGGTGATAAGACAGGCAGCAGGTGAGCAGTTAGGAGCCAGTGGTCCCAGATTGCAAGAGAGATGTCCAACTGCTGGTTTATGACTAATCCCACAGGGTATACCTCAGCCCAGCCTACACTCTCTCCAATCTAGGACCACTCTCACAATCAGGGACTGTTGGCTCCTAACCCTTTTCCTGTCTGCCTGCCTGATTGCCCCTAACCACTCTGCCTGCCAGCCTGATAGCCCCCCCATAATCACCCTCTGAGGGGCCTGATTGAAGCCTAACTGCTTCCCTGCTGGCATGATTGTCCCCAACTGCCCTCCCCTGCTGGCCCAATCACCCCAACTGCCCTCCCCTGCAGGCCCAGATTGCCTCCAACTTCCCTCCCGTGCTGGTCCAATCACAATCAACTGCCTTCCTCTACAGGGCTGAGGGAACTGGGGACTCTGCCTAGATGAGGCGGGGCTAAGGGGACCGAGGCTGGATGCTCTGGGGACTGGGTGAGGCAGGGCTGAGGGGACTGGGGGACTGAGGCTGGATGAGGCAGGGCTGAAGGGACTGGGAGCTGCCATCTTGTGAGGATGCAATGGTCAATTAACATATTCCTTCTTTATTAGATAGGATAATAAAAGCCTAATATGCTAAGTGTCTGGTCATCCAGTTGTTGGTTCAACTAATCAAAGCATAATATCCTAATGATATGGTAAGGCTGCTCAATTGCTCGCTATGATGTGTACTGACCACCAGGGGGCAGACACTCTGATCAGTAGGTTAGCTTGCTGCTGTGGTCCGGACAATTTAGACTGAGCAAGACAGGTTGGACATGCCCTCCCACATCCCTCCCTGGCCCTGATGTGCACTGGTGTGGTCCCTCGGCCTGGCCTGAACCCTCTCAAAACCCAGTACCCCTCGGTGGATGTTGGAGAGCTGGTTTCAGCCTGATCCCATTTAACACAGGAGCTGCCCTCTGGTGGTGAGTGCACTCCCACAGGGATAGCGCCGCTCAGCAGAAGCCAGGCTCACAGCTGGCAAGCACAGTGGCAGTGGCGGGAACCTCTTCTGCCTCCATGCCAATATATAGACTAATGGCTGGGAGTGGGCCTAGGCTGTCAATCGGACATCCCTCAAGGGTTCCCATACTGTGAAGAGGGTGCAGGCCAGGCTGAGGGACCTTCCCCCTCCTTAGTGCATAAATTTTGTGCAATGGGCCTCTAGTTTACAAATAAAATAAAATAAGTCTATCAAAACTATTCTGAACCTACTTGTATTTCTATTCTATTAAGATAAATTTCACTTTTTATTATGTTATTTAAGTAAAGTCTTATATTTACCTTCAAACAAAAAGTTTTTTTTTTTAAAAAAAAAAAATGTTTGTTTTTATCTTAGAGAGAGAGAGAAAGAGAGAGAGGAAGGGAAAGGGAGAGAGAGAAAAAAGTATCCAAGAGAGATAAAAATGAATCAGCTGCCTCCTCCTGCACACCCCCTACTGGGGATGGAATCAGCAAACAGGGTATATGCCCTTACCAGGGAATCCAAACTGTGACCTTCTGGTGTATGGGACTAAGCTCAACCAACTGAGCCACACTGGCCAAGGCAAAACAAGTTTTTTAAAAAGTAGACAACTTTTCAATTTCAAGGGGTTAAGTATATAGCTCTAAGAATTTTAGAAATTGTTGAATAATCTAACCTTCATGCTTCCCATATGCTTCCAAATGTCAAATGCATTTTCTTGTAAATTGCTGATTCCAAACTACTTTATTTCTTTCAGTTCTCTTTGGTTTGGAAATTTCACCACCAAAATTTTACTGATATTCTTCCCTCTGGATTTCCTTCATCTATGTTATTTTCTTCAGCTTTACAATATAATTACTTATCCTATATAATAAAAGGCTAATATGTCTTTTAATAAAATCAACCAAACAGTGAAATGACTGGTTGCTATGATGTGTACTGACCACCAGGGTGGCAGAGGCTTAAAGGAGGAGCTTCCCCTTGGTGGTCAGTACACACCCACAGGAGGAGTGCCTCTCAGCCAGAAGCTGGGCTCACGCTGGTGAGTACAGCGGTGGTGCCAGGAGTCTCTCCAGCCTCTGCATCAGCACTAAAGACCCCTCAGGGGATGTCCACCTGCTGATTTAGGCCCACTCCTTGAGAGGGCGCAGGCAGGCCTGAGGGACCCCATCCCCAGTACACAAAAGTTGTGCACCCAGCCTCCAATCTTACATAAAGAATAGAAAAACATATCCGACTTTGTAGTTAATACTTTTCTGTTAATGTTAATCACTTTTCTGACTATTTTACCTGTAACATCACATAATCTCAATATCTTCATAAAAGATTCCACAATTATTATAAATTTACTTCTTGGGATTTGAACTAATTCAATTAACTCCAAAACCCACACTCTTGCCAATATACCACACTGATCAGAGAACATATAATTATAATTTTAATCTTCTTTTCCATTATTGTACTTTCTAATATTTTCTCACATAAAATCTTAATAATTACTTCATTGGGAGTGTCTCCACTTGACACGTAGGACAACCTCCCTGTAGTCAATGCAGATGAGCTCTTCATTTTGTGACAACAAAAAGTGATATCATTTACAAACTAAGAAATTTCAATGATTATTCCCTTATCTGAATATATATTGTAAAATTAGTACTATCCCATATCCAAAATGTATTCTAGTGAGTTCTGTTACTTAAACTCTTCTACCCAGTGAAACATCTGCTGCTAAGCATTTAGCTTATCATTTATAGAACATCCCATGTCTGCCCTACCACATGCCAGACTATCTTTTCCATAGTTTTATTGCCAAGCCCTGATAAATGCTTTTGAAAGTCTAAGTAAATTACATTCATTGGTATTCCTCATACACATAAATTTAACCCTTCAAGAAAAATGGTGACTACTATTTATTCTTTACCACAAACCAAATATTTTGCTAAGTGTTTCTGCTATCTTATTATTCTTTAAAAACTCTATAATTTAGATATTATTACTGCCATTTTGCATAACATGTGCTGGAGGCCAAAATTCACATATAGATTTTCCAAAGCCTGAGCATATTGGACAGGCATAATTATTCCTTTTCATAAAGAAAGTATGTTACTTTCTCCCAGACTATATTGACTTGAGTGTTTGTTATAAGTTAGGTTCACCAGCTCTGTATGACAATCAGACCTATTCTGTAGTTTCCTTCCTTCACTATGAGTCTTTAGGAGTGAGGATCATAAGGAAAACGAATCTATCCTCAAGAATAATGACTGATTTTCCTGTGGCTCAGTTGGTTGTCTGTTCGAACAATCAAAACATAATATGATCATGAATGCTAAGGCCATGCAACTGCTTGCTATGATGTGCACTGACCACCAGGGGACAGTCAACAGCTCAACCAGTCGCTATGACATGCATGGACCACCAGGGAGCAGATGCTCAATGAAGGAGCTGACTCCTGGTGGACAGTGCTCTCCCACATGGGGAGCGCTGCTCAGCCAGAAGTGAGGCTCATAGTAACAAATTAGTGTTAAGGATGTGCGACTGACAGCTTAGACACCCCCTACCCCAGCACATGAATTTCATGCACCAGGTCTCTAGTATTTAAATAAATATAGAAATATTCTGTCTCCTTCAACAACAAGAATAAAACCAAAGGGCTGAAAACCTTTCTAATGTCTTCCATAGGACTAAGAGTATATTCACATATCTCGGTTTATTGTGGTTGTTTTTTAGTTTATTTTCATTCTTGTAGGTGGATCATCTGACTCTCAGATTCTTACGGCACAATTTCAGCATTTTGAGAACTTTTACAAATGAAAGTCTTTGAAACCCCTGCAAAGCGCTTTTCAAAGGCTATTTTTATTCACTTAATTTGGGGTTCACACCCTTAAAAAGAGGATATACACCCAAGTTATATGAAAATATATTCTTGAGCAAATTTTTATAATCATAAATTCTGTAATTTGGAAAAATTAAACTGTATACCTGAGAAAAAAGAGGAAAGAAGAGAGGCAGTACTAGTTGAGAGAAAGTCATGGGGAAACAAGGTAATAACTACAACACACTTTTGTAAAATGGGACTGAAGAAGGCAAGAAACTTTACAGCCAGCATTTACTATCTCACTGTGGAGAGTTTAGGACAACAGAGTATGGAGAAGAACTCAAAGGACATTTTTTAAGAGCCTCTGTTTACAAATATATCCTCCACTTATTCCATCAATTGGATACTGATTTTCTTAACAAAACCCTTTATAAAATGTAAGTATATCCTTGGAAAATTAGAAGCCAAATTAGTTCTTCATATCTTTACTATGAGTCAATATAATCAGATGGTCTAAAACTTACTAAACGTTTGGGGAATGTAAGTTTTAATTCGGTGTTTTGGTTGAAGCATGGGTCACCTCGGAGTAAAAACCATAAAGACCTCTGGATGGTCTAGGAGCAGGAAGACTGAGAAAAATGTAAAACTGAGATGCTATCCACTAAGGAAGGGCAGAGCTGGGGAAAGGAAGTGAAAAAAATACCTACTTTACAATTTTGGCACAAAAAAATAAGAGGTTATGACTCAATGATCTCAACGTTTCCTTTCCGCTCTATAATTTTATGAGGGCTATTATGCAAAGAATGAATGTTTTACATACCAAATCATAATATGCTATGTTTTCCTTTCTGTAATCTATATCGTCCAACTATTAAAGCAAAAGAGCTCCCTTTTCTACCTCAATATAAAAAAAGGATAATTTATTAAAACTAGTTCCAGAAGACAACCAAAGGGAAATCAAAAGGAGACATCACAGGGAGGTAAATATCTTTCCAATAAAGAATGACACACCCTCCGATACTGTGATGGTCAGTACCTGATCATCAGGAATCCAAAAGAGATGCAGACTGTTAGAATGGTTCAGAATCTCTCCCCAGGATCACACTAAATAAGAACCCTAATTAGCCAAACAGAAAAAGTGAAGAAGAAGAAGAAGAAGAAGAAGAAGAAGAAGAAGAAGACGACGACGACGACGACGACGAAGAAGAAAGGATCATTTGTCCACCAGCCTCAAGGCATTCCCTTCCCTCTGCCAACTTGGGTCCTCTGCTCCCTTCCATTTGTCACCGTTCTGTTTTCCTTTCCACCTTTGTATCACCCAGCCGTCGTGTCTGTCTCCAGTCCCTCCTGCAGACCCTCTTCACTAAGTTTCCCTTTCGCCTGCCGGTTTTTACTAAAATCTCTGTCCAGGGTTTATCCACACCTGCTGAACTCTGGCTCCTTCCACCGACCCGACCCCCCAGGACTCCAACCGGGGCGGAGGATGGCACAGGGCACCCCCGGTTCTCCAGCAAAATAAGGGAATCCGTGGGAACACAACTCGGGAGACGTTCGTGCCTCCAAACCCCCTGTCCCGGGGCTCCCCCCTTTCCCCAGGATGGTCCTCACTCACAGCGCACAGTGTGAAAGGCGCATCGCGGCCGCTTCTCAAAACTGTCGCCCAACTTGAGAATCCGCTCGCGGCTGTCGGCGTACCAGGGTCCATTCATTATCCTCCTCCGGCTCCGACTTCGCCTTCTCCTCCCCCTGACGCGCCGCTAGACCATCTGCCACCTCAGCCTGAGGAGCAGCCTTCGCCGCCGCGAGAGCAGCCCGCCCAGACTCCGCCCCGCGCCCGACGCGCGCGCCCCTGGGAGCATCTCGAGTGCTGATTGGATGCCCGGCGAAAGGCGCCCCGCCCCTTGGCTCCAGAATCCCGGTCCCGCCCCCGGGCCTTTTCCCGCGTTGCGACGCACGCCGCTCCGGGAACGCCGCGCCGCGGAGGAGTGGGAGTCAGGGGCTTCGGCGGTGGAACGCGGAGCGGGATGAGGTGAGGGGCCTGAGGGGGAGGCTGGGGAAGGTGCGGGCCCCGAGGTACCGAGAGGCTGGGGCTCCAGACTCCTGGCGCTCGTGTCCCGGAATGTCGGAGCTCCTAACGGGAGAAGGGGCCTGCCGCACGGCCCTTTCTGTGGAGGTTTAGCGTGGAAACTGAGGCCCGGGTAGGGCGGAGTCGCGGCGCAAAGGCCTGGTGGCGCCCGAGTTCGTTCCAGAATCGGGAAAAGGAGCCCGAGGCCTTTTTTTTTTTTTTTTTTTTTTTTTTCCGGTCCTGGGACCTGACTGGGAAGCGAGGCCGTTACCTAGGCAATCGTTTTCTGACCTGTTCCTGAGGAAGTTCTCCCCATTCGTAGGTAGGATTAGGACTCACCGGGTCGGGTCGCGCGTGAAGCGAGGCGGGGGGAAGATTCTGAGTTCAAAACTGTAGATGTTTAGGATCAATGGCAACTACCTTGCACTGGGTTGACTTATTTATTTCCTTACCAGGGATCCGTGGAGGCAGTAACCGCACAGCCAAGAAGACCGGATTCCTGAAAGATCTAGGCCAGAGCTTGTGCTCCGGCAACAGGGTAATAGCATTTATCATAGAAAATCTTTTTTTTTTTTTTTCCTGTCAAAAAGTTCAGGAGCTTAGTAGTGATAAAGATGAGAGAAGTGTTGTATTAGAGGAGAAGCCCTTGCAAAAAGGTTAATAATGTAATAAAACTCTGCTCCCTTAGTTAACTAAGACCTTAGCCAGACTTGTCAAATTTATTGTTCGGGGCGGGTAGGTGAATGCCTCCCGTAATCTACCTGATTATCTAAGTGCGACTAAGGTGTACTGAGACCTTGTTGTGTGGTGAAGTCAAACCCAGAATCTTTGGGTTTGAACTTCGTACTTGACAATTGTGGCTTTGTGCAAACAAAAGTTAAGTGTGCTCATTGTAAAAATTGGGGGAGGAAATAATAGTTCTTACACCTTAGAGTTGTTGAGGGAATTAAATGAGTTAATATTATACATTGAAAGCGTTTAAAACTTAACATAATAAAAGCTCTCCAAGTGGTTGTTATTATTGAGACTTGATTGTCATGCAGCATTTTAGGGCCATCCTTGGTGACTGCCTTCTCTTCTAAATCTTGAATTATTTAGGAAGTAGGAATTGCTGTTTTGGTTATTTTACAAAAAAAAACCAAACACACACACACACACACACACAAAACTGGTTCAGGGAAGCCCTGTCCTTTGACTCTATGATCCGTTTTATCATCTGTGTCATCTTTTTGGCACTTAACATTTTATATAATTATTTTATTTTACATATGTGAATTTGTGTGTGTGTGTGTGTGTGTGTGTGTGTGTGTGTGTGTGGTTTTCCTTCCCAATCAGCACATTGGGAGGGAATATGTCCTAAATAAAATCTTTGTAATCCTTGCATCTAATATAGTGTCCCCCCACATGTTCAGTGATAATAATGTTTATAGCAATGTACCAGGCAGCTATCAAGGGTGGTCTGAGTTTTGCTCTCATAAAGCTTACATTGTAGTGTGAATTCCTCCAAATTATATTGTACTAGACTAGGAATGAGCAAATAATTAATGAACTACATAGAATCCAAAAATACACTCAAGTGGAATTTCAGATCGCTTGTTATATCTGTCCGTGACTAATTATCTCAGGAATTTGACAGCCATGTGCTTTTGTTCTTATTTCACCAATCAGTAACCTCATCTAACTTTAAAAATGTAGATACCCATCTATACCATTCAGAAAAACAACTTACATATGTACTAGATATATAAATAAATATTTTCAGTTAAATGAAAATAAAATACAACAAAATATAAAAGACTAGTGAAAAAAAGGAGAATTGATATTTAGCTCTTAGGATAGGGAGCATGACACCAATGGCAGGAGCCATAGAGGAAAAGATTATTATACTTGGCTACATAAAAATTGTAAAACTGATAAATCCAACTTCAAGGAAAATTCATCTTACAAAGTACCAGATGAGTGCATAAAGGCATGTACATTGGTATTCATTAACGCATTACTTATTTAGTTATACTTGACTTCCAATAGAGGAGACCTATAATAATAAAAGGGTAATATGCTAATTAGAACAGAGGTCATTCTGGATGTCCTTCCTGACTTAGCTGGGGCCGGAGCGAAGCCAACCTGCATCCCAGGTGCCTGCGGGGGGAGGGAAGCTGGTGCCGACAGCCAAGGGAAGGAAGGCCTACACTTGAACAAATTTTCATGCATCAGGCCTCTAGTGTTTAAATATACAGCCCCCTTCTCACCCTCAATGGATGCCTATAACCACAGGTGCACCAAACCATACACATACTATATATTTTTCCTATGTACACATACTAATGATAAAGTTTATAATATAAATTAGGCACAGTAAGGGATTACTAACAGTAATCATAATATAGAATAATTATAACAAACTAATAAAAGTTATGTGTGGTCTCTCAAAATACTTTTTTTAAATATAAAAATTATATATGATTTATTATATTATATGATTTTTTGAGAGAGGAAGAGAGAGGAATAGAGTCAGAAAAATCGATGAGAATCATCGATCAGCTGCCTCCTGCACACCTCCCACCCGGGATGTGTCCGCAACCAAGGTACATGCCCTTGACCAGAATCGAACCTGGGACCTTTCAGTCTGCAGGCCGACACTCTATCCACTGAGCCAAACCGGTTTCGGCTCTCAAAATATTTTATTATACTGTAATCACCTTTTTACTTAAAAGAAGCACTTTACAGCTCTCTTTGACATATCCAGATTGGCCAGCATTACTACTATTGGCATTTTGGGGCCATTATTTAGTAAAATAAAGGTTATTTGAATACAAGCCCTTCATCACCAAGAAGGCTATTAAGTGACTAATTGGCAGAAAGAATGTGGAGACACTGGACAAAGGGATGATTCACATCCAAGGCAGAAAGCAAAACCATGGATAAAGGGGGGACTGCTGTATTTTGATTCATTCTGATAGAGGAAGCATAGCTTAATGTTGCCATTGGAAAGAAAGAGGTATCTATACCCACATTCTTGGAAAATTGTGTGCCTGCTATGTGCTGGAAGTTGTGCTTGACTTTCTTTAAAATAGTTCCTGAAAATTTGTTTTTTAAAATTTTTCATATTTTACCTAATAAGGAAAGCTTTGGGATGCATGTATTATGGCCAACTCTTCAGTATAAAGGATGGACAAGTGTGGTGAAGAATAGCTAAAGAAGTGAGTTAGAATAGGTGATTTGGGTATGTTTTGTTTTTTTTACTGTTTTATATGGGAGGAAATATTATAAATATTATAATTAAAACCATAGACTTTGGAGTCAGGCTAATTTGGATTTGAATGCATGCTGGTAGAACCATGACAAGTTTCTTAGTTCTTCAAGCTTTATTTTTTCTTATCTGTAAAATGGAGATGACTATGGCTTATAGTCTTGTTATGAGGATTAAATAGGGTATGCATATAAAATATAGTACTTTTCTTATGAGTGATATCTTTGAGATTTGAATGCTTTAAATTAAATTATTTTTATAAAGAAAAGTTTTAGCAACAAATTGAATTGGGATGTAGATTTAAAAAAATGTTTAAGATAATTAATTTTATTCAGTCTGTTTTTATAAACAAGCTTTGGTTATTTTATAATTGCACAGTATTTCTGAGTTGTGTGTTGGGGATCCCCAAGACTAACCCCAGGTTCAGGGATTTGCTAGGAGGGCACATAGTTCTCAGGATTTGCCATATTCATGATTGTGATTTATTTATTTATAATATATTTTTATTGATGCCAGAGAGGAAGGGAGAGGGAGAGACAGAAACATCAATGATGAGAGAGAATCATCAATTGGCTGCCTCCTGGGAATTGAGCCTGCAGCCCAGGCATGTGTCCTGACCAGAAATCCAACTGTGACCTCCTGGTTCATAGGTCAGTGCTCAGCCACTGAGCCTTGCTGGCTGGGCTGTGATTTATTACAATGATAAAAAGATACAAAACAAAATCAGCAAAAGGAAAAGGCCTATGGGGTAAAATCTAGAGGAAAACAAGTACAAATTTCAAAAATTCCTCTCCCAGTAGAGTAGCATAGGACATTCTTAATTTCTCCTGCAATGAGTTGTGACAACATTTGGAAGTGTTGTCTATCGGGGAAGCTCACTAGAGATTCAGTGACCAGAGTCTATTGGAGATGGTTGTGTAGACATTCTCTGTTACCATGTACCAGATTCCAAAATTCAGGAAAGAAAGTAAGCATTCAGCATAAATCACATGGTTTAGGCACAGAGAGCCATTCTTATTGGGGAATAGTAGAAACCTCCTGAAATCCAAGTTCCTAGACACCAGCCAAGGTCTAGCCTTGTAAAGAGACCTTTGAAAAAATAGCAGTCTTGCCCTGGTCATTTTTGCTCAGTGGATAAAGCATCAACCTGCAGACTGAAGAGTCCCAGGTTCGATTCTGGTCAGGGGCACATCCCTAGTGGGAGGTGTGCAGGAGGCAGCAGATTGATGTTTCTTTCTCATCAATGTTTCTAACTCTATTCTTCTCCCTTCGTCTCTGTAAAAAATTAATAAAATATATCTTTAAAAAGAAAAAAATAGCAGTTTTAGGCCTATGTTAGCTCTTTTATGCATAAGCGATTTTTCTTTTATGATAAGAGAAAATTCCTTTCCTAGGATTGTTGTTTAGATTAGAAAAAAAAAAAAAATGAATGTGAATCCCCAGACACAATTCCTGACTGTTAGTGAGTACACAATAAATAATACCTACTGTAGCCGTTACAGTAAAGTATAAGGGTCTCTAGCTCTTTTAGAGGTACACGAGTTTGAAAAAACAGAGTTTTCTATAAGGGAGAAATGAAAAACAAAACCTACCTTTTACTTCTTTACAAAGCAAGCAGCGTTAAGTTTTCATTTACATTGATAATATATTTTAAAAATTTAGGGAGTAAATATTTTAGGGTATTTGACCTTTCTTTTCCTGATTCTGTTAAAATACAGGTGCTATGAGAAATGAAGCCAAAAGGTACAGACCCAAGGATTTTATCTCTTGCTGCTGAAGTTGCAAAAAGTCCTGAGCAGAATGTTCCTGTTATACTGTTGAAGTTAAAAGGTAAGGAAATCTTTTTGTGATTGGCTAACACTGTTTAAGGAATAAAACAATTCCATCATGGGTACAACTTTAGCATTTGTTTCTACAGTAAAATCTCGCTCTAATGGACTAAGTCCAGCAAGGGGGTATCCGTTAAAGCCGAAAGTCTATTATTTAATAAAGTAGGTTTTCCGAATGCATATGTTAAAAAATTGACAAATTAGTTTACCTGTTTTACTTATGTAGACAGGTTTGTGTAATTAAGCATGTATAAAAAGTTTAATTTAATAGAAAAGTTTTCCGTACGTATTACTATAATTTTAAATTTATACCGAATAGGTCTAGTAAATGTTTGCATTCACCAGTCACCAGTAAATGTTTGCATTCACCAGTCACCACGTATAAACAAAATGCACACGGCTGGGGTTTGGCTTAGTGCACATGGAACATTGGCTGGCATCCCTTAAAACTGCTGCAGAAAGTCACTTCATGCAACAACAGAGCCAGTTACCACCAGCGATGGTGGTAACCATCGCTAATTACCACATGCTAATTACCACATCGCTAATTACCACATGCTAATTATTCAAGGAACATTGTTTATGAGCGGTGGATCTTGGATTTAAATATGTAGGCTATAGTTGTAATATTTTTTTAAGTCGGTAAAATTACTAGTATTTTTTCAATATATGGCCTATTTGCTAAAATTTATTAAAAATAACTGAATTCATAACAAAAAATAACCTGTTAATTTAATTAGAAGCAAATCTTGGTTAAAACCATTTTAAAATTAACTGGGTGTTAATTTTCACATATGACATAAGGCCTGGAAATTTTGTACATTAAATCATACCCGGTCTGGCTAGTGGATAGCATATTAGCCTGCGGACTGAAGGGTCCCAGGTTTGATCCCAATCAAGGGCATGGAACTCAATTGGAGGCTTGATCCCGGGCTCTGGTTGGGGCTCGTGTGGGAGGCTACCAGTTGATGTGTCTCTCTTACACTGATGTTTCTCTCTGTGTGTCTCTCCCCCTCCCTTCTACTCGCTCTAAAAATCAATGGAAAAATGTCCTCTGGTGTGCATTAACAAAAACAAACAAAATATCCCAAATCCATTAAATCGAAAGATCCTCAAAACAAAGGGTTCACTTTAATTTTTTCAAGGAAACCTTAACATCATGATAAAGCAGTGCTTTTTCTTTTCTTTTTTTAAAATTTATTTCTTGATTAAGGTGTTACATATGTGTCCTTATTCCACCACTCCTCCCCCCCACACACACACACACACTCTTGCAGTGCTTTTTTTAAAAATTATTTCTAGTTACTAGTCAACCTATAAAAAATAGTTTTTGAATTTATTAAGTATAAGCAAGTATATTTTATTTTATTTTGCCTTAGAAATAATAAACAACACACCTTTCGGAAGCTCAGAGTTGAAGAAAATCAAACAGGATATATATTGTTATGACCTCATTCGATATTGCCTCTTGGTGCTCAGTCAAGATTGTTCTCGAATCCAGGGTGGTTGGACTACAATTTCCCAGCTTACACAGATATTAAGGTAAAATGAAGCAATAAGTCAATGTGTTCTTGGGAGATATGTTGGTAGACTCTTATTTTCAACATTTGCTTCTTTTTATTCATTTACGTAACAAGTATTGACAACCTCTTGTCGTAGGTATGGTTGTACTTTTCTTTCACACTACACATTGTTTTTCATCATAAATATATGTATATGTGAATATTTCAGTGTCTATAATTTTGCTCCATAAGCTCTATGAAGATGGTAATCATGTCTTTTGCTCACCATTGAATTCCAAGTGCCAGTAGACTCTTTATTGACTAAGAATTATAGGAAGAAATGAAAATATTAAGGCACTGGCTCTATACTGGAAAAACTTACCATAGAGATGGGGTCACAGTCATGTGAATTTATTGTACAAGGCAGAATGAAACGGGTGCTGAAGTGAAAGGCATAAGCAAAGTTAGTATAGGAGAAAGAAACTGTTCATTTCACTTTGTGTTGATTTAGCTTTCTCAACTGTGTATGTCATTAGGTAACTCCAATCCTGTCAATAAAATTTAGAAGCAGTATTTACTGATCTACTGCCATACTAGAAATTTAGAGAAAAGAAATCAAAACCTTTATTTTGCAAGAGTTGATAAAATAAACCAGATGTCCTCGGTGTCTAAGCCACCTCCAAATTAACAAAGTGTACATTACTAAGTGGATTTAGCTTTTGAAACTGCTTTGTTATTAGGTGAAAGACAGAAAAAAAACAGCAGTGTACTTAGCACTTTTTTTATGCTTTGATTTTCAAGATTATTTACTTAAGTAAATAAAGCTTTATATCTTTGTGTAATGTTTCATAAAAATATTGGTTGATCTGGGCCAGTGATCGGCAAACTGTGATCGTGAGCCACAGGCAGCTCTTTGGCCCCTTGAGTGGGGCTCTTCCACAAAATACCACAGCCTAGGCGAATCTATTTTGAAGAAGTGGCGTTAGAAGAAGTTTAAGTTTAAAAATTTGGCTCTCAAAAGAAATTTCAACCATACTGTTGATATTTGGCTCTGTTGACTAATGAATTTGCCGACCACTGATCTGGGCTTTCTTGAGTGGAATCCAATGTTTGTGAATGTATAAAAAACATAATTTCATTTGTTAATGTCCTCAATAAAAATAGGTACTCTTAAATAAGTAATTTTAGGAGGCAAACAGAAACTGATACATATGAGCATTAGTCCATTAACTTTAGAACTTGATTTGCAAACCCAAAAACAAAACAGATACATTGAGCTAGCCAGTTAAGTTTTTAATATACTCTGTGTATAGTGACTATTGCTCATCAGTGTCTGCACATTTTGTGGAAAAGCCTCAGCAGTACTTACTCATGAGACATAGAGACCATGCTTGAGTTTCCCCTTCTGATGTAAGGAATATAGTCAGATATTTTGCAGCTTTTAGGAAATTAGATCTATTAGAAAGTTGAATTGGTATAAAATTAGAGTGTTTGATATTCTAATCTATTCCTTACAGACTAATCTCACCATCGCTATTTTTTCAGCTATTAGATGTCTAAAATGTATCCATTAATACAAATGATATTAAGGAATTAGAGTGTTTGTAGCTCATCCCTGAAAACTTACTCATTTCTCTTTATTGTGAGTCAAGTGTATTTTGTTTTTTGAAGAGTTGACAAGTAGGTTTTTAGGACACATGAGTCTGGCTCTTGGTATAGGCAAAGTCCACATGACTTTTCTAGAAAGTTGTTAAATAATTTTCCAGAAAAGTTTATTATTGGCTTGAGAAGTAAAGGAAGATACTAAAATTTCTTGTTAGGCACAGTGTCTATAGAAGCTTTAGCATTCAATTAAAATTTATAATTAACCCAACCTGAGTCACAAACTTGTGCTCTTATTTCAGCCATTGCTGTGTGGGCTTAGAGCCAGGAGAAGATGCAGAGGAATTTTACAATGAATTACTTCCATCAGCTGCAGAAAATTTTCTGATTTTGGGAAGGCAATTGCAAACATGTTTCATCAATGCAGCTAAGGTATATGTGTTTATTTAGTGTTTTGTGTTTTGTAGCCAAAACAATTTAATTCTTGAGAAGATGTTCCACTTTATTTTTCAAATGTACAATATTTGGCTGAAAGTACAATTAGAATAGTCAATTCAAATATTTTTAAAGTAACAACCCAAAAAAAGTCTACATTAAAAAAATTTTAAGTGCTGGCTGAAGCATACTATTTGACTTTTTGAAGGATCTGCCTTACTATGCAACTTTGAACAGCACCTGTAGACATTTATTTCCATAGCATTTTCCTACTTAAATTAACATAGAGAAAAGTGTTGTTCTCTAGGCCCAAGGCTTTTCTCAATAACTCCAATAGTGAAGCAAAATAAAAGTGAACCTTCTATTAGATCTTTCAAATTTTCTCTAATCAAAATATTTCAACATCAACATAGGGTCGTATCAATCCAACAAGTATTTCTTGGGTGAATTGTACTAGATGCTATATATACATTTTTTCCTGACCTATGGAATTAAGAATTTGGAATTAAGTCCTGGCTCATGTGGCCCAGTTGGTTGGAGCGTTTTCCTGTACTACATTAAAAGGTCTTGGGTTCGGTCCCCAGTTGGGGTACATGTGGGAGGCAACTGTTTGATGGTTCTCACATCAGTGTTTCTGTCTCTTTAAAATCAATAAAAAAAGGATATCCTCAGGCAAGGATTAAAATAATAATAAAAGAATTTAGAATTAATTTTAATAAATTTATAAGTATATTGCTTAATTTCCAGATATTTAAGGATTTCCTTGATGTTTTATAATTGTTATCCATTTCTTAATTCTGACATTGTCAGATAATATACACTGTACATTTAAATTCTTTGAAATGTTTTCAGATTTGTTTTATGGCCTCCATATGTTTTTATGTTGGTGAATATTCCTTTATAAGCATTCCTTGCTTTGCACATTGCTATCTCAACTGAAACTCAACTGAACCACACATATCAGAGCCATGTAAAAGTTTAAATATATACAGGTTTCATTTAACATGATAACATGCAAAAGCAAGCACTCCCTACATACTTGAATATGAATTCTGCACTTGTTTGTGTAATGTTTCATTAATGTCAATTAAACCAATTCAGTTGTAGAATATATAAGGAGTTATAGGTGTGTAACGCTGTAACTCCTTTATGTTGGAAGAGTTCTTGGTTTTTTAGATATTTCTTGTAGAAAGCCTAAGAAAAATATATTATTAATTTAAAAAACAAGAAATAAAAAGTTACATAAGTGAAATTGAATGATATGAACAACATATTGTGGTTTGAGTGTAAGATTCATGGTTGGCATAGAATTTAACTTAGTAGTGGAGTGTATATATATATATATATATATATATAATATGTCAACATATATATATATGTGTGTGTGTGTATATATATATATATGCCTTCTATATAACTTGTAGAATTTCCACTGCCATTATTGAGGGATGCTAGCACTAAATCAGTATTTGAAAATTTGCTAGATTTCATTTTATTTAGGTCTATTAAAGTGGCATGAACTGTGGAAATTTTATTGGACTTGATTTCACTGTACTTCAGTTTCTCCTTTGTAAAATGATTTCTATCTCCTTTGTAAAATGAATAACTCAGACTATATGAAAACTTTGTCTTCTTCAAAGCACTTTAATATTCATCCTTTAAGAGCAGTAATGATTATAGTCTTTCATATATATAGTCCATTAATACTTTTTATTATACTTTCATAAAATTTGTTATGGTATTTTATAGAGATAAAAAAAAATCCTAGCCGAAACCGGTTTGGCTCAGTGGATAGAGCGTTGGCCTGCTGACTGAAAGGTTCCAGGTTTGATTCCGGTCAAGAGCATGTACCTTGGTTGTGGGCACATCCCCAGTGGGGGTATGCAGGAGGCAGCTGATTGATGTTTCTCTCTATCCCTCTTCCTCTCTATAAAAAAATCAATAAACTATATATATTTTTAAAAATCCTAAACACTATTAGCTAAAGGACTTACAAATATTAGTTAAAAACAAACAAACCACCTACTCTGGTTTGGTTCAGTGGATAGAGTGTCAGCCTGCTGACTAAAAGATCCTGGGTTCGATTCCAGTCAAGGGCACATGCCCAGGTTGCAGGCTCAATCTCAATAGCTGTTTAGGAAGCAGGCGATCAGTGATTTTCTCTCATCATTGATGTTTCTGTCTCCCCCTCCCTTCCTCTCTGAAATCAATGGAAAAAAATATGATAGATAGATAGATAGATAGATAGACAGACAGACACACATACGCACATATATAACAACAACACAACTACAAAATCACTAGAGTTCAAATAGAAAACATCAGTAGAATGGATGGTGTTTTGCTGGAACTAAATTCTGATACTGGATTTAATAAATGTATTTGCATGTTTTATGCTAAAAATAAAGCCTAACAGATGTTGACATAAGCAGGTTTCAATGCACACTATAAACACATTTATAGATTTCAGAATAATTGTCTCAAGTGGTCCTATTTTTAATGGTGTATCTGAAGCTTATTTTAATACTAAGACATTGGATTTTTTAAAAATAAAAAAACAGCCGAAATCAATTTGGCTCTGTGGGTAGAGCGTCGGTCTGTGGACTGAAAGGTCCCAGGTTCGATTCTGGTCAAGAGCATGGTTGCGGGCACATCCCCAGTGGGATGTGTAGGAGGCAGCTGGTCAATGTATCTCTCTCATCGATGTTTCTAGCTCTCTACCCCTCTCCCTTCCTCTCTGTGAAAAATCAATAAAATATATAAATAAATAAATACATGATATTGTATGAGAGAAAAAAATTATTTAGCACACACATCAAAGGGAGTAAATCAGCTACAGAAAAAGAGGATAATTTGACCTCAGGGCAAAATTAAGAAGAATTAAGCCCTAACCGGTTTGGCTCAGTGGATAGAGTGTCGGCCTGCAGACTCAAGGGTCCCAGTTTTGATTCCGGTCAAGGACATGTATCTTGGTTGGGGTTCTACCCCCAATAGGGGTGTGCAGGAGGCAGCTGATTGATGTTTCTCTCTCATCTATGTTTCTAACTCTCCCTCTCTTTTCCTCTCTGTAAAAAAAATCAAAATATACATTTTTTAAAAAGGAGGATTAAAGGAAGTAATAAGAAAACAATTTATTTATTAGTGCTATCTACCTAGGTTTTTTCTTATCAGGTAATAGATTACATGGCACGATATACACAGGATATTCTTTGTATATATAAAAATATAAATAATGTATATGATATATACGAATAGAAAACACCTGCTGGAGAAGTGTTTTTGAAGTGATTTAAGGGTAAATTGTGTTAACCAGTTTCAGAAACCATAAATTTATGGCTGACATTATCTAATGGTTTTTTAAAGAAAGTAGGAAGTCTAGGAGCTCAGCATTATCATTTGTGATTGACAACAGTGAAGATTACCTGCTGTGTGTTTAGTGAAACTAACAAAGGCACTTTATTAGACGAAAGAAATTTTTTATCTAATGTAGCATTTCTTTTTTAAATCTAATATTTAAGTTAGTGCATGACTATTTAAGCATGTATCCCTGTGCTAGAATAATAGGAAAAAAATACTTTCATTATTATGAAGAATAAACATAGCAATCATGTTTTTGCTGTTGTCATCATTACTTTAGTGCTTCAGTACAAACATTCAGGACATGGCCAGTAAATGACAGAATTGTGAATGGAACTTATGTCTTATTTCCCATAGTGACACATACTCTAGAATAATTTTTACCCTATACTCCAGAAAAGAAGCTAGGAAAATTGTCAAATATCTATTGAATAAATGTTGATTGAACATTTACTAATTGTAAGAATTATTTTTTGATATTAAATTGTAGTGGAGAGCTAAATAACATGGTCTCTAACCTCATGGAGTCAAAGAATAGATGCTGCAACTGAAATACACTATTAATGCTTTACATGCTGACACCATTTGCATATTATGATTTTCAGCTTTGGGTGTATAACCAAGTGATCCACCTAAATGTAAAAATACAATGTCCAGATTTTACCTTTGGAGATTCAGAATCACTATCTTTGCACCAATGCCTATGCATGGTATATTTAAAAAGCTCCTGAGGTGTAGAGAAATCCTAGTGTGACCACTTCCAGTTTTTATACTATTTTCCTTGTCTTATTTAATCTTGGGGTAATAACCATTTCTAGTAAGTAGAGTAGCCTATAAGCTACTCTTTTTTTATAAATTAAAAAGTAAAGGCTTCAAGATCACATACCTCATAAATACTTATTAAATCCAGACACCAGGTCCCCTAACTTCTCAGAAGTCAATTAATTCTCTCTCTCTCTCTCATAAAGCTATTACAGAAAAGTAACTTGGTTTTTTTTTTGTTTTTTTTTTTGGTGTGTGTGTATTAAGGGTGAAGAAAAAGATGAATTACTGCACTTTTTCCAAATTGTGACTGATTCTCTCTTCTGGCTTGTGGGAGGCCATGTTCAACTTATCCAAAATGGTAAGAGAAAAGATATTTAATGTAAATGATAGTCATTATAAAGTCGTATGCTAACAGTTTGATCTTTTTTTCCCTAAAAATGCATACCTCATTAACTATAATCATAACCGTGATTAAAGGAAACCATGTTGAAATAACCCCACATACAAGAAAATAAAAGCCCATTTGAACATTCCAGCCTTAAAGAGCCAATATTGACAATGTGAATATTATATTAAGGGGAAAATTGCTAAAATATAACTTTCTCCTTAACTTTTTCATTTAGCAAATCCAAGATAAGAATTAATAATTTTAATAATTTAGTCTAGAGAGGAAACTTTTTAAAGTTTCAGTGATTACACTTGTATTTGAGATTTAGTATGAGAGAAATCCCTAGATACATAAACTTTGTAAGGGTAAGTTTTTATGTAATGAAATTTTATTGAATTTGAAAGTTATTTTATAGACTATTTCTACACTACATTGAGAAATATAAATATATGTTAGTGTTATGTTTTCTTATGGCTGAGAAAGTACTCCTTAATTATAATTATGGGAGTATTTCTATTTTGAAAGATAAATGGAACAATATTAGAACATTGATTTATTTTAGAAATTAAAATTTGAATTGAATTTTCATTTTTTCTCTTAGAATTATTAGCATATAATTTAAGGGGTCAAATAGTTCTATAAGGATTATTAAACAAAAAATACCGTCCCTGGTTCTCATGCTTCACTCCATGTCCCATTCTTCCAAGGCATCTACTTTCAGTTTATATAACTATCTAAAGGCCTGGTGCACGAAATTCATGCATGGAGTGGGGGTGGGAGTCCCTTAGTCTGGCATGCGCCCTCTTGCAATCCAGGACTCATTCAGGTGGGGTCCCTATGGCCTATGAAGTCTTTCCTTCTGCCTGCCGGCAGCTGGCCTAGCCTGCGCCACTGCCACTGCTTGCCATCTGTGCAGCACCTCCTCCCTCTTCCCTGCCAACCATCGCCTCAAGGGGTGCGATCATTTGGCTGGCCTGGGCCTTCCTCTGCCAGGGTGATCACTGGCAGGCCCCACACACCCGCTGCAGTGCTGCCAGCTGGGTGGTCTCCTTCTGCAGGGCAACAGGGGGCAATGGCGGGGCCCCGAACCAATTAAATCACACCTGCCGTGGCTGGCAGCATGGTCATCCAGAAGGTCCTTTGGACAGTCGTTCTGCTGTTTGGTCATTCGGTTGAATCCATATTATGCTTTTATTATTAGAGATATTCTTGGTAGTTGTATTTCTATAAAGCTAAGGAATATGCTTAGATACTTTCTTTTAAAAAAAAAAACCATATTATTCATTTCCCATTATGAAACAAATACTAATATAAAGTTCCCAATTTAAATAACTATTTTGCAAAAAAATATAAAGTACTTAGTTTCATTATAGTGGGATATAAAATACTTCATAAAAAGAGAGACAATACTGCATAAGACATATGCCGTATTTCCTTTAAAAATAATAACTATAAAAAAATGACAACATTCTTCAGATTATCTGTAAATTTGAAATATCAATAGAGTAGGTAATAAAACTAAATTAAGCAATTGTGAAATCCATATGTAAAAAATAAGTGGGTGCAAAATTGGAATCTCCAATAATCCTTTCTCTCTAAAAAGAATCAGCTGCTTCAAGAAATGGCTGACTATAGGTCCAAAATAGAAAATATGCAAAATAAACCTGAAATATCTGGAATACCAGATAGGAAAGATGCAATCAAAATGTATTTGGAATTCTGTGAAAAGGACTCAGGAGCCTACGTAAGGAGGCTTATATTAGTCAAAAATAGTAAATTTGAATGGTAATCAGAATAACTCCAGTAGATTGAAACAGCAAATACTATGACTATTTTTAAAGATTACCATTTCAGTCCTCTAGGGCAGTGTTTCCCAACCTTCTCTCATGATGAGAATCACCTGGTGGAGTTGTTAAAACACAGATTCCTGAATCCTAACTAAGAAGTGCTAAACTAGGATTTTTGGGAACATATAGGTAAAATTGTATACTTAACTAGTGCTCTAAGACAGATGTTATATACAGAGCACTAAGTTAGGTATGCAATTTTACCTATATGTTCTCAAAAATTCTAGTTTAGCACTTCTTAGTTGGGATTCAGGAATCTGTTTTAACAACTCCACCAGGTGATTCTCATCATGAGAGAAGGTTGGGAAACACTGCTCTAGGGAACCGGTTTACTTTGGTAAATGGAGATGTCAGCATTTATGCTGTCTTTTCTTACATATTGATGAGAAATTTCTCTTTGTAAAAGTATTCTCACCAATAAGAGAAAAAGAAATAATAGAATAGCGCTATTTTGCAACCCTTGGTGAATTAATAGATTTAGAAATTAATCATCCATCACTGTCACATCTTAAAAGGAAAGATAATGATATATACTGAGTGCCTCCTAATGGCTCATTATAACCTCCCATATGAAATATATATGCCAAAAATTCAAACCTGTATCATTTTGATCCTCTAGCTCCAACTACTAATTTGTAGAAGTCAGAGAAACATTAAATTGTACCCTAGGAATGGAGTTAGCAAAAATAGACTGTGGAAAGCTCATAGGACAATTGACATAGTTTCATCAAAAAATACATTTCAAGGGAAATAAAAAGATAAAGAAGAAATCCATAGATTAAAAAAAATTGAAATATCAGTTGTGGATCTTATTTAGATCTTAATTCAAACAAACTGAAAAATTCACAAAAACAATTATAAATTGGAGCTCTAAATGGATTTTGATGAAATTAAGAAATCATACCCTGGCTCAGTTGGTTAAAGAATCCTCTGGATACGCCAGGGTAGCAGGTTCAATCCCCAGTCAGGGCAAATATAAGAATCAACAAATGAATGCATAACATAAATAAGAACAACAAGTCGATGTTTCTCTTTCCCTCCCTCCTTAGTTTCCTCCTTCCTTCCCTCTTTTCTTTCCTCCCCCTTCCCTTCTCTCCCTTCTTCTCTCTTTCTAAAATCAATTTTTTAAAAGATCACTTAAAAAATATCCTGAATACTTAGGTTAGACATTTGTGTTTTATTGTGTACTAATTCATATCTTTTATGAATATATATTGAAATACTTATAGATAAAATGAAGCAATATCTTGGATTTAATTCAAAATAGAATAGGATGTAGGAAGTGGATGGTAGGTGAAGCAAGTTTGGCCCATGAAACAAGATCATTGTTAAAATGGAATGACTATAAATGTAAGACCATTATACTGTTTTGTTTTTTTTCAACTCTTATGTATGCTTGAAACTTTCATTATAAAATTTTAATTAAATAGCCCTGGCTCCTCTGGCTCAGTTTGTGGAAACATCATCCTGTGCATCTAAAGGTGGCAGGTTCCATTCCCATCCGGGCACATACTCAGGTTTCCGGTTCAATCCCCAGGTGAGGGGCAAATAAGAGGCAACCAATCAAATGTTCTCTCTCCCTCCCTCCTTTCATTAAAAAGAAAAATGAGAAATATAAATATATGTTAGAAAAATAAATATAAATATAAACTTAAATATTTTAAGTTCAATTAAAATAAAGAAATAGACAAAAATACTAGTTTTTGTTTGGGGGACTAAATAGTTACCATGAAAAGTAGAATAGGGACTTCATATTAATATAAGATAAATAGTCTAAAAAATAAAATGGGCCCTGGCCAGGTCCAGTTGTTTGGAGCCTCATCTGGACATCAGAAGGTTTCCGGTTCTATTCTTGGTCAGGACATATGCCTGGTTGCAGGTTCAATCTCTGGTTGGTCTGGATGCATGCTGCAGACTGATCTCTCTCTCCTCTCTCTGTCTGTCTCTCTCTCCCTCTCTCTCTCTGTTCCCCATCGCCCCTCTCCCTTCTTCCTTCCCTTTCTTCTTTTCTAAAATCAGTAAATACATCCTTGGGTGAGAATGAAAATAAATAAATAAATCCTATATAATAAGCATGTAATACACAATTCAACTGAACAGCCGAACAGCAGAATAGCCATCCCAACAACCACCCGGGACCACACTAAGACACCCACTGACGCCATGCCAGCCAAGATAGGTGTGACACGATTGGTCAGGGGCCTGACCGTTGCCCTGTGATCACCCCGCAGAGGGTGGGCAGGGCCTCCCTCTGTGAAGGAAGCCTGAGGCCAGAGAGAAGCCTGAGTGCCAGAGGGAAGCTGATGCTGGCAGCTGGCGGAAGGAAGGCCTACTCTTGCACGAATTTTGTGCATCGGGCCTTAGTAAGTAAGTAAGTAAATAAATAAATGAATGAATAAATAAATGGCCTTAGTAAGTAAGTAAATAAATGAAATGAAATGACTAATTATTTTAGCATAGTTTTTTCCAATATAGAAAAAAGATAAACTAATACACAAATATATACTACATGATTTTAGTAAATTCAAAGTTAATTAAAAAGTTAATAAAACATCTTTATGTAGGTAAAAATGGAATGTTATACTTATCCCAACTACTTAGAAAAATATTTTTACTATGAAAGTAATGGAATATAAGAAGTCATAGAAATATTTTATAGTAGTGGACCTGTTTTTGAAGTTGTTAAACATTTTAAAAATTGGTGTGCAGTGAAATACTGAAATATTAAACTATATAAATAGACATGAAGAGCAGTAGTTAGCATGAAAGAAATCAAATATGTTCCTTTAGGAAATAGAAGGAGTAAGTTGTTTTGTAGAAACGAGGAGAGTGTTCACAGAACTTAACTTGTCATATACCTGATCCCACTTTAGTTACAATTCTGATTAGCGGACAAGTGAATAGAAACTAACATTTACTCGGAAACCACCCTGTTCTCCAACATTCTACAGCAGCCTGTGAGACAACTGTTATTTCTAGTTTTATAGATGAAGAAATGAATATTCCAAGAAGTTAAACAATTTGTAATAAGCACCCAATGCCAAGTCTTCACAACTGGATGCTGAGAGCCTAATAATTATCTATACTAATAAAAGGGTAATATGCTAATTAGACCGACATCTTCCAGATGTCCTTCCAGACAAAGCCACAGTGTCAGGGGCCAACGCAGAGGCAGTTAGGGGTGATCAGACCAGCAGGGGACAGCAGTTAGGGGCAATCAGGCTCAGGCAGGCAAGTGGTTAGGAACTAGCAGTCCCAGATTGTGAGAGGGATGTCCAACTCGGGATTGGGCCTAAACCTGCAGTCAGACATCCCTTGAGGGGTCCCAGATTGGAGAGGGTGCAGGCCGGGCTGAGGGGGGGCCTCTAGTTAATCAATAAAAGTAAATATTGTTTGGTAGTTAATGATTTTTATTATTATTTAAAACAAAATGTTAGCAAACTGAAACATTTTATAACAATTAAAATTTTTAAGGATGTGATTATAGTTGTCTGTGTCATTTCCATGTTCTCCCTTCTTGAGAAATTTGATTTTATTTGCTGAAATTCACTATTATAAAAGAGATTTAAATTTAGGATATATTTTATTTTTCACTTAAGGGGAGCTAAGAGATTCTTAGCTTGGTATTGATGGATGCTCTCTGACTATTTATAATTACTGTCCATAAAAATGGAATGACTTATTTATGGTTATTATAGCCGCCTATGTTAAAATCTTTATTTTTAGGTATACATAGATAGGAAGTTTGATTTGGTTTTGAAAGGACCAAATTGTATCATCATAGAATCTTTGTTTTAATTTTTCTTTTTCCCCTCTTACTTTAGTACTACAAAGTGAACATTTCTTGCACTTACTGCAAACTGATAATGTTCAAATAGGATCTACAGTCATGAATATGGTACAGAACATACTACAGATAAACAGGTGACTTGGTTTTACAAAATACTTATAATTTTTTATTTTTGATTAGCAGCATTATCAATTTTATTTCAGTTTTGCTTAAATCAATTGCAGATGGAGTGTACATGTCACTACCATTGTCTTTCAGGGAAAAAAATATTTAAAATAACCTTAAGATACTGGATATATATTATTGAATTGATATCTGAGAGCTTAAGATTTTATACCAAATCTCACATTTAGTGAAGAAAAATTACTGTCATTTCTGAAGAAAAGTTTTGGTATTATAATAAAAAATGCTTAATCGTAGATTTATTTAGCAAACTGCAAGCTCATTATTGTGCCAGGTACTATAGAAGGGCATAAAAAGAATGAGCCAGTCATAGAAAGACAAATACCATATGATCTCACTTATACAGAAGCTAATGACCCAAATAGAAACAGAGGTATGGATACATAGATCAGACTGACAGCTGTCACAGGGAGAGGGATTTGGGAATAGATGAAAGTAGGTGAAGGGATTAGCGAAAAACAAGCAAACATGTATACATGACATATAGTCACAGACAACAGTGTGGTGATAGCCAGAGGAAAGGGGAGTGGGTGCTGGGTGGAGGTGGACAAAGGTTTGGGGAAAATGGTGATGAAAAAGGACTTTGCTTGGGGCACTGGGCACAGGATGCATTGTGCAGATGATAATTCATTGAAACCTGTATTAAAAAAAAAAAAAGCAATAGACAATTTCTCCAAGTTAAAATGGAAAAACAGAATATACATAGTTGAAATAATTTATTTTTTAAGTTCAATATGGATTTATTAAGCATCTACAGGGGTCTTCAAACTACGGCCCGCGGGCCACATGCGGCCCGCAGAGGAGTCTGATCCGGCCCGCCAGGTTTTTTGAGCAGTGAGCGCGGCCGAGGTGTTACAGTAGGAATTAGTAGTTCATATAGTCCGGCCCTCCAGCTCTCTGAGGGACCCTGATCTGGCCCCCACTTTAAAAAGTTTGAGGACCCCTGATCTACTATGTGCCCAGTATGTATCTGTTGTTGGGTTTACAGAATTGATTAATATATAAACCTTGCCTTCAAATAGCTTACAATAGCTGAAATGGTTTGGCTCAGTGGATAGAGCGTCGACCTGTGGGCTGAAAGGTCCCAGGTTTGATTCCAGTAAAGGGCATGTACCTTGGTTGCGGGCACATCCCCAGTAGGGGGTGTGCAGGAGGCAACTGATCTATGTTTCACTCTCATCAGTGTTTCTAACTTTCTATCCCTCTCTGTAAAAAATCAGTAAAATATATTTAAAAATACAAAAGCAAATAGCTTACAATATAGAGGAAAAGAACAATACCTGAACATAACCTATCTAATAAAAGAGTAATATGCAAATTAACCATCACTCCACTATATCCACAAACCATGCCCACCAGCCAGTCAGGAGTGAGTATGCAAATTAACCAACCAAGATGGCTGAGCCCAGGAGGGAGGCTTGTGTTTCCCGGGTGATGGAGGAAGCCAAGCTTTGCACACACCCTGGCTGGCACAGGCCTCCGCTTAAGGCTACAAAGTTTCAATTATAGAAGATAAATAAATTCCAACAGAAATGGCTGCCAACAAGGAACTAACAGAAGGCTTGGCTCAGCTCCAGGTTATAAAGTTTCAATAATAGAAGATAAATAAATTCCAGATACCAGGGCCTCCTTTTGGATTGCTTGGCGGGGGAGGGGTGTGTGGCTGGCCTGCAAACCACCACAGACCTCTCACCCAGGCCGCCCCATTCCCCAAGGGAACCCTGATCCAGGACACCCAACAGGGCAAACCAGCTGGCCCCACCCATGCACCAGGACTCTATCCTATCTAATAAAAGTAATATGCAGATTGACCATCACTCCAACACATAAGATGGCTGCCCCCATGTGGTCAAAGATCCTGTCCCCATTTGGACATAAGATAGCCACCACACGATGGCTAGCAGGGGAGGGCAGTTGGGAGGGACCAGACCTGCAAGGGAAGGCAGTTGGGGACTATCAAGCCTGCAGGGGAGAGCAGTTAAGGGGTGACCAGGCTGGCAGAGGAGGGAAGTTGGGGGCAAACAGGCTGCAGTTAGACATTAATCAGGCTGGCAGGGGAGTGCTTAGAGAGTGATCAGGCTGGCCGGCAGAAGCGGTAAGGTAGGCAGGCGAGTGGTTGGGAGCCAGCAGTACTGGATTGTGAGAGGGATGTCCCAGATTGGAGAGAGTGCAGGCTGGGTTGAGGGACGCCCCCCCCCCCCCATGAATTTTGTGCACCGGGCCTCTAGTTATATTATAATGTACTAAGTTACTATGTTAAAGGTGTATACCAGTGTTAGAGGAGATCCTAACCCAAACTGAGGGAGGGTGCTTCTTGGAGAAGATAACACGTGAGATGAAACATTAAGGAGAAATTAGCCAAGGAGGTAGAAGAGAAAGTATTTCTAGGCAGAGGTAACAACATAAGCAAATGTACAACATGCTTAGGGTGAAGAGAGGTACAGTTCATTGATGCTGGCATTTAAAGTTGGTTTGTGGAGGCTGGTAAGTTCTGCAGAGACATAAGTCATGAAGAGCTTATATGCTATGTTAAAGAAACTTAGTGTTATTCTATAGGAAATGGAAACCATTGACTAATTTTTAAAGTGGATAGAATAATTGGATTGCATTTCACTTATGTCACCCTGGTGGTCACTGTGATGGAAAATTTTAAGGGGGAATAAAACTCTAGACAAAGACACAATAAGAGGAAGAAATCATAGTAATCCAAGTGAAAGTAATAAAATTTTGACTTTGGGCACTAGTACCATGGGAATGCATTTTAAAAACTAATGAATAAAAATCATGAGGGCCGAAACCAGTTTGGCTCAGTGTTAGAGCGTCGGTCTGCGGACTGAAAGGTCCCGGGTTCGATTCCAGTCAAGGGCATGTACCTTGGTTGTGGGCACATCCCCGGTAGGAGGTGTGCAAGAGGCAGCTGGTCAATGTTTCTCATGGACGTTTCTAGCTCTCTATCTCTCACCCTTCCTCTCTGTAGGAAATCAATAAAAATATATTTTAAAAAAAATCTTTAAATAAAAAAATAAAAATAAAAATCATGAGGACTTCACTTCCACTTGGGATCAAGATGGAATAATATTATAGAAATGGACTTACCCTACCACCTAAATAAAAGCAAAAACAAAACACCAGGCAAAATAAGAAACAACACTTTTCAAGAAACTGGACTTCAGTCAATGAAAGGAAGTGAGCCCTGAGAAAAAGGAATGAGCAAGGTGAACAATGTTCTAACTTAAAGCTTTGATGCACAGATGTATCCCAGTCAGGCTGAGTTGAAGAGATAGAGCTGAGAGTGCAGAAAACAAAACTGCTAGAGTCCATAAGAGAGCCACATAGAGACAATCCTTTGCAGAGAGTTCCCTTCAGATATTCAGTATGTGCTAGGAAACTACCTAATGTCAGGGAAAACAGTAATCCAAAAGGATTAAAGGGGGCATTATCAGAAGGTCACACAGAGCCAAAAATATTCCTTGATTCTAACAGCCAAACAAAAATGGAGCATTGTGTAGAATACTCAGGAAGTTTTCACCTCATTAATGGAGGATAATTTGTACTAGGCTAAGCACTATTCTGGATCATTCAAACAAAATAAAAGCAGGACCCAAAGGATCAAATTATTTTTAAGAAATTTAATTGCATCTGATTATTGAAATTGCCTAATTAAGAATATTTTTTGTAAAATACACAAGGGCAGGAAATTTAGCAGAAATGGATATGCTTTGCTTTGACTTTGAAAAAATAAGAAAGTCCCACTTGTGCCATCATAGAATCTTTGCCTTGATCTTTTTTATCTTCCATTAGTAATATAATACAAAGTGATCAATTCTTGCAGTCACTACAAACTGATGATGTTCAAATAGAATCTGTAGTTATAAGTATGCTATAAAAATAGTACAGATCAGCCGAAACCGGTTTTGCTCAGTGGATAGAGCGTCAGCCTGCGCACTGAAAGGTCCCAGGTTCGGTTCCGGTCAAGGGCATGTACCTTGGTTGCGGGCCCATCCTCGGTGTGGAGTGTGCAAGAGGCAGCTGATTGATGACTCTCTCTCATTGATGTTTCTGACTCTCCCTCTCTCTTCCTCTCTGTAAAAAAATCAATAAAATATATATTTTTTTTAAAAAGTACAGATCAGCAAGTAATTGATCTTATAAAATGTTACTAATTTTTTTCATCAGAAGCATTAGCAATTTTGCTAAATGATTTGTTGCATATGATTTTTACATGGCTCTTGAAAATAGCTAACCAAAATAAGACATGAAAATATTTTTAGGAATACAAAAATATCTAGCACCCAACAAGGTAAAATTCATACAAGAACCAGGCATGCAAACAAACAGGAAAATAAAACCCATAAAGAGAAGAATTAGTTATTATAATTAGTAGACAAGGACACCAGACCATTTATTTTATATTATAGCTATGTTCCTTATGTTCAAGATGTTAGAAATAGCCGAAACCGGTTTGGCTTAGTGGTAGAGCGTCTGTCTGTGGACTGAAAGGTCCTGGATTCGATTCCGGTCAAGGGTGTGTACCTTGGTTGTGGGCACATCCCCAGTGGGGGGTGTGCAAGAGGCAACTGATCGATGATTCTCTCTCATCGATGTTTTTAACTCTCTATTCCTCTCTCTTCCTCTCTGTAAAAAAAATCAATAAAATATATATTTTTAAAAAAAGGATTTTAGAGATATATATGGCCCAAACTTAACTTCTAGACATGAAAACCACAATATCTGAGATGAAAATACACTGGATTGGATTAGCAGCAGATTAACACTGCAAACAGTTTTACATGGTACTAGAGGCACAGTGCACAAAATTCATGCACATGTGGGGTAGGGGCTCAGCCAAGCCTTCGCCCTTTCACAGACCGGGAGCCCTCAGGGGATGTCCAACTACATTTTAAAAAACCATTCTGTACTTAATTTTCTTACTAACTCCTTTTAAACTCTGCTCACTCTCACATTCCGTTTCTTCTTTTTATTTAACTATTTTCCTGGCCACACCTCATTTTAGCATCCTTCTCTTTACTTTCCCTTCCTCTCTTTGAACCTCCCGTGGCCCCTCTCCCTTCCTCTCTCCTCCTTTCTCTCCCTCATTCCCCATGTCTGTCTCCTTCTTACTCCTCTCCTCTCCCCCCATTCACCTTTCCCTTGTGAAATCAGTAAAAATATATTTTTTTCTTCTTAAATGGTTACTTTCTTGGATCAGGCCACAGCTAGGTATCAAGGTGCTGACCATTTTATGTTTAATTTGTTGTGATATCTATGTATCAATTAGTAATGGTACATTTTTATTTTTCATTTGTTCTATTAGTGGTGATTTACTCAGAATAGAAGCAAAAACCCTGCATTCAATTTTAGATGAAGTTATTTTCAAGCTTTTATCAACTCCTAGTCCAGTCCTAAGAAGTACTGCTACAAAGCTCCTACTGTTGATGGCAGAATCCCATCAGGAAATTTTGATTTTACTAAGACTAAGTGCCTGCTACAAAGGTAGTAATATGTTCTTTCTTTTCTTGAGTTTTGAAACAATAACATTGATGGTTTATGGAAAACAATTCCTGTGTTTTGAAAAAGTCTATAACTGGAATATGCAGATAAAACCCTATCACAACAGGTAACCAGTTCAGGAAAAAGTCTTTATATAATCAAGCTATTTTCATGTCTTAACAGACAGCATATGGTACAGTGTTGATGAGTTTACAATGAATATTTACTCCCTTCTGACAGAAAGGTTGTGTATACAATATACCATATAGTGATAAATAATTATGACCAAAAAGATGGGTGACCTTTTACTAACTTTACTGGAGAAAATAAGTCTATGCCTAAGAGATTGACAGCCTTTTTGATATTTATGTCAATTAATAAATTCAATTCCCTCACTGTCTTTCCTCAAAAACAAAACATCTTCCCTCCCTTTTAGTCAAATGTATATGTGAATAAAAGTCAGAAAAATTAAGATGAAATATTACCCTCCCCAGATAGTAGCTTTCATTTAATTGAACATTTCCTATGTGTCAGATACTACTCTACATTATATGCTGTAAAATATTTAATCCTCATAACAGCCCTATGAGATATTTACTCTTTATTTTATAGCAATGGGAATAGAGACATGGAAAAATTAGGTAATTTTATTTAAAATCACACAGTGTTGTTGTTTTTTAATTGCCAAATGAAGTTATATGTTCGTTTTGTTTTATTTCTTTGCTAGCCAGAGCCATTAATTTATTACAACATACTTTTCTTATTAACATATTAAAGAAATTGGTTCTAGTTTATTAAATATACCTGTTTATACAGGGTTATATTATGTGGAAATTTAAAAATATTAGAATACAATGTAGTGGATTTAATACCAAAACTATTACAATGGCCTTTTATAATTCTTGATGGCGCTTTAGTAACTTATCTTGCACCAGTCATTGCTGTGAACATTGTAAATATTTTGTGTTAAAGGAACAGAAAGGGAAAGAAATTCCCAGTCATAAAACCTTCTAGTTGATATTGTGCCAGGTGTATGTACATTTTTAAAATCTGTAATTAGACTTCTTCTATAGAAATGTGACTGTTAGAACAGTTCATAATAAAGGAATTTCACCTTAACAATCCTCTCTTTTTTTACTCAATGGTAGAACTTACCCAGTTTTTTCAAAATATTTTACAATTATTAATATTGCTGAGAATATCACTCTTAGAATATTAATCATAAAAATATCCATATAGTGGCTCCCCCAATTTTGCACCCTAAAGCCATTGTAGCTTAGTTATTTATTTTAAATACATATGTTATCATATATCATTTCAACATGCCTTGGAAATTATTCTTTCTTTGTACCTCATACTACTACTCTGTTTTATTTTGGATGAAAGTGCTTATTATACTGTTATAGTACTTCTATAGTATTTTCTCAGGAAGCTATTAGTTTATCCCAAGTTATTTGTATTACTGTATACTCTATTACTTAGTAATAACTTTAATAATGACAAATAGGTCAGCCAGCATGGCTCAGTGATTGAGTGTCAACCCATGAACCAGGAGCTCATAGTTGGATTCCTTGTCAGGACACTTGCCTGGTTGCACGCTCAATCCCCAATTGGGGCAGGGGCATACAGGAGGCAGCCAATCAATGATTCTCTCTCATCATTGATGTTTCTATCTGTCTCTCCCTCTCCTTTCCTCTCTGAAATTAATATATATATATATATATATATATATATATATATATATATACACACACACACACACACACACACAGATATGTATTTTTAAATAGGTAAAAAATAATAATGACAAATAGCCTGCTTAAGTTTTTCCACTGGGTAGGTATTACAAAGTATGTATTCATTATTTTTTTTTTAAATATTTTAGTCTAAGGTATTCATGTTAAAACAGAAAATAAATTGTGTATCACTACTCTTTGACTTACCAAAATGATTTCAGTCCCCCTTTTTTATTAAAGAAATTGACTAGACAGATTTTGGATCAGATCAGATAAGAACTCTTCAGACACAGAGCACATAACTCTTAGGACAGAGGAGCATCCTAAATATTCCATCTAGAAGTCTTTGAGAGAAGAAAAAAGAAAAATCATGTGATTAATCTTGTGTTCATTTGTTTCTAAATTAGCCTTAACCTTAAATTAATGCTTATTAGATAACAATCATATCTTATTATTAACAGTTGTATTTTTGTTATTCCATTTCAGGACTAAGAAATCTACTAAATAAACAAAAACCTGGGATAGAGTTTCGTCATGAATTTAGACAGCTCATTAGCCTTTTAAGCCCGAAGGTCTATCAGGAAGTAGAAGAGCAGGTATTAAATTATAAAAATAATGTGCAATTATAAAAATTATTTGCTAACATTTCAATAAACACTTTAGTTTCAAAATATTGGAATGATAGCCTCTTAAATCTTTGTTCTCTCTCCCCCTTTTTAAAGTTATTTCCCTCTAAGATCCAGAGCAGCCATAGTTTGATAGGAAAAGGGGTTATTTATGGGTTGATTTTAGTACCTTGAATCTTTGAATAAGTTGTCAAGAAGAGAGATTAGAGTGGTTAAATAAGCAGAAGAATGAAATACTTGAAGCTCATCAGACTATATCTTGAATACATTCTAGATATTGTCTAAATGAGTCTAACATACCTCCTTTGGGAGGAGGTCAGGTTTAATATTCTTAGGTTTTCCCTGCCATGGGCCTATGAAAATGTTGCCTCCTGCCCAATTTATTAGAGATGAGATTAATACCTCCCCAGGCCTGATAATTCTCTAAAAAAGTCTTTTTTAGAGATATCTCTAAATTAATTCTGGCATTTAATTTCAGAAACTACATCAAGCAGCATGCTTGATTCAAGCTTATTGGAAGGGTTTCCAAACTAGAAAGAGATTAAAGAAGCTTCCATCTGCTGTGATTACTTTGCAAAGGAATTTCAGGTAAGAATTTTTGTTGAAAGGAATGGTCACCTGAGGAAGCTACATATTACTTATTAGAGTACAGCTGAGTGAAAACAGGAATTTTAGATTTTGGGGTTTTCTTCAATTTTCTAATCTGTTTCTTTTATTCTTATTTTTCATTGTTCTGTAAATTTCTGAGTTACAGCACTCCAGTAACCAGCCGTGCTTTCAAAACAAAGGGAATAAAGTAAGACATGAATATAATGTAACAGATACACAGTCTTATTTAAGAAGTGTTTTTGGGCCAAGTCTACTGAAAGAGCAGTGATGGTCATTAACCTTTTCAAAACCTTAAAACCAAAAATTGCTGTTCATATGTAATTATGATTAAAACATGTATGTGTATTTTAAGTATGTTAACCTGATCTTCCTAAGTAAAGGGCATAGATATACATGGTTATTGCGATATGACATAGTCTGTCATTTATCTCTATTTCAAGTCGACTAAAAATGAAATATTGAAGACATAGCCCAGTTTTTGATGTGACTAACCCATCCAGATTCTTAGAGGCAATGAAAAGAGCACAAACATAAATTACTTAGCTCCCAGGTCATAAATGATACAGTCAAGCCTTAGAGTGATTTCTCAGGCAGCCTAACTTAAAGCTAAATTTTATTTTACTAAAGTGAAACTCGCATGTTTCAGAAGTCAATGTGTTTAAAAAAAAAAAACAAAAAAAAAAACAACACCTGAAACTATTCTTTGAATAACTGCAGCTGCATTTCTCAGTTTTAAAAATATTTTAAAATAGTGATCTAAAATTTAGCTTTAAGTTAGACTGCATGACAAATGCATTCTTTATCATAAATAACTTTTTCATTAGATGATCTAAGGCTTATGTGTGCACACTTTTCATTTCCTGTAACAATCTGGATGACTTAGTGGCAGATATTGAAGCTATTGTGGGTAACTAAATCCTTTAGTAGACATTCTTTTTATTGATGAAAGTTTCCTTCAAAGAAAAGTTAAAGATAGGATATTGATATTGTGCATGAGTTTTGTTGGTAACAAAAAAAAAACACAAAAAAAACATTAATTCTTTAAACATATTTAAATTGTCACATATATGCCAGAGGATATTGGAGATATTGGATATATGATACTAGATATTGGAGAGCTAACCAGACTTGAGTTTGAATCTTACTTCAGCAACTTATGGGCTGAAGACCTCAGACAAATTGCCTCACTTCTCTCAGCCTGAAATTTCCCATCTATGAAATGGGGATAATTATCTGTGTACCTCACATGATTAATATAAAGTTGTTGTTTTTTTAGAATAGTACCTGACATTTAGAAAATGTTAGGGATAATACATATGGCACATTTTTGCCCTTGAAGATTTGCAAATCTAGTTAATTAAATAGTCCTCATGAGAGGCAAGTATAATCCATTCCAGCATTGCTCAGTTTATTGTCTATCCTAAATGCTCCTTTTGAATTTTTAAAAAGGATTTCTTTGGTCATATAAATTAGGGAAATGATGAATGCCTCGAGAGACACTGTGTATATATTCTTCTGTTCAGGAGCTGACATTTCTTAGTATAGCCTTCCTCCTGTAATATATTCATTTTATTATATTGATTCTACCTGCTATTAACCTCAGCTAATCTTCCCTTATATTTACAGGTACTCTAGCCCTGGGTCACAGGTTGGATTCCAGTCAAGGGCACATGCCTGGGTTTTGGGCTCAGTCCAACATGCAGGAGGCAGTCAATCAATGATTCCCTCTCATCATTGATATTTTTTTTAATTGATTATTGATTTTTTACAGAGAGGAGGAGAGAGGGATAGAGAGCTAGAAACGTCGATGAGAAACATCAACCAGCTGCCTCTTGCACACCCCCTACCAGGGATGTGCCCACAACCAATGTACATGCCCTTGGCCGGATTCGAACCCGGGACCTTTCAGTCCACAGACCGACGCTCTACCACTGAGCCAAACTGGTTTCGGCTCATCGTTGATATTTTTCTCTCTCTTCCTCTCCCTTCCTCTCTGAAATCAATAAAAATATGTTTAAAATAAATATGGATCCTATTTATGGATTCAGATATTTAATGTTTACTCTCATAGTAGTTGCCAAATATGCCAGATTACTTTCTCTTGCATTATTAAAGAACAGAAGTATGACTATGGAATCTAATTCATAATACATTACTTTAAAATAGAAATTCTGTTGCTTTATGTAACCAAACCAGATTGGTTATAAATATTTTCATCAAAAGAATTTATCTTTTAAACCAAAATTATTCAAATCTCACATTATAATGAATTTGTTTCCAGTATTTTGGATTTGAAGTTTTAGGATGGACTGCGGTATAGTTTTAACCTTTAGGTTCTATTTAATTTTTTAATTTCAGGTTTGCTTCAGGCTTCAGCAGCTTTTCTCCTCTTTTAGTTGTAACAGTTTATGCAAACTTCTCTTGCTTCCTTTATATCTGTGCTTTCTGTAAAGGTTATTTCTGTCTCTTTGTGGTTAGATCATTATTTCATATTCATTTCCCGCTTTCATGTTTTTTGGCGGGGAGGGATTGCCCACCACTCAGTTATGGAATCATGGGCCCTGATGCATCAGAGCTCTGAAGATTCAGCAAGAGGCACTTTTTGTTAGTCTCCCTTGCTAAAGCACTTTCTTGGAGGATTTTTTGTTGTTTTTACTTAATTATTTTTGAATGAGAAACAGAAACATTGACTTGTTGTTCCACTTATTTATGCATTCATTGGTTGATTCTTGTATGTGCTCTAACTGGGAATCAAATCCACAACCATGGCGTATCAGGCAGATGCTCTAACCCAGTGGTCGGCAAACTGCGGTTTGCAAGCCACATGCGGCGATTTGGCCCCTTGAGTATGGCTCGGTGTTAGAACTACTTCAAAATAGATTCGCCCAAGCCGAAAACTGACTTCAGCGCATGGGCCATGAAGTTTCAGTCACACTGAACATGCACACCCGCATGTGGTATTTTGTGGAAGAGCCACGTGTGGCTTACAAGCCTCTATTTGCCAGTTACTACTCTAACCAACTGAACTACCCAGCCAGGGCTGTTTGTTTTATTTAATCATTTTTCATGGTCAGAAACTATTTTGTTAAGTATTCTTTTCCTCAGCATTGTTTTCTGTAGCAGCTAATAGCTACTCCAGTTAACTTCATGAAACTTCACAATTTACCTACTTCTATTATAGAGTTGCTGATATTTATTTGTTGTAATTGTATATCTTTGACTTTATAAGAAAAGAAAACAATTTTTTTCTCTATCCATTTTAGGTTCATTGGTTGGGGCCCTGAAAATTAGACTAACAGAAAAAAGAGAAAAAAAAGCACATTAACAGGAGAAAATAATTTATTTACTTGTGCAGTGCATATCACACAGAAGAAATCTCACATGATAAATAACTCAAAGGGTTGGTTAGAACTTGGGTTAATATACATTCTAACAAAGATAGTAAATTTTGAAATAAATTGTGGTCCAAAGAAAGGAGATTTAGGCTTCTAATGGCAGCAAACTGTCAGAAGGTAAACATATTGGGGAAATGAATGGGAGATAGGGCTTATTTGTGCAGGGCCATCTTATTCATGGCCATAAAACTTCTTTAGGATAGAGGGATTTGTGGCACTCTTCATTTCTCAGACCTTTTTGCTTTTAGTTAGATAAGGAAAGCTCTGGGAAGTCTTTTTTGCATTTGTTGATTCTCATTTGCTTCCAACTCAATCTTCATACGAAGTGGCATATTCTGCTACCTTTTTTTTTTTATTGTTGACACTATTACAAATGTTCCCCATTTCCTCCTTCCTTTGTCCACCTCCACCCAGCTACCCCTTCTCCCCACCTCCCCTAGCCTTCATTACACTCTTGTGTATGCCCATGGGCTATGCTTATATGTTCTTTGGCTAATCTCTTCACCTTCTTTTATCCAGCATCTCCCATTCCAATACCCACTAACATATTCTGCTACCTTTTAGCTAACCCTTGAAACTGAGCTCCTTTAAGGGAATAACTGTTTCTCTTCTCTGTTAGGATAGTAGTACCAAGCAGGTAGCAATTACTCAGGAAAAAATGCTTGTTGAGTAAAGGAAGAGGGCCCATCAACTGCTTTGCCCATTAATTCATATGGTACTCCTCAGGTTCATACTATTTCACAACAAAGGAATTCCTAGAGAGTTTCTCATGTCTTGTCAACTGGTAGTTTGGTTAATTCCTGTTCATTAAATATACATCATGGAATGCATTTACATAAATTAATTAGAGAATATGATATCTAATCAGTCATTTCGTTTTCAAAAGTGCTATACAAATGCCAGATGGTCATATGCCTACTAAACCAGTTAACAATGTTTTAATATTTGAATGATAAGTGATTATCGACACTCTTACCCACTAAAATGTTACTAAGGGGGGAAAACATTCAAAATCCTAATAAATATCTTTAAATATGAAATTAAAGGATATGAATCCAGAAGCACATATTTACAATATGTACTCATTATTTCAATCACCAAACCTCACTTTTTTCTGTCTTTCTGGTTTTTACTTTCACCTGCATGCTTCATAGTCTTCCAGGTTTGCCATATTTCGTAGCCTATATGCCTAAGCTGTTTATCGAACTCAGTTTTTTTGACATATCAAATGTTCTAGTGATGCAGTTTTAATGATTACTATGTTTAGTATATTAAAGATAATAGTAAAGCATACTAGGTGTTTATAATCAGTTCAGTTAGAAACAAGTGGGGTTTTTTTTGTTTTGTTCATCAATTTGAAAGGAGATACTGTATAGAGCCTGTTCTCTTTTATCCTCTATGAACAGGTAAGAGGGAAAACCCTTATTTACATGTTGTACAAGGCATACCTTTTGGAGGGGGGGTCCAAAAGAGGCATGCTTCCATCAGCTAGTGGGAAGGAAGGGAAAGGTTTTTACTTGATCTGAGTATCAGGAGGAGCAAAAGATATGTACATAGAAATATTCAGTTCACCCTACAACCTCTTCAGAACACTTTTTTTTTTGGCACACACGTATTTGAGGTCTTTTCTATCTTTGATAATAAGGATAAGAAAGACTTTATGTTTTGTTTCTTAATTTTTTTAAAAAATTCTTTATTGTTGAAAGTATTACATATATCTCCTTTCCCCACCTCCCAGCCCTCTCCCACCTCCCAGCACAGGTCCTCCTCACCCCTCTATTGTCTGCATTCATTGGTTATGCTTATATGCATTTCTACAAGTCTTTTGGTTGATCTCTTATCCTCTCCCACCCTTCCTTGTTTCTCCTCATGAATTTATTGGGGTGATATTAGTTAATAAAAATATATAGGTCTCAAGTGTACAATTCTATAATACATCATCTGTATTGTATTGTGTGTTCACCACCCAAACTCAAGTCTTTTATCACCATCTATTCCCTCTTTACCCTTTTTACTCTCCCTTCACCCCCTTTTCCCTCTGGTTACACAGTACTGTTGTCTGTGTCTGAGTTTTGTTTCCTTTTATTTTATTTGTCTTAATTATTTCACCTTTTTCACCCAGCCCCCCAACAAACCTCTGACAACTGTTTGTTCTCTGTATCTATGAGTCTCTTTCTATATTGTTAGTTTATTTTGCTCATTTGATTCCACATATAAGTGAAATCATATAGTACTTGTCTTTCTCTGACTGGCTTACTTCATCAAGCATATACTCTCCAGGTCCATCCATCCATGCTGTAGCAAAAGGTAAAATTTTATTCTTTTTTTACAGCCTAGTAGTAGTTCACTGTGTAAATGTACCACAGTTTTTTTATTCACTCATCTACTGATGGGGCTTCGGCTGCTTCCAAATCTTGGCTATTGTAAATGAACATAGGGGTGTATATATTCTTTCAAATCAGTGTTTTGTGGTTCTTTGAATATATTCCCAGAAGTGGAATTGCTGAGTCATTAAGCAGTTCTATTTTTAATTTTTTTAGTTACTGCTACAGTGCATTCCTCAGTGGCTTCACCAATCTTCATTCCCACCAACAAATCTGTCTGATCTAGTGTGTCACTTAAGCTACTATTCTTGTTTTTTTGTCTGGAATATCTATTCATTGATGTCAGTGGGGTGTTAAAATTCCCTACTCTGACTGTATTTTTATCAGTCTCTTTAAGTCCATCAAGACTTGCTTTATATATTTAGGAGCTTCTATATTGGGTGCATATATGTTTACAAGTGTTATATACTCTTATTGAATGGATATCTTTAGTATTATTTAATGTCCTCTTTGGCTCTTATTACCGTATTTTTCGGACCATAAGACGCACTTTTTTCCCCCAGAAGTGGGGGGGAAAAGTCCCTGCGTCTTATGGTCCAAATATAGCCTACACATATACTGTAAAAAAAAAGTTTTTTTACTTGCCCGGCTCTGTGTGGTCTCTGTGTGCTTGCCCAGCTCTAAAATGGTTCTAAATGCTGCTGTTTACTTTACAGGGTTAATTACATGTGTTTATGACTGTGATGTTGGGTTTTAATGCACATAAAATATTTTAGGACACTATTTGTTTCAGAATCTTTTTTTCTTCATTTCCCTTCTCTAAAAATTGGTGCGTCTTATGGTCCGGTGCGTCTTATGGTCCAAAAAATACGGTATACCCTTTGTTTTGAAATCTGCTTTGTCTGATATACTAAGTATTGCTACCCCACTTTTCTTTGTTTCCATTTTCATGAAATATCTATTTCTATCTTTTTACTTTCAGTCTGTGAGTTTGAGGTACCATACTCTTCAGGGGGGACTTTTGCAACTAAGATATTCTGAACCACTGCACATGGGCATGGGGGCCAGCCCATTTCCATGTCTCTGCTCATCTTACTGGTTTCTACGTGGTTTCTGTAAATCATTGGTTATAATACTTATGTTCAGCTAATCTTCAGTTGGATATTCAGATTGATTGTTCTATAATTTAACTGTAAATCTGGTTTGGTGCAGGGAGGATGTGATTGTAGCTTCCAACTACTCTGCAGGAATCTTGGAATTATAAGAAAGACATTTTGAAACAAATTCTCAACTTTAGCCTAAGTGTAAAACCAAAGAGAACAAATTGTAATAAATAGCAGTTAATCCTTTGTATGCCATAAGCATCTACAGATGCAGTGGGGATGGTTTTGTTTTAGTCTTGTGGCAGTTAACTGGCTAAGAAGAAACTGATCAGTGATTCTCTCTCATCATTGATGTTTCTATCTCTCTGTCCCTCTCTCTTCTCTGAAGTCAACAAAAATATATATTAAAAAAGAAATAAATGGAAAGAAAACAAAACAACATTCATGAAATGTTACCAAAATTATTTCCTGAGTTTTTCTTCTCTATTTTAAAATACTTTATTTTAAAGTTGTCTTACACTTGTTTTTGCTTTTTCACAAGAAATTGAGTTAAAAATTATTATAACTGTCTCTACAGCATTATGAATCTGCCTTTTAATACTACTGAGCTATGGCCATGTTGACTACATTTGTTGGTAATTTAATTATAAGAATACTAGAGGCCTGGTGCATGAATTTTGTGCACAGGTGGGGTGCAGCCGGCCTGCCTCAATCAGGGCTGATACAGCCAGATCAAGTCGGGCTGGCCAGGGGGAATGGGGAGAGGGGACGGGGAGGTTAACCAACCAGCCCCATGGGTGATTGGTGGGCCAGTCCCACCCCCTGGTTGAACTCCTGGTCAGTTGAATTCCTGCCCGAGGGGACAATTTGCCTTTTATCATATAGAATAAGAGATAGAAAATGCTCTTGAGTGAGATACATGCAAATTAAGTCTATAGAGATAAAATAAATAATGAATTCTGCTTTTTTTTATCTTTGGTTTCTTTATCATTATCTGAAGAAATTTTGAGTATAGTATATTTACTAGAGTTTGATACATGTGATCTCCTTAACATAGTAATTTAGGAAGCATTCAAAACTGGCTAGAAATGGCTGGAGAAATTTTGTTGAGTAAAAGCAGATAATACAAAAATCCTAATTAAATAAAATTTTGTGCCATATATTATAAAAATAATACTAATAATTGAGAAATATGTAAACATCTAAAGAAAATTAAAGTCATCCATAATCACACCATGAATGTGTTGAAAGTTTTGTTTTTAATCACTTGTTTTTCTATATAAATAAATACACACACATATCCTATCTAATAAAGAGGGAATATGCTGATTGACCCTCAAGCTGTCACAAAGATAGTGCCCGCAGCCAATAAGGAGGGAATATGCTAATTGACTGTCCCGCCCTCAAAGTTGGCACCCACAGCCACAAGATCCTGGCACCTAGTCCCTTAAGCCCCCTAGCTGCCCAGGGCCAGCCCAAGGCTCAGGTAAGCAGGGCCGGCTGAGGCTTGCACTACTGGCAATAGCAGCAGCAGAGGTATGAAGGGGGTGTCGACTTCCTCTAATCGCCGGGTTGCCTCCCGCCTCTGAGGGCTCCCAGACTGAGAGAGGGCAGGCCAGGCTGAGGGACACCCCCTCCAATGCATGAATTTTCATGCACTGGGTCTCGTGTGTGTGTGTGTGTGTGTGTGTGTGTGTGTGTGTGTGTGTGTATTTTTTTTTTTAAACAATTTGGATCTCTTTTCTATCCTGATTTTCATTTTCACTTAACTTAGATTGTTGATGTCGTCCCGTGTTACTGAATATTCTTTGAAAAAAAAAAAATTTTATAGTACCCATCCATTGAATGAACCAGTATTTATTTATCCAGCTCATTATTGTGAGCATATTTTTGTTTTAAACTTGTTAACTGCTGTAATGCTATGGAGGATAATATATAATACATTTTTCCTTAAGAAAATTATTAGAAATGTAATTAATTGGTTACTATTTTTTAAGGCTTTTGATATTTTTTTCTTTTTACTGATTTTAGAGAAAAGAAGGTGGAGAGAGAAAGATACACATAGACTGCTGTTCCACTTACTTATACATTTGTTGGTTGTTTCTTGTATGTGCAATAACCAGAGACCTTGGCACATTGAATGATGCTCCAAGCAACTGAGCTACCCAGCCAGGGCCATATGTATTTTAAATATTTCTCTAGAAGGTTGTATAGCAGCAGCACATGAAAATTTATTTCATCATTCACTAATACTAGGAATTATGGTTTAAGATTTTATAACATTATATGCTTACTAATGAGTTTAAGCATTTTTTCACATACTCTGAGTGGACATACGATTTATGAAAATTGTACATATGGTATTTAATGTTTCCATCACAGATCTAAACGAGCGAAGATATTACTAAAACTAAAAAGGCAGAAGGAAGAAGAGGAAAACAGATTACAACTGCAACTTGAAAGGCAGAGAGCCATGAGAGTTTTCCGAGAAATACGGCTGAATATGCTTGAAATTGTTCATCCAGGTGGGTGGCAGTATCAATTTTATAAAAGTTAAAAAGTTTAGGATATCATTTAATAAACCATATTTCCTATCTACCTGATGATTTCTTTTTAAAATTTGTACCTTTGTTTCTCCAGTTTCAGATAAATCTTATTAAATCTCTTGACTTGAAAGAAAAGTTACTATTTTTCTGATTAAGGCCTCTTAGTTAATGATGAGCTATATCTCCACTAATCTTTTTAATTCTTATTGTTCAGATAAATTAGTGAAATAGGTAAACATATTCTTAAAGAGAGTTGTCTGTGAATTGAAGTAAGGAGTTAGAATATGACCATTCTATCACCAGAACTTTACTCATGCCTCAATACAAATTTTCTGACACCTTCTTGCTACCTTTGACACACTAACCTGAAATTTTTTTAATTTAATTTTTCCATCACTATTTAGCCTCTCTTGCCCTCTTCCATTCCCCTTCCTCCTATCCCCCAAAAATCTGCACACTGTCGTCCATATCCATTAGTTCTCTCTCTTTTTTTCATTTTTGCTCAATCCTTCCACCCTTCAACAACCACCAGGGCTATCTGCCTGCTCTCTATCTATAAGTCTGTTTCAGTTTATTCATTAAATTCTACACTTGAGTGAAATCATATGGTATTTTATCCTTTCTTCACTGGCTTATTTCACTTAGCATAATGTTCTCCAGGTCCATCCATGCTGTTGCAAACAATAAAATTTTTTTTTCTTTTTACAGCAGAGTAGTATTCCATTGTGTAAAATGTACCACAGTTTTTTTATCCCCTTCCCTACTGATGGACACTTGGGCTGCTTCTAAATTTTCACTAAATATAATAAAGGCATAATATGCCAAGTGTCCGGTCATCCATTCAACCAATCAAAGCATAACATGCTAATGATATTGCTAAGGCTGCTCAACCGCTCACTATGATGTGGGCAGACAGTCGACTGTGGACCAGTTGCTATGATATTCACTGACCACCAGGGGGCAGACACTCCAACTGGTAGGTTAGCTTGCTTCTGGGGTCTGGATGATCGAGACTGAATGATATGGGCCGGACATGCCCTGGAGCCCTCCCACAGTCCCTCCCTGGCTGGTGAAACTCCCATGACTCTCCGCAGCCCCAATCATGCACCAGTGGGGTTCCTCGTCCTGGCCTGTGCCCTCTCACAATCCAGGATCTCTCGAGGATGTCAGAGAGCTGGTTTTAGAATCATTATAAAATAATGGAATTGGGAAAATAAGTAAACAGTATTAAAAAAACAAAACTGCAGGCTTTTTGTTACTATCATTGTCTTGGATCCAGAATTTGAGAAAGCATAGAAATGAGTAGGTTGTAATCGTGTCTGTCCTCCTTTTAGGTCAGGTGGAAAAACATAATCGGGAAATAGAAGAGAAATCAGCACTGATTATCCAGAAACATTGGAGAGGGTACAGGGAAAGGAAAAATTTTCACCAACAGAAGCCATCTCTCGTGGAGTATAAAGCAGCTGTCACACTTCAGAGAGCAGTGAGTCTGATGTAGTAAAAGGAGTACTAGATTAGAAGGCAAAAACAAGGGTTCAAATGTGACTTTGCTATTTACCTGCTGCAAATCTTGGTCTAATCATTTAGCTCTCCTGAGCCTCAGTTTCTCTTCTATCAAATAAGAACCTTCTTACAACTTACCAACTAATTCAGTCCTTGGTACTTTCTTAGATCGTTATACACATTTATCACACATACAGCAGTGTTTATTTGTTAAATTTTTTCTTTCTTACTTGAGTTATGAACATTTCAAGGATAAGGACCTAAGTGTTAATTTATTGTTGTCAGCTCTCAGCACGTGTCTGATATTTATTTTTTTTATTTATTTATTTTTTTTAATAAATTTTTATTGTTCATATTATTACAAGTGTTCCTTTCCTGCCCTTTCCCCACCCCCCATTGTCCTCATCCATAGGTGCACAGTTTATGTTCAGTCTCTTCCCACATCCCCCTCTCCCCTTTTCCCCAAGAATCATCAGTTCACTCCCCTTCCATACCTCTGATTCTATTATATTCAACAGTTACTATTGTTCATCAGATTTTTTTTTTTTTAATTTCCTTGGTTTTTAGATTCACTTGTTGATAGTTACGTATTTGTTGTTCATAATTTTTATCTTTATTTACTTTCTCTTCTAAAAGAACCCCCTTCAGCAATTCATATAATTCTGGTTTGGTGGTGATGAACTCCTTTAGCTTTTTTTTATTAGTGAAGCTCTTTATCTGACCTTCGATTCTGAGTGATAGCTTTGCTGGGTAGAGTATTTTTGGCTGTAGGTTCTTGCTATTTATCACCTTGAATATTTCTTGCCATTCCCATCTGGCCTGCATGGTTTCTGTTGAGAAATCAGCTGACAATCGTATAGGTGCTCCTTTATAGGTAACCACCTGCTTAGCTCTTGCTGCTTTTAATATTCTCTCTTTGTCCTTTGCTCTTGGAATCTTAATTATGATTTGTCTTGGTGTGGTCCTCTTTGGATTCCTCTTATTTGGAGTTCTGTGTGCTTCCTGGACTTGTAAGTCCAATTCTTTCACCAGGTGGGGGAAGTTTTCTATCACTATTTCTTTCAGTATGTTTTCGATATCTTGCTCTCTCTCATCTTCTGGGACCCCCATAATTCTGATGTTGGATCGTTTGAAGTTGTCCCAGAGGTTTCTTACATTATCTTCAATTTTTTGGATTCTCTTGCCTTCTAGCTTCTGCAGAGGAGTGTCTTCTGGCTCTTTATGTTCCAAATCTTTGACTTGATTCTTGCGATCTTCTATTCTGTTTTTAGGACTCTGTATAATATTTTTTATTTCAGACAATGTATTCTTTATTTCTTGTTGATCCCTTTTCATATCCTCATAGTCTCATTTATTTTATCGGCCTTTTCTAGGAGACTCTTGAAAAACCTTATAAGTGTGGTTTTGAACTCTATATCCAGTCGCTTTTTGCCCTCCATTTCTTTCGTTTGTGATCTATTTGGTTTAGGCATTTTCGCAGGCAGCTTTCCTGATGGGGCGGGGTTTCAGGGTGGAGCCTACAGCCTTGGCTTCCGTCAGCCCCGCCCTATGCGACTCCTGAGACTCAGGGTCCTTCAGTACTTGTTGCAAGCGCCTCTGAGAGAAAGGTGCCCTCGATTTTCGCCTGCTGCCAAACTGTCTATGCTCTCCCCCAATGAGCCCGGTATTGGGGTTCAGTTCAGTTGGAAGTGGAGTTGGAGGTGGCTTTCAGAGCAGTCTGGAGCCCCTGTCTCCTTCCCGCCAGGGCAATCCCGCGGCACAGCCGGCCGGCCCTTCTCTGCGTGCAGTGTGCACGCCTCCGGGACCTCCTCTTGCCGCTTCCCCGGGTCCTGCCTTACAGCCCAGCTCCCTATGGGTGAGCCTGGGTCCCCGGGGTCTGGCCTAGAACGGGGGTTCAGAGCAGTTGGGGGCCCAGCACAGTCAGAGTTTTATCTCCTTCCCGCTTGGGAACGCCAGCCAGGCACTCGGCCTCCCTCCTCTCCGGCTCCTTCCTCTCCGCGCGCCGCGTCTCCGTACCTTGGGCTTTTCCAGCTCCTCCGCGCTTCCTTCTGGTTTTCTCCTTGCTTCTTGTTGTAGAATTTCCAGTCAGTCGACTTTCCTGTAGTTCTGGGTAATGTCCATTTTATATTTTAGTTGTATTTTATTGAAATTGTTGCGTGCAGCTGCGGCTAGGTGCCTACCCGAGCAGCCATCTTGGATTCTCCTCACCTGTCTGATATTTAAAAGGATGTCTACCCTACCATTTTCATTCAGGTTTTACTTGAGTGAGATGACCTAATTTATGAGTAAGTGTTTTGTAAAACTCAAAGTTTTATGCAAGTGCAGTATGTCATATTTGATGTTTTTAATGCACATATTAAATAAATTAAATAATTTGATCATTATAATTTTTGAGTTACAGAAAAGTGTTCTTAAATTATTTTCCTGTGGTTTATCTGGAACATAGTATTATATATCTTCCCAGAGAAAGGCTAGAACTGTTGTTTACTTTCTGTTCCTCCCTTACCTGGCAAAAGCAGAGTCATTGTTTTTGGGGTAGCTAAAAATTGAGAAAGTCCTATATGAAGTTGATCATTTCAAATTATAAATCCTTACTTGCATAGATAAGTTGGAATTTTCTGTAGTGGTGTCATGTTGGAATTCAATTTGTGTTTTGTTTTTTGTTTTTTGGTATTTTTTTTAAGTTGACTTTGAGAGAGAGGAAAGGAGAGAAAGAGAAAAACACCAATCTGAGAGAGAAACATTAATTGCCTTCCCTTCCAAAGCCCCAACCAGGATTAAACCCATCACCTTTTGGTATATGGGATGATGCTCCAACCAATCAAGCTACACCGGCCAGGTTGGAATTTAGTTTGAAGTTAGCTACATTTTTCTTTTGATGCAGCAGAGATTTATTTATTTATTTATTTATTTATTTATTTATTTATTTATTTATTTGGCCTTCTCATAGGAAGTTTAGAAGGAAGGTGATAATTTCTGTTCCTTGATTTTAGAGCCAGAATGATGGCTAATTCTTGCTATTTGATTATAGCAGAAAAATACTATAGAGCTAAATCGCTACCTTCCATTACAAAAATACATGTCCATCACAGACCAACCACAAAAGCACTTAGTGAAACAAACCATTGGAAGTTGAGAAAGTGAATAAAAATTGGGGAACAAATAAATTTCAGATAGTCCTGAAATGACATAGAATGAGGAAAAGAGACAGAAAAGTCAAGGTGGAGCCCTGACCGGTTTAGCTCAGTGGATAGCAGGGGTCTTCAAACTACGGCCCGCGGACCACATGCGGCCCGCAGAGGAGTCTGATCCTGCCCTCCAGGTTTTTTGGGCAGTGAGCGCAGCCGAGGTGTTACAGTAGGAATTAGTAGTTCATATAGTCCGGCCCTCCAGCTCTCTGAGGGACCGTGATCTGGCCCCCACTTTAAAAAGTTTGAAGACCCCTGCTATAGACAATACATAAACAAATGAGTGTGACTGTGTTTCAATAAAATTTTATTTATGGACACTGAATTGTGAATTTCATATGTCACAAAATATTTTTTTAAACTTTATAACCAGATAAAAAGTAAAAAAAAAACAAAAAAACTACTCTTGAAAACCATTCAAAAATAGGCGGCAAGCTAGACTTAGCCTGTGGGCCATAATTTGCCAGCCTTTGCCTTAAAGCACCAATTGCCACCAGTAAGCCACCACACATGTGTGCTGCAGGAATTTTAAAGCATGCAGTATCTGATTATTTAGACAGGGGCACTGACCTCTTTTCTCTGAGATTATCAAATTAAAAAATCACAACAGCCAGCACAATTGTTATCTGGTGTAAATGGATCAATATTGTACCTATTTTTTTGTCAGGTCGGCAAAAAATATATTTTTTGGTGTGCCACAGAATTTTAGCAATTTGTTTATATGTGTCATGAGATGAAAATCATTGCCTTAATGTGAACTTCAATGGAAAGAAAACTGTAAAGAAGGGAAATCAGTGAAAAAATTAGGCAGAATAATTTCAAATTTGTCTCCAAATCTTGCATTTTAGCAAGATTTCCCGTTTTATCAGAATTCCATTCTAAAGGAAATGAGGAAGAACATTCATTCATTTACAAAGCTTTTATTTATAGATTGTCTCTTTTATCTTTATAATCCTACAGGCTAAGTAGAATTAGGGTCACTGTTTCTGTAGTATAGATATTAGGGACTAGAATTGAAACTAGATCTCAGTGCTTATTTCCTGTACTTCCTCTTTATTATTTATGCACAAATAATACATGAATTTATCTTTGTAAAATACTACAGAATAATGTAATTAGAAAGTAATTATTTTCTCTCATCCCTATCACTGGCCCATCCCTCTCCTCATACACAGAGTTAACAGCTATTGAAGTATTGTTGCTTCCATTTTTTGTTGTAGGAAGAAATTAGTTCTATTAGGGAAGAAAAATCATAAATCTTTTTTTTTTTTTTTCCCAGGCTCTTAAATTCCTAGCAAGGTGCCGTATGAAAAAGAAACAATTTGCTCCTTGGCAAGGACCCAGAGAACTCACAGATGCACAGAGAGTTGAACTGAAGCAACATGTTGATGACTATGTTAGAAGACATCCAGTATGTAGCCTTCTATGCTATATCAGTGTTTCATTATTTTAGTACATGATATTTGCCAACAAAGTGGTGTCTCAGGTGGATATGTACATATATTGATGGTATAAGACAAAGCAGTTTGGAGTCTTCTGTATAACTTTATGGACCAAAGATGTATAGTCAGTAGTACAGGAGGAGATTTTGCTTCCATTCAGTTATTTTCCATACTACATTAGCAAGACTATCTCCACATTCACACCAACATTTGTTATTTTTACATCCTAATGGGTGAAGTGGTATTGTAATTTGGATTTGCATTTCCCTAATGATTAGTGATTTTAAGTATCTTTTCATGTTTTTATTGGCTATTTTTTTATCTTTTTGGAGAAATGTCTATGTTCTTTGTCTATGTTATATTTAGGTTGTTTTATTCCTGAGTTTTAGGGTTTCTCTATATATTTTGGATATTAATCCCTTATCAGATATAGTTTGCAAATATTTTCTCCCATTCATTGGGCTTCCTTTTTAATCTATTGATAGTATAAAACTTTGCACAAAAGTTTTAATTCTGGTGAAGACTAATTTGTAATTTAATTTTGTTGTAGGATTTTTTTTCTTTTATAGTCTGTGTCTTCAGTTTCATATCCAAGAAATGATTGCAAAATCCAATGTCATGAAGTTTTCCTCCATTTTTTCCTAAGAGTTGAATAGTTTTAGTTCTTACGTTTAGATCTTTAATGTCCTTTTTTTGTTGTTGTTTTTTTAATGTACTATGTGTGATTCTGATGCATACGCCTGTTTAAAAGCTGGTTTGGCTCAGTGGATAGAGCATTGCCCTGTGGACTGAAGGGTCCCAGGGCAATTCTGGGCAAGGGTACATGCCTAGGTTTTGGGCTTGATCCCGGGTGGAGGTATGCGGGAGGCAGCTGATCGGTGATTCTGTCTCATTGATATTTCTATTTTGCTCTTTCCCTTCCTCCCTGAAATCAATAAAATTATTTTTTTTAAGTTCTACTTTAGCCATATTGTAATGCGCCTATTTAATATTCCATGGCTGAAAAGTGAGATGTTTACTGGAACAGAGCTGAATCCAAGATCCAGAAATTGGAATTTTTGTGATGTTGGAAGCTTTATCAACTTTAAAGTTAAATTTCATTCTTCTCCAAACTAATTAGTTAAGTTCCTTTAAAGTAGCTGACTAGCCAAAAGAACTTGGTCCTTTAGCTGATTTTGTCTCTTGTTCTATGAAATCAGAAGCAGTTATAAATGGCTTAGATAAGTTTGGGAATCGTAATATAACTAAGATAGTCTTATCAGGTGGGGTCTAGAACAGAAGGATTGGCCTTGTTACTTCTCTTCCAGGCCATGTCTTCACCAAACCATTTATAATTTTCACTATAATTTCTAGATCTTCTCTCTTCTCCCAGAATACCACACTGTGAGGAGGTGAGGCTTAGGAGCATACCAAAAAGAAACTTCCCCACCGGTATTTTCATCTAAAGCTGCTTTTAAGATCTATTTAAATGCTTGCACAAGAGTGGTAGGTAGACATCAGACATAACAATCTATAATAATAAAAGCGTAATATGCTAATTAACTGGACATCTTTCCAATGAAGCCGGGGCCAAAGGGAAGCCTGAGTTCCAGGTGCCAGAAGGAAGCCAGTGCCAGCAGCCGGGGGAAGGAAGGCCTACTCTTACAAGAATTTTGTGCATTGGGCCTCTGGTCAATTGATAAGATGAGAGACAATTAAGCATTTTGGAACCTCTGCTAAGTGGTTGAGTGAAACATACTTTGGTATATATGTCCTTCCTGTGACAATTTTTTATGTCCTCTGTTTCAAGAGCTCTCAGATGTCAGATGTGGCCAGCAGAGAGCTCCATTCCCAAGCACAAGAACGACTACAACACTACTTCATGGGCAGAGCCCTAGAAGATAGAGCCCAACAGCACAGAGAGGCTCTGAAGGCCCAGATCAATACCAACATTGAGCAGTTAATGAGTACGTGCTCGTTCCATTTTTATTTTCTAAAAGGAACCTTTACAAGATTTTGTGACATTCAAGATCTTCAGAAGGAAAAACACCATTTAGTGGTCTCTTATTCCATCTCCTATCCTTAGAAATTTATACTTCTAGTTCATACCAACACCCAATGTAGCCAAATGATGCAGATCCCATAACCTTCTTGACTACTTCCTCCAGCCTTTCTATCATTCATGTGCATCAACTCAGACAAAGTTATTCATTTTAAAGATACTAAGACCAGTTGAAGCTGGTTTGACTCAGTAGATAAAGCATCAACCTGTGGACTGAAGGGTCCCAGCTTTGATTGCGGCCAGGGCATGTGTCCAGTTTGCAGGCTTGATCCTCGATCCCGGAGGTTGACGGGGGTGGGGGGAGTATAGGAGGCAGCCAATAAATGATTCTCTCTCGTCAATGTTTCTCTCCCTCTCCCTTCTTTAAAATCAATTTTTTTAAAAAGATACTAAGACCTACTAACCAGATTATATTATGTATTCTCAAAGCTCTTGATGATATTTTAGAAGTAGATGACACCAGTAGTTACAGTGCCATTTTATAATTTTTTTTAAATAATATATTTTATTTTTTTTACAGAGAGGAAGGGAAAGGGATAGAGATTTAGAAACATCAATGAGAGAAATATCGAACAGCTGCCTCCTGCAGACCTCCTTACTGGGGATGTGCCCGCAACCAATGTACACGCCCCTGACCGGAATCGAACCTGGGACCCCTTAGTCTGCAGGCTGATGTTCTACCCACTGAGCCAAACCAGTCAGGGCCATTTTATAATTTTTAATGGAGGGCTTTCACAAAATTGAATTCATCTAGTCATCACTGGTGCATTTAATGAGATATCCCATCCATGAAGCCATAGTGTTTCAGTCAGCCTCTAAAACACTTGCAATATATGTGGAGCAGAGGGGACTGGAGTCCTCTATTTAATGATGTTACTTGAAAATTTTGTATTTTTTAATGGATAGGGGGCTATAACAGGCTCTCATCTGTAGGATGGAGTTCTGCTATTATTTTAAATATTCCTGCTTATAAATAAGTCTGCATCTTATTTTATTCTTTTAAACATAGAATGAGGGAGTAGGTGCAGTTCCTGCCAGCCACAGTTACAACTTGTGAATAGTTACATGCCACCTAGATTGAGCAATGATGATAGATTCAGAGTTGGAACCCTGTCCCTGCCTGCTATTGCAGAATTCTGACTCTGTAGTTTCCAAATTCCTACTTGTTTGTACAGAACATTTACCTGTTTATTTCCTGTTTACTACAGAGGCACCAACGCTGAAGGAGGCAGAAGGGAAAGAACCTGAGCTCTTCCTAAGTAGATCCAGACCTGTGGCGGCCAAGGCCAAGCAAGCCCACCTCACCACTCTGAAGCATGTACAAGCGCCCTGGTGGAAAAAGCTCGGGGAAGAAGCGGGAGATGAGGTTGATGTCCCAAAGGATGAGCTTGATATAGAATTAGGAACTTTATTTATTGGTGGAACCAAACCCCCTTAAGGAGTTACCCTGAGGAATGATATAAGTTCTACATTTCAGGAGATTATATTGGTCTGCCTCTGGCATGCTTTGACAAAACTTACAGTTTTTCAGAGGTTCTAAGCAAAGAGTTATCTTCTACCTCTATCTCAATCCTATTTGTTTGTTTGTTTGTTTGTTTCCATTCATCCACTCTGGCCACACACACAAATTGGTGTGGTTTTTATTGTAGAATTAAAGCATGTCATTCTACTGCTTTTATAAAATGTGATATTTCTCTTTTTGTTCTGTTTTCCAACTAAAGGTGTTTTCAAAATAAATATCTTCAACAGTTCTGAAAAACTTGTCAGGATTACTTCAACTTTTTATATTTATTATGAAAATTCCTACTCTATTAATATAGGAAGTTACTTTTTTTTTTTTTTTTTTAGTCAAGCAAGGTCTTCCTTTACTTTCGTTAAACAAGGTCCGGAAAGAGGGATAGTGCAAACACTCGGTAGAAAAGTTGCGATTAAGAAACGTACATTCAGCCGAAACCGCTTTGGCTCAGTGGTAGAGCGTCGGTCTGCGGAGTGAAAGGTCCCAGGTTCGATTCCTGTCGGGTATGTACCTTGGTTGCAGGCACATCCCCGGTAGGGGGTGTGCAAGAGGCAACTGGTCGATGTTTCTCTCTCATCGACGTTTCTAGCTCTCTATCTCTCTCCCTTCCTCTCTGTAAAAAATCAATAAAATATATTTAAAAAAAAAAAAAAAACAGACAGTTAAGAGAATAAAAAGACAAGCTACAGTTTAAAAAAAAAAAAAAGAAAGAAACGTACATTCACATGGAACGTGTGAGCCTGTTCACCGGTTTTCCAAATAAAAACAGGACAGTACTGACGATTGGTCTCAGGGGGCAGTCTTGGAGGAGACTGGCCGCTCGTGTGCAGGGGACGTAAAAATAGACCCGTGTTGATCGTACAAATCTACCGAGCAGGTGGCATCGCCACCGGTGCCCACTAAGCCAGTGTTGCCTGGCGCCCCCACTCGGTGTCCTGTGGGGGATGGCCCTGGGGCGCCATGCCCTGGAGCAGTGTTTTTTAACCTTTTTTGGGCAAAGGCACACTTGTTTCATGAAAAAAATCACGAGGCACACCACCATTAGAAAATGTTAAAAAATTTAACTCTGTGCCTATATTGACTATATATAAAGTAATTCTCTTGAATAGGAATCAAATAAACACAAAGAAAGTATTTTATAATTACTTTATTATGAAATATTAAGTAAACAAAATAGTGAAAAATTATAAAATTCTTGTCTTGTCTGCACCTACGGCACACCAGGCAACATCTCACTAGTGTGCCCCGGAACAGCGGTTGAAAAACGCTGCCCTGGAGGACGGGCCCCGGTGGGCGTGGCTCTCCCTGAGCGAGGGCTCTGTGCTGAGGTTACACTCGCATCTTGGCGTGTGCGTGGCGGTGTGCATCCGTGTGCTGGGGGCGGGTGTGTGCGGGCCCCACTCAAGCTCGGACTGCCCTGCGGGGATACCCTGCAGGACGCTGCGTCCAGCCAGCAGGGGCCCGCTGGCTGGCCCGAGGCGGTGCCCCTTGCTGTGCATGCTGGGTGATTCCAAACCAAACTGAACTCACACGGGGACTTGACGCATGCGAATGGCTTGGGTGGCACGGGGAGGAAGGCAGCACGGAAGTGTACTCTTGGCCTTTATTGAAGTAAGGCAGTGTTTCCCAAAGTGTGGTACGCATACCCCCAGGGGTACGGAAAGAGTTTGGTGGGGATATACACTGCACCGTGCTTAGCTGCGCTTAATTCTACATTCTCATGAGTACGAGGGATACTCAGCGTTACGAAAATTATAGAAGGGGTACACATATGTCAAAAGTTTGTAAGTAAGGGAAAGGCCAACTGATAGACATTTAATTATTTTCTGCAAAATATTGTTTGAACACAATTTCTATCTTGTTATTTCTAGAGAGAGCTCCATTTAAAAAATCCTAGAATTCAATGCAAGAAAAAAATGTCTCCGCCAAAACCGGTTTGGCTCAGTGGATAGAGCATCAGCCTGCGGACTGAAAGGTCCCAGGTTCGATTCTGGTTAGGGGCATGTACTTTGGTTGCGGCACATCTCAAGTAGGGGGTGTGCAAGAGGCAGCTGATCGATGATTCTCTCTCATCAATGTTTCTAACTATCCCTCTCTCTTCCTCTCTGTAAAAAAATCAATAAAATATATTAAATAAATAAATAAATAAATATGTCTCCATATAAACACTGCATTCTTTCTATAAGAAATATAAAGCCCACCATTTCCATATTTGTCTCATTTCCTAGGAAGCTTAGAGCTAAATATAATGCTTAGTTTCTGTTATGTTCCTAGGTACCTATATGATTATTTTGTTCCAACCTAATAATTTCTGATAATCCCTATTTATCTTTGTTTTAATAGCAGAAGCCACCACTATTTATGTTTGTTAACAATATGGAATTTAAGTTAAAATCAATTAACAAATCATGAACTCCATATAAGGAACCTGGAGTGTGTTTTGTATAAAAGAGTGGTAATACCAGTATTTCTCGAAGGGCAGACCAAATAGGATAATATCCATTCCCAAAGTTGAGTTTAGAATAATTCTAGTCAAAATCTTAAAATAACACGGTATTTCATAGTAGAATATTGGAGACAAAGGTGACAGGATAAGACATTACAGTAACTAAAATTCTAACAAATTCTTAAAGGCCAAGTATGGGGTAGCACATCAATTAGAATCTCAGGAGTTTCAGACAAGGGGAATTTAGACTTACTAAATACAAAAAAACTTTGGGAGCAGGTAGGAAGCCTGAAGAGATGACCTTAGTGGTGCAGGCAAACACGAAGACTGCTACTTACTGGTTGACATGCCCAAAGTATCACCCACTTTCTCAAACCCTTGTCTTAAAGCTGCAATCGCAAGGGCAGCAAGCCCTCTAACCTCCAAGGCTCAGACGAAATTCCATTGCAGGTAAAGAAGGAATAGAAATAAAATGTCTGTGGGCAGGGTAGGAAACATTAGATAGACCCAGACACAAGTAGAAATCCAGGGATAGAAACCAACCCCTCCACTCCTGGGAGGGGCAGGAAAATCTTGGGCTCAGAAATCCTACACCAATAGAAACCAGAGGTCTGCTAATTCTGGGGAGAAAACTCCTACTAAAGACCAGCCACAGCAATTTGCCAAGGGGTAGAATGGTAGGAACCCTGAGGAATCCTCACCCCAACACCAGGAAGAAGAGACCTGGCCCAAAATTTAGGCTGGATCAGGACAACATACCCATGTCTCAAAGACTAGCCTAGCTCCAATAGGCAATAGTTTACTGCTAGGATAGGGAAAAGGTACATGGAGAGAGAGCCCATCTGTGGCAAAAGCATACAGGGATGACTAAAAGAGAAGGGTAGAGCAGAAACACTGAGAACAGCTTTCAAGACCCTATTCTAACAAGCACAAGGTACCAGCAGCTAAAAAATAAAACAACTTGAAGCTGGTGCATTGAAGATAAAACCAAACCCAGCTAAACTGATTAGATTAACTCAAACCCCCCTGCAATACTGAAATACAATCTTTATTTTAATTTTGACAACGCCATCATACTTCCTGACTGATCATGCTATTATGTTTACTACTAGAGGCCTGGTACATGAAATTTGTGCACGGAGGTGGGGGGTGCCCCTCAGTCCAGATTGCACCCTTTCCAATATGGGACCCCTCAAGAAATGGCCGACTGCTCGTCTAGGCCCTATCCTAGTAGGGCAGTTAGGGGTGACCAGGTAGTAGAATTGGGCTTAAATGGGTAGTCAGACATCCCTCTCATAATCCAGGACAGCTGACTCCCAACTGCTCGCCTGCCTGCCTTCCTAATTTTCCCTAACTGCTTCTGCCTGCCAGCCTGATCATCCCCTAACCACTCCCCTCTCATACTGATTGATTCCTAACTGCTCCCATGCCAGCCTGATCGCCCCTAACTGCCCTTCCCTACAGGCCTGGTCACCCCTAACTGCCCTTCCCTGTAGGTCTGGTCACCCCTAACTGCCCTCTCCTGCAGACTTGATTGCCCCTAACTGCCCTCCCTTGCAGGCCTGGTCCCTCCCAATTGCCCTTCCCTGCTGGCCATCTTGTGGTAGCCATCTTGTGTCCACATGGGGGCAACCATCTTGTGTATTGGAATGATGGCCAATTTGCATATTACTCTTTTATTAGATAAGATAGGATAGAGGTTTGCTGCATAGGTGGGGGCCACCTGGTTTGCCATGAAAGGTATCCTGGATCAGGGTGGGGGTTCCCTTGGGATGTGGGGCAGCCTGTGCAAGGGGCCTGTGGTAGTTTGCAGTGTCCCCTGGCAACACAAGCGGAGGCTCTGGTATCTGGGACTTATTTATTCAATTATTATATAATTGAAACTTTGTAGCCTTGAGTGGAGTCCAGGGCTGGCTAGGAAGCTTAGCTTCCTCCATTGCCAGGAAAACGCAAGTCTCCTGTTTGCTCTGTGGCCACAGCCATCTTGGTTGGGTTAATTTGCATACTCACTCCTGATTGGCTGGTGGGTGTAGTGGAGGTATGGTCAGTTTGCATATTACTCTTATTAGATAGGATATTAAGTAACAAAATAATTCTGTATTACTCAGATAAGAGTGAAAAAAATCTATGACACATGAAAAAGTGATTTTATCAATAATTCTTTAATCAACAATTAAAATCTAATTTTGTTGGATTACTTACATCAGAACTCACTATATATAAGAAAGTGCATTTATATGTACTTTTAAATACAAATAATATATGAAACATATATAAATATGAAAAATACAAATTCTAAATATTTTTAAATAAATTTTAAAGAGGAAGGAAGAGAGAGACAGGGAGAAACATCCATTTGCTGCCTCCTGCACACCCCATACTGGGAATCAAGCCTGCAACTCAGTCATGTGTCCTGACCAGGAATTGAACCAGCACCCGCTCTATACATGGGTTCTTGCTCAACTGAGTCACACTGGCCAGTGCTTTTCTCTCTCTCTCTCTCTCTCTCTCTCTCTCTCTCTCTCTCTCTCTCTCTCTTAAACATTTAGGAACTTATAGAGTATCTAAAAATAGTAGAAAATTCTGTAGTTAATATAAATTCTATAGAAAAGCCACTTTGCCTCATATTCTTCATTCAGTAATATCCATATCTATTGAGGTCAATTACATATCATGACAAAAGGGAATCCCAATGCATGATTGCTGGACTGGACTTTAATAATTAAATTTTGAAGACCCACCCCAGATTCATTAAGGTATAATTAATAAAATTATATCTATTTAAAGTAATATGATTATTTTATATATGTATGCACTGTGAAATGATTAGCATAATTTCATTAATCTATCTTTTGTGTGTGTGTGGTGAGAATGCATAGGATCTTTTCTTACCAAATTTCAAATATATAATGTAGTATTATTAACTGTTTTTATGATGCTGTATACTGTATTAAATCCCCAGTACTTAATCTTATAACTGAAAGTTTGTACACTTTAACCAGTATCTCCTGATTTCCTCACCTCCCAGCCCCTGGTAACCACCATCACCATTCTACTCCCTGTTTCTATGAATTTTACTTTTTTTTCCTAGATTCCACATATGACTGAGATTATACAGTAGTTTTCTGTCTGGCTTATTTCACTTAGCATGATGTCCTCCAGGTTCATCCACATTGTCACAAATGGCAGAATTTCCTTCTTTCTTGTGGCTGAATAATATTTTATTATATATTTCATGTTCTTCAGATATATACCCAGAATGAGAAATTGCTGGGTCATATGGTAATTTGATTTTTAATTTTTTGAGGAGCTCCATACTGTTTTCCATAATGGCTGTGTCAATTTACATTCCCACCAACAGTGAACAAGGATCCCCTTTTCTCCACCTTCTCATCAACACTTGTTTTCTCTTGTCTTTTTTATAAAAGTTTAAGAACTGCTGATCTAAGATGATAATTTCAGCAGTAGTCTTTAACAGTTGGTTCATTAACTAGTCTAGTTGAGAATTTAAGGAAATGGTATTTATAGACCCTTCATCAAATCATCCCACCTTATTCCAGGAACCTAATAATACTTCCTACTACTACTACTGCTACTAAGTAATAGTTAACATTTATTGTGTGATAAGTGCTCGTCTCTGCTAATTATTTTATGGTCATTATTTACTTAATCCTTACAACAACATTATAGAATAGGAACATTTATAATTTCCATTTTGCAAATGTGAAAACAACATAGACATTGACTAACTTGCCCAAGTTTAAATTCAGGCCTATATAACTAAAAAATGAACCACTTACTCATTTCAGTTAATCTTTTCTTCACTCTGTTCATACTTGGGATTTATGTAGGTATTTAATTGGTTGCATGAAAATGTCCCATTCACCTTATGGAAACTCTCATGAGCACTTGGATGGTGCATTATATACACTTAATAATTGCTAAATAACTTAGTTATCATTATTTGACCAAGTGTCTCTAATGTAAAAGATTCTGTGTTAGATGTAGAAGACTGTTTCTGCTAAAGGAGCTTACATTCCAATAAGAGAGATAAATATTAAAAAGAGGAAGATTTACAGTGTTGTTACTATTTTTCAGGGAGTGATGTGGACATGAGAGTCACTAACTTAGTCTGGGATTTAGACAGAAACTGCCTCTCAAGGAAGTGAACTGCAGAATAAATCCACCAGTGGAGGGAGAAGGAGGAGTGTTCTAGGCAGAGGGAATGAAAATATATCTATTCAACCAATTTATCATGAAGAGGTACTTAGTAACTATTTGTTGAGTGTGGATTTGTCTAGCATGCATGGAAAAGTGGGCTTGTCCTACTATTAAGAGATCCAAGCAATTTTAATGCTCTGTATTTTCATGTAATGGTCACAAAAATAATAAGCAGCATAGAAAGATTAATAAAAATAAGATGAATATGGATTGAGTTCATGGAGTTCCCATAAGATATAGAGAAGACAAGGGAGATAAGGCAAAGTCCCAAGATGGCCTTCTCTAGAATGTGCAGCTCTTAGCATTACATGGTCTTAAAAAGAAAGTCATAGCTTAATAGAAAAGACTATCCCAGGGAGTAGACTCAACACCTGTGTCTGTACAGAACTCCTATAAGGTATTTTATTACTGGGTTATAAATTATGCAGCTAAATCATTCATATTAATTAGTCTGTATTTCTTGTGCCTGTCAGCCTAATTAAAATGTGTGTAAGGAAAGCGAATGAGAAGGTTGATAATCTTGAGGGCTGAGAAGAATAAGTCAGGAGACAAAAGGTATGATTGCATTTACTTCAAGAATCAGAAGGAAGGCTGCTAACTGATTCTGGTTATACAAAATCCATAGATAACTTGGTTTTGACTCTAGGTTAAACACACCTTCCAAAATAGCATGCTTAGTACTCATGTAGTAAATGAAGAAGATATGTTATAAATTTTTGATAAAAATGAAAGGGAGTTTATTGAGCAGGACACACCTAGGACAATTTAAGACAATTAGGAAGTCCATAGACTTTCACACAGTATGTGCTTTATATACAAATATTCAAATTTATTAGTTATATCAGCAATGGTTGGGTGACATTGTTAATCTTGGTGATGCTTTTTTTTTTTTTTTTGCTAGGAATATTAATGAGGGTAGGCTTTATTTAGTGTTATAGTCCTTGAAAGTTCTTAGGAAGTATATCAGAGATGTCAGTTTGATGTATAACTTGAGTTTTAGTATACTATTATTCTAGTATACTATTAATACTCAATAATGATTCATATAAAAGTAGTACCGGAGTTATTGTGACATGATTGCTGGTTCTCTACAAAACACTGTGGCTTCATCCTCTATGGTGAACAACCCACTTGTTGAGCCATTCCCCACCCTTTGCTTACTATGGCTTCCAAGGTTTTCTGCCTGGCTCCACATGCTCCTTGTGGTACCCAGAGCCTGATGATTCTGTGGGAAAGATTTGAAGTTAAAAGAGGCCTCATTCAATTTTGAAGAACAACCTATTCCAGGCCTCTGAGTCAAAGAACTCTAGCATTTCTAGCCTCAGAAAATACATTGCAAGTTTTAATAGTGATCTATGGCTGGGAGACAACCCTTGGCATCCCCTAGGCAAGGATACCTAGCTTCTGTAGCTCTCCTATGTGCCAGGGTTCCTGCTTAGCCCTTTCCACCTTTATGCAAACTGCCACTGCTTGAGGATGCTTAGCTAGAACTGAAAGACAGGCGATAGGTTCTTAATATCAAAGTAGGAGGAAACAACGAGCTTCTGCATCCCTCAGGCATCTCTGATGCCTTTGAGAAGAATGAAACAAGGTCATCTGCTCATTCTACACAGCCCTCCTAAGATACAACCTAACATCTACCCTCCCCATCCCAAAGCTTATCCCAGCAGAAGGCAAGCTGATAACTGCAGACAGAACAGATCCCTGAATTTCAATTTCTTCCATCCTCAAAGAGACTACAAACAGAGACCTGTGGAGACCATAAGCCTGGAGCTGGGCACGAAAATGCACATCAAGGGCTGCTGTACATTGTAAGTTTTAAGGAGTATAAGAGGATGAAACAGTCCTCAGGCCTGGTCTTAGTTTTCCTAAAGCCAGTCAGTCTCTTCAAGGGTCTGATGCCTAATCAGCAGTGCCAACATTCCTAAGAGGGAAATCAGGAGAACAGAAGTCCCAATTCCTGTAGGAGGCCTCCTCTGACATCTGTTTCTAGGAGTCAATTGGTATGAAGGATGACTATCAACTGCTACATGGAGACAAATAATCTGAAATCTACCCCATGTCATATAGGCCTCCTCGGGACACCAGAACAGAGCCCAAACAATTTAGAGCAGCAATCCCTATGTACTCTGCATAGGTATGACACAAGTTCCCATCTGCTACAACAGTATTCTGCAGGCAGGCCCTAATCAATAAATGAGCACCAAAATATTAACAGATATCTCTGCCCTTCCAGAGAAAACACCCATGACTCATTACCTATGAGCGCTAGGGATTTCAGAAGAATCATATTTTCTTAGGCTTTGAGTATGTGGTGTTTGGTACATTCTGGATTCTTCTGGGAGTTTTGTTGATGTAGGGGAATATAATCAATTAAGAAGCCAGAGCTCTGTAGGACACGTATGTACATCTTTTCATACAAAATCCAAATTTCATAGACTTTTTTTCACCCCTTCAGGAACTCTGATTAATAAGGGTTATATTTAATGACTATTTAAATATAACACTGAGATGTTGAAACTGGTTTGGCTCAATTCTGCGTCAGCCTGAGGACTGAAGGGTCTCGGGTTCGATTCTGGTCAAGGGCATGTACAATACCTTGGTTGTGGGCACATCCCCAGTAGGGGACGTGTAAGAGGCAGCTTATCGATAACTCTCATTGATGTTTTTAACTATCTCTCTCCCTTCCACACTGTAAAAAAATCAATAAAAATATATTTAAAATAAATAAATAAATATAACTCTGAGAGACTAGCTACATGAGAGGTATATATATCATCAGGGAGCAGTTTCAGCTGTTGATGCAGTCAGCTGGGTGTCTCAGCTCTAAACAGCTGCAGTTCATATTCAGCAATGTTCCTTTGTTTGCTGTCCTCAACTAGAAGCTCTTGGAGAGCCCACAGAAGACCTTGCACGCCTTGGCTCATGTCAGGCTCTGGAAGGGCAGCTCTGTACATTCCAAGTTTGAGTACAAGAGGATGAAACAGAAGTTACTGGGCCTGCTCTGTTTTTCTAAAATTGCAGTCCTCTGCATGCACTATACCCCTTCTCTGCTTATTTTTTTTTCACTATTTTGCCACCTATTTTCACTATTTTGCCAACTACCGTATTACTCATCTTCATTTTCTCTCTCCTCACTAAACTGAGTTCCAGAAAAACAGGAATTTTCGCCTCTTTATCATAGGTGTATCTCCAACAACAATATACAGTATACAGTAAATGCAGGGGACTGCAGTTTCAGATGGGTAGTCAGCAAAGACCTTATTGAGCATTAGGGAGAAGATGCATTTAGTGGACTAGCTCAGTGCCTGGCATACAGTAGCCTCAATAAATTCAAATTAATACTCCCTGTCAAGAGAGTGCCTTAAGGCAGCGTTTTTCAACCGCTGTTCCGCGGCACACTAGTGAGATGTTGCCTGGTGTGCCGTAGGTGCAGACAAGACAAGAATTTTATAATTTTTCACTATTTTGTTTACTTAATATTTCATAATAAAGTAATTATAAAATACTTTCTTTGTGTTTATTTGATTCCTATTCAAGAGAATTACTTTATATATAGTCAATATAGGCACAGAGTTAAATTTTTTAACATTTTCTAATGGTGGTGTGCCTCGTGATTTTTTTCATGAAACAAGTGTGCCTTTGCCCAAAAAAGGTTGAAAAACACTGCCTTAAGGACTTAAGGAGATCATGTATAATTTCGGTGCCTTTTTACTGGAGCTCCTCATTGACTCCCATTCCAGGACCTGAGTCCTCAAATTTTATCTTTTGGCCCACTTTAATGCCACTTCCTATGAGGCACTTAACTAGTATTTACTATTCTCACACTCATGTCCTTAAGAAACATCTCTGATCTTTTATATAGACGCCAGGTTTTAGTACAGGTTCTGTTACTAAGTCGCTATTTGTCTGGGGGCGAGTCACTTTAACCTGGTTCTCATTTTTCACCAGTAAAATGAAAAGGTCATATTAGACGACTTTCTTTCCGCCTCTAATATTTTATTATTTCAAAAGCAAAGCCCACATTCCACACTCTCTTCTCAGAGGCCACACAACCACCCTGATGGCGGTGGTTGTCTGGGTCACTCGAGGCTGATGCCGCGGAGTAACTGGAGGAACGCGACCAAAACACCACAGAGGTAAAAAAACACCTGATCTTTCCCCGAACGCCCGCCCTCCCGGTATTTCCGGTTCGAACCCAGATCTTCTTCCGGAACACTAGCTCGCGCCAGGCCCCGCCCCTCCACGAATCTTCGGAGTCCGTTGGTTGTTCCTTTGAGGAAGCGGAGCATTCCTTGACGTTGATTGGTTACTGTCATTGTTGACGGGTTAGTTGCAAACAAGGCGTGCCTGGTCTCCTTGGCAACGCCGTGCCGGCAGCCCTGATTGGTCCGCGTCATAATCCCTTCTGCCGTCCCAGCCGCGACCAGCCGCGAGTGGCAGAGTGCCCCGCGGGGCGCGGCGGTGGTAGGTGTTACCCTTCGGGATTCCCGAGTTGACGTGGCTTAAATTTGGGAGGGGCGCAGCTGGAGCCTCCGGCGGCCGCCTCTTTCAGGTGAGTGGGGGACGCTCCTCAACTCCTCCTCTCCGTGAGTCTCTTAACGGTAACCTACCCCCGCCGCAGGCCCGCAGAGCTGCCGGAGCGGCCACACTCCGGTCCCATCCTCGCCCGTCCGTCCTCTCCCTGACTCAGTCCGAGATCCGGCCCTTCACCTACCAGGCCTAGCTCTAGTGGCCCGCAGGCACGCTGGCCCCCGCGGGAGGGCTTCCGTTTGTCCTTAGCCGGCCTTGGGCACCTATGCGCGGTCTGCCCTTTCCCCAGGACGGTTCTCCGCCCGGAGCAACAGAGAAAGGCTTTTGGGGGTCAGTCCTTGCCTGGTGCCTTGCTCCCTGAGCCGCCAGCCTCGGCCCGGCCTGGGTATCCAACTTCTGACGTCGGAGAGAACCTGCTCTGCTCAGGCCCTAAACAAACTTAGTGTCCGGTAGGGGAGGCAGGACCCAAATAAATCAAAGGTCTTGAGGGCGGAGATCACACAAAAAATGTTGGAGAGATAAACGCAAACGAGGGTCTTTGGAAAGATCTTGCTCAGGAGTTATTGGAGAGATTAGGAGAAGAGGGATGATTTTTGCAATCCCAGCAACACTACAATCCCAGTGATCCGAGGTGGGCAGACTGTGAGAGGAAAGGGATTCCTGAAGAGAGAGAGTACTGGAAGGGAAAAGACATTGATTTGGGGTGGAGGATGTTTATTCTGCATCACGCGAGTGGTGTGTAGGAATGTGAAGGGAAGGATGAGCCCCTTGACAAATGAGGAATATATTTGTCTGACTTATTTAAAGAGTTCCAGTTGGTCTATGGGGAGAGGGCATTTTAAAGAGTGGGACATATATTTAAAATCACTTGGATAAGGCCTTTCACTTTTGGAAATAGTTGGAAGCTCTCTTGAACTTTTAAAGATTTCTTACAGCTCTGCAAGATGACAGTGGAGAACTCCCTACAGAGAGGCTGGAGGCTTTTTCTGAAGCACGAAGTAATTACATTTGGATGGTCCGATGCTTGTGAATGGTCAACACCAGGAAATATTCTTTTAGAAAGTGGCAGGATTTGGTCATGGACTAGATACAGGGAAAAGTTGATAATTGTGACTAATGGATAAATAGCACTTTAAGAATACAAAATTTGCAAAAGCATATTTTCTAACGGATGAAAAACAAATTTTGTCCACTCCCTGGGATGCTCTCAGACTTATTTGGAGTTCATATAAAGGTGTTTATTTTATTTTTTTTCCAAGAAGGCTGTTTGCATTTCTAAGGACTTCCAGACTAAGGGAGATCTCCTTTTTAAAAAAAAAAAAAAAAAAAAGATGTTAAGGGACTCCATTCTTCTGGGATGCAGATTCTCCTAAAAATAATCATCTATAAGAGATAATTTTTTTTCTTCTGCTTGACTCTTAAAGACCTACCCCCCCATTTGCATTAATGAATTAATTAGAAGAATGTTGGTTTTACTCTTGTTTATAAGAAATAAATCATTCATGAGCTTCTTTAGCTTAACCACTATCGGGAATAACATAGTTGGGAAATGTCTCACCATTGATCATTACATACCACTCTATTGTTAGGAACTGCTATATAAGTAGAGCTTAAGCTTTATAATACTCTATTTTTAATAAGCTATTTTAATATCAACAATATGTGTGTTTGGTAAAAGTGAAATTTAATACAAAAGGATATAATATTTTTTAAAAAAATCTATTGATCCTTTTTCCCATTCCCCACTGTCCAGAAGTACGCATTGTAAGTAACTTGTTTTTTCCTAAGAAACTTTCTGATCATATTCAAGCACATATATATTTCCCCCTTCTTTTCCTCTCCCACAAGTGGAATCATAAAACACATGCTATTTTACAACTTTCTTTTGCCACTAAGTATTACATATTAGGTATTTTTCCCCATATCTATAAGTATAAAGCCACCTCATTTTTTTTTAAAGGTTACATAGCATTCCCTTGTAGAAATATGAAAGTGTATTTAGCCTGCCCTCTCTTGATGGACATTTATTTAGATTGTTTCCAGTTATTGGCCATCACAAACGCTGCTTTACGGAACTTCCATGTACATATATTCTAGGCCCTTGTGTAAGCCTGTCTGTGATGTAAACAATATGGAATTCTTTGGGACTATACTATTCTGAATCATTTCATTTTAGTCTATGTACTCCTCAAAAAAAAGTGCTTATGGAACTATAAGTATATGATTATCTTCATGACTCCCAGCCTTATTTTCAGCCCTAGTTACAAATGTTGGGTGATGAGATTACTTGGAAAATAGATTCTTTTCTGTTTCCCCACCAGCCAAGAAACTTTGTTGAGCTCTGTGACTAAGCATATTATTTAACCTTGTTATATCTTCGTTTACTCATCTTAAAACTTAGGGTATTGATATACCTCCTCTTTGAGGTTTTAATAATTAAGTGAGTAAAATAATCATGATATATAAATTATATGTAAAGCAATTGGAGCAGTACTTAGTACATAGTACTGTGTATATAATTATAGCTAATGTTTACTCTTAAATTTAATGAAAATCATAGTTTTTTGTATAATGAAAATTAGTCTTTATTTTCTAATTATAAAATTGTAATATTGCATTTGCTTTTTCCAGCTATATGGCAATATTTCCTATTAGCTCCTCAAACTGGTTGAGAATCACTTTGAGAATTAAGGAAAACTACTGAGACTCAAACAAATATTCATTAAATAAGTTTGAGGTGGGACCTGGAAATCTCACCATTTTCTGTTGTTGTTTCTATGAAAAATATGATTTAAATTCCAAAGCAAATGGATGTATACAGGCATGTGCTATCTTTAGTTATTTTCTTTTACTAAGTTCTCTGTGGTTAGGGACATGCATCATATTTCTTTTTATATTTCTTGTGACTCCTGGCATTATGCTCTATACCAAGTAGGTATTTTGAAAATAATTATAGCAGTGAAGACTTAGAGAATGTGAGACTTCATTAATTTTTTTTTTTTTTTTTGAGACTTAATGACTCTTAAGTGCCACCTCAACACAAAGTGTTGAGATATCCTGTTCAGGATGTGGCCGGCACTGACTTGGAGGGGTTGTTTTATTTGCCTAAGTGTTTTTATTGAAGCCTGGCCTCGAAATGTAGCTCTTTTTTTCTTTTCTCAAGTTGCTACTCATCATTTTGGTGCTTTATAAGGCAGTAGTAAGAACATTGTTAGTCCACTGGCCACACATACTCCCTAAATGAATTTCTCATTATGAACATAAATATTTTCCCCTTTACTAATTTTTATATATTCATTTGCCCATTTCTGTCCCATAGTTAATCTAACATAGGGGGAGGTCCAGCTTTCTTCATTTAGCTTAATCATTCTACTTAGTGGTTCTCTTACCCTCAAATTCCCAACCTTTAAGCTACCTAAAGCACTTAACTGTGTTTGAGATGCCCTTTCAACTTCCATTTTCATATTATTCCTTTCATATCAATAGCTATAGAAATCATCTTGAATCAGAGTCATAATACTGGACATTAGAAAACTCCCTGTCCGTCTTCATTTTAAGATGAAACTGTAATGTGAATTACTCAGAACAATACAACCAAATAGCTCAGTTCCTGACTCCCATTTTGGTGCTCTTTCCATTATGCCATTTCTTTTTCATAGCCTTCTGAGATTACTGAATCACTCTACCAGCAACTCTTTTTACTTCTGCCTGAAATGGTACATCCCTGATACCGATCTCTCCTTCAATTATACATTTTTTAAAATGGTTATGTGGAAAAGTAACCTACTTTCCATTTAAAAAGCATACTATCTAATAAAGGAGTAATATACAAATTGACTGTACCTTTGCTATACCCACAAACCATGCCTACCAGCCAATCAGGAGTGAGTATGCAAATTAATCCAACCAAGATGGCTGCAGCCACAGAGCAAGCAGGAGGCTTGGGTTTCCCAGGCAATGAAGCAAGCCAATCTTCTAGCACACTCTGGCCGGACCTGGACTCCACTCAAGGCTACAAAGTTTCAATTATAGAAGTTAAATAAATCCTAACAAAACTTGTGGCAGCCATGTAGCTAAAGAGAGCAGGAGGCTTGGGTTTCCCCCTGTGATGGAGGAAGCCAAGCTTCCTGGCCTGCCTTGGCCTCCACTCAAGGCTACAAAGTTTCAATTATAGAACATAAGTAAATCCCAGATAGAAGGGCCTCTGCTTGGGTTGCTGGGGGACATGACCAGCCTGCAAACCACCACAGGCTACCCTATGCCTCAATGGAACCCCCACCCTGATCTGGAACACTCTTCAGGACAAACCAGCTGGTCCCCACCCGTGCACCAGGCTTCTATCCTATCTAATAAAAGAGTAATATGCAAATTGACCATCACTCCAACATACAAGATGACTGCCACAAGATGGCCAGCAGGGGAGGGTAGTTGGGAGGGACCAGGCTTGCAAGGGAGGGCAGTTGGGGGCAATCAAGCCTGCAGGGGAGGGCAGTTAGGGGTGACCAGGCCAGCAGAGGAGGGAAGTTGTGGGCAACTGGGCCTGTAGGGAAGGGCAGTTGGGGGGACCCAGGCCTACAGGGGAGAGCAGTTGGGGGGTAGGGTGAACCAGGCCTGCAGGGGAGGGCAGATAGGTGTGACCAGGCCTGCAGGAGAAGACAGGGGTAATCAGGCTGGCAGGGGAGCAGTTAGGCGTCAATTAGACTGGCAGGGGAGTGGTTAGGGGGTGATCAGGCTGGCAGACAGAAGCGGTTAGTGGCAATCAGGAAGGCAGGCAGGCGAGCAGTTGGGAGCCAGCAGTCCTGGATTGTGAGAGGGATATCCCAGGATTGGGCCTAAACGGGCAGGCAGACATTCCTCGAGGGGTCCCAGATTGGAGAGCTTGCAGCCTGGACTGAGGGACAACCCCCAGGCCATCTGTGCACAAATTTCATGCACCGGGCCTCTAGCTTTATATAATAATGATTAAGCTGAGGGACTTTGAAATACGCAATTCCTGTTGAAGAACTGAGGCCTTTTAACCTGTAGTGTTTCCCAAACTCTGGGAATTGTACTTTTATGGGAGCAGTTCAGCGTATTCCTCTGTCCTCTGTATTTTCTGCAAATTGGCAGGCAATCCGGTGGCTTCCCCAGACTGACATTGGGATTCTTTGGCAAGACTATAAATGGTAATATAGTCTTTCATCGGGAGGTCAAAATGTCTGCTTTTTGCTCTTTTGTTGTTATTAGCTGTCAATGGTCTAAGTCTAGATGCATGTATTCATTAGGAGTTGTAAAATATTAGACTAGAAATTTTGAATCTACCATTTTATTTTCATTTATTAGCTGGAATAATTTTATGAAGCAATGTGCCCCCTCATCTCCTACATCATCTATTTGCTTCCTGAATGGCACAGTTTAAATAGGAAATGCAAGATAAATTCTTGCACTTACCTAATCAGTTCAGATGATGACCCATTTATTATTATTATGAACTTGTGGCTGTAAATATTTTTGGTATGGTTTAATGTGTTACAATTCATATTCTTATCAGAAATTCTAATTGTTCCCTTGGTCTATGGGAACTTCCTCAGTTTGACTCCTGTGTCATTTTGACACGACTATAGAAATCTTTAGTAGCTTCCTTGTTATTTCATATGACAAGATATTTCTGGTTCATATTGTATGTTTCCTACTTCCGAAGTGGAACCAGTCATTTCTCTAAGAAGCCCTCTGCTTTAAAAAAAATTTTTTTTAATGGAAAATAGTATTTCAAGAGCCTATCTAGGCACTAGAGATGCTCATTGTTTCTCAGTTTGTCATTGTTTTTTAAGTCTTTTTAGAGCTAGGATAATATATCTGTTAAAGTAAAATACCTTGTAGGTACATACCGATACGTTCAATTCAAATTCAAGTTCAGTTTTTATTTTTGGATTCTTAATTTCTTCTCTTATACTTGTTACTCCCTTTTACTGAAAATAGATATTACTATGCCCATAATTACTCATTTGCTTTAATTTCACATGATGCATACAATAGTCTAGGGATAACAACACTGATACAATCACCACCAATTTTAGTTATTGAAAACTATTTTAAAAGGTGGTTGTTTTTTGTTTTTTTTTTTGTTTGTTTGTTTTGCATATGCTATTTACATTCTTTCCATGGTGGTCCTATATATTATCAGAGCATATAATCATTAAGTAGTATGCTCTCTCCATCCCAGTCTTAGTTCTACAAGAAACTATATATTGAATATTTACAACCAGTTTTAAAAAATTTTTTTATTGGCTTTTTAGTTGTTAAAGGAAAAATCACCTCATGCCCTTCCACACACGCACACATGCATGCATACTCACACAGAAACAAAACAACAAGACCCCAGTATTTTTCAATAGTATGCTTAATCTATAACAAACACAAATTCAGAATTATTTATAATGCTCAGTGGTTTACTGTTGACTTATTTTTAAATATATTAGTACATGTGACTGTTTCCTGTATGTAACAGCCTTGTCTCTTCATTTACCTTTGTGTCACTACCTTCCACTTAAACAAAAGTTTCAGATTGGCAGGCAAAAGGGTGCCTCCTCTCTGTGAAATTGAATTAAACACTGTGCAAAAAGTGTTTGAGAGCCATTTTAACACTTGGAAATAGTTACATTGATGCCTAAATTACCACTTTCTGCAAAAAAAAAAAACTGCAATGCCAGTGTCAAAGATTAGACAGTCACTATTACTAATAGCTCTTGCATTTCCCTTATATATAGATTGAGGAGTGGCTTGCCAAATCAATTCTGCCAATGACCATTTAACTCGTCATAGCAAAATTTTCAGCTTGCTTGCATGTTCCTGTCAGTTGTATAATTGCAAAGAACTGCTGGTGCCCATCATACTACTGTTTCTTCAAGACTAACATGAAGTGACAACCGAAACAGGACTACATCATTACCCAGGCCACAGCACCTGGAAGGTTGATGTTTGTAGCAAGAAACACTCTATCTTCTCCTTGCAGGGTTGTAATGTACTTGTGTTGATGCATCAGATGAGGCATGACAGCATCCAAAGGGCCTGATCACTAACAGGAAGCTTTGGGGCACTCAGAGTTCTTTGTGGTCTGCTTTATCTGTGTGTAGAAGTTATTTCACATCTAGAGGAGGCATATTCACAAGGGAAAAGTACCGAATGGGCCACTTCTCCATAGCCAAATTACAAATGGATCCCAATAGGCCAGCAGGCTGGACAACGTATGAGCTTTGGGTGACAGTTTCTATAGACAAGATGGCCACTGAGACACTCAAGAATGGGTGGTAACCTATAGTCAAAGCAGACCAGACACTCAGAAAGACTGGCCAAGTCATTGTGGGACACTGTGGTGATTGTCATGGCGGGCACCCTCTAGAGGGTGTGCATTTGGAGGTCACAGTGGTAACTGTGGCAGTCTGGTGGCTCGTTTCTGTGGGTGAAGAGCACTTCGGACCAGGCCCCAACTCTCATGTACGTCATCACTGCTGCCAATCCTGCCTTAGTGGGCAATGTCACTGCCTCCTCCCAGTGCTGGCACTGAAGGACACCTTGGGCCTGACTGCTGCCTCTTGATAGGGCACCACTGGGCTAATGCTATACATTTTTTACAAGGATTACATTTAAATTTAAGCAAAACCACATTGTTTATCTGGAAAACTTCCTGAAAGAATGGGGTTCATGGGCACATAAGAAAATATTTGCCAGGCGTTGTGGCTCAGTGGTTGAACCAGGAGGTCACAGGGTCACAGTTCGATTCCACACCAGGGCACAAGGTCCAGCTTGCGGCTCGATCTCCAGAAGGCATTCAGGAGGTAGCTGATGGTTGATTCTCTCTCTCATAATTGATGTTTCTATCTCTCGCTCCTTCTCACTTCCTCTCTGAAATAAAAAAAAATATATTTTTAATAAATAAAAAATTTGCCGAATCATTATAGTGTTTATTTGGCAGAATAGGAGAGAACAATAGTGTGGAAGGGGCAGGAATTGTTAGAAGTTCATGTTTGTAAGTTAAGTTCAGATGAAAGAAATGTCATTGATGATAATCTGTAAGGTACATTATTTTCCACTAAACAATTACGTATTTCTGTTTTATTTAAAAAATATTAGTGATGGTATTAAACTCTCTGCAATTGTCATTGAAAAGAAAGGTGAGTGACTACACTATAAATACTCAAATGCCTTTTTAATTTATTTTTTAAATCATCACCAAAGGATATGTTTTTATTGATTAAATATTTTTAAAGAGAGGAAGAGAGAGAGAGAAGGGGTGGAAAAAATCAGTGTCAGAGAGAAGCATCAATTAGTTGACTCCTGTATGCACCCTGATTGGTGATCAAACCTGCAGCCTAAGTATGTGCCCATTAGAAATCAAACCCACAACCTTTTGGTGTATGGGTGCCTTCTTAAATGATACCATCATGCTGCAGTCTATTTCTAATATATATCACCTACACAGATTTTTTTTTATTTCACTTAGAGATGATATGGTTACCAATAAAGGAAAAGACTATATTTTATGTTTTATTGATTCTTATGTTTTCTTTTCCTATAGAAATGTTGAGTCGTTTGTCAGGATTGGCAAATATTGTTTTACATGAATTATCAAGAAATGACAATAATCCAAATATGAGGGCTTCATTAGATCCTGTAAGTAGCTCTGTTCTGAATTAAACAGATGAGGCAGCTGAGACCGGTTTGGCTCAATGGATAGAGCTTCGGCTTGGGGACTGAAGGGACCCGGGTTCGATTCCGGTCAAGGGCATGTGCCTTGGTTGCGGGCATGTCCCCAGTAGGGGGTGTGCAAGAGGCAGCTGATCGATGACTCTCTCTCATCGATGTTTCTAACTCTCTATCTCTCTCCCTTCCTCTCTGTACAAAATCAATAAAATATATTAAAAAATAAAAATAAAAAAATAAACAAATGAGGCAGGTGTTCCATGTTCTTCTGGGGAAAATAATTTAAGAGTGTTAACAGTCCCCCTTATGCCAGGTAGAAGAGAGGATTAAGAAAAATATTGATATTTTATAGGTGGTCCATCTACTGTAGTTTGTAGCCTGAGAGCCACAAAGATAGGAATCAAGTCCTGGATGAGATTCTTAAAATCTTTTTTGTTCCCCCACCCCAAGATTTGTTTAGCATTAGATTGTTTTCACTCCTATTTGGATATATATTCCTTTTCCATAGGAAAGATTTGAGTGACAAAAATTGGATCACCTTTTTGGTTTGAGAATAACTATTTACTATTGTTAATTTATCCATTACGTCTCTTAGGGTTTGCATTGTATTTTCTGAGGTCCACATAAGAACAAAAGAAGTCCTTTAGTTTTCTGGAAAGACAAGAAATATTGTCTAGTGGTTAAGATAATTTTATTCAACTGCTCTCTCAATTTAAAATTTTGGGCTCCCCCTTTTAATGGTTTGTGATATTTGCTTTCCTTTATTTACCTCTTTGGTAAAATTAGAATAATAAGATTGTAAGTGAGATAATGTTTGTAGCCAAAACCGGTTTGGCTCAGTGGATAGAGTGTCAGCCTGCGGACTGAAAGGTTCCAGGTTTGATTCCAGTCAAGGGCATTTACCTGGGTTGTGGGCACATCCTCAGTAGGGGGTGTGCAGGAGGCAGCTGATCAATATCTCCATCCCCTTCCTCTCTGTAAAAAAATCAATAAAATATATTTTTAAAAAAAGATAATGTTTGAAAAATGCTTAACAAAATACTCAACTTATTATAATGGCTGTGGTAATAATTATTATTGGATTAGAGTTGGAAAGATTTCCTAAGTAAGAATATGAGTTGTGATAAGATTAAGTTGTAATGAAGGAACTCATGTTTAAAAACTAACACCTTTTCCTTGGTGGATTGGCAACTTTTTGTCTCAATACTAGGAATCACCACCAGAATTGGACATGGAATTTAATGATAAAGCCCAAGAGGATGTTCTGGAACGCCTGCCTCACACAGAGCAGTTGGTGGCAGAGCTGAAAGAAATCATAAGACAGAAAGATACTGAACTGAAGCAGAAGGATGAAGTTCTGCAGGTACCATTGTTTTGTCTCTTTCTTGCTGACCATATACTAAAAGATTATTACTGAATCTGATTCTTATTTCTCACCATCAACAAAATATGCCTACTTTTGTAATGTCTAGATAAGTGGTGAAGTGACGAGTAAACATTTATGTATTTGTCATCATTGTTCTCTGACAGGAAGAAAGAAAAGCTACTGAGGACAGAATAAAAAAACTGAAACTTCATGCTAAGGCCAAAGTAACTTCTTTGAATAGACAATTAGAAAAATTGAAGGCACAAGGAGAGATTGTTTTGACAACAGGATCTCAGTCAGAGGAGCAACTCTCTAAGGTATGGTAATTGGACATAACACATATTTTCTAAGTGGAAAAAACTTTCTTAATATAGCAGATTTTCACTAGTCACAAATATTTATGAAGCTAAAGTAAAACAGCTCTAAATGCTATCCTTATTGAACTTGCAATCTAGCTGGGCTATGGGTCACACACAGTGCAAAACAGGTCAGCAGAAAACATGGAAATGAAATGCCAGTTGTGACTTAGACTTTCAGAAAATTGAAAAGGCTATTATTATGCTAAGTGAAATAAGCCAGTTAGACAAAGACCAATATCACATGATCTCACTTATCTGTGGAATCTAATGAACAAAATAAATTGACCAACAAAGTAACTCCTGGGGCATGGAATAGAGTGACATATCTGGGTGGGGTGGGGACAAGAAGAGAAAAACCAAAAAATGTATATATTTTTATGTATTGCCCATGGACATAGACAATAGTATGGTGAGTATGGTGAAGGCTTAAGGTGGGGAGTAGGGGGCTGGGCAGAAGTGAGAGAAGTGGGGACATTTGTAATATTGTGAACAATAAAAATATATACTTTATAAAAATCTCATAATCCAAAAAAAAAAAAAAAAAAAAAAAAAAGGCTAATGAGAAGAAGTAAATACTGAAGTGAGGTTTTTGGGTAGGAGACACACATTGCTTTTGGAGAAGTTTCATTATTGATTTAAAGATAAGCTAGATGGTCTGTAGGTTTCTTCTACATCTGAAATTCTTTAATTTAGTAACTTGATATAGAATCCTCCTATATAATAAAGAGGTAATATGCAAATTGACCCTCACACCCTCACACAAGATGGCTTCCTCCATGTGGTCAAAGATGGCTGCCACAAGATGGCTGGCAGGGGAAGGTAGTTGTGGGCGATCAGGCCAGCAGGAAAGGGCAGTTGGGGGCAATTGGGCCAGCAGGGGAGCATTTAGGCATCAATCAGGTTGTCAGGGGGCAGTTAGGTGTCGATCAGGTTGTCAGGGGAGTGGTTAGGGTGTGATCAGGCTGGTAGGCAGGCAAGCGGTTGGGAGCCAGCAGTCCTGAGTCTATGGGGATCGGGCCTAAACCAGCAGTCAGACATCCCCCAAAGGGTCCCAAATTGGAGAGAGTGCAGGCTGGGCTTAGAGACACCCTCTGCACGAATTTCATGCACCAGTCGTCTAGTATTTTATTCCTTATATGGCCATATAAGGGTTAAAGTTTCATGCATTGTAGGCTCAGTTAGTTTGCCTTGGCCTCCCTATAAGGCATGTTCTCTAGAGTGATAGCCACAACCAATAATACAGTTTGAGATTAGAAATAGAAGCATAAGGAAAGTAGTGCCTTTTGAGGAATAAAACATTGTTTAAAAACTCATCTTTGTTACCTTTCTGAGTTTGGTATAGAATATATGGAGGCTAATATATCACATGTGCTAATATATCGCAGTTGGCCTACACTTCACTCTGCATGATAAGTCTTTGATTTCTTAATTTCACCCTGTCTCATGCTTTGACCCACTACTGATCTTAGTTTTAATATTTTTAGTTCTTGGGAAATTTAATTTATTCTCTAGGCACAAACCTTGGGATAATAGCTTCCTAGTTAGTCTTTCTTTTTGGGTCTAATGCTCTGAAGACATTACTTCTCCTGCATTGATTGCCTTATTGAACTTCTCAAAAATTTGTTTTAGAAGCTGTTGTCTTCTCATATAATTCAACTCGACTCTTCTTTTCTTTCTTCTTGGTTTTTCTCCTGTTAATTCTTTCTTCCCCTAGCTACAGTTGTGGCAACTTTGCCCATGTGGCTTTGTTTCTTATAACTTTCCTTTGCTATGTTGTTAGATTTTTAAATTATCCATTTTAGGAGACTGAAAAATTATCCATTTTACAATCTGCCTTTTTTTAAAGTTCTGAGACCTTTAGCAAATCAACATTTTACAGCATCAGTTACTTCCTCTGTTAAAAAAAAAGGCTGGATTAAATGATTTCTAAGTTCCAGCAGCCCATTTAGTTGTTGTATATCTATTAAAGAGCTAGATATTAGTGGAAAGTACCGTATTTTTCGGACCATAAGACGCACTTTTTTCCCCCCAGAAGTGGGGGGAAAAAGTCCCTGCGTCTTATGGTCCAAATATAGCCTACACATATACTTTAAAAAAAAAGTTTTTTTACTTGCCCGGCTCTGTGTGGTCTCTGTGTGCTTGCCCGGCTCTGTGTGCTTGCTGCAGCCACTGTCCATTCCTCCGTGCCCAGAGTGTCTGCCCCGCTCTGTAAACCCCGAGTGGTAGAGGAGTTCCCATGTATGGTAGTCAGCCTCCATGCCCTCGCTGCAGCCATATCTCCATGTCAGCCCAGGTGCGGTGTACGGTAACTGCGTAATCCAAACCGTAATCATCGCCTGTACCCCTTGCTGGCCCGTACTCCGTGCCCGGAAGAATGCTGCGTCTATTCCCCCAATCATTCCTCTCCGCCCTCTGTTGCCATGCTTGACTACTGGATAGGCGTACTGTAGATCTCAGCAGAACCTTTACCATAAATCTTCAACTTTATTCTAATTTATTACTGAAGTCTCTTGTTATTGTGTTTTACAGTACATTTTGTCTTTTGCTGACTGTATTTGTTAATAATGGTTCTAAATGGTTCTAAATGCTGCTGTTTACTTTACAGGGTTGATTACATGTGTTTATGACTGTGATGTTGGGTTTTAATGCACATAAAATATTTTAGGACACTATTTGTTTCAGAATCTTTTTTTCTTCATTTCCCTTCTCTAAAAACTGGTGCGTCTTATGGTCCGAAAAATACGGTACATGCCCTTGACCAGAATCGAACCTGGGACCCTTCAGTCTGCAGACCGGCGCTCTATCCACTGAGCCAAACTGGTTTCGGCAACACAGAATAATTTTATACTTTCTTCCACATAACAGTTGTTCAAGCATCTGAAGATTACTATCACTTCTTCAACTACCGTATTTTTCGGACCATAAGACGCACCGGACCATAAGACGCAGCAGTTTTTAGAGAAGGGAAATGAAGAAAAAAAGATTCTGAAACAAATAGTGTCCTAAAATATTTTATGTGCATTAAAACCCAACATCACAGTCATAAACACATGTAATCAACCCTGTAAAGTAAACAGCAGCATTTAGAACCATTATTAACAAATACAGTCAGCAAAAGACAAAATGTACTGTAAAACACAATAACGAAAGACTTCAGTAATAAATTAGAATAAAATTGAAGATTTATGGGCTTGACATGGAGATATGGCTGCAGCGAGGGCATGGAGGCTGACTACCATACATGGGAACTCTTCTACCATTCGGGGTTTACAGAGCGGGGCAGACACTCTGGGCACGAAGGAATGGACAGTGGCTGCAGCAAGCACACAGAGCCGGGCAAGCACACAGAGACCACACAGAGCCGGGCAAGTAAAAAAACTTTTTTTTTAAAGTATATGTGTAGGCTATATTTGGACCATAAGACGCAGGGACTTTCCCCCCCCCACTTCTGGGGGGAAAAAAGTGCGTCTTTTGGTTTGAAAAATACGGTACCTTGGTTGCGGGCACATCCCCAGTGGGGGGTGTTCAGAAGGCAGCTGATTGATGTTTCAACTCTCTATCCCTCTCCCTTCCTCTCTGGAAAGAATCAATCAAATATATTTTTTAAAAAAGAGAGATAATGTTTGAAAAATGCTTAACATTTACAAAATACTCAACATATTATAATGGCTGTGGTAATAATTATTATTGGATTAGAGTTGGAAAGATTTCCTAAGTAAGAATATGAGTTGTGATAAGATTAAGTTGGAATGAAGGAACTCATGTTTAAAAACTAACACCTTTTCCTTGGTGGATTGGCAACTTTTTGTCTAAATAATAGGAATCACCACAAAAATTGGACTTGGAATTTAATGATAAAACCCAAGAGGATGTTCTGGAACGCCTGGCTCACACAGAGCAGTTGGTGACAGAGCTGAAAGAAATCATAAGACAGAAAGATACTGAACTGAAGCAGAAGGATGAAGTTCTGCAGGTACCATTGTTTTGTCTGTTTCTTGCTGACTATATACTAAAAGATTATTACTGAATCTGATTCTTATTTCTCACCATCAACAAAAGATGCCTACTTTTGTAATGTCTAGATAAGTGATGAAGTGACGAGTAAACATTTATGTATTTGTCATCATTGTTCTCTGACAGGAAGAAAGAAAAGCTACTGAGGACAGAATAAAAAAACTGAAACTTCATGCTAAGGCCAAAGCAACTTCTTTGAATAGACAATTAGAAAAATTGAAGGCACAAGGAGAGATTGCTTTGGCAACAAGAGCTCAGTCAGAGGAGCAAATCTCTAGGGTATGGTAATTGGACATAACACATATTTTCTAAGTGGAAAAAACCTTCTTAATATAGCAGATTTTCACTAGTCACAAATATTTATGAAGCTAAAGTAAAACAGCTCTAAATGCTATCCTTATTGAACTTGCAATCTAGCTGGGCTATGGGTCACACACAGTGCAAAACAGGTCAGCAGAAAACATGGAAATGAAATGCCAGTTATGACTTAGACTTTCAGAAAATTGAAAAGGCTATTATTATGCTAAGTGAAATAAGCCAGTTAGACAAAGACCAATATCACATGATCTCACTTATCTGTGGAATCTAATGAACAAAATAAATTGACCAACAAAGTAACTCCTAGGGCATGGAATAGAGCACATGTGTCAAACACAAGGCCCGCGGGCCAAATCCAGCCCGCCAGGCCTTGCAATGTGGCCCGCACCGCGCTGTCATCACTGCACTCCGCTGTCAGTTTATGACATTGTCAGTTTATGACTGTTCAGTAAACCATTCGGCCCGTGATTTAGGCTGGATTTTAGATTTTGGCCCCTTCTCTGATTGAGTTCGACACCCCTAGAATAGAGTGACATATCTGGGTGGGGTGGGGACAAGAAGAGAAAAACCAAAAAATGTATATATTTTTATGTATTGCCCATGGACATAGACAATAGTTTGGTGAAGGCTTAAGGTGGGGAGTAGGGGGCTGGGCAGAAGTGAGAGAAATGGGGACATTTGTAATATTGTGAACAATAAAAATATATACTTTATAAAAATCTCATAATCCAAAAAAAAAAAAAGGCTAATGAGAAGAAGTAAATACTGAAGTGAGGTTTTTGGGTAGGAGACACACATTGCTTTTGGAGAAGTTTCATTATTGATTTAAAGATAAGCTAGATGGTCTGTAGGTTTCTTCTACATCTGAAATTCTTTAATTTAGTAACTTGATATAGAATCCTCCTATATAATAAAGAGGTAATATGCAAATTGACCCTCACACAAGATGGCTGCCTCCATGTGGTCAAAGATGGCTGCCACAAGATGGCTGGCAGGGGAAGATAGTTGTGGGCGATCAGGCCAGCAGGAAAGGGCAGTTGGGGGCAATTGGGCCAGCAGGGGAGCATTTAGGCATCAATCAGGTTGTCAGGGGGCAGTTAGGTGTCGATCAGGTTGTCAGGGGAGTGGTTAGGGTGTGATCAGGCTGGTAGGCAGGCAAGCGGTTGGGAGCCAGCAGTCCTGAGTCTATGGGGATCGGGCCTAAACCAGCAGTCAGACATCCCCCAAAGGGTCCCAAATTGGAGAGAGTGCAGGCTGGGCTTAGAGACACCCTCTGCACGAATTTCATGCACCAGTCGTCTAGTATTTTATTCCTTATATGGCCATATAAGGGTTAAAGTTTCATGCATTGTAGGCTCAGTTAGTTTGCCTTGGCCTCCCTATAAGGCATGTTCTCTAGAGTGATAGCCACAACCAGTAATACAGTTTGAGATTAGAGATAGAAGCATAAGGAAAATAGTGCCTTTTGAGGAATAAAACATTGTTTAAAAACTCATCTTTGTTACCTTTCTGAGTTTGGTATAGAATATATGGAGGCTAATATATCACATGTGCTAATATATCGCAGTTGGCCTACACTTCACTCTGCATGATAAGTCTTTGATTTTCTTAATTTCACCTTGTCTCATGCTTTGACCCACTACTGATCTTATTTTTAATATTTTTAGTTCTTGAGAAATTTATTCTCTAGCCACAAACCTTTGGATAATAGTTAGCTTCCTAGTTAGTCTTTCTTTTTGGGTCTAATGCTCTGAAGACATTACTTCTCCTGCATTGATTGCCTTATTGTACTTCTCAAAAGCTTGTTTTAGAAGCTATTGTCTTCTCATATAATTCAACTCGATTCTTCTTTTCTTTCTTCTTGGTTTTTCTCCTGTTAATTCTTTCTTCCCCTAGCTACAGTTGTGGCAACTTTGCCCATGTGGCTTTGTTTCTTATAACTTTCCTTTGCTATGTTGTTAGATTTTTAAATTATCCATTTTAGGAGACTGAAAAATTATCCATTTTATAATCTGCCTTTTTTTAAAGTTCTGAGACCTTAAGCAAATCAACATTTTACAGCATCAGTTACTTCCTCTGTTAAAAAAAAAAGGCTGGATTAAATGATTTCTAAGTTCCAGCAGCCCATTTAGTTTTTGTATATCTATTAAAGAGCTAGATATTCTGTGGAAAGTCGTTGAAGAAGTGATAGTAATCTTCAGATGCTTGAACAACTATTATGTGAAAGAAAGTATAAAATTATTCTGTGTTGCCGAAACCAGTTTGGCTCAGTTGATAGAGCGCCGGTCTGCAGACTGAAGGGTCCCAGGTTCGATTCTGGTCAAGGGCATGTACCTTGGTTTCGGGCACGTCCCCAGTCGGGGGTGTTCAGGAGGCAGCTGATTGATGTTTCTAACTCTCTATCCCTCTCCCTTCCTCTCTGGAAAGAATCAATCAAATATATTTTTTAAAAAAGAGAGATAATGTTTGAAAAATGCTTAACATTTACAAAATACTCAACATATTATAATGGCTGTGGTAATAATTATTATTGGATTAGAGTTGGAAAGATTTCCTAAGTAAGAATATGAGTTGTGATAAGATTAAGTTGGAATGAAGGAACTCATGTTTAAAAACTAACACCTTTTCCTTGGTGGATTGGCAACTTTTTGTCTAAATACTAGGAATCACTACAAAAATTGGACTTGGAATTTAATTATAAAGCCCAAGAGGATGTTCTGGAACGCCTGCCTCACACAGAGCACTTGGTCGCAGAGCTGAAAGAAATCATAAGACAGAAAGATACTGAACTGAAGCAGAAGGATGAAGTTCTGCAGGTACCATTGTTTTGTCTCTTTCTTGGTGACTATATACTAAAAGATTATTACTGAATCTGATTCTTATTTCTCACCATCAACAAAATATGCCTACTTTTGTAATGTCTAGATGAGTGATGAAGTGACGAGTAAACATTTATGTATTTGTCATCATTGTTCTCTGACAGGAAGAAAGAAAAGCTACTGAGGACAGAATAAGAAAAATGAAACTTCATGCTAAGGTCAAAGTAACTTCTTTGAATAGACAATTAGAAAAATTGAAGGCACAAGGAGAGATTGCTTTGGCAACAAGAGCTCAGTCAGAGGAGCAACTCTCTAGGGTATGGTAATTGGACATAACACATATTTTCTAAGTGGATAAAACTTTCTTAACATAGCAGATTTTCACTAGTCACAAATATTTATGAAGCTAAAGTAAAACAGCTCTAAATGCTATCCTTATTGAACTTGCAATCTAGCTGGGCTATGGGTCACACACAGTGCAAAACAGGTCAGCAGAAAACATGGAAATGAAATGCCAGTTATGACTTAGACTTTCAGAAAATTGAATAGGCTATTATTATGCTAAGTGAAATAAGCCAGTTAGACAAAGACCAATATCACATGATCTCACTTATCTGTGGAATCTAATGAACAAAATAAATTGACCAACAAAGTAACTCCTGGGGCATGGAATAGAGTGACATATCTGGGTGGTGTGGGGACAAGAAGAGAAAAACCAAAAAATGTATATATTTTTATGTATTGCCCATGGACATAGACAATAGTTTGGTGAAGGCTTAAGGTGGGGAGTAGGGGGCTGGGCAGAAGTGAGAGAAATGGGGACATTTGTAATATTGTGAACAATAAAAATATATACTTTATAAAAATCTCATAATCCAAAAAAAAAAAAAAAAAAAAAAAAAAAAAAGGCTAATGAGAAGAAGTAAATACTGAAGGGAGGTTTTTGGGTAGGAGACACACATTGCTTTTGGAGAAGTTTCATTATTTGTTTAAAGATAAGCTAGATGGTCTGTAGGTTTCTTCTACATCTGAAATTCTTTAATTTAGTAACTTGATATAGAATCCTCCTATATAATAAAGAGGTAATATGCAAATTGACCCTCACACCCTCACACAAGATGGCTGCCTCCATGTGGTCAAAGATGGCTGCCACAAGATGGCTGCCAGGGGAAGATAGTTGTGGGCGATCAGGCCAGCAGGAAAGGGCAGTTGGGGGCAATTGGTCCAGCAAGGGAGTAGTTAGGCATCAATCAGGTTGTCAGGGGGCAGTTAGGTGTCGATCAGGTTGTCAGGGGAGTGGTTAGGGTGTGATCAGGCTGGTAGGCAGGCAAGCGGTTGGGAGCCAGCAGTCCTGCGGATCGGGCCTAAACCAGCAGTCAGACATCCCCCAAAGGGTCCCAAATTGGAGAGAGTGCAGGCTGGGCTTAGAGACACCCTCTGCACGAATTTCATGCACCAGTCGTCTAGTATTTTATTCCTTATATGGCCATATAAGGGTTAAAGTTTCATGCATTGTAGGCTCAGTTAGTTTGCCTTGGCCTCCCTATAAGGCATGTTCTCTAGAGTGATAGCCACAACCAGTAATACAGTTTGAGATTAGAGATAGAAGCATAAGGAAAGTAGTGCCTTTTGAGGAATAAAACATTGTTTAAAAACTCATCTTTGTTACCTTTCTGAGTTTGGTATAGAATATATGGAGGCTAATATATCACATGTGCTAATATATCGCAGTTGGCCTACACTTCACTCTGCATAACAAGTCTTTGATTTTCTTAATTTCACCCTGTCTCATGCTTTGACCCAATACTGATCTTATTTTTAATATTTTTAGTTCTTGGGAAATTTAATTTATTCTCTAGGCACAAACCTTGGGATAATAGTTAGCTTCCTAGTTAGGCTTTCTTTTTGGGTCTAATGCTCAGAAGACATTACTTCTCCTTCATTGATTGCCTTATTGAACTTCTCAAAAGCTTGTTTTAGAAGCTATTGTCTTCTCATATAATTCAACTCGATTCTTCTTTTCTTTCTTCTTGGTTTTTCTCCTGTTAATTCTTTCTTCCCCTAGCTACAGTTGTGGCAACTTTGCCCATGTGGCTTTGTTTCTTATAACTTTCCTTTGCTATGTTGTTAGATTTTTAAATTATCCATTTTAGGAGACTGAAAAATTATCCATTTTACAATCTGCCTTTTTTTTTTAAAAGTTCTGAGACCTTAAGCAAATCAACATTTTACAGCATCAGTTACTTCCTCTGTTAAAAAAAAAAAAGCTGGATTAAATGATTTCTAAGTTCCAGCAGCCCATTTAGTTGTTGTATATCTATTAAAGAGCTAGATATTCTGTGGAAAGTAGTTGAAGAAGTGATAGTAATCTTCAGATGCTTGAACAACTATTATGTGAAAGAAAGTATAAAATTATTCTGTGTTGCCGAAACCAGTTTGGCTCAGTGGATAGAGCGCCGGCCTGCAGACTGAAGGGTCCCAGGTTCGATTCTGGTCAAGGGCATGTACCTTGGTTGCGGACACGTCCCCAGTGGGGGGTGTTCAGGAAGGAGCTGATTGATGTTTCTAACTCTCTATCCCTCTCCCTTCCTCTCTGGAAAGAATCAGTAAAATATATTTAAAAAAAAATATTCTTTGTAACTCCAATAAGGAGACTAGGTACATTTTGGGGCGGGGGTGTGGAATCAGTAGCGAGGCATAATCTGGTTAAGTTTTAGGAGCTTTTGGTCAGGAAACATAGACTATTGAAAGATTTTTATTTCCTGTCACTGGTTCTTTTATGATTTTGCCCCTTAGGAGTTTTGGCCTCTGATCTTTAAGGAAGGGAGACTGAGTTTTCTGTTGAGTCACCCTCAGACTAAAAACCATAAACACGGGAAACTGGGTGCCATTTTCCCTGTTAACATCCTTCCAGTAGGTTTTTGGTTGCTGTCCTCATTTTCAGATGGCTGCTTTTATTTCTTACCCAGAGTGAGGATGGATCTACCGTGTTTCCCCGAAAATAAGACATCCTCCGAAAATAAGACCTACTTACAGGTTTCCTTCTGAGTGAAATATAAGGCATCCCCTGAAAATAAGGCCCCCCTAGGCTAAACATGAGAGATTTGGTCCACTGATTCTGAAAGAAATGTAGTCACAAGAAATTCACCAGGAAATTTAGGAATTGGATCGTTATGATAATGTTCCAAAAGATGAAGACATGATTGTCATTGAATAAATGAGTAAATTCTTTTTTATTATTATTATTATTATCTGTGTACATATTTTAACATTGGCCCCCCCTCCCATACATACTCTCCCTCCTCAGAGTTTTGTGTCCATTGGTTGTACTTATATGCATGTATACAAGTCCTTCGGTTGATCTCTTATCTCCTCCAGATCTCCCCACTGTAATTTTACAGTCTGCTTGTTGCTTTACTGTGTTTATATCTATCTTTTGGTTTGTCAGTTTATAATGTTTTTTAATATCCATAAATGAGTGAGGCCATGTGGTATTTCTCTTTCATTGTCTGGCTTATTTCACTCAGCATGATGTTCTCTAGTTCTATCCAGGTTGCTGCAAATGATGAGAATTCCTTCTTTTTTATGGCAGCATAGTATTCCTTTGTGTAGATATACCACAGTTTTTGGATCCAATCATCTGCTGACTGGCACCTAGGCTGTTTCCAGATTCTAGCTATTGTAGATTGTGCTGCTATGAACATAGGGGTGCATATATCCTTTCTGATTGGTGTTTCTAGTTTCTTGGGATATATTCCTAGGAGTGGGATTACTGGGTCAAATGGGAGTTCCATTTTCAGTTTTTTGAGGAAACTCCACACTGTTCTCCACAGTGGTTGCACCAGTCTGCATTCCCACCAGCAGTGCACGAGGGTTCCTTTTTCTCCACAACCTCGCCAACACTTGTCGTTTGTTGATTTGTTGATGTTGGCCATTCTGACAGGTGTGAGATAGTACCGCATTGTTGTTTTGATTTGCCTTTCTCGGATAATTAGTGACTTTGAGCATGTTTTCATGTGCCTCTTGGCCTTCCTTCTGTCTTCTTTTGAAAATATTCTATTTAGGTCCATTGCCCATTTTTTAATTGGATCATTCATCTTCTTTTATTTAGTTGTATAAGCTGTTTGTAGATGTTGGAGATTAAACCTTTATCAGTGGTAACATTTGCAAATATGTTCTCCCACACAGTGGGCTTTCTTGTTGTTTTGTTAATGGTTTCTTTTGCTGTAAAAAAGCTTTTTATTTTGATGTAGTCCCATTTGTTTATTTTCTCTTTAGCTTCCATTGCCCTAGGGGCAGTATCAGTGAAGAAGTTCTCTTGGCATATGTCTGAGATTTTGTTGCCTGTGAATGCTTCTAGTATTTTTATGGTTTCCCGTCTGATGTTTAAGTCCTGTATCCATTTTGAGTTTATTTTTGTGTATGGTGTAAGTTGGTGATCTAGTTTCATTCTTTTGCATGTATCTGTCCAATTTTCCCAACACCATTCATTGAAGAGACTGTCTTGACTCCATTGTATATTCGTGCTTCCTTTGTCAAATATTAATTGAGCATAGTGATTTGGGTTGATATCTGGGTTCTCGATTCGATTCCATTGATCTATATGTCTGTTTTTGTGCCAGTACCAGGCTGTTTTGAGAACAGTGGCTTTGTAATACAGTTTGAAGTCTGGTATTGAGATCCCTCCTACTTTACTCTTCTTTCTCAGGATTGCTGTGGCTATTTGGGGACTTTTATTGTTCCAAATGAACTTTTGGAGAGTTCTTTCTAGGTCAGTGAAATATGCCGTTGGTATTTTAATGGGGAGTGCATTGAACCTATAGATTGCTTTAGGAAGTATGGACATTTTGATGATGTTGATTCTACCAATCCATGAACATGGTATGTTCTTCCATCTGTTTACATCTTCCTCTATCTCTTTTTTCAGTGTTATGTAGTTTTCTGCGTATAGGTCCTTTACTTCTTTAGTTAAGTTTATTCCTAGGTATCTTAATTTTTTTGGTGCGATGGTAAATGGAATTGCTTTTTTAGTCTCTGTTTCTATAAATTCGCTGTTGGTGTATAGAAATGCCATAGATTTCTTGGCGTTAATTTTGTATCCTGCTACATTGCCAAATTCATTTATTAAGCCATTTAGTTTTTTAATGGAGTCTTTTGGGTTTTTTATATACAATATCATGTCGTCTGCAAATAAGGATAACTTTATTTCTTCTTTTCCAATTTGGATGCCTTTTATTTCCTCCTCTTGTCTAATTGCAATGGCTAGTACTTCCAGTACTATGTCAAAGAGGAGTGGCGATAGTGGGCATCCCTGTCTTGTTCCTGTTCTTAGAGGGAATGGTTTTAGTTTTTGCCCATTGAGTATGATGTTGGCTGTGGGTTTATCATATATACCTTTATTATGTTGAGGTATGATCCTTGTACTCCCACCTTGTTGAGAGTTTTTATCAGGAAAGGGTGCTGGATTTTATCAAATGCTTTTTTCTGCATCAATTGATATGACTATATGATTTTTATCTTTCAACTTGTTTATGTGATGTATCACGTTTATTGATTTGCGGATATTGTACCAACCTTGCATTCCTGGAATAAATCCTACTTGGTCATGGTGTATGATCTTTGTGATGCTCTGCTGGAGCCGATTTGCTAGAATTTTGTTGAGGATTTTGGCCTATAATTCTCTTTCATTGAGTTGTCTTTATCTGGTTTTAGTATTAGGGTGATGCTGGCTTCATAGGAGTTTGGAAGTGTTCCTTCCTCTTGAATTTTTTGGAATAGTCTGAGGAGGATAGGTTTTAGTTCTTCCTTGAATGTTTGGTAAAACTCTCCTGTGAAGCCATCTGGCCCTGGGCTTTTGTTTGCTGGAAGCTTTTTGATGACTGTTTCAATTTCTTCCCAAGTCACTGCTCTATTGAGATTTTTAGATTCTTCCTGATTGAGTTTTGGAAGTTTGTATTTTCCTAGGAATATGTCCCTTTCCTCCAGGTTGTTCAGTTTGTTGGAATAGAGTTGTTCGTAGTATTTTGTAACAATCCTTTGTATTTCGGTGGGGTCTGTTGTTATTTCACCTCTTTCGTTTCTGATTTTGTTTATTTGGGTCCTCTCTCTTTGTTTCTTGGTTAGCCTGGCTAGAGGTCCATCTATCTTGTTTATCCTTTCAAAGAACCAGCTCTTGGTTTTGTTGATCTTATGTATTGTTTCTTTGGTCTCTATGTCATTTATCTGTGCTCTGATTTTTGTTATTTCCTTCCTTCTGCTTATACTGGGCTTTTCTTGTTGCTCTTTTTCTAACTCTTTGAGTTGTAGAGTTAGATCATTTGTTACCATTTTTTCTAGTTTTTCGCAATAGGCTTGTAGGGATATGAACTTCCCCTCAAAACTGCTTTTGCTGTGTCCCATAGATTTTGGATAGTTGTGTTTTCATTGTCATTTGTTTCCAGGATGTTTTTAATTTCTTCCTTGATTTCTTTGGTAACCCAGTCCTTGTTTAATAGCATGCTATTTACTCTCCATGTGTTTGATTTCTTTGGATTTTTTTCATTGTAGTTAATTTCCAGTTTTATGCCACTATGATCTGAGAAGATGCTTGATATGATTTCTATCTTCTTGAATTTGAAGAGACTTTGCCTATGTCCCAAAATGTGGTCTATCTTTGAGAATGTCCCATGTGCGCTTGAGAAGAATGTATATTCTATGGCTTTGGGGTGGAATGTTCTGAAGATGTCGATTAATTCCATCTGGTCTAGCGAGTCATTTAGGATTGATATTTCTTTGCTGATTTTTTGTTTAGATGATTTGTCAAAGGGTGACAGTGGGATATTAAAATCTCCTACTATGATTGTATTGCTATTAATCTCTCCCTTAATGTCCTCCAGCAGTTTTTTTTTTTTTTTTTTTTTTTATATATATATTTGGGTGCTCCCATATTGGGTGCATATATATTTACCAGGGTTATTTCTTCTTGTTGGATTGCTCCCTTTAGTATTATGAAGTGGCCTTCATTATCTCTTGTTATGTCCTTCACTCTGAGATCTAATTTGTCAGATATAAGTATTGCTACCCCAGCTTGTTTTTCACTTCCATTCGCTTTGAAAACCTTTTTCCATCCCTTCACCCTCAGTCTGTGTGCATTTTTTTTTTTCTGAGGTGGGTTTCTTGTAGACAACAGATATATGGGTCTTGTTTTCTTATCCAATCCGTTACCCTATGTCTTTTGATTGGAGCATTTAGTCCATTTACATTTAAAGTTATTATTGATAGATACTTATTTGACGCCATTTTTATTCTATACCCCTGTGTTCCTTCTTTGCTTTCTATTTCTTTAATTTTACAGTAGACCCTTTAGCATTTCTTGCATTGCTGGTTTGGTGGAGATAAATTCCCTTAGTCTGTTTTTGTCTGTGAAGCTCCTGATTTCACCTTCACTTTTGATTGATAGCTTTGCTTGGTACAGTATTCTTGGATTCAGATCCTTCCTTTGCATGACTTTGTATATTTCATCCCATTCCCTTCTGGCCTGATAAGTTTCTGTGGAGAAATCAGTTGCTAGTCTGATGAAGGTTTTTTTATATGTAACTTTCTGTCTCTCTCTGGCTGCTTTTAAAATTCTTTTTTTGTCGTTGGTATTTGCCAGCTTAATTATAATGTGCCTAGGGGTCGGTTTTCTGGGGTTCATTTTGCTTGGGACTCTGCGAGCATTTTGGATTTGTGTGGGTTTTTTCTTCTCTATCTCAGGAAAGTTTTCTGTCATTATTTCTTGAAATACGTTTTCCATGTCTTCCTCAATTCCCTTTCCTTCTGGAACCCCTATTATTCTAATATTGTTTTGTTTTGTATTGTCCCAAAGTTCCCTTAGACTTTCCTCCTGTTTTTTAATTTTTTTTTCCAGAAGCTGTTCTAATTGGGTATTTTTTTCCATCTTGTCTTGTAGCTCACTGATGCGGTCCTCTGCTTCTTCTAACCTACTCTTGATGCTTTCTATTGGGTTCTTTACAGTAGCAATGTCATTTTTCATTTCTTCTTGGTTCTTCTTCATTTCCTCTTGGGTCTTACTCATATTGTCAAATTTGTCTTCCATTCTTTTTAGCCATCTTATGATCAGTACTATGAATTCTTGCTCTGGTAGGTTGCTTGAGTCTATCTCGTTTACTTCCTTTTCTGGTGAAGCCTGCTTTTCTTTCATTTGCAGACTGTTTTTTGGTCTCCCCATGATCTAGGACACATGTGTCAAACACAAGGCCCGCGGGCCAAATCCAGCCCGCCAGGCCTTGCAATGTGGCCTGCACCGCGCTGTCATCACTGCACTCCGCTGTCAGTTTATGACATTGTCAGTTTATGACTGTTCAGTAAACCATTCGGCCCGCGATTTAGGCTGGATTTTAGATTTTTGGCCCCTTCTCTGATTGAGTTCGACACCCCTAATCTAGGATGTCTGGTTGTGTAGTTCTCTCTCTCCTGCTTTGATTTAAAGGCACAAAATACAACACAACCAGGTCCAATACACAAGGCACTGAATAGAAATGTGTTTGCGATATTAATAACCACCAATAATGGTGACTAGAACCCAGCTAACAAAAACATACAATCAAACAAAAAGCATAGGCAAATCAATCTTATATAAAAAAAAAGCATACAACTTCAGTATAGTTAACATTCAACATACAACTTCAAAGAGTTAGAGAGAAAGACTGTTTTTTGGTTTTGTTTTGTTTTGTTTTGTTTTTAGGACAACTGCGAGGGAGGTGTGAATGGGCTTGGAGCAGGTAGTTGGAAACTAGATATATACAAGTAGGGTGAAATTTTTGGAGGGGGTAGACAGAAGAAATGGGGAAAATCTAGAGCAGGAAAGGGTTAAGATAAACGGGGTACCAAAGGAAAAGATCGGAAAGAGGGTGAAGGCATAAAGGTAGCGTTGAGATAGAATAAAGTGTTGGAGAAGGAAAGATAGATAAAGACTGTAGAACAGTAATCCTGAAATAAAAAAAAAATCTATATAATCAAATGAAATAAAAATAATAAAAATAAACAAAAGAAAATAAGATGAAAAAGGTAAATTAATAGTAGTAATAATGTTGATTACATATACAATGTAATAATTATAAAGATAAAATCAAGTGAGGAAAAAAAAATAGTTTCTTGAGTAAACGTTGCAAATAATGAAAACAAAAATAAAAAACAAAAATTTAAAAATTAAAAAAAAATAATAAAATTTAAAAAATTTAAATAAAATTTGCAGTAATGAAGGTCATTCGCTTCCTCTATTGTTATGATCCAGTCCTGATTTTTAGGCAGGTTTTGCTTTGTTTTTATTACACTAGAGTCAATTTGTGAATTAGCCTCTGGGGGCAGTTTCTGGGTTGACTTCCCAGACTCTAGAGAGCATCTCCAGCTTTTTTTTTTTTTTTTTTTTTTTTCGTCCTCTCTGAAGCAGGAACTACAGAGGGGGTAGGGGGCAGGTCCGAGCAACTGCAATCTCCCAAAACTCTCCAATATCCCTCCGAGCCAGATCCAAAAGTGTTGCTCTTTAGATATCTCCCCTGTTAGGAGCCCCGTCCACTTTTACGGGTGACACCCGCCCAACAGCGGGGGCTTCTACTTGTAATCACCGCCCTTGTCCTCCAGCTTCCGCGCGCTCTGTGCGCACAGGCTTTGTCTTCGCCGCGAGCGCTCTCCACCCTCTCCCCGCGAAATCTGACCTTTTCGCCGAGCGGTGGGGCACTCCAGTGAGGCCAGGTGTTCGCGCTGCCTGGGATCCGCGTTCTGGGGGTCACAGCTGCTTGGTGGTCGCTGCGGCTGTGGATATTCAGGCCTCTGATACGATCCTATCTTCCTCTCAAGATGGCGAGGTTTCCCCGTCCAAGCCAGTAGGTAGCTCCGGGCAAGGAAGTAGCCTGCATGGGTGCTTCCCTGTGAGTGGTATCTCTGTCAGCGGCCCCACAGCAGTTTCTTCTGGTGTTCGCTTTCTCCCAGCTTGTTAATAAACACTCACAGCACAAGACCGTCAGTTGCTTTCTCTTTCTGCTTTGGGAGAGGGCTCAGAATCCGCCCATCTATTCTTCCGCCATCTAAATGAGTAAATTCTTGATACTGTAGCATTCACAGTTTGTCTGGTTTGTGTTGACAACTACCGTACTTCTGTACCGTATACAGGTAATAAATTTCCTTTATTTTCATTTAACAATAAATGTGTACCATATTTTTCTTCATGGAAAAATAAGACATCCCCTGAAAGTAAGACCTAGCACATCTTTGGGAGCAAAAATTAATATAAGATACTGCCTTATTTTCGGGTAAACAGTGTAGTAGGAGTTACTTGGTGCTACTAAAACTGGAAAATTCTAAAGTTTCTTACTTGTTCAGGCGGGTGTTATTGTTTCTTGCTCCCATCAGTTTGATAAAATGAATGAAATAGTTTTATAGGGAAAATTAGAGCAAAAGATCAAATATGTATTAATTGTAATATTTTAAAATAAATGACTTTGTCTCCTGCATTTTCAGCATGACAAGAGTTCTGGGGAGGAGGAGATGGAAGTGGAAAAGATAAAGTGTAAACTCCAGGAGAAGGAGGCACTAATTAGCAGTTTGCAAGCCCAGCTGACCCAGGCACAGGCAGAGCAAGCTGCACAGGTATGTAGTTCGCCACTTCATGTCATTAAGCTAACAATTTACCAAAGCCCATGGATTATTATATGACAAAGATTTTTTAGGTGCCCAGTGGATATTTATCCATGTTATCTATCAAATTCCTTCCTTCCTTCTTGTCTTTCTTTCTTTCCCTTCCTTCTTTCCTAAGTATGATAATTTTATTAGACCATACACTAGTATTTATAATTTTTGGTTGATATTTATAGATACCAATATGCTTTTTGATATATAGTTTCACATTTTTATTTCAGAAAACTTTTTTTGAATTATATAGCTTATTGTATTTGGTCTGTTTTCTCCATTAGGGACTTCTTTTAGCTATATGTTTCATCTTTGATTTATCTTTTATATTTGTCACTTTGTCTCATTTTCTTTTTATCTTTTTTTTTCATTTTTTGTTTCTTCTTTCATTTAAGGCATTCTATTTTGTTGTTATTAATCCTCACCCGAGAATATTTTTTCTAGTTATTTTTAGAGAGTGGGAGGTAAAGGGGGAGAGAGAGAAACTTTTCATTGTGAGAGAGACACATCGATTGATTGCCTTCCACATGCACCCCAACCGAGCCTGCAACCAAGGTACGTGCCCTTGACTGGAATTGAACCCGCGAACCTTCAGTCCAAGAGGTGATGCTTTAACCACTGAACAAACTGGCTAGAGCTATCTTTATTTACTTTTGTATTCCTTCTTGTTTTGTCTTCTTTTTCTGAAATGATTATTTTCTTTTATATCAAGTTCTTCTTGAGTTCTGTCACCTTATTCTGAGTTTTTCAGTTCTGATTTATGTTGTTCTTTCATGGCTCATATAAGTTTCATAATTATTAACATCTTTTGAAAGACTGTAATTTTGATTTTTTTTAACATAACAAATTCTGTTATGTTTTTATAACCTGTAAATATATTATAGGTTATAACTGCTCCTTAGTTATTTTTTTATATTTATATTTTTTATTAAATTTATTGCAGTGACTGACATTGGTCAGCATGAAAATAATAGGTTTTGGGTATGGATTTCTATGTTATAAGATCTGTTTATTGCACCATGTGCTCACCACCCAAATTCAGATTTTCTCCTGTCACCATATATTAGGACCTCTTTCTCCCCATACGCTGGCTGCCAACACACTGCTGTTTGTGTTCACAAATTTCAGTTTTATGTCCCACAGTAGAGGCCCAGTGCATCCTTGCACGGGTGGGGTGCCTGCAAGGATGGGGCAGAAACCAGCTCTCCAACATCCCCCAAGGGGACCTGGATTTCGAGAGGACCATTCTTGGGTGACTCATCCTGGAATCGGGGCTCCCTCCTCTCTGGTTCCAAGTGTGTTACCTGAGAATTGCAGCTGCCAGGTCACCACAGCTCAGCAACTCCTGCATTGAGTGTCTGCCCCCTGGAGGTCATTGCACATAATAGCTACCAGTTGGATGGTCAAATAGTCAGATAATTTCTTAGGTTTCTATATATATAGTTATAAGTGAAATCATATGGTCCTTAGCTTTTTCTGACTGACTTATTTCACTTGGCATAATGTTCTCCAACTCTACCCATATTGTTGCAAATGGCCCTGTTTTATCCTTTCTTATGGCTGAGTAGTATTCCATTGTGTATATGTACCACATCTTTATCAAGTAATCTAATCGCAGGACATTTTGGTTGTTTTCATGTCTGGGTCACCCTGAATAATGAACACAGGAGTACATATATCTTTGTAAATACATGATTTTGAAGTTTTCAGGTATGTTCCAAAGAGAGGAATTGTTGGGTCATATGGTAGCTCTATTCTCAATTTTTTTGAGGAATCACAAATTGCTTCCCATAGTGGTTGTAACAGTCTACATTCCCACCAGCAGTGGATGAGGGTTCCCTTTTTCCACAACCTCTCCAACACTTGCTATTGCTTATCCTGTTGATAATGGCCACTCTGACAGGTATGAGGTGGTATCTCATTGTAGTTTTGATTTGCATTTCCCTGATTGCCAGTGAAGTTGAACATCTTTTCATATATCTATTGGTTATTCATATGTCTTTTTGGGAGAGGCATATTTTCGGGTCTTCTGCCCACTTTTTGATTGAGTTGTTTGTTTGGTGTTGAGTTTTATAAGTTCCTTTTATGTTTTGAAAATTAAACCTTTGTCAGAGCAACTGTTTTCAAATATCATTTCCCATCTGGTCAGCTACCTCTTTGTTTTGTTGTCAGTTTCTTTTGCTGTGTAGAAGCATTTTAGTTTGATATGGTCCCATTCATATATTTTTGCTTTGGGGTCAAGTTCATAAAATGTTCTCTATTGAGGTTTCCTGGTGATAAATCTCTCAGCTTCTGTATGTTTGGGAACCTCTTTATTTCCCCTTTATATTTAAAGGATAATATTGCGGGCTATGTTATTTGTGGCTGGTAATATTTCTCTTTTAGATGTTTGAGTATTTGGTTCCACTCTCTTTTGGTTTATAGAGTTTCTGCTGAGAAGTCTGATGAAATTCTGAGGGGTTTTCCTTTTCCCTGGCTACTTTGAGAATTTTTTCTTTGTCATTGATTTTTGACTGTGCCTTGGAGAGGCACTCTGTGGGTTAAGGTAACTAGGCGTTCTGTTTGCTTCTTGGATTTGAGGATCTAGTTATTTTTTTCTTTTTTTTAAATAAATTTTTATTGTTCACATTATTACAAATGTTCCTCTTTTTTTCCTTCCCTTCCTTGCTCTCCTCCACCAGGTTCCCACCCCACCCTTTGCCCTTTCCCCACCCCCCATTGTCCTCATCCCTAGGTGCACAGTTTATGTTCAGTCTCTTCCCACAACCCCTTCTCCCCTTTTCCCCAAGAATCGTCAGTTCACTCCCCTTCCATACCTCTGATTCTATTATATTCAACAGTTAATATTGTTCATCAGATTTTTTTTTAATTTCCTTGGTTTTTAGATTCACTTGTTGATAGTTACGTATTTGTTGTTCATTATTTTTATCTTTATTTACTTTCTCTTCCAAAAGAACCCCCTTCAGCAATTCATATAATTCTGATTTGGTGGTGATGAACTCCTTTAGCTTTTTTTTATTAGTGAAGCTCTTTATCTGGCCTTCTATTCTGAGTTGGCTTTGCTGGATAGATTATTTTTGGCTGTAGGTTCTTGCTATTCATCACCTTGAATATTTCTTGCCATTCCCATCTGGCCTGCATGGTTTCTGTTGAGAAATCAGCTGACAATGGCATGGGTGCTCCTTTATAGGTAACTACCTGCTTTGCTCTTGCTCCTTTTAATATTCTCTCTCTGTCTTTTGCTCTTGGAATTTTAATTATGATTTGTCTTGGCGTGGTCCTCTTTGGATTCCTTTTGTTTGGAGTTCTGTGTGCTTCCTGGACTTGTAAGTCTAATTCTTTCACCAGGTGGGGGAAGTTTTCTGTCACTATTTCTTTCAGTATGTTTTCGATATCTTGCTCTCTCTCATCTTATGGGACCCCCATAATTCTGATGTTGGTTCGCTTGAAGTTGTCCCAGAGGTTTCTTACATTATCTTCAACTTTCTGGATTCTCTTGCCTTCTAGCTTCTGTGGAGGAGTGTCTACTAGCTCTTTATGTTTCAAATCTTTGACTTGATTCTTGCTATCTTCCATTCTGTTTTTAGGACTCTGTATAATATTTTTTATTTCAGACAATGTATTCTTTATTTCTTGTTGATCCCTTATTATTTCTTGTTGATTCCTTATTAATTCTAGTTGATCCCTTTTCATATCCTCATAGGTCTTATCGACCTTTTCTAGGAAATTCTTGAAAAACCTTATAAGCGTAGATTTGAACTCTATATCCAGTCGCTTTTTGTCCTCCCTTTCTTTCGTTTGTGATCTTTTTCCTTGTCTCTGCATTTTCGCAGCTTCCCTGAGTTGGTGGCCTTAAAAGTCTCTGTGTTCTGCTTGGATGTAATTTCAGGGTGGAACCTACAGTCTCAGCCATGCCCTATGCAGCTCCTGAGTCTCAGTATTCCTTAGGGTCCTTCAGTACTCGCTGCAAGCACCTCTGAGAGAAAGGTGCCCTTGATTTTCACCTGCTACCAAACAGTCTAGTCTCTCCCCCAATGAGCCTGCAACTGGGGTTCAGTTCAGTTGGAAGTGGAGGTGGAGGTGACATTCAGAGCAGTCTGGAGCTTTTGTCTCCTTCCCGCCAGGGGGAATCCCGCGGCACAGCCAACCGTCCGTTCTCTGCGCACAGTGTGCGCACCTCCGGGGGCTCTGCTCCCCCGGGTTTCGCCTCACAGCCCACTCTCCCTCTGTTTGAGCCTGGGTCCCTGGGGTCTGGCCTAGAACTGGGGTTCAGAGCAATCGGAACTGGGGCTCAGCACAGTCCGGAGCTTTTATCTCCTTCCCTCTAGGGAACACCAGCCAAGCACTCAGCCACCCCTCTTCTCCTGCTCTGTCCTCTCCGTGCGCACAGCGTGTCTCCGTACCTTAGGCTTTCACAGCTCCTCTGATTTTCCTTCTGGTTTTCTCTTTCCTTCTCGTTGTAGAATTTCCAGTCAGTCAACTTTCCTGTAGTTCTGGGTAATGCCCATTTTATATTTTAGTTGTATTTTATTGAAATTGTTGTGTGCAGCTGCGGTTAGGTGTTTACCTGTGCAGCCATCTTGGATTCTCCGAGGATCTAGTTCTTTTCATAGGTTTGGGAACTTCTCAAACCTCCACTATTTGTTTGAATAGACTCTGTTCTATGTTTGAATAGACTCTGTTCTATGCTCCCTCTTCTTCTCCTCTGGAATGCCTATAATTCTAAACTTGCTTTTTCTAATGGAGTCAGATAATTCTCATGGAGCTCTTTAATTTTTCTTTATGCTCAGGTCTCTTCTTCCCTCTGTCATTGCTAGATTCTTATCTTCAGTATCACTTATTCTTTCCTCCATCTGTTGACTCTGTTTTCTGTGCTCAGTAGTTCACTCTTAATCTCCTTAATTGCATGTCTCATTTCCAGGATTTTTAATTGGTTCTTTTTTAAAGTTCCAATTTATTTGGTAAAGTACACGTCTTAGTCATTGATTTGTTTTCTGAGTGCATTGAATTGCCTGTCTATATTTTCTCACATCTCATTGAATATTTTCAGAACTACAATCTTGAAATTTCTGTCATTTTTATCACATATTTCTATGTGTTCCAACTTGCTTTCTGGAGATTTTTCATTTTCTTTCTGGTCATCCTCATTACTGTGGTTATTCTTAGTATTTGCTGCCCTTTGCCTGTACCAGTGGTCAGCAAACTGTGGCTCTGTTGACTAATGAGTTTGCCGATTACTGATCTAGAGTCTCGATTTCAATAATTACAGGCTGCTGTTGTTCCTTGTGATTAAGCCCCTATCCCAGTGGTCGGCAAACTCAGTCAATAGAGTGGCAAACTGTGGCTCGCGAACCGCAGTTTGCTGACCACTGGCCTGTACATTTATCTCTAAAGTGGTAATTCTATTTTCCAGTAGATTGTGCTAAATCGCAGATTTTGTGTTTTGTTTTGTTTTTTACCTCTGGATTTCCCAACCTCAACAGCTTCCATAAGACAGTCATGCTGTTTGGGGGTGAAGTTTGTTTTGCCCTCACCATAATGGCAACCCCTGACCTCTGGGTTTCTGCCCCAAGTACCTCTCCTGGGTATGTCACAGAGGGAGACAGCAGTTCTACTGCAATAGCTCTTGGTTTACAGATAATATTCTCCTGGACCCAACTCCAAGGGCAGTGGGGGGCGAGTTTTGGATTCCCAAGAGACAGCAGGACTCTGTGGTTCTGTTTCTTTGTCTGAAACACCACTGCTGGCTTAACAGTCCGCATGATTGAACCCCATGCTTTGTCATGCATCTGCTGACTCAGACTCTGTTCGCTCTTTTGCTGCTAGCCTTGCTGGGCTATCTGCTCCCCCGTCACCCACTGTCCCCCCAATAGCTCTCTGTTCTGGCCAAAGGAAGCGCCTGCTACTGCTGGCTTTCTTCCCTCTCCCTGCAGGCCATGTGTGCTTTCTTCACTTCTCGTCTCCCTATTTATTCCTGGCTGTCCACCTTTAGATGTTTCAATGTGTGGATTTCTCAGTTATGTGTCTGTGTTGAGCAGGAATTTCTTTGCTGAATTATAATTGGTTAACTTGTTGAAATTTCAAGGGTAAAGAATAAGAGGCTATCCCATGCCTCCATTCCTCTGATGTCACTTCCTTAGTTGTTTTGTAATTGTGACTTAGGGGCGTTGACCTTGATCCTTTCTGCTCCTTATTTTTTTGTGTGAAATCAATTTCCCTCAATGTATGAAAGGAATCTTAGTGTAGGAAAACTTTTTTGACTTGTCTCTTCTGTTTTTTTGTGTTGTGTTCAAAGATATGACAGTTGGATTTCTAAGTTTTTCTTGGTTATACCAAAACATAGTTGTGGTTAGTGGAAAATTATATTTCTTCAGTTTTTAAATTAAAATTAAATAATGTTAGTAACAAAATTCCTTATTCATATTAGTCATATTTCAAGCCTTTTGTGGCCATATATGGCTAGTTGATAATGAGTTATGTGGCACATGTATAAACCTTTTTCTTCTATTTTGGTTATCACTACTCTGCTTAATTTTCATTTCATTTCTAGACATTCTTAGTATAGGTCTGTGTATTGTAAGGCAGCCCTGCTAAGACAGTTTTGAGAGTTCAAAGGAACTAGGTTGTTCTAGCCTGTTAGTCCTTCTTACTGTTGACCCCTTGCATTTACCCAATATTAGAAAATGGGCAAGTCCTGCCAATTTAAGCTGCTTTAAGATTGGACAACTGTGTTTTCCAGTAAGTGCTTATTGGCTCTTCAGGGTTTTCCTGTTCTCAAGGCCATCAGATGTTGCTCTATCGCTTCCTCTCACAGATTCTAACACCAGTTCTTGTGCCTTTGGGTGGATTGTTCTAATTGCTTATATTTTGGAGTTTGTGGGACTATCTTTCTAATTTTATTATAAATATTTTCTGTAAGTTCTGGTTTTGTTGTCTAGTTGTACTATCCCTTTCTATGTGAAAGATATTTTCACTTATTCATTTATGTTTTTGTGAGAGACATTTTTAAAATGCTGTTATTGCTTTTATCTTCCTGAAAAATAATTTGATAATCATTCTTTTAAAGCTGCAATACATACAGTTCCTTTTTGTTTTAAGAGGAAGTTAGAAGGATATTGGTAGATATTTAGGGTGGATAAAAAGGGAGATGAAAGAATTAAGAGTGCTAAGTAGTTTGATTAAACTTTTTTTTTTCTTCTGTGTCTTCAGTTTGATAAAAGTTCAACAGAGATGGAAGAATTTTCAATGATGAAACAACAGCTCCAAGAGAAGGAGGAACTCATTAGCACTTTACAAGGCCAACTCAGCCAGACACAGGCAGAGCAAGCTGCTCAGGTAGGGTGGAAGGTACTTCATAATAGTCAAAATAAAGAATCACGAAAATCTAATGGGTTATTACATGACAAGTCAATTCAGACACTCACTTGTAAAACTGTAGCAGGTGAAAGTATAAAGCTAGAGTGTTATACTAGAAATTAGAAGGTTGTGGTAGAAGAATTAGAAGTGTTACTTACCTTGATGAATTTGCCTCAGCCTAATTGATCTCTGTTTCTTAGTTTTACAGGTCCAGATATTTGATTTTAATAACACCCAGAGATTCAATCTCTTAGGAATCGGTTCATGCTAAGTTCAAAAGAAACTGATAGATAAACTAAAAGAAATACAAATGATTAGGTCCATTCTTTCCTTTGAATAAAATCTTAGTGGGAAGTTAAATTATAATCTATAATCAGAAGATTACATAGTGAGTATTTAATGAGAAGGTGGTATAGTTTTTGTGGGTTTAATATTAAATGGAACTTAGTATCTAGTGACATTCTTCATATATTTTTTCTTCTACCAGGAACAGAATGTTTGGACTGGTGTCCTTAACTCTTTCTCTCTGATTATTGTTCTATATTTCCAGTTTTACCACCTACCCCTATATTTTTTCTTTGGGAATGCTTTTGACTCATGACACATTTCTTTTTTTCCTGAAGTGTCTTTGCATCAGATGTTTACTTTATTGATAACTTGCAGTATTAGTGGTGCCTTCTTTCTGTAGATGGTCTACTGCTGTAAATACAGTTAAACTATATGTTCTGAAATCCTTACTTTTATCTATTAGCTTTTATTGTATCCTTTTCATATATAAGCACTATTTATGAAATTTAGGATGGAAAATACAAAATATAAATTTACTAACAAGTGGTTTAAAATATGGAAAGCTAAGATATATAAACATATTAACAGATTCATCATAATGCAAGTCATTCCAAGTAAGTGCATAGCAACAGCAACACAGACTAAAAGTATTTTGGAAAGGTGAAAATATTTTGTAAGGTGAGTGTGACAAGAGTTCAAAAGAAACTTAGGCAAAATTGTGATGGATAGATAATGTAATATTCTTGACAAGATAGGGGAAGGTATTCCATTTGTGGAGAATGGTATGAGCAGTCTCAGAGAGGAAAAAGACTATGGAACATTTATGGGAAAGGATGTGTATATGCATTTGGCTAATGAGGGGACTTCAGTGCCTATACACTTGAAACATAGGATTCCAAATTCATAGTGATGTCAGAATTTAGATGATCACAAAAATATTGAAGATCTTTTCTTACCTGAAAGGAAAGCCAAGGTCAAATCAAGGTGTCACGAATTGAGAAATCAGCAATAGTTAAGGACCAATGCAAAACGGACACCTAAAATCTGGTGGGCATGCTCAACCAGAGATTTTAATGAAATGAATAAGCAGGCGCACACACGTGTGTGTGTAAACACATGCATGCACACACACACACAGAAAACCTCAAAACAGCACTGATACTGACTAGCTCACAGTCAGTCAATATATTTTTATTTCATTCTACTAAGAGCCAGTTTCAAGTGAGGATGATCTAGAACTCTTCAAATAATGACAACTAAAAAGAGCTATTTGGGGAGGTGGTGTGGGTTGGGAAATACACAAAGTTTTTTAGTAGAAGCAATTCTTTGAAAATAAGTCTAGAAAAAAATATTCATATTTTCTGTTGCAGAGGACCCTGAATAAAAGATCCATTAGTTTGAAGTTTGACTTATGAGAATTTCACTGGAACTTTTCGAGCATGAATATAACATTGAAAGAAGTGTCTAGGGCTTAACAGAAATCTAACTTCACTTTGTATGTTTAATATTCCATCCTCCTTGAAACTTTAAAAAATATATAACTATTGAATACTTAAACATTTCTAGAAACTATGCAAATATAATTTTCTATCAGAATTTATATTTAGGGTGGCTTCTGAATTTGATAATAGGCTTTCTGTCACATTTGGAAGTTACTGTCAGACCTGCTTCTCTTCCAACATTATCAACTTTGACATTTAAACTTTAATTAGAAGAACCTATTGTTTATCAGTTCTCAGTGTCAATCTTTGGAGAGTAGTCTGTGAGTTCTGTTTGTGACATTTGGGGAGAGTAACTTGTATAGTTTCTCTGGTGTGTGTCTTTAGTTGAGTTCCATGCAGCAGGTGGTCCGAGAGAAAGATGCCCGCTTTGAAACACAGGTTCGTCTTCATGAAGATGAGCTTCTTCAGTTAGTAACCCAGGCAGATGTGGAAACAGAGATGCAACAGGTGTGTTGCTAAAACTTAGTAGAATGACTATCATTTTGGTTAACATTTAATTAAATTGTCACAGCCATTTTTTTCACCATTACCCACTGCTCTTCACATGGTCTTAGCGTGCTCCTTAATTGGCTTCTTTTTGGGCTTCTTTTTGGTGTCCTTGTCTTCTGTTGCATATTGATTATTTTTTTCCTTATCCTTACCTTGCCTCTTTAACCAGGTTGTTGGTACTCAAAAGCTGAGTTTAATTGGCAAATGTATGTGGTAGTGAGAAATTGGTTTCCTTTTGGTTTGCTGATCATAAGCTATTACCTATGTGCATTAAAAGCCTGATCCAAAGCTTCAAATCAATGAAGCCAGTCTTAAATGTTCAAAAATTAAATTCAAATCGGATTGATTTTGAAACCATGAAGTCTTTCATCGAGTCAATATTTTAAAAAATTTTATTGAATCTCTTAAGAATTGTCTTCATTGATTTTGAACTTTTCAGCTACTAACTCAAAGGTATTTGTTTCTATTTAGTGTGTAGTGCAGTGTGGTAGCTAAAGGGACTCCAGTGGCCTTTCATGTTTGATCCATTTAATTATTTTGAGTGAAAACTTTTTCCAAGTTCTAAGCAGTCCTTCAGACTACACCACTGAGGTTTCAGAAATCGACACTTTTTAAAGTAGAATATTAATGTATACATGTATCATAGATTTATTCATTCAACAAATGTTTATTGAGTGCATGTCCCGTGCATGACACTAAAAGAAAAATGGTTCTTGCCTGCAGAGAAAACAGGTTCTTGCCTGTTTTCTTTGATGAGTGAGATATATATGTACCTGTGTTATTTAAGTACAGGACATTGACTATATAATTTTTAAAAGTGGGTGTGTATCATTTTTTTTAAATCTGAGAAAGGCTCCCTAATTCAGGTACTTGCTTGTATCTCAGTTTGTTGGTTGTCAGTGCTCTGGAAGAGACCTTTTTCGAGATTCTTTCTTGCTGCTGGTTGGGAAGCATGGCATGCTGGTGTCCCACTCTTAAATCTGTTATCCTCAACGTCAAGAAATCCTGAGTGCACAAATATTCATGGCATTTTGAAAAGTAAGCAGATAGCAGTGCTCATGTGTTAGCACATTATGTCTAAAATGTTTTCTTCTCAGAAACTGCGGGTGCTACAGAGGAAACTTGAAGAGCAGGAGGAAGCCTTGTTGGGCCGTGCTCAGGTTGTGGACCTGTTGCAACAGGAGCTGACTGCTGCCGAACAGAGAAACCAGGTACTGCCCTCTGATCTCCACTGCCTGCCTCAACACTACTCATTTCTACTATAGTTTGCCAGGCAGCAGGTATAAGATTTTGTTATATGTTTTCAGAGAATTGATGGCATTTATTCATTCTTTCAACAAATTCCCTGTGGTGGTGATTCATTCTAAGCAAAACAGATACAGTACAGTTTTTCCCTCGTGAAGCTTACATTTAACACATTTTTAATTTAGTATTTCCTGTAATTTTTTTTTACTTTATTTTTATTGTTGACACTATTACAGATATGCCCCTTTACCTCCCATCTTTGCCCACCTCCAACCAGCTCCCCCTCCTTCTCTTTACCCATCACTATACTGTTGTCTGTGAGCTGTGCATATGTGTTCTTTGGCTAATCTCTTTACCTTCTTCCATCCAGTCCTCTCCTCTCCTGTCCGCTATGAACTTACATTTCATATGTTTCTTTGCCTTTGTGATTTTATACCTTGGGTCTTACTTTCTCTAGAATGTCATATGTTCCTCTGGTGACTCTTTTCTATCAGTTTACGTCTTCTCTGCCTTGAATGATTCTTGTGCTTTATGTACTGTCCCTTCTTTGTTTTTGCTGGTTGACTTTCTGTTGGATTGAATTAATCCCACCATTTTGTAATATTCCCTTGAATCTAAAGGTGATCAAGAATGCTGATGTTCTAAGATGTTAAACTCAAGTATTCCATCCCATGACTGTAATCCACCTTATTGTTCTCTTTCTTAGATTTTCTTAACCTTTCTTTTCATTGAGGTTCCTTGATCCTTTCAGTCAGTTTGTTTCTTTAGTATTAGTTCTTTTTGGCCTCTATTTTTTGCCTGTCCAGTATAGACCCATGTTCAATTATTTTGGCTATTCTTCTACCAGCCCTTGGATTCCTTGTGTCTCTGCCCTATCACATTTAAAGAGCCACATTGTAATGTGGAATTGGTGTCACAGCTCACATTCTCTGCTTGTTCACGTGAGTGCATATGCTGCTGGAAAAAATCAGGCATCTCCTTTTTTCTTAATTTTCAACTCTTTTAAAGAAGGACTTTCTTGCATAGAAACCTGTTCCCTTATATCCAATCCTATCAAAAGCCATATCCTGACACTGAGGCCCCTTTCTGGCTGTCATCAGATAATCAGGTTCAAATCCTAGTTATTCCACTTACTAGATTAGTACTTTATAGATGATTGCATATATGCGACTTTTGGTAAATTTCCTTCCTTCTCTGCTCCTTTTAATATCTTTTAAGTATCTCTTTCGTGGTGTCTATAATTTTGCATTATAATGATCTAAGTGTGACTCTTCCACTGAACTCAGGGACTGGATTTGTTCATTCATTCATTCATTCATTCATTCATTCATTTTTTTGATTACCATGTGCTCAAAATACCATATACTGTGCTATGTGCTAGAGAGCAATGTTGATAAAATAGATACAGTCTCTTTCTATTATTGATTTTATTTTGTAATGGGAGAGACAGAAATTAAAAGATAATGACTCAAATAAATATGTACAATTAATGGCACAAATAAATACAAACTCTCAAAAGTATCAAGAAGCAAACAGTGAGAGTCTTATGCAGTTGTAGGTTTGGTGCTTAGTGTCTAGTCCATGCTTCACCTAGAAGAGGCACTTCCCTTTGCTTATTGAGATGAAAGAATGAATTTATGGTTCAGGAAACTTTGTCTTTTTTTCTTAGGTTCTCTCTCAGCAGTTACAGCAGATAGAAGCTGAGCATAATACTTTAAGAAACACTATTGAAACGGAAAGACAGGAGTCCAAGATTCTGATGGAAAAGATGGACCTAGAATTGGCAGATAGAAAATTATCCGTTCATAATCTGCAGGAAGAAATGCATCATCTACTGGAGCAGCTTGAGCAAGCAGGTCAAGCGCAGGCTGAACTTCAGTCCCAGTACAGTGCTTTGGAGCAGAAGCACAAAACCGAAATCGAAGAGAAGACCTCTCGCATTTTGAGTCTTCAAAAGATCGAGCAAGAACTACACTCAGCCTGTGATGCTGTAAAGGATGAAAATTCAAAGCTTCTCCAAGAGAGGCGTGAGCAGGCACTTCATTCAGCCCAGGCCATTCAGCAGCTGGAAGGTCAGTGTTTCATTGCTTTAGAAGCTCACTTGTCCAGAACTTGAGTGCTCCTCCTTCAGAATTTTAGGGTTAATGGCATCATTTTCTCAAACCAACTGAATTAATAGAAGGATTGAGAAAGGCATCTCTTCTGAACTCGTTGTTGTGTTTCTTTTGTCTCTGACAAAAATTATAATCTTGCTTAATACTATAATTATCATTACAGTACTAAAAACTATTGATAATGATGTGTCAGATATTTAAAGAAATGCTATGTGAAATATGACTGGGGTCTGAAGGGGTTCAGTGACTGAAATGAGTAGGATTTGAATTAATTTGTGGATAACTCAGGCCAGATCTGGGTGCATAGGTAGGGGACATGGATCTGAATGCTTTTCTTATAATTGAAAATTTATTTTCAAAGAAAACTTTTATCCTTTATGAAAGTTTAAGAAAACATTGTTATAATAAGAGGTCTAATTTAGTTTAATTCTAATAGATTGGCATATACGTAAAGAATGAAGTTCAAGGTCTGTATTGAAGAACTGAACATTAACTAGAAAGCCTGAGGCGCATAAGAGGGGAACGGTGTGTTACAAGCACACTGTCCTCTTAAGTAAACCACATTCATATTTATAATTCCTATAAAATTGCCATGGGCTTTATAACACTTCAGAGAAGAGTAAAAAAATAAAACAAAAAATGGCATGTAGGCCTGTTTTATTTTACCTCTGAAGCAAGGGGCTTACTGAGGATGCCTTTTGGTCCTTGAGATCATTTAAACAGTTTAAAAAATGTTGTCATTGGTGGCATAATTGTAATTAAGAAAACTAAACAGCATATAATATATCCCTAGAAAATAATAACTCACTAAGTTTCAGACTTGAGGAAGAGATTATTTCTATTTATTTTTTTCCCCTTAGATCAACTTGAGCAAAAATCCAAGGAAATTAGCCAATTTCTAAATAAACCAACTTTGCAGAATGATGAAATAGCAACTCAGACTTCTTTCCCAGATATTTCTAATGAGGGTGCACAGGTAATTAAATGTACATTTATTATGAATATCGTCTATTTGTGTTTGGGTATTCTAATGAGAATTTATTCCAGAAGGCAGTATAATAAACCTTCTGTCCTCCGGCCTCATAAAATGCTTTTGTGGAAGGAATCAGGAAGATATTAATTTAGTGTCTCAGGAACAAATAATGAGAAAAAAGTAGATAACAAGCACCATGATCTCAGGAGCCCTTCTGATTCTAAGATCTTAAAAGTCTGTATTGGAGAGTAATCAATTCTTTTTTAATCAATAATCACTTTTCTCAGTTGAGAAGGCAATTTCATTTTTGGTAGGCTGAGATTTGATCAGGTTTAATGCATGTGTTTTAGCCTAACCAAATTTATTAGTGTATTATAGAAATCATAATGTTCTCATTAATTAATTAACAGTAAAACATTTAATTACCAAGTGGCCGTTGGTTGGCCAGCATTTTCTTTCTACCTTCTATAAAAATTTTTGTGGGAAGTTAGTTTATAATCACAAGAAGGCTGCTAATGGAGCATGAATATTAGAACAAAGGGAGTTAGCTTGATGATCTTAATTAGCTCGTGTCAAACTAGGATTCTTGGATTCATTCATCTTTATATATGGAGATAAGAATATATCTTTCCAAATTGACAGACATATTGTCTAGCAGAATCCCATGTTCCCTGGGCAGTACTATGCACTGATTTAAAACTTTTGCTTCCTGGTTTCTAGCATCTAGGGCTTTTAATCTCTTCTATCATTCTCAACTTTTTCCTCCAATGTTTTGTTAAGACATTTTAAACAATTCAAAAAAATTGAAAGACTAGATTCTGTCACTAACATCTTATTGTATTTGCTTTACCAAATTTCCATTTATCCAATGATTCATCTTAATTTTTTTTTACATATTTTATACTTTTCTCTAAATATCTCAGCATGCATGTTATTGACTAGATTTTAATATTTGTTTATAGTTCTTTTGAGTATTTACAAAACATGAAATGTAAAAATATTAAGTATATCGTTCCCTGAGTTTTGGTAAATGCATATACATGTGTTATCCAAATCCTTAACAAGATATATTATGATAATATTCTCATACCCCTTTTTTTTAATTGGGGTTATATTGGTTAATAAAGCCGTGGCTTTTCTGTGTTTCACCTGCCCTATATAAAGCAAATTGGGAACTTCCCTCAGAATAAAAGCCATAAAATCCTTACACTCATCTCTTGTCATTTCTTGAAGCATGAAATGAAGGTTTGAGGCTAAGTGAGCTATAAAGACACTCAAGGCTCAAAAATTTTACAATTTTCTGAAAAATATATAGAATAATCCCCTTGGAGAACAAAAATATATAAAAAGGCATAAAACTAAAGGTGTGGCATAATTTGATATTGCCTGTCATTAGAAAAAGCAAATAATACATATGCATAAATGAAACACAAGCAAAAAACAATTGTGGCTCTTCTTCCTTTCCTAAAGGGTACATATTACTTTGCCTGTGTTCTTCCTTGAGAGCTTCTCTTTATGTTCAGTCTCCTGGAGAATGACCTGGTTATCAGGTGGCATTAGTCTAATTTTGTGATGTTATGTATTTGTGGACCTGAAAATGTTTTTTTCTATGCAATACACTTGGGATCTCTGTCTTTTAATCCAGGCTTCAGTTTTACATTAAAAAACCAATGAACTAGAAGCTTGTGTGAAATATTTTTTCTTCCTAGAAAATACATTCTTTAATAATTACTTAAGCAATAAGTAGATGCTCTTTTTTTAAATGTATTTTTTTATTGATTTCAGAGAGGAAGGGAGAGGAAGAGAGAGATAGAAACATCAATGATGAGAGAGAATCATTGATCGGCTGCCTCCTACATGCCCTCTACTGGGGAATGAGCCCACAATCTGGGCATGTGCCATGACAGGGAATTGAACCGTGACCTTCTAGTTCATATCATTATGTTCAACCACTGAGCCATGCCATCTGAGCAGTAATGCTACTTTTAACACATTTTCATGGCTGAAGAATTTTTAGAAGACAAAAATGCTTGAGGCTATCTGGCACTAGTATGAAAGTTTTTCACCGGAGACAATTTGTTCTTTTTCTACAATTCAGGTGACCACTGAGGAGAATATTGCCTTTTTGCAGAAGAGAGTGGTAGAACTAGAGAAGGAAAAGGGTGCCTTGCTCCATAGTTCCATAGAACTGGAGGAATTGAAAGCTGAGAATGGTATGTATAGATAAAAATAATAATTCTATCTTCTTAACCCACAAGTGCTTCTACTTTTACCATGATATGCATATAATATATAAATTTTCTAATTATTCGATAATAAAGATCTTACTTAGATAGCCGAGGGGGTGTTATTGAAGATAGGATTAACGTACATTTAAACAGTTTAAACATAATACCAATGTTTACTGTAACTTCTTGCAGCATAGGTTATAAATGCTGCGGGATATCTATATTATATTCATTTTGAAGTACTTAAGGACTATTATAGGAAGAATGGTCTAAATAGGACTTTAATAAAATGATGAATTTTTAAATAAGAAAAATGAAAAAAGAACAGAAATGCCTGGTAATAAATTTGTGAGATGAGGTAATAGAGAGTATAAATAAAGGTTCAAAGGTAGAAACCATTGTTGGTTTTATTCATGCTATAGTCAACTGAGAACACTATACTTATCTAAGGATTTAGCTAGAGTGTTATCTTTTTCAGGAAGTCGACTTTGATCCCCCAAAGTTGGGTTAAATTCATTTTTGTGCTTTTGTAACATCCTTGCATTCCTTTAACATTATATTAAAATAATGATGTTTATACTTTACACTGTTTGCTCTTCAGAGATGAAGTTAAGCTGTTTCAGGACAGGAGCCATTTTTGTTGTTCTTTGTTGTACCTTTTATCAACAACTAGAATAGTATTAGTCAAATAGTAGCTGCTGAATAAAGTTATGTTGGGTTGAACTAAATTTAGCATTTTATTCTGTAGGAATGTGTGTGAATAGTTAGTAAGAATGAAGACATACCTTCTCCCATTTATCACCCACTTCACAAGGACTTTCTGATTTTAGTAGCATTTAGTTAATGCTTTACTAATCTGTTTTATACTGGATAAACTAATATGCTATGTCTTGAGTGAAAATGAATATCAAGTAAAGTTTGTCTCATTTCTTAAATGCTAAAGCCAGTATTTCCACCTTAATCATGTTACAGTTCCACTTAGCTCTAAACTGGGGATTATTCCTTTATTAGACTACTAGAGGCCCAGTGCACACATTTGTGCACGGCGGGAGGGGGATTCCTCAGTCCGGCTTTCACCCTCTTGCAATCCGAGACCCCTCAGGGAATGTCCACCTGCCACCTGCCTGTGGGAAGCGGGCCTAAGCCAGCAGTCGGACATCCCCTGAGGGGTCCTCAGCACTGCCATGGAGGTGGGAGAGGTTCCCGTCACCACTGCTGCACTTGCCAGCCATGAGCCAGACTTCTGGCTGAGTGGCGCTCTCCTTGTGGGAGCGCACTGACCACCAGTGGACAGTTCCTGTGTTGAGTGTCTGCCCCCCAGTGGTCAGTGTGCATCATAGCAACCAGTCTTTCTGCTGTTCGGTCAATTTGCATATTAGGGTTTTTTATATATGGGATTTCCAACATTGTTCCCATCACAAATTCAGCTCATTGTTCAACCCACTCAAAGCACTTCTTTGAGACCTATCCATGATGCTTATTTTGCAGTTTTACAAACAATACTTACCATTGTCATGCAGCTCATTATGGTTTAGAGGTGTTACATGCATTCTATTCTCCTTGCTCTCCCCTGCAGAGACCATTAATACAAACAAAGGAAAAAAAAAAAGGATTTTTTTGTATTAGTTTTCCCATCTGGTCTTATAGGTTACCTTTGCTTTATGCATCATGTTCCGCTCACCTCATCCTTTACATTCTTCTCAAGTAATCTTATGAAGTGTCTGAACATATTGTATGACTTAAATTTATTTATTTCATGAACGTTCATTCAGCAAATTTTTATTTGTCAGGCACTAACTAATCTAGTTGCCATTTCTATCTTATACCTGCTCTTTTCTTGCCATTTCTTTTTAGTAAGACTTTTCTCTCCCAAACTACTTTTTTTCTGTTTCTTTCCTCTTGATTATTTCATGTATCTCACATAGCCTCATACATTTGGGTTTCTAAACACTTTACCTATATCTTCTAAGGATATTTATTTTGTGACTTTCAGAAAAACTATCTTCTCTGATTACTCTCCTGGAGGCTCAGAATAATACTGGAGAGGCAGATAGAAAAGTCAGTGAGGTAAGTGATGCATTCTTAAAATAACCAGAATGTGAACTAGATCACAAGGATTTAGTTTCAAACCTAAACATTTCTGCAATTTTCTAATGTTGACAGAGAATTACATTACCTCGAAAGTTAGATCTGTTTAAGAAATTCAGTGATTATTATTTCCTCATTTGTTTCTGAATTTTTTGTTTCTGAATATTTTGTTCTGAACAAATAAAAACAGATTTGATAACCCATTTCTCATAATGGGTTATCATTTATCTCAACTTCTTTGCCCATCTCAAAACAGTTTCTCAGTAAAGTGCTCAGATAAACTCTCTAGCTCATCCCGTTCCCCCTCCACCCCACCCCACCCCACCCCAATCAGTTAGCACAGTTTCACTTAGAATTATATTTGAAAGGTATTTTTGGATGATGTTGCTTTTTATAATCTGAAAATTACTATAATGTGTGATTCCTTAATATCCTGTTGATTTAAATTCATTGTTGTTAATAGGTGTTTCATTAGCTGTGTTTTTCCAATCAATAAGTCAATGATAGAGTTGTAAATAACCTTGAGAAATAATGTAATTTCTTTTTTTTTTCTCTGTTCATTCAAAACATATTTATTGAACAATTGCTCTGAGCCATACATGATACAATCCATTAGGAATAATGTAACTTCTTAACAGAAGTGTCTGCTTGCTTATTGTATTAGAGTTCTCCAGAGAAACAGAACTATATAATAGGAAGTGTGTGTGTGTGTGTGTGTGTGTGTGTGTGTGCGTGCGTGTGCATGTATATATATGGAGAGAGAGAGAGAGAGGGGGGGGGGGGATTTATTTTACGGAATTAACTCATGCAGTTGTGGAGGCTGGTAAATTCAGAATATACAGGTTAGGACAGTAGGCTGGAAACCCAGAGAAGAGTTGCAGTTCAAATCCAAAGGCAATCTGCTGACAGAATTCCCACTTTTTTTTTTTTTTTTTTTTTTAGGGGATGGGTTTTAAGGCCTTTAACTGATTGGGTGAGGCCCACCTACATTATAGAGGATGGTATGCTTTAATCAAAGTCTACTGATTTAAGTGTTAATCTTATCCAAAAATATTTTCATAGAAACATCTAGAGTAATATTTGACCAAGTTTGACCTAGCCAAGATGGCAATAAAATTAACCACCACAATTATAGTCAATGCCTTTTCATGGGACAAGTGGTGCTTTGTTCACCAAATTGTCAAAAGGAATTAAATTTTGAAAATTGTAGCATTATATGAATACTGACAGAGTAAATATAAATTTTTTTTGGCCAGGGGATGCTTAATGTTTTAAGATGCTTAGTAATGGTAGTGAGAACAAGATAATTTAGCTCAAAAAAGAACAGATAAGACAGATGGGAATCTGTTAAGAAGAAAAGAAAGAAAAACAAAACAACCCGAATGGAGAACAGATAGGGAACAATGGAGAAGAAAGATAAAAAGGCACACAGAAATTTCAAAAGAAAGGGTGAATTAGATAATCCCTTGGGATATGAGAGGGTGAGTAGGAAAGTGTAAGCGTGGCTTACATGAAAGAGGCAGAGTAGTATTAGGAGAAAAAGTGAGAGTGGCTAGAAACAGTTAAATTCTCTGGTTCTTTGCCTTTTCCTTATGGGATGACATTGATTTTTTTTTACTGGAGTCAAAAAGTTAATTAAACTGTAGATATAGGGAGCAGCAGATAACATGACAGATAGATTGAAAAGAGGAAATAAGAATACTTAGGGTAAGAGAGAGAACAAAAAATGAGTTTGTTTTATTAAAGTCTTCTGGCAGGCATGATGCCTTGATCATATCAGATCTTTAATGTTTATATGGATGGAAAAATAGGAATGTGACATGAAGATATTATAAAGGAACATTTTTTCCTGTTCCAAATACTACTGCTGGTTTGGGTCTCTAGAAATGTGACTGTGAATAATACAGAAAGTGAAGTTTTAAATGATTAAAAATAATGCTTATGAAAACTGATGAGATTACTTTTCATAGAATAATAAATAATTCTAAAATAATGAATTTTATTCTTAGTGGCTGAGAATGATACCAAGATTAAAGCTAATATTCACTGAATACTTACTATGTGCCAGTTTCTGTTAGTAGTTGGCAGAACTAAGATATGAATTTGGACAGTCAGGCTGCAGAGCTTGTACTCTTGACTACTTCATTGTTTGACAATTTTCTATCAAATTGGAATTTTTTTTGCTGGAAGGAAAAGGTGTTATTGACAAAGGTGGAGATTTTATTATACACTAGAGGCCCGGTGCACAAAATTTTTTCACTTGGAGGGTGTCCCTCAGCCAGGCCTGTGCTGTCTTGCAGTCAGGAAGCCCTCAGGAGATGTCCGACTGACAACTTAGGCCGGCTCCCTAAGCCAGCAGTTGGACATTCTTAAAACTGCTATGGAGGTTGGAGAGGCTCCCACCACTGCTGCTGTGCTCACTAGCTGTGAACCTGGCATCTGGCTGCAGTGCTCCCCCTGTGGGAGCACACTGACACCAGGGGGCAGCTCCTGCAGTGAGCATCTGCCCCCTTGTAGTCAATGCACTTCATAAGAATTGGTTGTTCTGTTGTCGGGCCGAAACTGGCTTTTTGACATGCCTTGAGGGGTCCTGGATTACGAGAGGGCACAGGCCAGGCCAAGGAACCCCACCAGTGCACAATCGGGGCTGGGGAGGGATGCAGGAGGTTGGCCAGCCATTGAGGGACCATGGGAGGGCTCCAGAGCGTGTCTGGTCCATCTAGCTCAGTCCTGATTGGCCGGACCCCAGCAGAAAGCTAAATTACCGGTTAGGGCATCTATCCCTGGCGATCAGTGCATGTCATAGCAATTGGTCAACCAGTCTACTGTCTGCCTCCTGGTGGTCAGTGCATGTCATAGTGAGCGGTTGAGTGGCCTTAGCATATCATTAGCATATTATGCTTTGATTAGTTGAATGGACGACCAGAATCTTAGCATATTAGGCTTTTATTATATAGGTATACTGTCCCCAAACTCATTTAATAAAAATACTAATTAAATTTACTATGGGATTTCACTGATTTTGTTTTTCTAAAAAACAATTATAGAAGTAATTTATATGGATTAGCAGTTTAACACAATAATATATATATATAAAAGCCTAAGCAACTGGCCGACCAGCCAACTGGCTGGTAGCTATGACATGCAATGACCACCAGGGGGCAGATGCTCTGACCTATAGCTATGATGCATACTGACCACCAGGGGGCAGATGTTCAATGAAGGAGCTGCCAAGCTGCGGTTACTTGGCAGCTATGGTTCTTAGGTGACACACCTGGAACCAGAGAGGAAGGAGCCTGATTCTGGGGTGTGTCACCCGAGAACCACCCTCTCACAATCTGGGACCCCTTAGGTGATTCTGGAGAGCCACTGTTGGCCTGATCCCCACAGGCCAGGCTGAGGGACTCTAGTCTTTTTAATAATAATAATCCCTATTTTGCCAAACAAGTCCATAATTTCATACGTAAGCTTCAGCAAGACTCATTTTTGATTATTTGATCCTGATCATTTATCTCAATCTATAGCAAGCCCTCAAATAATGTCATTTCATTCAAAGTTGTCTCATTATAATGTTGATAAGATGCCACAGGAACTTGACTCTTATTTATATCAATTAATCTATGGTAAAATTGGTTTCATTATACATAGTTTTGCCACAGTTCCAAGAATCTATCAATATCATGAGGACTTGCTGTACTTGGTTGAAAATACACTTTTCTATTAATAGCTCATTTTTGGGTTTAGAAAATGAATTCCATGATTTCCTTCTTGGTATAGGATAAAACAAAAATTTTATATAGTTCCTGCTTCCCTTTTAATTTTTAAGAACTTCTTGGGGGAAGCAAGTAGGTATTTTAATTTGAACAAATAGTTTCCCAATAAGAAATATCTAGAAAATAAGTTCCAGCTTTTCTTAGGCCTTATGAATATTGCTTCACCTCAGTGCAGAAATGAGAGGGTGCCTCAGGAGTCCAACTTGGAAAATAAATACTGATTTAAAAAAATATTTAGCAGTTTAATGAAAGGAAGAAGGTTTGGACTAAAAGGTTTCAGGTTTTGGAAAATGCACAAAATGCCATTTATTAATTAAACTATTTCTTATAAACCATTTGATTGAAGCTTTTTCTGTTTTTGTATTTTAAAAACAGGTCAGTATAGTTGATATTACCAGACTCAACAAGAGCAACTCTTCTGCTGAAGAAAGTGGACAAGATGTCCTAGAGAACACATTTTCTCAGAAATATAAAGAACTGTCAGTTTTACTGTTGGAAATGAAAGAAGCTCAAGAGGAGATTGCATTTCTTAAATTGCAGCTCCAGGGCAAAGGGGCTGAGGGGGACCCTGAGGTCCTTGACCAGAAAGAATTGAAACAGATAGAAAGTGAAGGAAAGCCTTCAGTTGCAATGGAAATATTACTTGAAGATACAGGACAACATTTCCCCCCAATGTCAAATAAAGAGAGCAGTCTTCCAGCAATTGAGAAAAACAAGATGAGCTCTGAATATCCAAATAGAATATTTGAGGAAATCTCAAATGACACTGGAATAGAATTTAAATTAATAAAACAGAATGACCTTGATAATTCCCATTGTGCTGTACCAGGCATTTGTCAGTATCAATATGAAGTGGAAACACTAAAAAGCCAAATTTTGGAGCTCAACGTTAGCTTTCATAAAGCAGAAGAAACATATGGGAAAAATTTAGATGAGAAAGCTAAGGAAATAAGCAATTTAACTCAGTTGGTTGAGGAGTTTAAGAAAAATGCTGAAGACTCCAACAGTGCACTCACTGCTTTGTCTGAAGAAAGAGACCAGCTTCTCTCTCAGGTGAAGGAACTGAGTGTAGTAACAGAGCTGAGGGCTCAGGTAAAACAACTGGAAGTGAACCTTGCAGAAACAGAAAGGCGGCAAAGCCTGGACTATGAAAGTCTAACTCATAACAACTTGCTTACTGAACAAATCCATAGTCTCAGCATAGAAGCTAAATCTAAAGATGTAAAGATTAAACTTTTACAGAATGAACTGGATGATGTACAGCTTCAGTTTTCTGAGCAAAATACACTGATAGAAAGCCTAGAGAGCCAGCTACAGAAGAAGGAATGTGAGGTGCTTGAGGGGGCAGAACGTCTGAGGGATATCACAAATAAGATGGTCGAACTTTCACATGCTCTTTCACAGAAGGAACTTGAAATAGCAAAAATGGATCAACTCTTACTGGAGAAAAAGAGAGATGTAGAAACTCTCCAACAAACCATTGAAGAGAAGGACCAGCAAGTGACAGAAATCAGTTTTAGTATGACTGAGAAAATGGTTCAGCTTAATGAAGAGAAGTTTTCTCTTGGGATTGAAATTAAGACTCTTAAAGAACAGCTGAATTTATTGTCTAGAGCTGAAGAGGCAAAAAAAGATCAACTAGAAGAGAAAGAAGTTGTTTCTGGTCTTAAGCAGACTTTTGATGAGTTGAGCCCAGCAGGGTTAGTAAGTAAAGAAGAACTTCAGCACGAATTAGAACTTGTAAAGAAAGAAAGTGATCAGAGAAAGAGAAAGCTCCAGGCAGCTCTTATTAACAGAAAGGAACTTCTACAAAAAGTCAGTAGATTAGAAGAGGAATTGGCCAAAGTGAAAGATGAATCTAGGAAAGAGGTCCCATTCAGTGAGAATGAGAGGAGAGAAATGGAGAAAGATAAAGAAAATAAAGAAGACTCAGAAAAATGTTTTACTTCTAAGTGCCAAGAAATAGAAGTTTCTTTAAGACAGACAATATCTGAGAAAGAATTAGAACTAGAGCATTTAAGGAAGGATTTGGAAGAAAAGGCAGCAGTTGAAGAAGAGTTACAGGCTCTGATCAAACAGATGAATCAGAACTTCCAAGATAAGATAAACCAAATAGATTTGCTCCAAGCAGAAATCATTGAGAACCAAGCAACTATCCAAAAGTTAACCATAGGTAATAAGGATGCAGGTGATGGAGGCTCGGCAGAACCTGTAAAAGAAACAGTTGTGAGTAGTCCACCTAGTGCAGGTAGTGGAGAAAACTGGAAACCAGAACTGGAAGCGAAGTTATTGAATCTTGAAAAAGAAAAGGAACAACTTCAAAAAAAGCTACAGGAAGTGTTAACCTCTCGCAAGGTGATTCTTAAAAAGGCACAGGAGAAAGAAAGACATCTTAGGGAGGAACTAAAGCAACAGAAAGATGACTATAATCGCTTGCAAGAACAGTTTGATGAGCAAAATAAAGAAAATGAGATCATTAAAGATCAGCTAAAGCAACTCCAGATTCAAATAAGGGAATCAGTAGACCGAAAACTCCCAGGCACTGACCAGCAGGAACCAGGCTCTCCCACTCAAGGTTTAGAAGAATATTCATCCAAAGCCATTGTGCAGCAACCTGCTGAACCCACTTTAGAATCTGACTTGTGCCGAGACTGGCCTCATCCTGGAAATGCAAATGCTCTACAGGACAATACTTCTGTTGCCCAAATTAAGACCCAGCTCAAAGAAATAGAGACTGAGAAAGAGGAGTTAGAATTCAGGGTTAGTTCAACAACAAGAGAACTTACTAAAAAATCAGAAGAGGTATTTCAACTACAAGAGCAGATAAATAAACAGAGTCTTGAAATCCAAATTCTGAAAACAGCATCCTATGAAGCTGAAGGCCACACTGAAAGGCTAAAACAAGAATTAGAAAGCACTCAACTAGAAATTGCTGGATTAGAACATTTAAGAGAATTACAGCCTCAACTAGATGAATTGCAAGAACTCATAAGCAAAAAGGAAGAAGAGGTTAGATACCTTTCTGGACAGCTTAATGAGAAAGAAGCAGCTCTTACTAAAGTACAGACAGAGATAATAGAACAAGAGGACTTAATTAAGGCTCTGCATACACAGCTAGAAATGCAAGCCAAAGAACATGATGAAAGGCTAAAGCATTTACAGGTGGAACTTTGTGAAATGAAACAAAAATCAGAAGAGACTGGAGAAGAAAGAAAAGCAAAACAGCAAATACATAGGAAACTGCAAGCTGCCCTCATTTCCCGAAAAGAAGCACTAAAAGAAAACAAAGGTCTCCAAGAGGAGTTATCTTTGGCGAAAGATACTATTGAACATCTCACTAAGTCTCTGACAGATTTAGAAAACCGAGTTTCTGCTCAAAACCAAGAAAAAGATACATCCTTAGGAAAGTTAGCTCTTCTTCAGGAAGAAAGAGACAAACTTATTGCTGAAATGGACAAATCTTTAATGGAAAATCAAAGTCTCAGTGGTTCTTGTGAAAGTCTAAAATTAGCTTTGGAGGGTCTTTCTGAAGACAAAGAAAACCTAATGAAGGAAATTGAATCTTTGAAATGTTCTAATATTGCAGAAAGCACTGAGTGGCAAGAGAAATACAAAGAGTTACAAAAAGAATATGAAATTCTTCTGCAGTCCTATGAGAATGTTAGTAATGAGGCAGAAAGGATTCAGCATGTGGTGGAAACTGTAAGGCAAGAAAAACAAGAGCTATATGGCAGGCTAAGAAACATAGAATCAAACAAGAAAGAGCTGGAAAAGCATTTGCAGGAAGCGCAACAGGAAATGGAAGAAATGAAAGAAAAGATGAGGAAATTTGCTAAATCTAAACAGCAAAAGATCCTAGAATTGGAAGAAGAGAATGATCGACTTCGAGCAGAGGCACAACCTGCAGGAGGTACATCTAAAGATTGTATGGAAGCACTTCTTTCTTCCAATTCCAACATGAAGGAGGAACTAGAAAGGGTCAAAACAGACTATAAAACCCTTTCCAAGGAGTTTGAGGCTTTAATGACTGAGAAAGACTCTCTAAATGAAGAGATTCGAAATTTAAAGCACAAGATAGAAGATAATGAAGTTATTCTAGAGGCTCCTGAGAAACCTGATAACCAGATGCATATCATTAAAGAGGAAAGCCAGTCTGTCCCAGGTGAGGCTAATGAGGAAAACTCTTCAAGTAAGAGTACAAGGCCTGAATATTCAGAATCCATTCTACCAGATACCAGTGCCAAACCTGATACAAGTGAGAATGTCAGCTCACATGATGAAATTAATAACTACCTACAGCAGATTGATCAGCTCAAAGAAAGAATTGCTGAATTGGAGGAGGGGGAACAAAAGGAAAAAGAATTTAACCAGACTTTAGAAAATGAGAAAAATTCTTTACTGATTCAAATATCAGCAAAAGATGGTGAACTAAAAGTGCTTCAGGAAGAAGTAACCAAAATAAACCTTTTAAATCAGCAAATTCAAGAACAACTTGCCAGAGTTACCAAACTCAAAGATACAGCAGAAGAAGAGAAAGATGATTTGGAAGAGAGGCTTATGAATCAATTAGCAGAACTTAACGGAACCATTGGGAATTATTATCAGGATGTTACAGATGCCCAAATGAAAAACGAACAACTAGAATCGGAAATGCAGAACCTTAAAAAGTGTGTGAGTGAATTGGAAGAAGAAAAACAGCAGTTAGTCAAGGAGAAAACTCAGGTGGAATCAGAAATCCGAAGAGAATATTTGGAGAAAATACAAGGTGCTCAGAAAGGACCTAGCAATAAAAGTCATGCTAAGGAACTTCAGGAACTGTTAAAAGAGAAGCACCAAGAAGTAAAGCAGCTTCAGAAGGACTGCATCAGGTACCAGGAGAAAATTAGTGTTCTGGAGCGAACTGTTAAGGCCCTAGAATTTGTTCAAACCGAATCCCAAAAAGATTTGGAAATAACCAAAGAAAATTTGGCTCAAGCCAAGGAACTCCGCAAGAAGGCAGAAACAGAATTAGCTAGCTTCAGAGTACTGCTAGATGACACTCAAAGTGAAGCAGCAAGGATCCTAGCAGACAATCTCAAGTTGAAAAAGGAACTTCAATCAAATAAAGAATCAGTTAAAAGCCAAATGAAACAAAAGGATGAAGACCTTGAGAGAAAACTGGAGCAGGTAGAAGAGAAATATCTGAAAGAGAAGAGGAATATGCAAGAGAAACTGGATGCTCTGAGTAGAGAAAAAGGCCACTTGGAAGAGACATTTGGAGAGATTCAGATTACTTTGAACAAGAAAGACAAGGAAGTAAAACAACTTCAGGAAAACTTGGATAATACTGTGGCCCAACTTGCAGCTTTCACTAAGAGCATGTCTTCCCTCCAGGATGATCGTGACAGGGTAATAGATGAAGCTAAGAAATGGGAGATGAGGTTCAGTGATGCTATTCAAACTAAAGAAGAAGAAATTAGACTCAAAGAGGAGAATTGCAGTGTTCTAAAGGATCAACTTAGGCAGATGTCCATCCATATGGAGGAATTAAAGATCAACATTTCCAGGTAAATTATTATTTTTTTCTCTTCCAAATGTAATTAAAGGCTAAATATGGGACTGACTTTGGCTTAAATTTCTCTCTCTCTCTCTCTCTCTCTCTCTTTCTCATGCCTTTTTGCTACAACTGTATTAATATGAAAAATTCATGTCTGTCTGCTTCTCTTCCCAACTTTTTATTGAGCGATCACCTATATTTCTCCCTTTCATTCATATCTATTTCCACTACTCTGGATTTATACCACAGTACTCCCAAATCATTGCCTTAGCCTCCCAATTATATGATACTCTCTTTTCGCTTCCTCATATTCCACATCAGTTCATACTGCATATTTTATTACAGTCATTTTCTTCAAACTCTAATTTTATATCACTTTTCAAATTCAAGAACTAATAATATCCCCCACTCTTCATACTACTCCACTTTTAATAGTATATTTTTTCTAATTGTCTCTCACAAAGAGTTTTTTTTGTTTGTTTGTTTTTGTTTTTTTTAAGGGGCTAGCCATTAGCTTTTCTAGAGCAATGTAAATTAAAATAGTAGAAAGTATTACTTTCTACAATGTCTAAAACAATGTCACTAAATAAGCAACATACTTTGGAGTTTATAATTTAAATGTGTGCTTTTAAAATATATTTGTATTGATTTCAGAGATGAAGGGAAAGGGAGAGAGAGAAATATCAACAATGAGAGAGAATCATTGATTGACTGCCTCCCCACTGGGGATTGAGCCCACAACCTGGCACTTGCCCTGATGGGGAATCAGACTTTGACCTCCTGCTTTATAGGTCAACGCTCAACCATTGAATCATGCTGGCTAGGCTGGAGTTTATAATTTAAACTAGAGACCCAATGCACGAAGATCCATGCAAGAATGGGCCTTCCTTCTCCTGGCTGCTGGCACCACCTTTGCTCTATCCCAGAGCCATCTTTCTGCCTTTGCTCTGGCCTGGTGCTGCCTTTCCTCCTTCCCATGCTGCCCACAGGCCTGGAGTGGCTGGGGCAGTGTGGAATGCCTGTATCCCGCCCTGCCCCCCCCCCCCATCCCCTCCACCCCGGGCTGCTGGATCCTTGTGTGTGCAAATTAACCTGCCATCTTTTATCAGGTTAATTTGCATGCTCACTCTGTTGAATATTGTGAAGGCACAGTGTCAATTTGCATTTTTCTCTTTTATTAGTATAGATACCTGAATTATGTGGTGCAATTTACCTTTAATACCATAATACAGAGTACTTAGTAGAACCAATATCTTTGCACTAAAATGATGAACACCTTCAATTATGAATACTCATTTACAGATCTGAGTATATGTTGTCATATGTATTTTTTAGTCATCAAAAACCTTTAATTTATGACCTTTTTTCTTTTTCTTCTAGACTTGAACATGACAGGCAGATTTGGGAGTCCAAGGCCCAGACAGAGATACAACTTCAACAGAAGGTCCGGGATACTCTACAAGGGGAAAACAAAGAACTTCTGTCCCAGTTGGAAGAGACTCGGCATCTGTACCACAATTCTCAGAATGAATTAGCTAAATTAGAATCAGAACTTAAGATTCTCAGAGACCAGTGTACTGATTTAAATAATTCTTTAGAAAACTGTAAGGAAAATAAAGAAAATTTAGAAGGAATCATAAAGCAGCAAGAGGCTGATATACAAAATTGTAAGTTCAGTTATGAACAGCTAGAGACTGATCTTCAAGCCTCCAGACAACTGACCAGTAGGTTGCATGAAGAAATAAACATGAAAGAGCAGAAGATTATAAGCCTGCTTTCTGCAAAGGAACAGGCAATCGAAGAAGCTGTTGCTGAGCTGCATCAGCAGTATGATAAAGAAATTAAAGAATTGGAAAAGCTGCTGACCCAGGAGGAAGAGGAGAATATTGTCTTAGAAGAAGAAAACCAAAAAGCTGTTATCAAAACCAACCAGCTGATTGAAACACTGAAGACTATCAAAAAGGAAAACATACAGCGGAAGGCTCAGTTGAATTCCTTCGTTAAATCTATGTCTTCTCTCCAGGACGACAGAGACCGCATAGTATTTGACTACCAAAAGCTGGAAGAGCGACATCTCTCTGTAATCTTAGAAAAAGACCAGCTCATCCAAGAGGCTGCTGCTGAGAATAATAAGCTTAAGGAAGAAATGCGAAGCTTGAGAAGTCATATGGATGATCTTAATTCTGAAAATGCCAAGCTAGATGCAGAACTGATCCAATACAGAGAAGACCTGAACCAAGTGATATCAAGAAAGAACTACCAGCAAAAACAACTCATTGAAGCTCAAGTTCAGCAGAATAAGAAGCTGAAAAATGAGTATGCTAAATTAGAAGAAAAACTGAAGGAGTCTGAGAAAGCAAAGGAAGAACTGCAAAGGTCCTCTGTTGCCCTACAGGAGGAGAATCAAGGTTTATCTAAAGAGGTTGAGAGCTTGAAAGTATCTATAGCCCAACTAAACAGAGAATTGACAGCTTTGCAAGAAGGCGGCACTTCAGGACTATTTCAGGCCCAATTAAAAGTAAAAGAAGAAGAAGTGCAGAGATTAAGTACCACTCTTTCCTCCTGTCAAAATAAAATTACAGAACTGGAAGAGGAATTGGTTCATGTTCAGATGGAAGCTGCCAAGAAAGTAGGTGAAATTGAAAATGAAATGAAGAAAAAATTAAAGCATCTTCATCATGATGCAGGAATAATGCGGAATGAGACGGAAACAGCAGAAGAGAGGGTGGCAGAGCTAGCAAGAGATCTAATAGAGATGGAACAGAAATTACTCATGGTCACCAAAGAAAATAAAGATCTCACAGCACAAATCCAGTCTTTTGGAGGGTCTATGAGTTCCCTACAAAATAGTAGAGACCGTGCCAAAGAAGAGCTTGATGAACTGAAAAGGAAATATGATGCCAGTCTGAAAGAATTAGCGCAAATGAAAGAACAAGGACTCTTAAGCAGAGAGAGAGATGTACTTGTTTCTAAACCTGCCTTTCCAGTGAATTCCACTGAGGATGACAGCTTGCCTCACCTTGAGAAACTTAACCAACAGCTTATGTCCAAAGATGAACAACTGCTTCACTTGTCCTCACAACTAGAAGTATCTTACAACCAAGTGCAATCCTTTTCCAAGGCCGTAGTCAGTCTACAGAATGAGAGAGATCACCTGTTGGATGAATTGGAAAGATTCCGCAAGACAGAGGAAGGGAAGCAGAGGGCTGCAGCCCAGCCTGCAACCAGCCCAGCTGAAGTGCAGAGTTTAAAAAAGGCTATGTCATCACTCCAGAATGACAGAGACCGACTGGTGAGTGTGCAGTTTTCTCTTCTCTTGAGATTTTTGAATCTTTCTTTAAATTTCTAAAGAAAACAACACAATTATTTTACGTATTATTTGGGCACTGAGGGGCAGTATGATATATCCCACAGATTCTGTTTGGTCTTACTTAGAGAAACACAGAAACATTATTTAAATTACTTTAAATCTGTCATTACCATTTTTTTTTTATTACAAATTTCCTTTGCATAAAACTCTCCATGGGTTATTAAAAAGTCTAAGAAATGGAGAGCTATTTTATATCTTTTATACACACAACACACATGGAAATGTTTCTAGAATTTGTCATATTATATTTAAATGACTGTTTAGTAAAGTTTTATTTACTCACTTTCCTGTAATACCTAACCTTTTTCAAATAGAGTGAAAGTAAGGAGGATTTCTAATCCTAAATTATGCTGCTGTTAGTAAAAGCCAGAAGTTAATCTTTTATTCTGAATAAATCCATGTCATCAAGATTCAGAGGCAGAACTGACACTGTATGAGCCAAGCCAGGTTGTCCACGGGATTCTACTTCATGGCATTACTATCTTCACTTTCTTGACCGTTTCTTCACTCTGTCAAGCCCATGTACTTAGACCAAATAGGAAGTAAAAGCTTAAAAAAAGGCTATATATTTCCATTTTAAAAGTGACCCATGGCAGAATCTGAAAGTTTTAGTTTTTAAGATTAGCCTTAGTGAAAAGATCATTCTCTTAATTAAAAATCTTACACAAAATTTTCTTTTTCTTTGTAGGCAATGTGTTTATTCATATTGCACTTAATATCCAATATTTATGGACAGTTTTTTTTTCTTTTTGTTCTCTAAACAAAGCCTTCCACCCTTCAGCAGTGGCTTTGACATCAACACAATTTATGTATATTTGTTTATATTTTTAAAATAGTTTGAGTTCAGCTGACTTTATCCTAAGAGCTTTATCTTTTATCATTGCTTTCAGAATATAGATGCAAAAAGTTTTTTTTACCAGAGCAGTATATACTTCAAAGCTGTAATTAATACCACCCAGGTGTTAAGTATCTTCTAAATCAAGATGTTTTTTTCTGGAAGCTCTCAGGATAGATTCTGAACTAACTGTTTCATTCATTGAATTGCTTTACCATACTTATCATATATATAAAAAAGCCTAAGTGACCAACCAACCAAATGATTGATTGATCGCTAATAATGTGCACAGACCACTGGGGGCAGATGCTCAATGCAGAAACTGCCTCCTGGTGGTCACTGTGCTCCCACAGCCAACCTCCTATGACCGGCCCTGACAGCGCACAAATTCATGCACTGGGCCTTTAGTCTATTATAAACACTAGAGACTAAACTTTGTATCTCTCATCACTAGTTCATTGTTAGCTGCTGGATATTTACAAGCCAAGCTGGCTTTTAAAACAATTTCCATGTGTCTATAATGCATAGTAATATTCTTCTGTTCCCTAAGGCTCATAACTGTGTATGATTTTATTTCATTTAGTCATCAAGGTCTATAACTTCTTTATTCATAATATTACTTAAATTTTTCTTTTTCCTTTCCACCATCAATATGTTAGGTTAAATCCTTAACACCTTATCCTTAAACTGTTGTAACATTGCTGCTCTAAATTTGTCACCTTTTGAGTATATAGTATATATACTACTACTGACTAAGTATTTCTGAAACTACTTTGTTGTTACTGCCCAACTAAAAACCTGTAAAAGTTGTGCTATCTCTAGATGAGGTTTATCAAATCTCTTAGTCTGACACTTATGACCCTATAGTTTGTCCTTTTCTTTCTTTCAGTCTTCCCTTTTACTGTTTCCCTACATATATTTATCATTCCAGCCAAACTGATCTACTCATTATGCAGTAATAATATCTAGTACTTACTTCCTATATTACCATTTTTTCAACTAAAATGTTCTCTCCATTTTCTTTATTGGGGAAAATATTACCCATTCTTTAAAAATCACTCCAGAACTCAAATCCTCTTTGGTTATATTTCCAGACCATTTGATTGTTTATTACCTTCTGTTTTTACTTCCATAGCACTTTCCTTTTCATTTGTCCCATAATTCCTTGATTGTGTGTTGTGTGTCTATGTGTGTTTAATGTCTGCACACTTATTTTTTATTTCCCTGATTAGATTTTACTTCCTAGTGATAAGTGTCACGTCTAAACTTGTTTGTATATCCCATGGTCTTTAGCATAGGAGTAATTAATTAATTATATGATAGATAATCAGCAGTTGGTGATCATTCCCTATACTTGTGGTTGTTTCTATAAACACTGTTTTCTCCATTTTGTAAAACTAACATGTTAGGGAAGCTATGGGAGCTTTTGAGACTGAGACTTACATCTGCCATGAAAGAATCATAAAGCCTAGGCAGGTTATAAAATCAAATAACAATGTTACTCACTGGGTAACAGTTCATACATGGTTCACTGACTTGGGGAGGCCCTTCTGTATATTTTGTGAATATATTATATGCCCCATCAACTCTTCCTTTCCACATATCTTATTCTCATTCTGTCTCAGGGGCATTGAAGTTTCTAGTTTCTCAATTATTTGGCTGCATGTGTGATAAATATGAGAGATAACATATTTCAACCTCTGTTCATTGAAACTTTCAGCCTAGACCAACATTTTATCACTGCTTACCCTATTCTCCCTTCCCCTCAGGACCAACCCACAAATGACTTAGGTCTCAAAGGGACTTCGATTACTTTAGTTCTCTTCTTTACTTAGCCAAGAGGAAGTTTCCCAAAATAAAGTCTGAGAGTCCAAGGGGCAAGAATTAGCACACGGTATTCTAGTAGGACATAACAGACAACTCTGAAAACATTCTGGAGTTTTTATATCTGTCTAAACTTCCTTACGACTTTTCCCTAAGCAAACAAAGCACTTACACAATTCCTACCTAAATAGTAGAGAGCATATCCCTAGAGGTACCTAAATACTTATCTACACTCATTTCATCCTAAAAATGACTTGTGGTAGTATATAAAGATATAACAGTGATTCAAGATAATGTAATACAATAACTAGGAAGGAAGAAAATGAGGGTAGAAGGAAAAATATTAAACCAGGAGTAAGTATAGTCCTCCAAGGAGATATCATACTGTCCCATACTCTTTTTTTTTTTTTTTTAATATATTTTATTGATTTTGTACAGAGAGGAAGGGAGAGAGATAGAAAGTTAGAAACATCGATGAGAGAGAGAGTCATCGATCAGTTGCCTCTTGCACACCCCCTACTGGGGATATGCCCGCAACCAAGGTACATGCCCTTGACCGGAAACGAACCCGGGACCTTTCAGTCCCCAAGTCGACGCTCTATCCATTGAGCCAAACCGGTCCCGGCTGTCCCATACTCTTTCTTAGAACTGTGGGCCACTAATTACTCTGAGCTTTCTGGGATCCATCAGAAATAGGATAGTAAAAACCATTCTAAAATATGGAATGCCCATATTTTAGAAAAGGGGAAGAAAGAAATACTACTTGTTCAAGATAAGAATAAGAATAGTTATTCTTTAAGTATTAAGGCGTGAAAAAAAAATGTTTTATCTGTTTCCAGAGAAAGGACACTGAACTTTTGAAGTATCCTTTACTTCTCTACAGTAAATATAGTAATGTGTTTTACTGTGAAAAATGTTTTATATTTTCTGATGATCTGGTCTATTCCAAGGATAACAGAGTATCTGGATCACAGGAGTGAGTGGATTGCAATAAAGAATATATTTTCCCTTTAAAATAGAACAAAAACATGTTTTTATTTTAGTCTTTGGGTTAAAAAAGTTATATACACATATTTAATAAGTCACTGAATTCTACAGTTTGATCAGAAAAACCAACAGTAGCACTCCTGTTTCTCTTTCTCCCAAGGCAATTTGCTGTTAACTAATTATTTTGTGTTTCCTCAGTATCTAAATATGCTTTTAATGTATCTTGGCTTTTTATCCTTAGATTAGGTATCAACTTTTTTTTAGTTCTCTTTACTCCCTCTGCTTCCATTATACGTACTACACACACGTTCAATATATAACTCCTCCATTCTCCTGATGTAATTTAATTTTAAGTTTGGTTAAATCAACATTCACAGTTTATATTTTTATAATTATAAATGGTGTTAGAGCTGAGATATGTTTTTCCTATAGTTAATAACTGTGTTTTTGTTAACTTACTTTTCTTTGTACTTATCAGTGTAATTTAAACCAAGACTTACTGCTATTTATTCACATTTTCTCTCAAGATATTTATTCCTATGAATTTCATTTTCTTGAGAAAATTCTCCAAGAGTCTCTGACTTGTTCTTATATTAACTGGTTGCCTTGTACTCCTAGGACACAGTTTTCATCCTAAAACATCTCCTTTCACCTTTCACCTCTATGAGATCTTGTTTCTTGCATTACATGTCTCTCTTGTCTTGATTTTGTGCCATTATTTTGATGTCATGAATCATCCTGTAGCTCCCTAAAAAAGATATGTATTGAAAATGTCTTTTGATTTTATTCATGATTGATAGTTTGGCTGGGTATAGAATTCTAGGCTGAAAATATTTCCTTTCAAAATTGTAAAGACATTGGTCTATTTGCCTTTTAGCTTGATTGTATTCAGAAGTCTAAAGCTATTGATTTCTGGTCCTTTGTATGTGAGCTGTCTCTCACACTCTCTCTCTTATACACACACATCATCTCATTTCTCTCTCTGGAAATATATAGAATCTTTTAGTCTATGTTCTGAAATATCATGATAATGTACTTGGTTTTAGTCTGTTTTAATTCATCATTCTGTCTAGTCTAATTCATACTTAACAAATTACTAAATTTGGGAAATCTTTTGATTTATGCCTTACCAACACCTCTCCCCCCCAATCCTATTTATTGGTTATCTTTTTCCCCTTGAAAATCCAGTTATTTAGATGTAGGACCTTCTGGATTAGCTCTATAATTTTCTTACTTTTTAATTTCTGTTTGCTCTATTTCAGGAAGATTTTCTTACCATCATCTTTTGAACCCTATAATGAGATTTTCATTTTTGCTATCATGTTTCTAATTTCTAAGGATTTCTTTTTCCCCTCCTTTTTCTTATGGATATACATATGTATGCCCATTCTTCTCTAAGAATAGTGGTGGTAGTTTTGTTTTGTGATGTTTTTCAAGACTGTGTTTTTCTTTATTATTTTTATTTCTTTTCTTTTAGAAGTGAAAATTTATTTTTTTCCTCAAGGAAAATACTTTTAAATATAAAAATGTTACATGCAATACATATTAATATTTCCAGGGGGGGGAGGATCCAAGATGGCTGCTCGGGTATACACCTAGCCGCAGCAGCTCACAACAATTTCAAGGGAATACAACTAAAATGTAGAGTGGACATTGCCCAGAGCTACAGGTAGTCGACTGACTGAAAACTCTACAATAGGAAGGAGGGAGAAAACCAGAAGGAAAATCAGAGGAGCTGAAAAAAAAGCCTAAGGTACGGAGACATGCGGCGCGCTCGCACGCACGCACGCACGCGCGGAGAGGTCGCAGCCGGAGAGGAGGAGAGGGCTGGGTGCTGCCCGGCGTTCCCTAGCAGGAAGGAAATAGAACCCCCAGCCTGGGCTGAACCCCCGAACCGGCAGCGCTGAGCCCCAAGTTATGGGCCAGACCCTGGGGACCCAGGCTCCGGCAGGGGGAGACAATCCCGGGGGACAGCGAAATGCAGGGCCCCCGGAGTCGCGCGCACATGGCGCGCAGAGAACTGAATGTTGACTCTGATGCTGGATTACACTAGCCGGAAGAAACAAAGCCTACGGCGGCAGCTCTGAGCCTCAGTCCGGACCGCCCCGAACTCCAGGTCTGGGCCAGTCCCTGGGGACCCAGGCTCGGGCAGGGGGAGACGGAGCTGTGAGGTGGAGTCCTGGGAGCGTGGCGAAAGGCCGAGCCCCCGGAGTCGCGCACACTGTGCGCAGAGGACAGTCTGTTGACTCTGATCCTGGACTCCCCTAGTGGGAGGGAGAAAGAAAGCTCCAGACTGGAGGAACGCGACGAGGAGCAGGAGCCCCTGTGGGACACCGGCCAGCCGGGCGCCAGCAAGGAGCCGGGCGACGGGGCCCCCAGTGGGGGGGGTGCCCCTGAGCCTTTGACTGCTGAGCGCGGGCAACGGAGCCAAGGACGGGGCTGCTTCCTGGGCGGCGCCGACCCCGGCAACAGGCTGGAGCAGCGCGGGAGCCCGCGGAGAACAAAGGGGTGCCACAGGCCAACCTGCTGAGCTCCCAGGACAAGGAGGAAGAAACCAAAGAAGTTCTCAATGTGAAGAAATCAAGTGAGAGCAAATGATAGTAAAATTACTTAAGAAAGAATACAAAGAAGATCTTGAAAAATCAAAGACTAAGTCAGAACTCAACGCAGCAGCCAACATTGCAACATAAATGCGTTTTTGTTTTGTTTTTTTTAAAAAAAAGAAAAAAAAAAAGAGAAAAAAGGGACAGAATGTTGGAACAGCGGCGACCAGGCCTAGAGTGGCCAGGCACAAGGCAGTGGCAGCTGGGCCCGGAGCAGCAGTGGCCAGGCCCCAGAGCAGCAGCAGCCAGAACAAGAGCATCAACGGCCAGCACTGGAGCAGCCAGACCTGGGGCAGTGGCAGCCAGGCCTGAGGCAGAGGCGGCCAAGCCCAGGGTGGCCAGTCCAGGAACACCCAGACACGGAGTGGCTGGGCCCGGAGAAGCCGGGCCCAGAGCAGCCGGGTTGGGAGCAGCCAGGCCCAGAACAGCAGTAGCCAAGCACGGAGCATCCAGGCTGGGAGCGGCCAGGCCCGGAGCAGCGACTGCCAGGCTGGGAGCGGCCAGGCTCGGAGCAGTTGGGTCTGGTGTGGCCAGGCCTGGAGCAGCGGCTGCCAGGCTAGGAGCGGCCAGGCCCGGAGCAGCAGCTGCCAGGTTGGAAGCAGCCAGGCCCGGAGCAGCCGGGTCTGGTGTGGCCAGGCCCGGAGCAGCGGCTGCCAGGCTGGGAGCGGCCAGGCCCAGAGTAACAGCTGCCAGGCTGGGAGCGGCCAGGCCCGGAGCAGCCGGGTCTTGTGCGGCCAGGCCCGGAGCAGCGACTGCCAGGCTGGGAGCGGCCAGGCCCGGAGCAGCCGGGTCTTGTGCGGCCAGGCCAGGAGCAGCGGCTGCCAGGCTGGGAGCGGCCAGGCCCGGAGCAGCAGCTGCCAGGCTGGGAGCAGCCAGGCCCGGAGCAGCAGCTGCCAGGCTGGGAGCAGCCAGGCCCGGAGCAGCCGGGTCTGGTGTGGCCAGGCCCGGAGCAGCGGCTGCCAGGCTGGGTGCGGCCAGGCCCAGAGCAACAGCTGCCAGGCTGGGAGAGGCCAGGCCCGGAGCAGCCGGGTCTGGTGCGGCCAGGCCCGGAGCAGCAACTGCCAGGCTGGGAGCGGCCAGGCCCGGAGCAGCCGGGTCTGGTGCGGCCAGGCCAGGAGCAGCGGCTGCCAGGCTGGGAGCGGCCAGGCCCGGAGCAGCAGCTGCCAGGCTGGGAGCAGCCAGGCCCGGAGCAGCCGGGTCTGGTGTGGCCAGGCCCGGAGCAGCGGCTGCCAGGCTGGGAGCGGCCAGGCCCAGAGCAGCAGCTGCCAGGCTGGGAGCGGCCAGGCCCGGAGCAGCCGGGTCTTGTGCGGCCAGGCCCGGAGCAGCGACTGCCAGGCTGGGAGCGGCCAGGCCCGGAGCAGCAACTGCCAGGCTGGGAGCGGCCAGGCCCGGAGCAGCCGGGTCTGGTGCGGCCAGGCCCGGAGCAGTGGCTGCCAGGCTGGGAGTGGCCAGGCCTGGAGAAGCGGCTGCCAGGCTGGGAGCGGCCAGGCCCGGAGCAGCCGGGTCTGGTGTGGCCAGGCCCGGAGCAGCGGCTGCCAGGCTGGGAGTGGCCAGGCCAGGAGCAGCGGCTGCCAGGCTGGGAGCGGCCAGGCCCGGAGCAGCAGCTGCCGGGCTGGGAGCGGCCAGGCCCGGAGCAGCCGGGTTGGGTGCGGCCAGGCCCAGAGCAGCGACTGCCAGGCTAGGAGCGGCCAGGCCCAGAGCAGCAGCTGCCAGGCTGGGAGCTGCCAGGCCCGGAGCAGCCGGGTCTGGTGCAGCCAGGCCCGGAGCAGCGGCTGACAGGCTGGGAGCGGCCAGGCCCGGAGCGGCCGGGACCGGAGCAACCAGGCCCAGAGCAGCCGGGTCGGGTGCGGCCAGGCCTGTAGCAGCAACAGCCAAGTCCAGAGCAACTAGGTCGGGAGCGGCAGTGACCAGACCCGGGGCAGCTGGTTGTGGAACGAACCAGAGCAACAGAGGCCGGGCCCGGAGCAGCCAGGCCCGAAACAGCTCGCTCCTCGCCTGTACCTGCCCACAGCTGCCTCTCAGACATGGCTGGAAACTTTTGCGGGAACTTGAGGGTCTGCTGAATCAAGTGATGAAGGCTTAGATCTGGATGTGTTGAGTTAGTATAGCGCTGGGGTGTTGATCTGTGAGTGCCTTGGGTGGGGCCTGGATGAGGCTGGTTGACCTATTTGAAAATGTCTTTTGTGTGAAGTGTATCATTGGGCATGTGGAGGTATTATTGATATGAGAAAATGCTAAGTAACAGATTTACTATCTGAAAAGCGATTTACTATCGGGGAAAGGGAGGGAGGAAGAGACTGAACATAAACTGTGCACCTATGGATGAGGACAATGGGGGATGGGGAGGGGGCAGAGGGTGGGGTGGGAACCTGGTGGAGGGGGGAAGAAATGAGGAACCTTTGTAATAATATGAACAATAAAGATGGATTTAAAAAGAAAAAAAATAAAAAATAAAAAATAAAATGAAGACGACCTCTCAATGGCTATTCAGAGATATGGAGCTTTCTCATTCAAAACTGAAAAATAAAGTTTGAATTTTAAAAAAAAAAAAAAAAAAAAAAAAATATTTCCAGGGGGGGAAAAAGGATTTTAGGCATAATATTATCAAAATAGAGCTAACATAGTATGATATCACAAATGTTGTAGGTAAAATTAAAAATCTGCAAAAACAGGATTACTTCTATAATTTCACCCCGCAGCCCCCACTGGCTTTATTTTTATTCATCAGTTTATGTTGTTTATTATATTCCACAAATGAGTGAGATCATGTGATATTTATCTTTCTCCAACTGGCTTATTTCACTTAGCATGATGCTCTCCAATTCCATCCATGTTGTTGCAATTGATAAGAGTTCCTTCTTTTTTTTACAGCAGTGTAGTATTCCATTGGGTAGAAGTACCACAGTTTTTTAACCCACTAATCAGCTGGTGTGCATTTAGGCTATTTCCAAGTCTTAGCTATTGTAAATTATGCTGCTATGAACATAGGGATGCATATATTCTTTCTGATTGGTGTTTATGATTTCTTGGGATATATTCCTAAAAGTGGGATTACTGGGTCAAATGGAAGTCCTGTTTTTTATCTTTTTAGAAAGTCCATACTGTTTTCCACAATGGCTGCACCAGTCTGCATTCCCACCAGCGGTGCATGAGCGTTCCTTTTTCTCTGCATCCACTCCAGCACTTGTCCTTTGTTGATTTGTTGGTGATAGCCATTCTGACAGGTGTGAGATAGTACCTCTTTGACATTTTGATTTGCATCTCGGGTGATTAGTGACTTGAGCATGTTTTCATATATCTCTTGGAATTCTTTAAGTCCTCTTTAGAAAAGTGCCTATTTAGGTCCTTTGCCCATTTTTTTTTTTTTTTATCGTATTGTTTACCTTCCTTTTGTTAAGTTGTATGAGTTCCCCATAAATTTTGGAAGGATGTCCTTTGCTGTGTGAGGGAATGACTCAGCCCAGGAAACTTGTAGTGTCTGCCTTCTGAACCCTAGCCCCTGAGTCCCCAGTCCTGGGTTCTGCTCTCACAGCTCCATTCCACTTCACCCTCCCTCTGCCAGATCACAAGGTGGGTAGCTCCACAGGGAATGTGTGTATTGGCCCTTGAAGAGGGTGCCTGAACTTTCAACTGCCACTCCATGGCAGACAGCACCCCACTGCTTTTCACAGCTAAATGTTATGTGGGTACCCTCTTCAGTTTGGTGCTCTCTGCTGGGGAGCCCAGCTTTGGGATTAGATCCCAGAGTTTTCAGTAGTGTGCATCTCCCCCGCCCTCCCTCTTCCCCCCACCCACCCACCCACACACACACAGCTGAGATATCTCTCTGGGACTTAAATTGCTATCTGCACAGTCAGCCCTTTCGAGCTTCCGCCTCTCCTCAATCTCTATGCCGTCTCCACCTTCAGTCCTTTGGTATCAGGGTTCTCTCCTGTGAGTTTTCCCTTGATTGTTCAGGAAGCCTTTCCGTATTTCAGATGTAATTCCCGCTTGTTTCTGGGAGCATGTCCGTGCAGCATCCTCCTACTCTGCCACCATTTTTAATCCCCAATTTTTATTTCTGCTCTAATGTTTCTATATTCTCTCTTAAATCTTTGAGTATATTACATTTCCCCCTGATAATCTCCTTCAAATACTCTTCTAGTTTCTTTTAATCTTTATCTTAATATTAGCCATTCTTCAGGTGAAGGTTAATCCTTGTTTTACTCTTTATGTTCAAGGGCAGGGTCTCAAAAGCTTATGAGAGGGGCTTACCAACTCCAAGTTCCATGCTGAGCTTTATGTGGATAGTCCCTATGTTGGTGTCTTTAGTTCCTCTTGGGACATTCATATTTTCTAGAGAAGAGCTTATCATTCTCTGCATGGAAGGTAAAGTCCTATATGCCAGCACTCTCCAAGCTGAGTAGGGGAAAGGCTTCATGCATTCAGAAAGAATACATTCGCCCTAGCCGGTGTGGCTCAGTTTATTGATGATGTCTCATTTAAGGAGAGGTCCTCAGTTTGATTCCTGGTTTGTTAATTTTGTCAACCCGGGTTTTGGGCTTAATCCCTGGTAGGGGATGTGCAGGTGGCAGTTGATTGATTTTCCACTCCTGCATTGATTTTTCTCTCTCCCTCCCTCTTACTTCCTCTCTCTCTAAAAAATCAATTTAATTTTTTTTAAAAGAAAGAATATATTTAATTGATCACCCTTGCTTTGGAGCAGTATCCTTACCTTCAGCTATGCCTGATGTTTCATAGTCCAGAGACACTTCTTTTACCTTCTCCAGAAAATAAGACTCTAGTTATTTGTCATTGTGGAGCAAAGAAGGGTACTTAGGGATGCAATTGTTTCTGAAGCAGCTTTCATCTAATCCTCCTTATTTCAGCCACCTCCTCCCTATTCCCTTCGCCATCTTTTCCAGAGGTACCTGGTGCTGTTAATTCCTGAGCCTTTTGAAGATTCTGCAGAGTAAGTTCTATTGGTTCTTGGCTTTCCCTACTGCTAGCTTAAGATATGGCTTTTCCAGATCTGTTAAGTCATTTACCACTTATGCATCTGCTTTTCAGCTTCCAAAATTAATTCTGTTGCTGCTGACCTCTCTCTTGTTCTTTCTGTTCTTGCATTTTATGCTTTAAAAAATAATGCCTTTATTATAGCATTAGTGATTTTCCGAAATGGGTGAAACAGATGTGTGTTCAAGACTCCCTCTTTGCCCAGATGTCCTGACATTTTTTCTTACTATCAAGTTTTTAATGAGTTGGGGATAAAGAATTTAAAAATATATCTGGAATGTAGATAGGCAGTTCTGTTATTTAGACTCAAGTCCATCATTACTGTATCATCATCATCACCACTAACTGTGTTAACACAATTTTTTTTGTTTCTCATAATATTATGAGAGGTACTGTAATTATCTTCATTTTATAGGTGATGGAAATTAAATTTTTAGAGGATGTGAGGAACATATGTGTACAGGATAACTGATTCCAAAGCCTACGTGCCCTTAACCACTGGGCTTGGGCATCTCTGCCTTCTTCATATCTTAGTCATCTGCTAAGCTAGAGTAAAGGTTGACATCCATAATCCAGGCACATGGATAAATAAAAAAGCAGTCTGTGTTTATACTTTTTATTCTAGGGAGTTACCATTCACAAAGAAGCTATCAGTCCCTTATGTCTATCCCCCTCAAGAGTTGCAGATCGAGTCAACTTAGGACCTTGGGAGCCCGGGGGAAGGGATGGAAGTTGCAGGAATGGTCAGGCCCTGCAGTCTTGATGGTAGCTTCCTGGGGTGATTCCCACAGCTTGGCCGCATGTATTTCCCCATTTTTAGGGATTCATGCTGCAGTGATATGTCAACGAACTGTTAGTTGCTGATAGTCTGTGTGGTGTCTGACTGACTTAGTAGGGACCTGCTGATGACTTATAGCTGGATGAATCACCCTTTCCTTTCCTTTTGGTTAAAGCTTACGGAATTGAAGAATCTGCAGCAGCAATACTTACAGATTAACCAGGAGATCACTGAGTTACGTCCAGTGAAGGCTCAACTTCAGGAGTATCAAGATAAGACAAAAACATTTCAGATTATGCAAGAAGAGCTCAAGCAAGAGAACCTCTCCTGGCAGCATGAACTGCATCAGCTCAGGTATGATAATCTCTGCATTTATACCCTTTTAGTTTTCTTATTTTTTAAAACTTTTTATTATGAAATAATTACAGATGTATATAGGAAGTTGCAAAAATAGCACAGAGAATTCTCATGTACCTTCCACCCAATTTCCTCTAATGGTCACATCTTAACTCTAATGCAATATCAACACCAGGAAATTGGCATTGATATGATTCAAAGACCTTATTCATATTTCTCCTATTTTACATTCATTCGAGTATGTTTGTGTATAGCTCTGTGCAGTTTTACCATATGTATAGATTCATGTAACTACCATCACAACCCACATATACAACTGTTCCATCAACACAAATATGTCCACTAGTTTATAGTTACATTCTTCCCTCTCCCTGCTTCCCACCCTCTCATTCCTAATCTCTGGTCACCAGTAATTTATATCTCTATAATTTTGTCATTCTGAGATTATTTTATAAGTGGAATTATACAGTATTTAACTTTTAGAAATTAGCTTTTTTTCATGCATCATAATGCCTTTGAATTCCATCAACTTTGTTGAGTGTATCAATAGTTTATTCTTTTACCAACGAATTGTATTTCATGGTATGAATGTATTGTTTCTAGCCATTTACCCATTGAAGGACATGAGTGTGGTTTCTAAACTTTAGCTATTGTAAACAAAGTATATAGATTTTTATGTGGACAATAAGTTTTCATTTCTCTGAGATAATTGCCCGGGAGTGGAAATGCTAGGTTGTATGGTAAATGTAATGTTTAATGTTTTAAAAAGCTATAAAACTATATTCCAGAATGACTTTACAATTTTATATTTCTACCAGCAATACAAGAGAGATACAGCTTCAATATTAAATGCTACATCCTTGTCAGCATTTGTTTTTTTTTATATATATATATATTTTTATTGATTTTGTACAGGGAGGAAGAGAGAGGGATAGAGAGTTAGAAACATCAATGAGAGAGACTCATCGATCAGCTGCCTCTTGCACACCCCCTACTGGGGATATGCCCGCAACCAAGGTACATGCCCTTGACCGGAATCGAACCTGGGACCCTTCAGTCCCCAAGCCGACGCTCTATCCATTGAGTCAAACCGGTCCCGGCAGCATTTGATATTAACAGATATGTAATGTTATTTTAATTTGCATAATAGCTAATAATGTTGAACATCTTATGTGCTTATTTGACAGTCATTTGTCCATTTTGATGAAATGTGTATTCATGTATTTTGTTTATTTTTCTATTTAAGTTGTTAATTTTTTGACTGGGGAGTTTTGAGAGTTCTTTATATATTCTTGATATAAGTTATTTGTTAGACATGTGGTTTGCAAATATTGTTCCCAGTCTGCAGCTTCCCTTTCATCCTTCTCAATAAGGTCTTTTTAATTTGGATTAATATAATTCATTGATTATTTTTCTCTTTATTCAGATTCAGCAATTTCTATTGTTCTTAATTTCACTGATATCTTTCTTCTGCCACCTCTGTTCTGCTATTGAGTCCATTGAGTTTGCTTTTTATTTTGCATATGGTATTCTTCAGCTTTAAAATTCGGTTCTTCTTTATTTATTCTATTTCTTTGCTGATGCTTCCTTTACTTTTATTTGTTTCCAGTTTATTAGTAATTGCTTGTTGAAATATTTCTATAATGACTGCTTTAAAATCCTTGTCACGTAATTCCAAAACTGTCATCTTACTATTGTAATCTGATGATTTTTTTTTCCAATTAAGTTGGGATTTCCCTGGTTGTTAGACTGTGACATCCCTGATTTTTTTTTTTTAAGGAAACTGATAGATTTAAAAATATTGATATATATATTTCTTTATTGATTTCAGAGAGGAAGGGAGAAAGAGAGATAGAAACATCAATGAGGATAGAGAATCATTGATTGGTTGCCTCCCGCATGCCTCCCACTGGGGATTGAGCCCGCAACCCAGTCATGTGCCCTTGGCTGGAATCAAACTCGGGATCCTTCAGTCCACAGGCTGACGCTTTATCCACTGAGCCAAGCTGACTAGAGCGACATCCTTGATTCTTTTTATAATAAGTTCAATTTTGGAAATTATGACTTGAAGTCTTATTTAAGTCTGCTTCAGTGGACTTCCACTGATACCACACCAGCAAGGGAAGGGGAACATTGCCACTTTACTGCCAGATGGAGGGTGAAGGCCAGTGGGCTCCCCACTCAGCCTCTATTGATAGCTCTAGAGAGATGGGTGCCCTGATATTGCCAGGAAGAGGAAAAAGTCTCTCTTTCCACTTGAACTCCACTGACAGCACAGTTAATTGGGAGGGTTGCCTCATTACTGTTAGGTGAGAGTAGGAATCCGGGCTCCACACAAGGCCTCCATTGATATCACTGTGGGGTGTGGAGAAGGTCACTTTCATTGCTGGGCAGTGTTGAAAGTCCAGGCTCCTCACTCAGTCTCCCCTGACACTGCAGAAAGCGTATTGGGGGAATGGCGTATTGTTACCATCGGGTAGTGCCGGAAGTCCAAACTTTCCTCTTGGCCTCTTCTGATACTTACTGCCTCTGAAGGGACAGGCAGGAGCACTTCATTTCCTTTTCATGGGAGGAGATGGATGTCCAGATCTCACTTGTTTTTTCCACTCACACTGCAGTAGGGGTGAGGTCAATTAGAGAGAGGCACCTCTGTACCACTAGGTGATGGTGATAGTTCAGGGTACATATGGAATTATCTTTCTCTCACAAGTATATTTTTGCTGTGATTATTTCATGTTTTTCTAGGATGGAAAAGAATTCCTGGGAAACTCATGAGAGGAGAATGAAAGAACAGTACCTTATGGCTATTTCAGATAAAGATCAGCAGATCAGTCATCTGCAAAATCTTATGAGGGAATTGAGATCTGCCTCCAAGACTGAGACCATCAGCGTACAGTACCAAAAGCAGGTGAGTAATTCCAGTGCAGATTGCTACTCAGAGGTGACCATTACCCAGGAAGCCTCCGCTTCATGCAAGCCAAGCACCTGCTGGTCAGCATTCGGCAAGCCATGCCATGACTTCCTCTGGGGTGGGCAGGGGTTCAGGAGGGAAGGAATGTGAACCAGCTCCATCACTGTTTGTATCCTGGCAGGCATCCTCAGAGGCATCCGCTTCCCTAGATGGGCCACAAAACCTAGTTTATGAGACAGAACTTCTTAGGACTCAGCTCAATGACAGCTTAAAGGAAATTCACCAGAAGGAATTAAGAATTCAGCAACTGAACAGCAGGGTAAGTCTTTCCTGCTAGACTGGAATTCAGTTTCTTACTTACATGACTGGAAGTAATAAGGTAAGTAGATGATGATTAAACCTAGGCTCCAGATGTAACATACCCTAGGGTCTGTTTTAGTTTTCTCAGAGTAACTTGCATAAGGTGTTAGGATGAGGTTGGTCTGAGATAAATATAATGTACATAGAAAAGTAAGGTAGGCCTGCCTTATGTAGAAAGGTACTTTTAAAATATTGTTAAATTCAACTAATTGACATGGAAGAGACTATTTAGTTTGGCATAGAAATATACATTTAAAAAATACTTTTGTTTTTTAAATCTAGCTGTTTTGGCTCAGTGGATAGAACATTGCCCCATGGACTGAAGGGTCCCGGGTTCAGTTCCATTGCAGGCTCTATCCTGGCCCAGGGCCTTGGGGAAGGCAACCAATCTGTGTGTCTTTTTCACATTGATGTTTCTCTCTTTCTCTGTCTCTTCTCTCCCTTCCACTCTCTCTAAAAATGGGTAAATATCCTCAGGTGAGGATTAACAAAACAAAAAAAAACTTTTGTTGATCCAAATGAATTGGTAACATTGCAGACCCTTTGTTGGAATTGTCTTGGAGTTTTTAGAGGGGCTCAAGAGAAGCTCTTACCCAGTTTTCCTCCCAGTTAGTCAGTTATTTCCAGAAAGTTCTGACCTTCATAGCTCTGTAACACTTTTTCTCCCATAAACTAGAACCCTCCTCAACCCTGTTATATTTGCTCTCCAGAACATTAGACTGTGACTCTCTCTCTCTGGACATTTATCTTTCTAGGACAATATTTTAAACTGTGGTGCTTGAGGGGGGATCTGAGGCTGTGCCCACCCCCCAGCACCAGGCCAGGGGACCTGAGGCTGCACCCCCCCGCCCTGTGGGGCTTGGGTCGGGGCAGCTGGGTCTGGGTCTCACCCAATGGCGGTGGGGACAGCCAGGTCTGGGTCTCACATGATTTTGAGGCATGTGTGGGTGGAAGGGGACTTGACTGTGGGTCCCATGGCACATCCCAGACTGACAGGAGGGAGATTTCATATACATTTTACTAATTTTTTAAAAAATAAATCTTTATTGTTCAGATTATTACAAATGTGTTCCTCTTCCCCCCTTCCGCTCAATTGCTCCCCTCCACCAGGTTCCCACCCCACCCTCTGTCCTTTCCCCATCCCCCATTGTCCTCATCCATAGGTGCACAGTTTTTGTTCAGTCTCTTCCCGCACCCCCACTCCCCTTTTCCCCGAGAATCGTCAGTCCACTCCCCTTCCATACCTCTGATTCTATTATATTCAACAGTTAATATTGTTCATCAGATTTTTTAATTCCCTTGGTTTTTAGATTCACTTGTTGATAGTTACGTATTTGTTGTTCATAATTTTTATCTTTATCTTCTTCCTCTTCCTAAATAACCCCCTTCAGCAATTCATATAATTCTGGTTTGGCGGTGATGAACTCTTTTAGCTTTATTTTATTTGTGAAGCTCTTTATCTGGCCTTGGATTCTGAGTGATAGCTTTGCTGGGTAGAGTATTTTTGGCTGTAGGTTCTTGCTATTTATCACCTTGAATATTTCTTGCCATTCCCATCTGGCCTGCATGGTTTCTGTTGAGAAATTAGCTGACAATCTTATGGGTGCTCCTTTATAGGTAACTACCTGCTTTTCTCTTGCTGCTTTTAATATTCTCTCTCTGCCTTTTGCTCTTGGAATTTTAATTATGATGTGTCTTGGTGTGATCCTCCTTGGATTCCTTTTGTTTGGGGTTCTGTGGGCTTCCTGGACCTGTAAGACTATTTCTTTCCCCAGATGGGGAAATTTTCTGTCATTATTTCTTCCAGTATTCTTTCAGTATCTTGCTCTCTCTCTCTTCTTCTGGGATCCCCATAATTCTGATGTTGGTTCATTTGAAATCGTCCCAGAGGTTTCTTACATTATCTTCAACTTTCTGGATTCTCTTATCTTCTTGTTCTGTGGAGAAGTGTCCTCTGGCTCTTTGTGTTCTAAATCTTTGTCTTGATTCTTGTGATCTTCCCGTCTGTTTTTAGGACTCTGTGTAATATTTTTTATTTCAGACAATGTTTTCTTCATTTCTAGTTGATCCCTTATTATTTCTAGTTGCTCCCTTTTCATATCCTCATAGGTCTCATTTATTTTATCGGCCTTTTTTAGGATACTCTTAAATAATCTTATAACTGTAGTTTTGAACTCAATGTCCAATCTTTTCATTTCCTCCATCTCCTTCCTTTGTGTCCTGCCTCTTGTCTGCATTTTAGTTGTTTCCCTGATTTGATGTAGTAGTTTTGTGTGCTGGTGTTCTGGTAGAGCCCAGTAGCACAGCCTTCCCAGTTACCTGCGGTGGATAGTCTTGGTTCACCTAGGGGAACTGTGAACCAAGTGGGCTATGTGTGCAGTCTTGCTGTTAAGCCTTGCTTATTGTTGGTATCACTGGGAAGCATTGATCTCCAAGCCAATTGGCTGTGAGGATCAGCAGTGTCCCAGCTAGGAGGGCTTCTGTACTCCGCTTGGATGGGGCGGGGTCTCGGGGTGGCACAGACAATCTTTGGTTCCCTGTCAGTCTCGCCTTAGAAAAGTCCTATTTGTGGTGAGTCTGACCAGATTGGTTGCAGGCTTGCGCACCTCTTTGGTAAAGGTGCAGACAAGCTTTGGATTCCAACCAGTCCCTCTTTAGAGAAAGCCAGCCTCTGGGAGAGCTTCTGTGCTCAGCTTGGATGGGGCAGAGTCTCGGGTTGGTGCAGACAAACTTTGTTTTCCCTTTGGCTCCTCCCCAAGTCCCGCAGTAATGGCTTCTGGCTTCACACACCTCCGAGAGATCTCTGCCCACTGCCTGACAGTCTGGCCTCTTCCTGACTGGGGCCGTCTATCAGAGCAATAGGGTGATTCTGTTTTCCTCTCGAACAAGAAAGTCAGTTGCGCGTTAGCTGTCAGCCCTCTCTGCGTGCCGGGAGTAAGCCAGCAGCGAACTCAGCCGGGCCCTCCCTCTCCGCGCGCTGGGTGTAAGCCAGCGCCTTTTCGCACGCACAGTTCTCGTACCTTCACAGTTCCTGAGGTTCAGTGTGCCTTCTCTCTCCTTCCCAGATGGCAGAGCCTCCTCTCAGCTAGCCGTCCGGTGCTTCAGGGCAATGCCTCACCTGTTTTCTAGTTCTAAATTCAAATTTGTTGTGGTAGGCTGCATTCAGGTGTCTACCCTATGCCGCCATCTGGGTTTCCTCCTACATTTTACTAATATTCTTTAATCTCTGACACTTCTATTATAGAGAAAGGGCAAATAGCAATATTAAAATATTTTCTCTAATATTATTTTTATTATTATGATTCTCTTAATGTGCACGAATTTTGTGCGCCGGGCCACTTGTTGTAAATAATTAGACTTCTTCAGTTAGGGGGTTTGTACTCTTCTAGATATGTCAAAGAAAAGAGTTTTGGGATTTTTTTCAACGTTGAGGGATTTGTTTGTTTGTGGTTTGGAGTGTTTTGTTTTGTTTTGTTTTTTGGTATGGTTTGTCTCCTGTGTTATGAGAAAGTTCCTCATTGCCTCAGAACCGAGTAGTTGTCGTTATACCAAGCTATCTCTGTCTTCAGATTAGTTTGTCCTCTCCTTTACTAACTGTCCCTTCTCCTAAGAAAAACCCATAACTTGTTTAACTTCCTTGCTGAACTCTCAGTTGGGGTACCATCAGATAGCAGATAGAGCTCTAGACTTGGAATCAAGAACATACTTGAGTCCTGGTGTGCCATCTACCAGCCACATGATGTTAGGCAAGTCATTGCTCATCTCTTTGTTTGTCATTTATAAATTACTCTCTCAAATGAGAGAATACTTTTGAAAGTGCTTGTTAAACTGAACATTGCTCTTCAAAGGTAAGGTTATCATGTGTTTGTTTTTGTTTTTTCTAAAAAATATATTTTATTGATTTTTTACAGAGAGAGGGATAGAGAGTTTAGAAACATCAATGAGAGAGAATCATCGATCAGCTGCCTCTTGCACACCCCCTACTGGGGATGTGCCCGCAACCAAGGTACATGCCCTTGACCGGAATCGAACCTGGGACACTTCAGTCCGCAGGCCGACGCTCTATCCACTGAGCCAAACCGGTTTCGGTGGTTATTATGTTTTTCATTCTGGCTATGCAGATGTTTTTGCTATACCATGTGGATTTGTTCTAATTTTCCATATGCATCAAAAGTCCTTACCAGTCATCATGGTATCTCTAGAAAAGTATTATATTCTTTTCTCTGAACATTGATTCAACTATTTTACTTAAAAATTAACCCAGAATACTTACAAAAGAAATACTCAGCCGAAGCCGGTTTGGCTCAGTGGTAGAGCATTGGTCTGCGGACTGAAAGGTCCCAGGTTCAATTCTGGTCAAGGGCATGTACCTTGGTTGCGGGCACATCCCCGGTAGGGGGTGTGCAAGAGGCAGCTGGTCGATGTTTCTCTCTCATCGACGTTTCTAGTTCTCTATCTCTTTCCCTTTCTCTCTGTTAAAAATCAATAAAATATATTAAAAAAAAAAAAAAAAGAAATACTCAGGAAGAGATTGAACACAAAGCTAGGCACACTAGCCTTCTTTCATGTGGTAGACAGTCCTACTGTGGGTACTTCAGAGAAACATCTCTGTGGTTTTTAATATATCTTAATATTAATTAATATTAATTATTACTAAACTTAAAACTTTGACACCTACAAGTGAGAACTTAGAGTTCTAGGAGACCAAATTCAATTCAATAAGTAGAAGCTCCAAAAAGAAATTTTTTTTACTTAATATCCTATATAATAAAAGGCTAATATGCAAATCAACCAAATGACAGAACCACCAGTCACTATGATGTGCACTGACCAGCAGGGGGCAGACACTCAATGCAGGAGCTGCCCCCTGGTAGTCAGTGCAATCCCACAGGGGGAGTGCCACTCAGCCAAGAAGTCATGGCTGGCCAGTGCAGCGGTGGTGGCAGGAGCCTCTCCCACCTCCACAGCAGCACTAAGGATGTCCAACTGACCAACTTGGCCTGCTCATAAGTCGGACATCCCCCGAGGGCTCCCAGACTGTGAGAGGGCACAGGCCAGGCTGAGGGACCCACCCACCCCCGAATGCACAAATTTCATGCACCTGGCCTATAGTTAAAAATAATTTTCTGTATTTGACTCAGTGGAAAAGGGATTGGGCTGCTTTGTCAAGTAGTGAGTGCCCCTGACACTGGATGTGTTCAAGGAAAGACTACACTTGATCTTAGCCAAAAGGCCGAGAAGCGATATCAAGGAAAGACTGAATAATTACCTGTCACTCATGTAGCAGAGTCCTGCTTTGAGTGACTGAAATTTTTATACCTCTGAGAGTCTGTATTCCCAGTAGTTTCTTACATGTATATCAGCATATTAAGATCTATTCTATTTCCCCCTCCTACCACATATTGTAATATTTTTATTCCATGTTCTTGGTAACTTGTAACTTTCTACATCATTGAAAAATCTACCCAGAAAGATTATTGTATGGATTTTTTTATGACAGCTGTATCTCCAGCCATCTAGAACTCTAGGGGTTATAGTCATTTGTTAGTAACTTCATCTTGGACCCAAGCTACTGCCCTTCTCTTATATACCTGGGATAGCCTCTCTTATTAGGTTGCTTGTGGTTTCTGCTTCCCGTTCTTCAGTTAATGTACTGCACACCATAAATAAAGTTTCTTGCTACTTCCCCCAACTTGTTTTTCTTTCTCGGTCAGAAAGTTATGAGTTTTCTCACTCTGAAGGAACACACAGTGCTATTGTTGCTATTATTGAAATAAAGGCCTTTTACTTAAAAAAAAAATTAAATCCTTTAAACTCAGGACAGCTAGCCTGAGTACTATTTACAGTGAAACAGCCCTGTGGGCTGGTGCTTATCCTGCCCTCTGTTTCAGTTTTCTCAGTTGCTGGAAGAGAAGAATACCCTTTCGATTCAGCTGTGCAACACCAGTCAGACTCTCCGTGAGAACCAGCAGCACTACAGCAACCTCTTCAGTCATTGTGCAGTCTTGGAGAAGCAGGTCCAAGTGCTGCAGGCGGTGAGTAAGGAGGAGTTGAGACGCTGGGAAAAGTGTTATGAAACATGTCAATGAGAAAATAAATGGGCAGCATTAACAAGGCTGTTGTGTGCAGGCTGAAGGTTAATTAGGTGTGATGGGAGAAAGAGAGAAGAAGGGAATTATCAAATGGGAATAAGTTGTAGAAAGAGGGATTAAAAGAAAAAAGATGAGTGAGGTGGTGGGAGATAAATCAAAAAGGTGAGCAGAAAACAGTGATGATTGAGGCTTTTATAATTCTGAATCTAGGAAAGTGTATATATATATATATATATATATATATATATATATATATATATATATATATATATATATATATATCTTTATTGATTTTTTTTACAGAGAGGGAGAGGGATAGAAAGTTAGAAACATTGATGAGAGAGAAAGATGGATCATCTGCCTCCTGCACACCCCCTACTGCGTATGTGCCTGCAAACCAGGGTACATGCCCTTGACCAGAATTGAACCTGGGACCCTTGAATCCATAGGCTGCGCTCTATCCACTGAGCCAAACCAGTCAGGGTGCAACTAGGAAAGTTTTTATTTTGCTTCAAGAAATAAATCTGTCGGGATATTTGGACCTAAGGAGCAAAACAGGCAGAACTACTGGCCAGAGTGGCTCAGTGGTTGAGCATTGATCGTGAACCAGAAGGTCACGGTTCAATTCCTGGTCAGGCCACAAGCCCGGGTAACAGGTTTGATTCTCAGTGTGGGGTGTGCAGGAGTCAGTTGATCAATGATTCTCTTTCATCATTGATGTTTCTATCTCTCTCTTTCTTTCCCTTCCTCTCTGAAATCAGTACAAATATATGTTTTTAAAAAATAGGCAGAGCTGTTGGGTTAGTGGACAGCCGTTCATTGTTGAAGTTGGAGGAGATTGAAAATCATTATGGAGATAAATAGGGCATAGCAGGAGAACAGGTTTGGGAGGGATTGTTGAGCAAGGGAAGGATCAGAGTAGCTTCTGGAAAATCCGTGAGCCTCCACTGGAAGAAAGCAGATTCAGTGTTAAACCTTTAAAGGTTAAAGAGAGATTCAAGAATGGGAATCTGGAATAAAATTAATGAGAGTGTATGTAGGAGATTAATGTAGTAGAGCTGAAGATTCTCACTTCTAAATCTGTTCTTGAAGAGAATTAAAAACAGAGGTATTCCTCTCCAACATTTCTTGTTCTCTTTGATGCCCAGTGAGCTCTCCTTTTGCCCAACTACAGTTTCTTAAGCACTTTCATCACTGCATTGCTAAGCTTACTCTTCTTCTAGGGGCCATCGAGTTTGGACGTTGCTCCAGGAGCTCCCCAGGAGAAGAATGGGGCTCACAGGAAGAGTGATCCTGAAGAACCGAGGCAGCCACAGCTAAGGTAGGGAGGCAGCTCTCACCCCTGCAGCATGCGTTACATACACAGAAACTGGACAGCCATCTAGATTGTATGCATCTGATATATCATCCTATCTTATTGGCCTCACAGAATTGATGTGAGGATTAAATAGTAATAATTCTAACTAACAAATTATGAAAAGTTTGTAAAGCAAAAACAGTAGCACCATCACATATACACCCCCACACACACACACTAATTCTGTGGTATTCAAATGAAAGCTATTCAGCAAGTCCCTAAAATCTCTTAAGATATTGTCTGCATCTTTATTTAATCACTCTAAATCTATGCTTTTAACTCTAAATATATGCTTTTAATGTCTTATTTGTGTTTGAACAAGCTTCTATAAATTTTACTGCTTTATAACTTTATGAAAACTTGGAATCCCTTGCATCAGCAACTGGGTTCTGCATCTAGTGATGCTGTTGGTTTTCCTTTCGTCCTGAAGCCTTTTGGAAGCCCAAAAGCAGCTGAGCAGCACTAAACAGGAGGTGAACGAATTGAGGAAGCTGCTGGAAGAAGAACGAGACCAAAAAGTGGCTGCTGAGACTGCCCTCTCCATGGCCGAGGAGCAGATCAGACGGTAAAGGGCTGAGGGAGATACCTGTTTTCGCCTCTGGTTCTTTCTGATCACACTTGTGCACATTCCAGCTCTGGACTGGGGAATACCTGGATGTCATCCTCATCTCGAGGCGGGTGCTCAGGGACTTTAAGGTCATTGTAGTCATGTGAGAACACTGTTCTTTTGGAATCTAGGAGGCCTGCACTTTCCAAAGCATTTGTTCTTAGAGAATAATAATAATAATATCATCTACCACTTATTGACAGCTTATTTTGTGTGGGGTGAAATAGGTATCCTTTATGTCCTAACAATAACTAGATGAGATAGGTCTAAGATTCTTTAAAGAGCCAGTGAAAAGGCAACTCCATTCTTTATTTGAGATCAGAATCAATTGAATTTTTTTTTATAAAGATTAAAATATATGGGAGATTAAGAAACCACTTTATAAGGCTGAAATAAAAGACTAGCTTTTGTTTGTTAGCAAATGTACTTCCTAACCCTGAACTTCTCCTCCCAGTCCCAGGCAGTGACGGGCCAGGTAGACTTTCCTTGCAGAAGAACCCCCCCTTGTAGAAGTAGAACATGACAGCACGACGCACTTCTTGTGAGACGTTTGCGCCAAGTGATTTGCAAGGACAGCTGTGTATCCCGGTTTCCTATTCCCAGTCACCAGTGAAGAGAATCAGTGTGCCGGAGAGAGTAGAGTGGCTGCGCTTACTTTGAGTGTCCCTTTCCATGGAAAGAAACATAAAAGCAGACACTTTATTATAAATAGGGGGGTAGGGGGAGCCACCTACATATATTGCCTCTTCCGTCAGAGTGGCATTTGTGATATTAATGGCTTGCAAAGTTTAGGTGGCAGAGGTGGCAGCCCCAGTGAACAGGTCTTATTTGAGATACCTTTCTTTCCCATCTAGCACATTCACAGCTTCTTAATTTTCATCACTCATTTGGGCCTTGGTGTGCCACCTTGAGAGTTGTCTCTTGAGGGATGCCACACGGCCATTCTGTCTCTGCGGGGCATTTTCAGGCCTGTGCTCCCATGGCTGTTTCTCTGCCACTTGTTATGGACTTGCTTAGATCTGTGAAACTCGTGCCTCTGGTACTCCTGCGTATTTTCCGGTCACCTGGTAAATTCTGTAACAGTTGTTTAGGGATAAGTGTGTGTGTTGAATTCGCTCTACCTCTCACTGGCTGTGCCACCATGGGCAAGTAATTTTACCTCTTCAAGCCTTACTTTGAAGGAAGTCACACCAGCCTCAAAACCAGAAGATTAAATGGATATAAAGCTCTCAGTCCAGCATCTGATAGGCAGTTAATTTCTGGTAGTTTATCACCTTTACTGTCTGCCTGGACACCCTTGCATGGGGATAGGGGTGTGAGAGCAGCCTTTGCTGCAAGTCCCTTGTGCTGCATCATTGGCAAGATGACTGGGACGACTTCTTATTGATTTTTTACAGAGAGGAAGGGAGAGAGATAGAGAGCCAGAAACGTCGATGAGAGAGAAACATCAACCAGCTGCCTCTTGCACACCCCCTACTGGGGATGTGCCCGCAACCAATGTACATGCCCCTACCAGAATCGAGCCTGGGACCTTTCAGTCCGCAGACCGACGCTCTACCACTGAGCCAAACCGGTTTCGGCTGGGACGACTTCTGATCACCTCACTTGCTATGAACCAATGCCATGCTTCTTTTTCCCCAACGCAGGCTGGAGCACAGCGAATGGGACTCGGCCCGTACTCCTATTATCGGCTCCTGTGGCACGCAGGAGCAGGCAGTGCTAATAGACCTCCCAGGCAACAGCTGTCAAAGGGTAAGAAGGGAAGAAGGATACAGAGGGAGCACTGTCCCGTACTACAGGGCCGCTGTGTTGAGCAGGGGATCAAGGAGAAGGAAAGTGCAATTCCAGGCACTGATCAGCTGATGGGGCTAAGACTGGAAGAATAGGGAAGGCTGGAGGAATCTGGTGGAATTTGCCTGTTTGTTTACCTTCAGGAGACTTTTTCTCAGAATATCTCTTTTTTGGGGAGATTGGGGAAGGAAAAGGGACACATCTCTACAGGGTAAAACTCTCTGACTTTCTAATTTTTCTTTCAGTCACGGAGCGGTGCTGGATGGAAGCGGGTCCTACGTTCGCTCTTTTATTCCCGGACCCGTGTGCCTCTGCTGGCTGCCATCTACTTTTTGATGGTTCATGTCCTACTCATTTTATGTTTCACGGGCCATTTATAAACTTCATTCTCACCTTCTGGAACACTACTTTTGGAATTTGGAATCCCCTCACCTCTAACATCAAAACCATCAGTTCCAGTGGAATAGTCATCTTCCCACTTATTACAGGTCCTCTCCCCAAGTCTCCACAGAAAGTGCCTGCAAAAACAGAAGTGGATGGAGCACAGGTCAGAGCAGCAGGAACCATCGAGTCTGCCTTTTTCTACTGCCCACGGCCAGAACATCTTGGCATATCTGAGGAGGCCCCACATCTGGTTGCTGGGCTTAACATTTTTTCAGATCCTGTCAGGCCTTCATCTCTTACGAAAGATGCTGAGGAATGTTTTCCAGGAGGGTGACTCCAATAAACTTAATTATCTGAAGTCCGGTATCATTCATTTCTCCTGCTTCAGGGGGAAGGTGTATCCGCCCTAATAAGTTCTGGGGAGCATAACCCCAGAGATATCTGACTAAGTCAGGTCTCCTGGGTGGAAGCTGATGGGTTTTAGCTGTTCGATTGCAGGGAAGGACATCTTCTCTGGCTGTCTCAGACATCATTGGAGTAAGATGTAATGATAGGATCCCATTGCTGATGCCCTCTACCACATGTGTACCAAGGTACTGAGTGGCCCGCGCCTTTCCTTTCACTGAAAGGCAGGGAGAACTGATTATAGACAGCGGGTTCAGATGCTTCTCATTCTGTGTTACCTGGATATGCCTCGAATGTGGGCCCTACGACAGAAACTAGGAGCCAGTCCTAGGTGAGGCACAGGCTCTCAACCAGGGAGATCTGGCTGCTCTGGAGACCACTCCTACTTTGCTGTTGGTAACGGTTATTCTATTTTTTTAACTTCATATTCATCTGCCCTCTGTGGTAACAGAGCTAAGGAAAATGGAGGGAGACTATAGAGAAGACCGAATATTTAAATCTAGGCCTGAGAATGACAGCAGGATCAAATTTCCTTTGTGCCTCCTCCCCAACCCTCAAAACCTACCTGTTGATTATTTTCTCACTGTACACATGTCTGCCTGACTTGATCTCACCACCCAAAGAATAGAAAAAACTGGTGAACTGACTGATCTGTTCTAATCATCTGTTCTGTAGTGACCATATCTTGGTCACCCCAACCAGAAACTTTCCTGAATAAATGTAAAATAATAAAATTATTTTCAGAATGAAAAACTGGTGGTGGTGTGTACTTGTGTTTGCATGTTAAGGGGAAGAGATGTAGGAGGGGGTAGGCAGGAATGGATACAGGGGCAGAAGGCTCTACATATTTCAGTTTCCTTCTCACTGACTAACATCAGGAATGGTTACATGTGTCCTTCCAGCTTAACCACTAGACTGCAGCCAGGGTAATGAAGTATCATAGACTGAGGAAATTTCATCCAAATACTGAACCAAACAAGCTGGGCCTTAAGGCATGAGATTCATGCAGGTTTACACCTGGTCCTGGGAGAACTCTTACCTGTTGCATATAGAAAATACCTAGGGGAGCCGAAACCAGTTTGGCTCAGTGGATAGAGCGTTGGCCTGTGGACTGAAGGTTCCCAGGTTCGATTCCGGGCAAAGGCATGTACCTTGGTTGCGGGCACATCCCCGGTAGGGGGTGTGCAAGAGGCAGCTGATCGATGTTTCTCTCTCATCGATGTTTCTAATTATCTATCCCTCTCTCTTTCTCTCTGTAAAAAATCAATAAAATATATTTTTTTAAAAGAAAAAATACCTAGGGGGTCCCTCTGGGTGGGAGTGGGAGAAGGAAAGTCTAAGGCATAGCGGGATAGGCATTATTAGGTTTTTAAGCTGTTGCTTTAAAAAAGCTAACACTTTCTTAAGGTATAATCATTGAATCAAGTCAATCTGTCTTCAAAGCCCATGCTGTTTCTATGTGCAATAACTCACTGCCTCTCATTGGGAGTGGGTTTGGGACATTTGCTAAGTAGAGATGAGAATTCTTGGTGTCATCTCTAGTTACATGTTATAGTTTCTCCAAAAAAGCACCTGGATGGTGTATCACAGCATCTGGTTGGATCATTCACATTTTCAATGCTGAACTATGATTCAGAATATCTACAACTTTACTCTTCCTTAAAATAATTGCAGTGCTGCCACAATAAATAGGTCATGAAGTAAGAGAATTCAATAAATTAAAGCTCCCCTCCAGGCTTAGAATTCTTAGATTTGGAAGTGACTAGAGCCTTAACTTATTTCAAGTACAGTGGTGCCTCACACAACGAACTTAATTCGTTCCAGGAGCAAGCTTGTTATGCGAAAAGTTCGTTATGTGAAACGCGTTTTCCCATAACAATACATGTTAAAAAAAATAATTCGTTCTGTAGCATAAAATATGCTAAGATGACATAAAAAAAATATGCTAAGATGACATATTTTTATTTAGATACATCTAAAAACATAATTTTTTTAAAAAAAAAACACACATTTTTTTAATTTTAAGACAGACTAAGTAGAGTCTACCGAATCTTGCACATCTTCATCCATTTTCTGCTTTTTGGCCGATGGTTTCATGAAAAACCTGTCCAAAGTTCGCTGTGCGAGGCGTTCGTTATGCGAGGCACCACTTTACAGAAATTCCCTTCTTTCTATCTTAGACTAGTTTCATTCAGTCTCTGCTTGAAGCCAGTGGAGAGCTCATGACTGAGCAAATCAGGTCCCAACTCCACCTCAGTCAAGATTAATAGTGGCTTGCTGGCCTGTGTGCTCAGTTGGTTAAGCATCCTTGCCCCATGAACCAGGAGATTATGGTTCCATTCCCGTTCAGGGCACCTTCCCGGAATACCCAGGTTGTGGGCTTGATCCCCAAAGTGGGGGGTGGGAGGGGCATGTGGATGCTGCCAATCAATGTTTCTCATCGATGTTTCTATCTTTCCCTCTCTCTAAAATCAATAATAATAATAAAAAAAAGTATTTAAAAGAGAAGATTAAGAGAGGCTAGGTCAGATAAAATGACAAAACCCCTAAATTTCAGTAGCTAAATCAACAAAGGGTTATTTTCTAGTCAAAGACTCCAAGTCCCTCACACAATAGATTGACTGTTATTCTCAGATGGGGACCCTCTCTCCCACTGAGAATGGACCCACTCTGGAGAATTTGCAGGTGCTGGGCACTGGGCAAAAGGATGGCAAAGCTTACTCTGGTCTTAAAGTCTCCACCAGAAAATGATGTATTTCATTACACTTCACTGGCCAAAACAAGTCACCTGAGCAAGTCTGATTTCAAGAAGGAAGGGAGGGCCCAGCTGGCATGGCTCAGAAGTTGAGTGTCGACCCATAAACCAGGAGGTCACAGTTTGATTCCCAGTCAGAGCATATTCCTGGGTTGCGGACTTGATCCCCAGTGTGGGACATGCAGGAAGCGATCAATAACTCTTTCTCCTCATTGATGTCCCTCTCCCTTCCTCTCTGAAATTAATTAAAAAAATATTTTTTAAACAAAGGGAGGGGCAACCAATCTTGATGAAGAGTAGTACAGAATGCGACAGATATCCCATCATCTGCTACCACCCACTTCTTTCAGACTTCTTCCTGCTGTGTGGAACCAAATCTCCCTACCCGTTAGCTCAGACTCCTCACTGTACTCCAAACAATCTGAATTTTTCTCCATGTATTAACTTTCCCCTGTGACATTTCCTTCCATTATTTAGTTTATCACTATTTATTTGAACACCTACTATATGCAATGTGGGCAATGTGCTGTAGATAATGTAAAATTTGAGTTTCTATTTAAACCTTACCCTGCAAGATCCTTTTTCCCATTAAGCCTTTCTTGACTACATCAGCCAATACCACACAGTTTACATTCCTTTACCATAACACATGCAACTGCCCACCTATTTAAGACACAAGTGCTGCTATACAGCATTCTGTTATGTGTTTTTTGGTTGAATTTTTGCTTTCCTGATCTGACTGGATATATAAACTCAAGAGTAAGAGCATTTTTTTTTAAACTTCCCCATGACCTCCAAAACCTTGCAAAAGACTAGGCATAGAAGCATTTAGACTTTTTTTAAGTGCTTAAGCAGAAGTAAGTGACTCAAACTTCAGGAAGTAGCTGCGAGGACACGGTGGCAGGAAATGACAGAGAACCTGAACACGGAACTGAAGCAGCAGCTCATTTTCTTGCTCTGAAGAGGCAACAGCCAGAGAGGGAGCCAAGGGTGGACTGAGGAGCTGGGAGCCCCGAGCAGCGCTCACACTGTTGAAGGTGGGTCCTCTGAGCAGTGGGAAACTAAGGGAGCACCGGGCGAGGGCTGAGGTGAGAGGAGCTACCTGGCTCTTGGTCCTTCTGAGAGAGAGAAAGTCACTGCCAGTAAGCTTTTCACCTTTTATGGCCAGAAGGCCTGGGTGGGAGTGGTTGTGGATAATGAGCATCTGGGAAAAGAAATGGAAGTGGTGTCCTGAAAACAAGGGAACATGATTCGAAACCATCATTCCAAGACCCCTGGTTGACAGTTTACAGCCCTCTCTTAAAGCCGGTTGCTCTGAGGCACTGAGTGGGAGGAGGACTACAGGATGTGAAGACAAAAAGTCTCTGCTCTCGGACAGCCTATGATTTATCAGGGAGCCACAATCCACATAAAGGGCATTATAACAGATCAGAAAGTAGATGCTCATGTACACCAGTGCTGAGAACCAGGTGCTGATGGAGGTAGATGGCATGATGGTGCGAATAGGGCTAGCTTCTGTGACTGCATGATCACAGAATGCCAGAGATGGAGGGGACTTGATAGATTAGCTAGGTTAGCCTCTTTGCTTATTTTTTCATTAGGGAAAAATGAGCTGACATTCAATGATTTACGAAATTGTTGAAGTTAATTTTTGTAAATTCCTGATACCTGGTGGATAAGTACAATACATACTCTGTGTTGATTCCCTTGCCCATGTTCCTACAGGGGCTTAGTAACAGAGCGGGGTGATCTTCGGACTCCCTGTCCATCTATTTTACTGAAGGCAGCCAATGATGAGACCCTAGACCAATGGTTCTCAACCTTCCTAATGCTGCAATCTTTTAATATAGTTGGGGGTCACCTCTTGTTGTGGTGACCCCCAACCATAAAATTGTTTTCGTTGCTACTTCATAAGTGTAATTTTGCTACTGTTATGAATCATAATGTAAATATCTATATTCTCTAATCGTCTTAGGCGACCCCTGGAAGACAGTCGTTTGACCCCCCACAGGTTGAGAACCGCTGCCCTAGACGGAACTTGAAGTTCTGAGCACCATGTCTCACCAAGTCACTCTCCGGTTTCCCACCTCTAGATAGTATGTCTGGGTGTCCCTATTGTTGGCCAGTAGCTCAAAGATATTCAGTTGTCTCTGTATCAGAAACTTTATTTTAAAAATACACGATGAAGGGAGATTTAGGGGAAAGTCAGGCCGAGGCCTCAGAGGAAGAGCAGGAAAGAACAGGATCATCAGTTTTCATCGCTTCCTTATCACTCACAAATATTTCAGAAATGTCTCCTCTCCAGTTTTTTTTGTGTGTGAAGTTCTTTTGTTGCAGAGCAGCCCGGGAGCCAGGACCTAGGTCTTGTGTCCCTGCCCTCCGCCCCCATCCATAACTGTTGCCCCACAGGGGAAGATGGAGCTGGTCTCAACAATGACTCATCCCACAGTATGCTGACTTAGTCAATACTTCTCCAGTGTCTTCTTTGCATCTCTAACCAATCTGCCACAAACTTTCCTTGGGCTGGCTGCTGGGGCATTTTTCAAAGATCAGGAACTTTCAAGGGGAAAGAGAAACCAGAGAGTCTGAAAGCCCCGACAAAGGCACTGCGGAGTCCTAGGAGTGTTGTAAGAGGGACTCCTTTAAGAAACAGTGAAGAGCATGGGGAAAAGACCCCAGTGGGATGAGGAGTCTGAGCAGGGAAGGATGGACAGGGGTCACCAGCCAGCGAGGGGTATCAGGGTTAAGAAGTCTCAGCAGCCGTCAGCGCAGGTGAGCATTGCCTGTTTCCTCTTTCCACCAAGATCCAGAGCAACTGTGCAGCTCCTCTTCGCGCACAATTGGCAGGGCCAGTGGAAACACCGGGGATGCCCAGCAGAATAACAATTTGGCACCCCTTCAAACTGGTGTTCTCTAAATAGTTCTTTATCATTTATTTAGTTAATGAAAATCTAATAACATCTACTGTTCAAATGAGGAATGTATTACATGCAATGTTGAGTCAGTTATCTTCTTTTGAAATGTAATTGAATTGTTTTTAAAAATGGAAGAATAAGCGATTTATTCCCAACAAATAATAATTCCTGTGCATTAATCAGTGTAGGAAAATCAGCCCTGCTGACCTCATGCCGCTGTTCGGTGGCTAGTCTGAATAGAGATGGAACAGCACTTGCAGCGGGGGTTGGAAAATTGCTTAATAGAGTTAAACAGGTTATAGAGTGGAGTGCAGAGATGTTCACTAATCAAGAGATGGACCAGTATATGTTTTGATAGCTTTAGAAAAAGTACATGTGGAAACCTGAGTGAAATGGTGCAATAATTCTACCGATGCTCTAGCACCCCTCAATTGATTACCACTTCAAGCCACTGCCTGGCTGGTCTCTTGGCAAATGAATGATCTCGGCAGTTTTGACACCGAGGTTATTTAGTGTTACCTACACCATAATGACTTCTCTCCTGACTCAGGGGTGCCCAGGCCATGATAGTTTAAAAAAAAACATACAAGTTTATCTCAAATTTTAAAAAAACATACAAAACACCTAGAAGTATTTTTCTAAAACTCTTATCCCTGTTGCCTCAGCTTCTATTATCTTTTAACAAAAAAAATGGCAAGAAACATTGAGCTGCTATATCATTGACTTCAGTATTCTTATTTTCCCATCTCTTGATTTTCCCCCTAATTATTTCCATCCTCTGTCTCCCTCAGATGTGGAAGTCTATAGTAGGGCATGATGTGTCTGTTTCCGTGGAGACTCAAGGTGATGACTGGGACACAGACCCTGACTTTGTGGTGAGTTTGGAAATAGCTTTGCTTGGATAATGAAAAGTAGAGGGAAGGCATTTAGGCCATTCTGTAACCTTTCAAGGGGCTTAGAAGAAGGACAGTCTGGGGCTGAGATAGACCGCACGGTGGAACTTAGTAGTAGGGCAGTTGGCTGTAATGAGTGGACTGTGTATAAAACTGATGTTGAGAATGGAAGAAGACAGGTGAGAAGGTGATAGGAGTTTGACTTTGTGATTGATGGGTTATGACAGGCTATGCTAAGGGAGCAGGTTAACCTGGGTCTCCTTTGGCCTATGAGCCAGGATTTGGGCTGGACATTTGTAGTTTGGGGGATTGAGAAGTCATAGGAGACCTAAAGGAGAAAGGGTGAGGGATGCAGTAGGAAAAGGGTTTCAGAGCTCACCAGTTTAATTTAACATGGGGGCTAGGATGTGTACACAGAGAAGCATCTGACTGAAGGAAGCAGCAGATGCAGGGGACACAGCGGTCATGTGTGTCAGCTGCATGGCCTCTCTCATTGTGGCACATCTCTTGCCATCTCTTATTGCTGAGTGCTGTCTTTTGCAGAATGACATCTCTGAGAAGGAGCAGCGGTGGGGAGCCAAGACCATCGAGGGCTCTGGACGCACAGAACATATCAAGTAGGTGCCAAATGGACTAGGGAGTGCAAAGGGGACGTGGGAAGAGCCCAAGGAAAACTCAGTCTCAGGGAGAAAGAAAAGACAGAAGGAAGTTTGTGTCCGTGAGTCCTTGTGGTTTTTTTTTCCTTGAGTCTGTCCTTGTGTACCTATGTGTGTGTCATTTTATAATTTTATTTAATATATTTCCTCTTATTCTCCCCCAACCCTATTATTTCTATTTTATTTCTAACAACTAGCTGATTCCCCAAGTAAATCTATTATAAGGAGTTCAGAAAGAAGTGGCTCAATTGTTGAAGTTTTGTCACACTATTATCTATCTATCTATCCAAATATATGTGTGTATAGGGTAATTTCAGATGAGCCAAGGTGGATTTAATAAGATATCAAGGTAAAAAAAACAAACAAACTTAGAATAAATATTGTAAACATAGGAAATCAGGTTACACATCTAGTCTGAATGAGTTTTTTTAAATAAAAATTTGTATTTGATTACTTGATAGAAGTTGGAAACTATGATAGGTGATATGAAAAAATATGTCCCTTGGAAAACCTGCTGAGTAAAACTATTTTAGTGATGGTGTTTAGGAGTCGTAAAGATTATGACCCAATATTTTACAAAAACAAAACAAAACAAAATAAAATAAACACACACACAATTCTGATACCATAAGAGAGAAGTTATTTACAGACATAACTAAGGGTTTCTGTGAGATATATTTTATATTTGGATTGAGAGATTCCATCTTCTATTCCCTGGATTATTCAGAGTAACAAGGGCTGTCTGCTTTGGAAAATATCAAAATGTCATATATTAGTAGCAAGGTAGACACAATGAACCGTATAACAGGAGCAAAATAAGAAGTAAAAATTGACAACTACATACAAAGCAGCAAAAGGAATACAGCTCTAAGCTCCATTTTAACTCCCTCCTCCAACTGTAACAACAGTGTTTTTACTTCTTTTCCCCCTAAATTTAAAAAATGTCAGGGGAAAGCCACACTATGAAAACTTGGCACATCTATACTAATAAAAAAGTAATATGCTAATTGGATGGGACATCTTCTGGATGTCCTTTGGTGGCAGGGGCCAAGATAGAGGCAGTTAGGGGCAATCAGGCCAGCGAGGGTAGGGGGGAGTTAGGGGTGATTAGGTTGGCAGGGGAGCAGTTATGGGTGATCAGGCTGGCAGAGGAGGGAAGTTAGGGGTGATCAGGCTGGCAGGGAAGCAGTTAAGGGAATCAATCCAGCAAGAAGAGGCAGTTAGGGGCAATCAGGCAGGCAAGCAGGCAAGTGGCTAGGAGCCAGCAGTCCCAGATTGCTAGAGGGATGCCTGACTGCCGATTTAGGCTAGAGGAATTGGGCCTAAATTGACAGTCAGACATCTCCTGAGAGGTCCTGGATTGGATAGGGTGCAGGCTGGGCTGAGAGACACCCCTGTCTCCCAGTGCACCAATTTCATTCACCGGGCCTCTAGTTTTTATATAATTTGATAATATTGAATTCTGTATATTGTTGTTTAATCAGACATAAATGGTTTATCATAAGTAATTATAATGAATATTATTCTTAAACCAAGCAATTCTGGCAGCAATTGAAGAGATGTAAAAAAAAATGGATCAGAGTCATGCAGAAAGCTTCTTTATGCCCTCTGTAGGCTGAACAGTCCCCCTCTCCTCCCCCACCCCCCAAAGTACCCCTTTTCTTTTCTGGGTAAAGGCCACTCAGCCCTGGTATCCTGAGAACTGTTAAGATTAGGATCCAAACTCTCCTTGTACCTTCCACCCAGTGCCTGTCTCATGCGTAATAGGAGCAGAACATTTTAAGGAAGACTCCTAATCCCTGCCCTGATCTTATGGAAAGAGCTTGAGTTCGGATTCCCAGCTCTGCCATTACCAGCAATGTGGATTTAGACATTAACCTCTCTGAATCTCAGCTTATTTGTTTATCAGATGGGGATAACAATAGCTACTCTGAAGAATTCAATGGATTAACATATATCCATGTCTAGAGCAGTACTTGGCACCTCTTAGCAGCTCAATAACGTTATTTCTCTTTTCTGTTAATATAGAATGGTTTAATCAGACAGACGTTCTTTCTAAAAACCCAACATAAACATGTAAACAGATGACAGTCTTCCTTCCTCCTAAGTGGTGTTTATGCAGACTGTTGTGTTTCACAATCCAGCACATACATAATGCTGACTGGGAGGACTAGGGAGTGCAAAGGGGAATGTGGGAAGAGCCCACATTTGTGCAGTTGTAAAATTTGGTGACCCTACATGTTCCCTTATTAGCTTCACTGGATCTGCATAAGGTAGAATAAATAGTGGCGACATTTATACAAAACCTACTCCCCTCCAATTTACCCAGGCTACCAAGGTGTAAAAGCCCAGTCTCTGCTAGTGACTAGGCAAGTGACCTTGGACAAGTCACTTCTCAGATTCTTGGTTTTCCCATTGGGATAAAAAAAAAAAAGTCCTCTAGAGGACCTCCCGGTAATAAGTCCTTTAAGATTCTCTATGGTTAGTGTGGGCTAAGCCAATCTTTAAGATCAGATTGGAGTCAATAAGGTTCTTGGGAAAGAGGGGGAAGTTGGAGAGGAGAACACTAGCTACAGAGCTGAGATGACTCAAAGCAGGAAAAGGAAGTGATTGTGGTAAGGACTAATCGTACTACCTCCCCCCACACCACGATCTTTCTTTTTTAGGTCTGCCTAAAATAAATGTAGCTCGGGGAGTGTTTGGTAATTTGGTGAATAGGTCAAGTAACCATCCCTCCCTCCTCTATTGTACAAGTCCTGGGCCAGGCAGCTCCAAGCAGCCTAATGTTTCCTAGGAGTTGCTGGTTTTCAAGGGCTATTGCCCCTTTTCTCCGTCTTCTTCTTGCCACTCTTGCCCACTCATGCTTGTATGCCTATTTATAGTCAATAGACCTCATAGACTGTCCTGGTAAACACTGATCTGCTTCTTATCACTACAGATCAGTTTTGCCCATCTTAGAATTTCATGTAATGAGAATAATATAGAACTTATTTTGTGTCTCTTTTCTTTCACTCAATATAATGTTTTTGAGGTCTATCCATAGTCTTGTGTATATCAGTCTGTTGTGCTTTATTATTGCCAAGTAGTACTCAATTGTATGGATATACCACAATTTGTTTTATTTGTTACCCTGTTGGTGGACATTTAGGTTGTTGACAGTTTAGGGCTATGACAAATAAAGCTGTCATGAACGTTTGGGTTTAGATCTTTTTGATGACATATACTTTTATTTCTCTTGAGCAATACCTATCAGCAGAATTGCTGATTCATATGTTAAGTGTGTGTTTAAAGCAACTAACAAATTATTTTCTGATAGCACCTTTGCAATTTTTCATTCCTACCAATACTGCATGGTTGTTAAGAGTTTCACATTCTTATCTACACTCATGTGCCTAGGTGATAATTTGAATTTGAATTTTTCTGATGATTAATTTTATTGAGCTTCTTTTTATGTGCCATTCATGTATCTTCATATCTTCCTTTTGATGTCTGTTCAAATCTTTTCTTCACTTTCAAAGAGGGTTGTTTTTATTCTGATTGAGTTTTAATAGTTATTTATATATTCTAAATACAAGTATCAATATTTTGTGAGATATGTGTTGTGCAAATATTTAGCTCAGAGTATAATTCACTTTTTCATTTTATTAATGGCATCTTTTGAAGATCAGAAGTTATTCTGGTAGAGTCTAAATCATAAATTTGCCTGGTTAATTCTCTATGTGCCTAAGACATTTTTGCCTACCTCAAAGTTGTGAAAATTTTCTTCTAAAATATTTATAATTTTAGCTTTTACATTTAAGTCTATGACCAAATTAGTTTTTGTATACAGTGTGAGGCAAAGATTAAGGTTTATTTTTGCATATGGATAGTTCATTATTCCAACACCATTAAAAAACTATTCTTTCCTCATTGATTTTCCTGGCATCTTTGGCCATATACATGCAGGTCTATTTCTAGATTATATATATATATATATATATATATATATATATATATATATATATATATGCCTTCCCTGTCCCATACAATACTGATTATTGTATTGACAGGTCATAAAATCAAATAGTCCTCCAATTTTCCTCTCCTTTAGAATAATAATAATTTTACTATTCCAGGACTTTACATTTCCACATACATTTTAGAGTAAGCTTATCAATTCTTACAAATATGCCTGAGGTGTTTTGATTGGGATTGCATTGAACCTGTAGATCATTTTGGAAAGAACTGACATATTGAGTTTTCCAATTCATGAATGTGAGCTATCTCTCCATTTATTTAAGTCTTTAATTTTTTCAGAAATGTTTTTGTGTGTTCAGGTCTTGTATATGTTTTGTTAAATTTATGCTAAAATGTTTTATGTTATTTCATGTGATGGTAAGTTGCATTTACTTTTAACTTTTAATTTCCAATGTCTGTGGCTAGTATGTATGTCTAAATAAAATTGATTTTGATAGTTACCTTGTATCCTGTGACCTTGCCAAATGGACTTAATGGTTCTAGTAGCACCCTTTTTCAGTAGATTCTTTAGGATGTTCTACATCTGTGATTATATTGTTTGTGAATATAATTTTATAGTCTGAGTTACTCATCTTTGTGCTTTAACTTTTTAATAAAAGCAAGATCTGTTCCTTTTCTTAGCTCATTTTTGAGGCCCTAAATTTCACTGGTTCCCATAAATTTCATTGCTTTATCAATTCCAAGGTATTTTAAAACTTAAAATAGGCATCTGAGAGTTAATGTGTCAAAAGTTTCATAAGTAATGCCCCTGAGCACATTGAATTCTAATTTTTTGTTTTCTTCTCTACTACTTCCACCTGACCACAATCTCTGTACATTAATCATCTTGGTGTCCTCGGGGCCTAACAGTGTCTCACACTCAAAATTTTAATTAAAATTTAACTAATATTTATTAAATGAAGGAATGATATAACTAATACCTACTTAAAGTGGCTTCAGCTATATTCTAAAGAATTTGATAATCTGGTCTTCTTTGACCCCATCATTTTCATTTAAATTATATTGTCTGTTGGCATGATCCTCTGAGTAGCCTTGCTGTCATCCATTAGGTGATATATATGAATCTCATTTTTTAATTCCTTTTAAAAACTTTTTTCAACCATAATATCATTATGACCCATGCAGCAATCATTGGACTCATTAAAACATTGCAGACTTTTCCCATTTAAAAGTAATATTTAGCTCCATTTTCTTTGTTCTTCATCTGAGTAGTTTGGTTGGGAAGTATCAGTCGTTTACGTGTTCTTGGAACCAATGTTTGACATAGACATTTCTAAAGTGTTGGTGTTGTTGAGCTAGCAACACAGGATCTCTGCCTTCGCTGCTGCCAGAGGGTTTAGGGCAGGCACGGGAACAGAGGGTTCTTCCAGCGCTTAGTTTAATTTCATCTGGCTCAAAGCCAGCTTTCTAAAATTAACCGTGACTGAAACTGAGCAGGCTTTTCAAAAAGACTTTTGATGGCCTTATACTACAAGGCCACCAGATGGATCTATTCTTCCACGAGAGAGGAGACTCTGCTGTGAAATGGCCACTGTACTGGTGGTAACCAATGCATTCTGGTTTTCCTGAGTGATTGACGTTCCAGTGACATCACTAGGTCAATTCCCTAAGAGTTCATTTCTTGCTGTAGGAAGTCAGTTATTTTATTTAGGGTTCTCTTGCCTAAATGTTTCTAAGAATCCCCAGGGGCCTTTAGATGTGTCCAAGTATCAGTCCTGATGGTCACGTATTGGTGCTAGTGCTGAGCTACTACCTCATATCCCCAGACCAAATAGCTATGCAGAGGTGCTCTCTCCCCTATGGTAAAGGTGGAAGTGAAGTAAGGAGAATGCCTCCTTTTGGAGTTACATTCTCTTAGTGATAGAGGTGTCCCAAATCAATGTTATTTGAGCCTCAGTGTTGCAACAATTAGTGATAATAGTGAATTTTACTAGTTTTTATTAGGTTTTTTTGTTTGTTTGTTTTCTTATGAATTATCAGATTTAGGAATGAGGGTGAAGGACATTTGTTTCTTACAAGAAAATACAAAAAATGCTTAATATGTAGATAAATTTCCCAATGCTACATTTTCATAACCATATTTTTAAATGACTTCCTAGATGCTATTGAAAGATAATAATGCAATTTAATTAAATATTCTTCAGTTACTGCCATATAATTTATTTGTGGTTTCTTGCTTTACTACATACAATGTTTCAGTGAATATCATGAGACATTAAACATTTCCATATTTAAAATTATTTCCTTAAGGTAGACTTTCAAGACTAGATTGTATGGGTAAACCTTACATGAATATTTTTGTGCTTCTTAAGATAGAGTACCTAATTGCTAGAAAGTGAATTAATTCAGAGAGGAAAATAATTCCCCAGCTGCTAGAATATAGATATCGATTCCTGGTCAAGGGCATGAACTTGGATTGCAGGTTTGATGCCCAGTCCCAGTCAGGGCATATGTGGAAGGCAACCAATCGATGTGTCTCTCTCACATCAATGTTTCTCTCTTTCTCTGCCTTCCCCCCTCCCTTTCACTCTCTCTTAAAATCAATGGAAAAAATATCCTGGGGTAAGGTTTAACAACAACAACAACAACAAAAATTGGACTAAATATCAGCAGGTTATTTAGTGAGCAAAATTACAGACAGAAAAAACTGTTGGCTTATGGAAAGCTTAAATCAGTATGGTATGCAGCCACACTAATCTCTTACTCCCAGACCCAACTCTGGTATACACTGGGAACAGGTTATTGCTAAAAATAAACAGGTCATACCTGAAGATTTCCATTTTTCAGGGAGGAGGGTTTGTTGGCTTCCCTGTGCGATACATGTCTCTGTCATGTGGTTACTTTCAGCATCCACCAGCTGAGGAACAAAGTGTCGGAGGAGCATGATACTCTCAAGAAGAAGGAGTTGGAATCCGGGCCCAAAGCATCCCATGGCTATGGAGGTCGGTTTGGTGTAGAAAGAGACCGAATGGACAAGGTGAGCTGAAAGGGAGATATTTGCATTTTTTTTTTAAAAAAGATTCATTCATTATGTTGTTTCACTTGTTATTTGTATTTTTCCCCCCCTGTATAACACATAAATTGTAGACAGCAAAAAGTGGAAGCCAAGAATTGAGAAGGGCTGGCCATTGTAGGACCAGCTACACTGTAACTCCTAGCCTGAGGGGACAGGGAACACAAGTCAAGCAGGGAAAAATATGTTTCAAAATAAAGTACTACTTTTAAATATTTGTGTTTTATATCTATATTGCAACTTCTCTTATTATTTTCTTTACTGTACATTTAGTGTTGTTATGTATATATTATATGTAATATGATGTGCACATAGGTGTGAATTTATCTAAGAGAAGCCCTCAAATATGAATAGTTTTTATTTTATCAATTAGATGCTGTAAATTTGTGATAAAAGGATGCATATATATTGAATCATATTTGCCATTGATTTTCCAAACTTCAAAGGTAGAGATATATTTCTATAAGAAACAAGCTTTACTTTCGAAGAGAAAAAAATCCAATGAAAGCCTTTAGTTCACCTTTAAGAGGTGTTTTGCTTTGTCATTGTGTGAAGTGCAGCATAGGCATTGTATTCTCCCATGAAATTCCTAACAAAAAAGCAGTCATTTATTCCTAAATTCAACAAGCAAAATTGACCTACACAGGTGTATTGCAACAATAAGTTCCCAGGAGCTTATATAGGGCAGTTCTTTACGGCAGTCTTTACTGATGTTGCTTATCCCAGCATGGGATTGGAAATATAGGGAGAAGGAGAAGAAATTTCTAATTAGAAATTTCTAATTTCTTTAGTTGAGACTCTGCAATGCCTCAATATTTGGTTTGAAGTATTACTCAGTTTCAAAATTATTAAAGCACTCTATATAATAAAAGCTTAATATGCTAAGTGTCCGGTTGTCTGGTCGGCTGTTCAACCAATCAAAGTATAATATGCTAATGATATGCTAAGGCTACTTAACAACTCACTATGACATGCACTGACCACCAGGGGGCAGATAGTTGACCAGTAGGTTAGCTTGCTGCTAGGGTCCAGTCGATCAGGACTGAGTGAGATGGGCTGGACATGCCCTGGAGCCCTCCCATGGTCCCTCCCCGGCTGGCCAACTTCCCACATCCCTCCCTGGCCCCATGCAGGAGCTGCCCCCTCATGGTTAGTGCACTCCCATAGGAGGAGTGGTGCTTAGCCAGAAGCCGGGCTCATGGCTGGCGAGTGCAGTGGTGGTGACAGGAGCCTCTCTTGCCTCAGCTGCAGGTGAGCGGTAAGGAGCGAGGGGTCCCAGACTTTGAGAGACCAGACTGCAAGAGGGATGTCTAACTGCCAGCTTAGGTGTAATCACCCCCACCCTGAGAACATTCCCCCAACTCCAGAAACATCCCCCTCCCCCCAGGAACATCCCCCAAGGGGTCCAGGACTGTTAGAGGGCATAGGCTGGGCTGAACATCCCCCGCCCCCCTGCACAATTTTCGTGCACCACACCTCTAGTCCATATATAAATATTAGAAGATACCTAACTTTTAGGACCAAATAGAAAATAAAACATTTAATGGAGTAAAAAGCATAGGGGAATAGAAAAGATTTAAGTGACATGCAATCTTGGACTAATCTCAGTATTATCTATTAGCCTCCTTTGGTAAAGAGTCAGTCATTGCTAAATATTATGGCTCAGGTGACATTTTTGAATTTTATGCTCAAACAGGAGAAAAGATTTAAAACAAAAGCACCAGGCTGTTTATGTGAATATTCAATCCTGACTTAGGCATCCAGTCAGTCTCCTTTGGTCTCTCCCCAGTAACCGCCCTCAATTCCGTTTTGATTTACAAAGCCTTTGTTTTAGCTCTCTTTTTGCTTCCGGTTTAACCACAGCTCTGTCTTCCTAGTCTCTATCCTTCTGGTTCCCAGCCTGTTCTACAGGAGTTTCCTGAATGATGGCATCTGGATGGTGTTAGAGAAGAATCAGGGTGTGTGAGGCTCCAGAAGTCACCTTGCTCTCCATCCTTGTCATCCTTGGTGCCACTAGCAGAGGCTACAAGTCTGACCCAGAATGGAATTTCCTAGATTCTTACATCCCAGCCCATCTCTGTGTCATTTTGTTTCTTATCGTCATTTTTATCTTATCACTCATTCTGCCCTTGATTTTTCTCAGAGTGCTGTGGGCCATGAGTATGTTGCCGAGGTGGAGAGGCACTCTTCTCAGACTGATGCTGCCAGAGGTTTTGGAGGCAAATACGGAGTTGAGAAGGACAGGGCAGACAAGGTAAGTAACTGTTCTCTCCGCGCACATCCAACTAGATCCTGTGGGACTTACCAACACTTCCCCTTGAATGTGGGTCTGTGGGTCTTCTGTGAGAAACAGGGCAGTGGACTCGAGGGGGGTCCAGCACGAGGTCAGCTCCTGTGACCTCCCTCAGCAAGTTCCTTGGTGCCGCTGTTGGAGGCCACACACTGAGCTGAAAGGCAGTAATTTAAGTGAGATAAGAATTCTCAAATTTTGTTGGAATAAGGAAACCCTCAAACCACTGATTTTTGTTACACCTTGTATACATGAAGAGAGAAGAGGAAAGTTCCAAAGCTCCTCTTTTTGTCAAACCTAAACACCTTATAAATACAGGGTGTCCCCCCCCCAAAATGTATACACACTTGAACAACTGATAACTCACTTAATTTTGAAACTGAACTGTATGTTAGTAAATACTGACTGTATAATCGTTCAAAATGTGTATGCATTTTGGGGGACACCCTGTATACCTATGCCTTTCAGGGAAATAGAGATGTCAGCTTAAATGTTATTACCTTGGCAGCAAATAATCAATTAAAAAATAATCAAGTGAAACAACGAATTAGGGTTACCATGTCTTTAGAAGGTAAAGGTTACTTTTAAGAAGACGTAGCACCAAATCGCTGAAGTCCTGGTGCTTAAAGATTGCTTTGTACAAAACAAATTAAAAAAAAAAAAAAAGTAGTTTTAAAGAGAGGAAAAAAAGGACAGTATGATTACAGATGACAGAGTAGTCACAAGAGTGCAGTTGATAACTCATTGATGTTGTCAGTTTCACTCCTTAGCAGATCAGATTCCTTGGTCTTGCACTGTGGTGGGTTCAGAATAGTGTTTCCCCTGTGGCTACACCAAGAAGACATCTCCTCAAAGCTAGCGGAGATTCCCTTTTAGCCTTCAGTTTGTTTACTTGGTGGGCCCGAATCCTTAAAGCTAAGTGTTAGATGTTATTTTACTGTAGGTGGAGAAAACACCAGAAAAGTTAAAAGCATACTATAAAGGAAAGAAAATATGCAGAGGGCGCTATTTTAAGGCAGTAATGGAATATAGGGCATGTCATGGTCTCCTCTAATCAGGTTGGAGTTTTTCTTCCATCTTGGCCTCTTCCTAACATTTCATTTTTCATCTTGTGCCTCACCGCCACAAATTGAATCCCCTAAACAATCAGTGTGTCATGTAAATTAAGTAGTAATACATACTATTAGCTCTAAGATGCAAAATCTAGACTCAGAGGCCCATAGTTACTGAACCATGATGTTAGTTGTTGGTCAATACTTATTTACTTACTAGAGGACCAATGCACAAAATTAGTGCAAGGGTAGGCCTTCCTTTCCCCAGCTGCTGGCAGCTGGCCCCAGCTCCTGCTCACAGCTGCCTTGGCCTGGCACTGCCTGCATCCACTGACACCCCTGCTTCCTTCTGCATTGATCGCTGTGCCGGCTGGTGCCCTGGGCCTCCCTCTGCAAGGCAATCATGCAATCAAGCAATGCCCCCCCCCCCCCCCCCCCCCGCCAAACCAATCGCATCACACCCACCTTGGTGACCTGGCACCAGTTTGCCTCCTAGTGTGGTCATCCTGACGGCCATTCAGTCAATGTGCATATAACACTTTTATTATTATAGACATCCAGTCCCAGGAGCAGCTAGGATCCAGACTCTCCTGATTGCCTCTCATCCCACCAAAATCCATATCTCTGTGTAAGGAAAGAAAAGAGGCACAGCATAATTAATTAGAAATAGGATGCTACCTATTCTATAGTGCTTTATAGTTTTCAAAGCACTATTATCTCATTTTACTGTCATGAGAGTTAGGAAGAAAAGCACTAATTTACTGAGTAACCCAGTGAAAACACTTGCCATACCTTGCCCCATTTAGTTCTTACAATATCCCAGAAGAAGAGGGATGATTTCATCCATTTTACAATTGAGGCTAATGAAACAGGTATATCTATTTTCATTTTATATTTGAAGAGACTGAGGCTCAATTATGAAAGGACATGTGTAAAGTTCAACTCTAAGTAGAGGAGGTGGGATTTGAATCTAGAACTGCCTGTGACCAGAGTCCATGCTCACTGATTTGTAGCACGCTGCCTCTACACCAGTATGTCAGTACTATTTCTACATTAAACCCCCATACACAGGCGTGAGCCCCTATAAATGCACCTCTGGGCTGAGCTGGGAGCAAAGGTAAGTGAGAGAGGGGAAGCAATGTCAGCTCGGACTCTAACCAATTCTCTCTCCTTTTCTTTGTAGTCAGCAGTTGGCTTTGATTACAAAGGAGAAGTGGAGAAACACACATCTCAGAAAGGCAAGGACCCTGCTATTTTGCTCAGACTTCAAATACTATAGCTGTCATCAACTCCTTTTTCGTTCCAAAACTCAATTCCTATTTCATTTATTTTAAAATTGAACTGTGTACTTGCTTCTTCCCTTCTCCTATACCACTTTCTATGAGATTGATCAAGTTTTATTTAGTCCCTCCCTTTTCCCCTAATGGGTTAAAAATAAGGTATTCTACTTGTTTATTTTAGGAGGTTATTCTTAAATTGTAACATGCATCTCTGACTTAAATTTAAACATTATATCTTCATGTATAATATAAGATATATAGAATATTTTAATCACATCCTTTTTACATTCTACATTCTTTGTACCAGCTGGACAATTACCTGGGATATTGGTTCTGTGTGTTGATAAACCCCATAAAATTGAGTCATGATTATTACCTAGTAAATTCTTATTTAAATTGACCCACATATTTACCAATTCCCACCTCATCATTATTTGCTGTATTTCATTGTTTCCTCCTGGCTTCTTATAATTTCTTCTTGCTAAAGTACGCCCTTTGATAATTCTTTCAGTGAGTCTATGAAGGAACTCTCAGGTTTTCTCTTAAAAAATCTTTCATTTTCTTCTTCTCTTCATTATTATTTTCCATTCATCACTTTGCAGATATTATTTCATTATCTCTGGTATCTCTCATGTCATCATTTCTTTGTAAATAATATGTCTTATCTCTGTCTCCTTAAATTTTATTTTATGAAAGGTTTTTTTTTGTCTTTGATATTCTGAAATATTATAAGAAATATGTCTAGGTGTTGGATCTATTTTTATTATTTTACATGAGACATCAGTTCCTTCAACCTGCAAAGTACTCATTATGGAAAGTTCCCAGGCTTTTTAAAAATTTAATAAATCTTTATTGTTCAGATTATTACAATTGTTTCTCTCCCCCCCTCCCCCCGTAGCTCCCCTCCACCTGGTTCCTACCCCACCCTCTGCCTTTAACCCCCCCCCCCGCCCCATTTTCCTCATCTATAGGTCTACAATTTTTGACCAGTCGCTTCCCGTACCCCCCATACAGACACCCCTTCCCCCTGAGAATTATCAATCCATTTCCATTATATGCCCCTGATTCTATTATATTCACCAGTTTATTCTGTTCATCAGATTTTTTATTCACTTGATTTTTAGATTCACTTGTTGATAGATATGTACTTGTTGCTCATAATTTTTATCTTTATCCTTTTCTTCTTCTTCCTCATATTAAAGAATACCTTTCAACATTGCATACAATACTGGTTTGGTGGTGATGAACTCCTTTAGCTTTTTCTTATCTGTGAATCTCTTTATATGACCTTCAATTCTGAATGATAGCTTTGCTGGGTAGAGTACTCTTGGTTGTAGGTTCTTGTTATTCATCACTTTGAATATTTCTTGCCACTCCCATTGGCCTGCATAGTTTCTGTTGAGAAATCAGCTGACAGTCGTATGGGTGCTCCCTAGTAGGTAATTAATTGTGTTTCTCTTGTTGCTTTTAATATTCTCTCTTTGTCTTTTGCTCTTGGCATTTTAATTATGATGTGTCTCTGTGTGGTCCTCTTTGGATTCCTTTTGTTTGGGGTTCTCTGTGCTTCCTGGACTTGTAAGTCTATTTCTTTCACCAGGTAGGGGTAAGTTTTTGGTCATTATTTCTTTCAATAGGCCTTCAATATCCTGCTCTCTCTCTTCTTTTGGCATCGCAAAAATCCGGATGTTGGTATGCTTGAAGTTGTCCCAGAGGCTCCTTACACTATCTTCATATTTTCTCTTTGCTTTTCTGGTTGGGTGTTTTTTGCTTCTTTGTATTTCAAATCTTTGACTTGATTCTTGCTATCCTCTTGTCTGCTGTTAGATCTTTGTATATTATTATTATTATTATTATTATTTTAAAATATATTTTATTGAATTTTTACAGAGAGGAAGAGATAGAGATAAAGAGTTAGAAACATCTACAAGCTCCCTCTTGCACACCCCCTACTGGGAATGTGCCTGCAACCAAGGTACATGCCCTTAACCGGAATCAAACCAGGGACCTTTCAGTCTGCAGGCCAAAGCTCTATCCACTGAGCCAAACCAGTTTCAACCTCTCTATATTATTTTTTATTTTTATTTTTTATTTTTTTAAAGCAAGCAATTAGCTGTCTTTATTTTACTTATTTATTTATTATTATTTTTTTTACAGAGAGGGAGAGAGAGGGATAGAGAGTTAGAAACATCGATGAGAGAGAGACATCGATCAGTTGCCTCTTGCACAACCCCCACCAGGGATGTGCCCGCAACCAAGGTACATGCCCTTGACCTGAATCGAACCTGGGACCTTTCAGTCTGCAGGCCGAAGCTCTATCCACTGAGCCAAACCAGTTTCGGCTCTCTAAGTTATTTTTCATTTCAGTCAGTGTATGCTTAATTTCTAGTTGGTCCTTTTTCATAAACTTGAGGGTCTCACTAAATTTATCAGCCTTTTCTAGAAAATTCTTGAAAAACCTTATAACCGTGGTTTTGAACTCTATATCCAGTCATTTGCTTTCCTCCATTTCTTTCATTTGTGACATGGTTCTTTGTCTCAGCATTTTGGCTGCTTCCCTGAATTGATAGAGTGGTTTTGTGTGCTAGGTGTCCTATAGGGCCCAGTGGCCTCCGTACCTCTACCTTCCACAGCTCCTGTAAGTCTTAGTGTGTTTTTCTCTTTCCTTCTAGTTATAGAATTTCCACTCAGCCAGCCTTCCTGTGGTTCTGGATGATGTCTGTTTTGTCTTTTAGTTTTAGTTTTGAAATTATTGTGTGAGGCATCAGTTTAGGTGTTTACCTATGCCCCATGTTGGTTTCTCCTCATTTCAGGATTTTGAAACTATGTTTTTGAGAGATATTGGTCTATAGTTTTCTTCCTTGTAATATCTCTGCTGGTTTTGGTATTAGAGTAATGCTGGCCTCTTAGAATGAGTTCGAAATTATTCCCTGTGATTTTATTCTCTGAAAGAGATTGTAGAGAATTGATACATATTTTATCCCTTAAATGTTTTGGAGAATTCACCAATGAACCCATTGGGGCTGATGTTTTCTGTTTGGGAAGATTATTAATTGTTGATTCAATTTCTTTAATAAATATAGACCTACTCATAGCATATGTTTCTTCTTGTATGAGTTTTGGAAGATTGTGTCTTTCCAAGAATTGTTCTATTTCATCTAGATTTTCAAATTCATGGGCAGAGAGTTGTTCATATTATTCTTTTATTATCCTTTTAATTTCCATGGGATCTGTAGAGATGTCCCCTCTACATTTGTGATCTTATTAATTTGTATCCCCCCCTTTTTTTTATTAGCATGCCTAGAGGCTTATTGACCTTTTCAAAGAACCAGCTTTTTTTTATTCATTTTCTCTATTATTTTGCTGTTTTCAATTTTATTTATTTTTTCTCTAATTATTTTTATTTTCTTCAGCTTACTTTGAATTTAATTTGCTCTTATTTTCTAGTTTCCTAAGGTGGAAACTTAGATTATTGAATCTTACTTTTTCTTTCTTCTTTTCTAATATGCATTTAATGCTATAAGTTTTTCCTTAAGGACTGCTTTTACTGCATCTCAAAATTTTTGTTAAGTTGTCTTCTTGATGTCTCTAATTTTTCTTCTCTATTTCCATTTATTTATCTCCTGGTGCTGCATTCTGAGTAACTTCTTTGGATTTATATTAAGTTCACTAATTCTCCCTTCAGCTTGCTTTAGTGATTATTTACACTAACTACTTTTTAAAATATATTTTATTGATTTTTTACAGAGAAGAAGGGAAAGGGAGAGAGAGTTAGAAACATTGATGGGAGAGAAACATCCATCAGCCGCCTCCTGCACACCTCCCACTGGGGATGTGTCCGCAACCATGGTACATGCCCTTGATCGGAATCGAACCTGGGACCCTTCAGTCTGCAGGCCGATGCTCTATCCACTGAGCCAAACTGGTCTCAGCTACACTAACTATTAAGTATTTAACTTTCTTTCAGATATTTTCATTTATGGAAGTTCCCCTTGGTTCTCTTTTAAATCTCCTGATTCTTTTTCCATAACTGTTGCTTTCATTTTTTTTTAAAAAAAATCATTTTTATTGATTTGCAGTTTCATTTATTTATGCATTCATTGGTTGTTTCTTGTATGTGCCCTGACGAAAGAGCAAACCTGCAAACTTGGCATGATCAGGACGACACTCTAACCAACTGACCTACCTGCCTATGGCTTATTGCTTTTATTATGTCTCCCCCCACCCTCCACTTCTTTAAGCTCTTTAATTATTTAAAAAAAATATTTATTGTACAGTTTATTTTATATTGTTATATTATTTGCAGTTCTTGGGAGTGACAATTCTTCTATTTGATTATTTTATTTTCCTCATGATTATTTATTTTGTTGAGAGTTGTGATTTTTTGTGTGAATTTATTTCAGTGGGGGAGAGATATTGGTTTTATGAGAGTTTCATGGGACATGCTTTGATTAAGTTTCCCATACAGAGAAATCTTGCCTTTACTTCTGGCTGAATTGCAGAAGTCTTACTACTAGTAATAATGGACCATTTAAAATATTTTTTCATTATAAATTCAATTTAAATAGATGTAGATCTATTTAGTCTTTCTTTTCTATCTTTTTTTTTTTTTTTTTTTGTCAGTTATGATATACTAGAGGTCCGATGCATGAAATTTGTGCAAGGAGCTTGGCCCTTGCAGTCCCGGCCTCACAGCCCCAGCTTCATCTGTCATCCAGACAGTTGTTTTGCTATCCAGTCTAATTAGCATATTAGCTCTTTATTTTAAAGGATGGTGTTTTCAAGGAAGTTTTGCATTTATCTATGTTGTCAAATTTATTGACATAAATTTATTTACATTCTTTCTAACCTCTGAAATATCTGTAGTAATGTGCACACTTTCATTTCATATTATTAATCTGCCTTTTTCTCTTTTTAATTGATTATTCTTGCTATAAGTTTATCTGTTTCTTTTCTTTTCAAAGAACTAACTTTTCAAAATATATTTTTATTAAATTTATTGGGGTGACATTGGTTAATTAGATTATGTAGGTTCCAAGGGTATATTTCTATGATTCATGATCTGTATATTACACTGTGTGCCCATCACCCAAAAGCAAATCATCTTCCATCACCATATATTTGACCCCCTTTACTACTCCTACCTCCTTTCCCTCTGCTGTCTGTGTCTGTGAGTTTTTGTTTGTTTGAAAAAAACTAACATTTGACTTTTCTCATTTTCTTTATTGTTTACTTGTCTTTAAAATTGCATTAATTTCTGCTTTTATCTTTATTTTTTCTTAATTTTAAAGTGAGTTTAGTTTGTTCTTTTTCTAGCTTCTAAAGGAATAAACTCAGGTAATTGATTTTTAAGTCTTTATTTCCTGTACTAGAGGCCTGATGCATGAAATTTGTGCAAGGGGCTCAGCCCTCACAGCCTTGGCTTCGTCTGGAAGGTTGTCCAGACCGTCATTCTGCTGTTCGGTCTAATTGGCATATTAGCTCTTTATTATTTAGGATGTGAACTTGAAACCATATATAATATTTCTATCCAAATACTGCTTTTGCTGCATTTCACAATGTCATGTGGGTTTAAATTTTTTATTTTCTTTATGATTTCTTCTTTGACCCAGGAGTTATTTAGAAGTGTGTTACTCATGTTCCAAGTATTGGGGGGAATTTTCTAGATAATTTTATTATTAACATCTAATTTAATTCTATTGTGACCAGAGAATATGGCATCTACTATTTCAATCTTTTGATTGTATTAAAAACTTATGCATCAGCATATGATCTAGGTGAATGTACCAAAGTACATTTAAAAATGTATATTTTGCAGCTTGGGTTTATAGTGTTCTATAATTGTCAATTGGGTCTTGTTAGTTGATAATGTAATTTAGACCTATAATTCTAGATTCTTTTGTCTGAATTTCTGTTAATTCATGAGAGAAAGGTGTTAAAATTTTTAATTATTATAATGAATTTGTCTCTTTTTCTTCCCGCTTCTGTCAGTTTTTGCTCCATGAATTTTGATTATGTTAATAAGATTATGCCAGCTTTTATATTCCTGGTGAATTGTTCTTATTATTGTACTAGGGGCCCAGTGCACAGATTTGTGCACCAGTGGGATCCCTTGGCTTGGCCTGTAGGGATTTGGCCAAAATTGGCACTCCAACATCCCCCAAGAGGTCTTGGGTTGTGAAAGGGTGCAGGCCAAGCCAAGGGATCTCACCAGTGCAAGATTGGAGCCAGGGAGGGACTGTGGGAGGGCTTCAGGGTGTGTCCGGCTCTTCTTGCCCCATCCCGATATGACCCCAGCAGCAAGCTAAACTATGGGTTGGAGCGTCTGCCCCCTGGTGGTCAGTGAACATCAGAGTGACTGGTTGAATGGGCAGACACTTAGCATATTAGGCTTTTATTATATAGGATTATCTCTTGTATCTCTTATAATGCATTTTGTCTTCAGGTCTACTTTGCCTCATATTCATAACATCTTTTTGATACTTACTCTTTCTGTGGTATACATTTTCTTAGATAAGTATTAAAATTAATTTCTCAGCTTAGAATTCACATATAAGTAGCATACAATTAGATATTTGTGTTCCATACATTCAGGTGTGAGACTATAGTTTCCAAGTCTCTTAGGTAAATTTCCCCCCTATAGTTTGTTGCTGAACAAACTATAAGACCCCTCACCATTTCCCTGGACAAGTGAATAGAATTTTTCTGAAACTCTTTTATAGCAGTGGGCAGAGACTCACTTCCTGCTCTTCAGCCCTCTATTTATAGAAATCAGACCCTCAGATTCTAGATTCTAAACCTAAGCAATAAGTTTGGGACTTAAAACACCCTTGATTTTTCTGTGCCATCAGCTCATAAGTATCCTCATATCTACTGCTTTGGTTTAGCTATTTGTTTTTGTAGCCAGGATTCTTTTTTTGAGCTTCACTATTAACAACAACAACAACAACAACAACAACAAAATTGTTATATTTTAGCTGACAGTTCTAATTTTTTTATGGGAATAGGAAAAGGCAGACATTTTGTGTAGATATGCCTTCCCCCTCTCCTCTTTCCAGAAGCTTCTCCTTATACTCTTTATACTTTTAATACAAGAAAATTGAAATGATCTTCTCATCTTGGCATGGAAGTAAGAGAGAGAAGATATAAAGAGTGATCAAAAAACTTGCAAAAGATGGTTTAGAACACCTTTTCTCTTTAATTCACCTATATTTGAGCCCTGCTTTCTTCCCAGACCCCAGTCACCCATTCTTCTTGACTTCTCTCTTCAATGGCTCTTTCCTGTGGGCTGAGAGTGGGCTCTTATGACTGCTCCTTCCATTGCAGATTACTCTCATGGCTTTGGTGGCCGTTACGGAGTAGAAAAGGATAAACGGGACAAAGCAGCTCTGGGATACGACTACAAAGGAGAAACAGAGAAACACGAATCCCAGAGAGGTAAGTTGGAACTGGAGAGGAGGGAGGTCACAGAGCACCATAGAGCCTTAGCCCTTCCTTTCTGTTCTTATTCATTTTTAAATGTTTTTATTGACTTTTAGAGAGAGAGAGAAAGGGGGAGAGGGAAAGAAATAGAAACATCTATGAGACAGAAACATCAACATTGATCAGCTGCCTCCTGCACATTCCTACTGGAGATCAAACCTGGAACCCGGGCATATGCCCTGACTGAGAATTGAACTGGTGACCTCTTGGTGCATGAGTTGATGCTCAACCACTGAGCCACACCTGCTGGACCATCTTTCCTTTCTGGAAGCTGACACAGAGGACCTATGTTATAGAGGGGCAGATGTGCAGTGGAGGTGGTGGGTAAAAAATAATGTGTATGTGTGTGAGGGTCAGTGGAGGCAAACCAAAAGTGGTGGAGAGCAAAAGCATAAGATAAGGGACAGGACAGAAAATCGAGGCTTAGGAGAAGGGACCACTGAGAAAAGGATGAAGCAGACAGGATGGTGATGATAGGAGTGTGATTTGGCTATGATTCCTACCAGCCCCTCTGCCTCACAGAGGATAGAGAGGTCTCCTTCCTCGCTGAGATGCCTAGGGGATGGCTAGAGGGTTGTCCCTATCTTCTTCTGTTTCTTCCTTATCATTTCTCCCTTTTCTGTCACTTTGTTCTTTTTATGTTTCCCAATTCTCAGCTTTCTCTCCTCCATTCTCTCCCAACTTTCTTCTTCTTCCAATCCTTTTGCCTCTCTTCCCATCTTTGCCTCTCTCTATCCTCTGATTCTCATACTTTCTCATCCGCTTCTCTGTCTTCTGCTCTTTATCCCTCCCTACTCCCTCTTCGCACCCATTTCCAGCATTTTAACTCCTGTATGACTCTTAGACCTTTCTGTCCTGCAGATTATGCCAAGGGCTTTGGCGGTCAGTATGGAATCCAGAAGGACCGAGTGGATAAGGTAAAGTATCAGAGTATCAATGTCTTGAGAATAGTTTCCCAAACTGCCCTAGAAGTGCATGGAGAAGAGAAACAAAGCTGGAAAAAAAGGTAGAAAAAGCTAGGTGTACTGGGCTGTCCTAGTGCCCTGCACTCCCCATGGACTGCCCTCAGCACCTAATGAGCATGTCTTCTGAAGCCTGAGCTTTAACTGAGGAGAGGGAAGGGAGCCAGAGAGAGACAAAGAGACGGATAAAGATGATGTTTAAAATTTCATGATTGCTTAGCGTTCTTTAACCCATTCTGCAGTCTCTTCCCATTCCTACACCACTTCCTCTTCATGCATTACTCAGAGCATTGCTGGATTCTATGCAACTGGATTTGGAGATGTGAGATTCTAGGTATACTGCACATTAAAAAAGGGAGCTGAGCCCACCAGTTTAGAACTTCTTTTCCCTTTTCTTTGTCACAAAACAACAGTATTAGAATACCCTGTCCAACTGTTGATGATCAAATGGTTAGCATACCTCAGTGGCCTCAATCCCTAATATTGCTTTCTGAGTAGCTACCACTTCTTTACCACCACCACCACCCTCATCCCCCAACACACCTACTGTTCTTCTGCAGAGTGCTGTTGGCTTCAATGAAATGGAAGCCCCAACCACAGCTTATAAGAAGACGACACCCGTAGAGGCTGGTGAGTCTTAATTCCCTTTCTCTATGCCCCTCAGCTGCTTCTCCTTTCTCACTCTCTCTTCCCCCAAGACTGCCTCCTCTATGCCTTAAACTACCTAGATTAGCTGAGGGACACTTGGCCCTTATCCTCCTATTCCCAAATTCTTTCTCCTAGAAAAACTAGGTTAAGAGGATAAAAGACAGATGTCTCTTTTTCCTTGAAATGCTACACTAACACCCCCCTCTCTTGACCCAAGAGAACCCTAATTCTTCTTGCCTATGTCTATAGCTTCTAGTGGAGCCCGTGGACTGAAGGCAAAATTTGAGTCCATGGCTGAGGATAAGAAGAAGAAGGAAGAAGAAGAAAAAGCACAGCAGATGGCCAAGAAGCAACAGGAGAGAAAGGCCCTGGTAAAGATAAGCCACGAGGCTCAGCCTCCTGCAATTACTGTGCAAGAGCCAGCGGTGCCAGCCCCACTGCCTAAGAAAATCTCACAGGTGAGTGCTTGGTGCTCTGGGATCCATATCCAGGACTCCTGCCCAAACAGAAACCTAAAGGTTCCAAATCTTTGGTAGAAAATAAGGCACAGGCTTCCCCTGTGTTAAGCAAATGCTATATAAGTGCTCTCCCTGCCTTCAGGAATATTTCATTCTGTGTTATTGGGCCTCATATAAACTAGATTGTTAGAATGGGCAAGATTTTCACAGTATAACAGAAGCCTGACCAGTATAGCTCAGTGGCTGAGCATCAACCTATGATCTGGGAGGTCATAAGTTTGATTCCCAATTCTGGCACATGCCTGGATTGCGGAAAGACAGGTCACCAGCCATATAGCCAATCATTGCTGCAGGAACTGAGAGGAAAGAGCCATCACTACAGGTTGGAGCCCATTTTGATGGATGAGTTAGATTTGGATTGACAGAGGCAGGAGGGGGTGTTGCAAGTCAGTATAAGACAGAAAATGCAGGCTTGCTTGCTTACTGGAGAGATGCTTCATTCTCCATAGGCCTGGCCTCCAGCAGGGAGTTGCTCTTCGCCAGATCCTGAGCCTGTGAGAACCAGCAGGGGACAACCATTGCCTTCCTTGCCCTCAAGGCAAAAACCTCCAGAGGTAAGCAGAGCCCCAAAGATTCTCTGTCCCTTCCCCATCTCCTCATGTCCTAGGAAGACGGACCATAGAGTATGACCAACCATCCTGGTTTGTCTGGAACTGTCCTGATCTCAATACTGATAGTCCTGCCCAGCTGGTGTGGCTCTTTGGTTGAGTGTTGACCTATGAACCAGGTCATGGTTTGATTCCTAGTCAGGGTACATGCCTTGTTTGCAGGCTGTATCTCCAGTAGGGGGCATGCATGAGGCAGTCAATTTATGATTCTCTCTTATTATTGATGTTTCTATATCTCACTCCCTCTTCTTTCTCTCTGAAATCAAATATATATTATTTGAGTCACTTCTTTTAAGAAGAAAAAAATATATATATATAGTCCTGCATTCTGGGAAACCACCCAGTTCTGGGAAGACTAGGAAAGCTGGTCATCCTACCTGTGGTATTCCCAATAATATGCTTTTGCTTCAATGTTTTCTTGGTCTTCTAAGGAATCTGCTTCCAACTTTCCTTTCCTCACACCTTTTATATTCCCCTCCTATCATATGTATTGAGTGGGTTGGTAGATGTGAAGGTTGAGGAATGAAGAATAGATGAATGACTGTGTATCCTAGGAGAGACTGTTAAATGGAAGTAAGAGTAGAAATGGTAGGATGGTGTTGGGTGTGGTCTTAGCAGTCCTCCATTGGAAGGTTTTGGAGCAGCAGCTCCAGGTGAATTCAAATTACCCTACTCCACGCTGTCTCTTCTCAGGATGACGAGGAGCCCCCAGCTTTGCCCCCCAGGACACTGGAAGGCCTCCAGGTGGAGGAAGAGCCAGTATATGAAGCAGAGCCTATATACGAAGCAGAGCCTGAGCCTGAGCCTGAGCCTGAGCCTGAGCTGGAGCCAGAGCCAGAGCTTGAGAATGACTATGAGGACGTTGCGCATATGGACAGAAATGAGCAAGATGATGAACTAGAAGGGGACTATGAGGATGTGCTGGAACCTGAAGATGCCTCATTTCCCTCCTCTGTGGCTGGTGAGTGGTAGAAGGGAGAATCAGCTCCTAGATTTGGTCAGGTCTTGGGGAGGGTAAAAGGAAGCATTGCCCCATTACCCGGAAGAACCTATTTGTTTTGCATGTTGGTGAGACCATGTTTATGTTTTTGATAATGCAGGATCATCAGGCTGTCCAGCTGGGGCTGGGATCTCAGCTAGAGCCCTGTATGATTACCAAGGAGGTAAGTTGGGAGTGACCTGAGGGGTCTGGTGTCTGAAGGTCCTTGAAACAAGGGAGGGGGATGAATTCTGAGGGGCACAGAAGTGTCTGGATTTGGCATCAAGATGACCAGGGCTATTTCTCTTCCTGAGGTTTAGAGTGGGTACAGGGATAAAGGGATTCCTGTTGGACCACCCTAATATCCTGTCCATTTCCTCTCCAGAGGGAAGTGATGAGATTTCCTTTGATCCAGATGACATCATCACTGACATTGAGATGGTGGACGAGGGCTGGTGGCGAGGACGATGCCACGGTCGCTTTGGACTCTTCCCTGCAAATTACGTCAACCTTCTCCAGTAAACGGCCCACATTGTATTCTGCACTGTGACTTCCCATGATCCAAGTGGCTCTGCCTACACTTCCTCCCATCCTGCTGCAAGTGTCTAATAGGACTGCATGAGTTGCTTGAGATTCAAGATAGATTTTCCTCTCCTTCTCCTTTAGGGTCTGGGGCAGAGATAGCATGAGGTTTACGCTCTCCTTCGGTGTCCTCTCTATCCTGTGTGAGCTCATAGACATTTATCTTGTTGCCCCACCTTCTTCCCCACAAGTATCCCTTCGAACATCTCAAGCTCTGCCTTCTGCTCTTGTGAGCTCTGAGCTTCCTGGTTTGCATACCGAGGAAGGTATGTCTAGATTGCCTGGTTTACCTGGTTGTGCTGTTTGCTTACTTACCTTCCCTGCAGAGATGCCTTTTCTCTGCTCAGTCTTAAAATTGGAAATAAAGTGGGACTATGTTTTACCTCTAGGCTGAAGTGCATAATGCTTTTTGCGCATCTCTCAATGGCCTTGACTCTCATGGCTCCCAATTCTCCTTCCCTCTTTCAGGCATATCCAGAAGACTCCCTCCTACCAATGCCCATCCTCCTGTGCCCTGGATGTCTAGCCCTTTCCTTTAGCTATATTTAAACCCAGTCCTAACAGATCAGCCTAGGGAATGGTGGCAAGGTGGGGAACAGGAGGCCAGGTAGAACTCTTCTAGGATATGAAGATTCTTGAGGAAGAAGCACAAATTAGAGATTAGGAAGGAGGAAAAGGGATATTTGGCAACAACAACAAAAAGGCAAAAGCTAAAGGAACACAGGCTTCAATGAACTGGTAAGAGGATTTAATTAGAAACTGTGCCCTCTACTCAAGAAAGTCCCAACTTCTTTGTAGCTGGATGACTGAAATTGATGGCCAAGTAAGTGGGTAGATGGGAAAAGCTCATGAAGCCTCTGTGTGGTTCAGGGATGAATATGATATGAAAAACAGTGAAAACATTTAGACAGTCAGTGATGGGCACCAACAAATCACTAGCAAAGTATGGGGATGAGGAGAACGAGGACAGGGCATGGTGGGTTTATCCTAGCCCAGGCCATTGCGCTCTGTAAGGCCAGAGATAGGAGATGTGAGCAAAATCAGTACAAAATCTAAATCAAAGCCAGAGATTTGGTTGGTGTAGGGAATCCTGTTAGTAAGACATAGAAGTCTGTGCTATAATCAGTATAAGAAGTTGGGCCAAACTTTCAAAGATGAAGAAGAGAGTGGCAGCTAGGATTAATGACCGAGATCCACAGATGCTCCAGGACTTCCTAAAGCTGTGAGCTGCACATGTGCCTGGAGAACTGTGTCCCTCGGGCTTAGTCTCTTCTTTAAGACACACACTCCTTTGTTTTCACAATGACTTCTCTGCCAGTGAATCAATCACAAATCTGTCTCTAGATCTACCTTACAAGCTTCACCCAGTTAGCCTTTCAGAGTGGAAAGCAGTTTTTATTGCTGCTTATCTAGACATTGGGATTTCCAGTACACAAAAGTAAGCCATCATAGATATACACAATCCCCTTCTTCACATCAATTTTATTTGACATCTCACACATTTCAGAATTTTACAGTTACATCAGAATTTATGGTTACATCTCCAAGTCTCCCCTTGCTTTTTTTTTTTTCTTTTCACTTTTCCCCTTTATTTTAAGACAGAAACTTCTTTTCTAGACTCCTATGCTGTTAAAGCAACAATTCTACAGAACTGCCTCAGTTCTCCAGACCTCTCCCTCCACTTTGGCTGATTTCTACTCTGAACCGATTATCTTGGTGGTGATCCTCATCAAGGGCTCTGCTCAGAGACGTCTCTCCAGCCAGGCTCCTATTCCTGGGTACACTGTCCCTTTCCACTGCCCTCCGTGCTTCTTAGTCTGAAGCCATGTCTAACTGTCTTGCCTGTCAGATAATGCTTGCCACCCATGCTACTCACTCAAGCCTTATCTCACTAACCAAATCACCTTCTGCCTAATTCAGTCTCATAAAAAGTTTTTCTTTTGCTCCAACTGCCCTCCCACCATAAAATGTGCTTGTTTGTGTAGACCAGTGCATGTGCTGCGGTATCCTGCTTTTCTGCAAGATGTACAATCAGATATCTTACAAAATGTGATGGTGTTGATCGATTCAATATTTCTCTGAAGGCACCAACAAGGAAAGGAAAGTGGGACAGAAACTGTGCAGCCCACCGAGCTGTGTGGCACTGTCGTGATTGCTCCCTGAGCCCTGTCTGCCCCCACCCACCCAGATTGCAAAGGGAAAGCCCTTCTGCTCTCTTCCTTTCTCTATACTTCTCACCCGTCTAACTGTAGCCCCTAATTTGTATCTCCCTTGGCTCCCCTTTCTTTCTTTTCTTCCAGTAAAATGAAAGACCCAGAATGGACTTTGGGAGCTTTCTTTTTTCATATAGGAAGGACTAGAGCCAAAATACATGGAACCGACACCTGAAGCAATCTCCCTTCTCCTTCCCCTCCCACTTTAGTGGTTAGTTGTTTCTAGTTACTCATCTTCACTGAATAAAATCTTAGCTCACACTCTATTTGTATTTTTAGAAAATGATTCCTTCTATACAAATGTGCAATATAAACCAAACGATAAGAATGAGGAAAAATAGTTACATAACCGAATGGTACCGAGTGGCATATTCTAATAAAAAGATGAGCATACTTCTGTTCTGGGACTTGCTCAAATGCTTCTTGACTCCTCTCAGAGGTGCCACCTACTTCATCTACACCAGCTTCAGACCATGTTCAAAGAGAGATCCAGGCAACAGCAAGCATTCAGATCAATTAGCCTCATTTTTGTTGTTGTTGTTGTTGTTGTTGTTGGCTAAATTCTTTGTTCTCTTCTTGCCCACAGTGTCTGTCCTCCCTTCTTTCTCACTTGTTTGAGGACTGCTAGGACTGAGAAAATGGCCCCAATTAAAGTGAGAGGGATGTAAACACAAGATAAATAGCTCCTGGCTTCAGCAACACTGGGGGAGAGCTGAAGGAATGTGCTTTTGAACATGACCCCAGGGAATAAAGGCACACCAAACAAACCAGCTCCACTTAATTCCATTCACAAATTAATATCTCCATGTGTCTAGAACCTCCTTAGTAACTGCAAAGCTGATGCAGTCATCACCATTGTAGATAACTGTGTGTGAGAGATTTTGCTGTACTAAACAGCCAATCCTAACTTACTGCCACTGGTATGTCATCTTTTAGGGCAGTGCTTCTTAACCAGAGTGACTCAGAGGACGACATTTAACAATATCTGGAGACAGTTTTGGTTGCTATAGCTGTGGGCGTACTATGACTAGAGGCTAAGGATGCTGCAAGATATCCTATGACACACAAGACAGCCCCTCGTGACAAAGATTTATTCAGTCCACAATGTCAGCATTTCCCAGAAACTCTGCTTTAGGGGAGGTCAGTTTCAATTGTGTATTTTCCTTTTACTTTTGTTCTCATGAGTATCACTGTTTGTTACCCAAAATAGCAGTGTCACCCATTTTTGACACTTGAAGATGACCAATAACATGTAGGAACAATTACAGGGAACCACTATGGTCCCGTGACTTCCTTCCCAAGATCCCCATGGGTTACTCAGGTGGTGTCTAGGATCTGGTGACTGGTGCCACAGGCCCTGCAGTGGGTACTGGTGCTGGGCTATGCAATGTTCTTCATAATCTGGACCTACCGGTTTCAGAAGAAAAGAACCTTGATTCTTAAATCATTATAAAAATGTTTAAATGTAGGCTTGAGGCTTTTTGCCCTAATTTTCTCCATGAATATAGTGTGTCTTATGGACTCTTCATTTTTCAAGTTTTTCTTATATGTTGCCAAGATTGTGCACAACATTTATCCTTTGGTTTGTGGTGTCTTCAAGGCTGCTGTGCTTAGCCAAGGTCTCTATTCTGTAGGGCTGTGTTCGGACTGTCTTGGCTTAGGGATAGTGGGGCAATTAACAACAGCCCCGGCCTCAGAACCTTGCAACTGTGAGCCCTTCACCATGAAAGACCGGCACCTTAGTCCACATCCCTGTATTGCCTGCCCCACAAATCGGAACATGCTTATAAACTGACCACCCCAACCCCTGCCTAATAAAAGCACAGGCCCATACTGGTTATGGAATTCATTGTTCTCTCATTTCTAAGGAAATTGGCTTATCTTCCTCAATGACCTCGTTACCTATTTTCTCTTCAGCCTGATTTATCTTAGAAATAAAAAAGGAAAAGAAGTAAGTCATCAGTATGGTATTATAGCAGGCACAAGGCAGGGCTTAGGAAATTCTTAGACCTTGAAGGACAATGCATGTTCGAATACACCCAGATAAGCATATATGCAGTTTACAGAGAGAAGCAGTCTCTGTCCTACTTTCAGTAACTCCGAGGAGAAATTCAAGAAGGGAGGTATCTGAATCTTTAGTTGGTTTGTCTTCCTTGTGGTCTGGCTCTAAAGGTGGTGATCAAGCTCTCTCGGGCCTTCTCCTGGGGCTGACACATGCTGGTTAGAAGAATTGGGTCAGTCTTGTGCTCCACAACATTGAAAGGACACATCTTCAGGTGCTCGGACATGGAGGTGACTTCATTAAATTCCCAGCTGTTGATTTTAGAGAAGAGGCTGCTGAATTGCCAGATCTGTTGGGAAAGACAGAAGCTCAAAAGTGAACATTGGGGCAAAACCCTCAGGTTAGCTTTATTTGAATGATATAAGGAAATGTCTTCCTGTTTTTCCTGGTCTCAGCTTCTAGGGAGTGGTTAGTGGCTGCTGAAGACACGTAGTTCCTTCTCTAGCACCCAATTCCTAGTTTCCCCTTCCTAGCCCAAATGATAATCTTCCTAGCCAGTCCGGCAGTTGCATTAGAATGACTTATATTAATCTGCATATTGACCCCTTGTCACTACCACCAACACACACACACACACACACACACACCCCAGGTAGTTCAAATCAATACAAATAGTTTCAATGAGACTCAACTCTGGAACTTTTTTTTTTTTAGATATTAGGAAGCAGATTTTTTTTTTGCCTCTGCATTTGAACTGAGAAACAGCAGTTTTAGGAGTTGCTAGTAGCCACCATGAGCCACTAAGGGAACCCTTATATCTTAAAATGGAGCCATTATTAAGAAAGTAGAGATTTAAAAAGGAAAGAAAAACATCAATTGGGGGTATTTTCTTGAGCTACTAGATCAAGCTTTACTTAAGTATTCCCTTTGTACTTTTTAGTTATTTGGGGGCCAATGAAGTCTCTTTCTTGTTTATGTCACTTTAAGTTGGTATTCTAGTGTTTGAAACTAAAAGTATTATAACATATAAGAAAGCTTAGAACAGAAATCTCAGTAAAAATCTAGGTGTCTGGTACTCAAACATCCTCTGGGCTTTCTACCTAGGGTGTGGTGGCAAAGTCCCTGGTTTTTAAATCTGGCCACGTGAGTAGGCATAACCTGGTACCATTTCAATCTGACCACTTCACCCTCAGTTTATTGCCATTGTTTCTATGAAAGAAAAGTGCTTTCTAGAACCTTAGAACAATTTCCCTTTTACTCTAAAGAGCCATTTTAACTCTAGAAAGAGAATTTAGTTGGAGTTAAAGGATGCTCCACCTAAATTCTCTCTCTCTCTCTCTCTCTCTCTCTCTCTCTCTCTCTCTCTCTCTCTCTCTTTCTTTCTGCAAGGAAATTAGTTTATCCCAAATGATATCCATGAATGGGCAGTAATCATTTAATTGAGAATAAACATGGGCCAAAAAATAATGCAATTTCTAGTAAATAAATGAAATTATTTGCATCTGATTTTACAGAGGAAGACACTAGGTCATTCTAGAGGATACAATGTCCAAAGGGCAGGGCTTTAGTTTCATTCGTGCTTATTTCTAGCACATGTTTGGTGGCAGTCAGTGTTTATTTAACACATGTATGTAGGCATGGGTGTACAGGAAGAAAGGATCTCAATGATTTTTTGAAGAAGACTGATCAGGGAATGAATAATAGGAAATATACACAATGTTTTAGACATAATTAATAAATATAGATGTAAACAACTCTAACTCCAGTTTTCACACACCCACATATTGGGAAGAAACTCAACTGTGAAATTATGAAATTATGAACCTCAATGGGCACATAACTTTGTGTTCATATTACTAACATATCTACCGTGAGAAAGTATTCTAAGGTCGCTTTGGATACGATGAACTAGGAGTTTCACTTCTGTATGGATTCAAGAAGTGAAATAAGGTCATAGAAGTTATAATACAGTTAAGCAAGTGTAAACTGACTGGAGGAAAAGGAACACATTTGATATATACAACAGATTAAAAAAAAACTTCAATAGGCATTTGAACTAGGGGAAATTGTGGAGCAAATTATTTAAGAAATTATTTTCAAAGTGCCTTAACAAAGGCAAAAATTGTTTAAAATATGGTTGACATGGGACTGAGGGGAATTTGTTGGCTACTATATCAATCAGAGTCCAGATAGAAAACATATGGCACATTTAAATGGGGTCATTTGAAGAGTATTTTTTAAAGGAATGATATACAACCCAGATATCAACCCAAATCACTATGCTCAATTAATATTTGACAAAGGAGGCATGAATATACAATGGAGTCAAGACAGTCTCTTCAATAAATGGTGTTGGGAAAATTGGACAGACACATGCAAAAGAATGAAACTAGATCACCAACTTACACCATTCACAAAAATAAACTCAAAATGGATACAGGACTTAAACATCAGACGGGAAACCATAAAAATACTAGAAGCATCCACAGGCAGCAAAATCTCAGACGTATGCCAAAAGAACTTCTTCACTGATACTGCCCCTAGGGCAATGGAAGCTAAAGAGAAAATAAACAAATGGGACTACATCAAAATAAAAAGCTTTTTTACAGCAAAGGAAACCATCAACAAAACAACAAGAAAGCCCACGGTGTGGGAGAACATAATTGCAAATAATACCACTGATAAAGGCTTAATCTCCAACATTTACAGACAGCTTATACAACTAAATAAAAGAAGATGAATGATCCAATTAAAAAATGGGCAATGGACCTAAATAGAATATTTTCAAAAGAAGACAGAAGGAAGGCCAAAAGGCACATGAAAACATGCTCAAAGTCACTAATTGTCCAAGAGATGCAAATCAAAACAACAATGCGGTACCATCTCACACCTGTCAGAATGGCCAACATCAACAAATCAACAAATGACAAGTGTTGGCGAGGTTGCGGAGAAAAAGGAACCCTCGTGCACTGCTGGTGGGAATGCAGACTGGTGCAACCACTGTGGAGAACAGTGTGGAGTTTCCTCAAAAAACTGAAAATGGAACTCCCATTTGACCCAGTAATCCCACTCCTAGGAATATATCCCAAGAAACTAGAAACACCAATCAGAAAGGATATATGCACCCCTATGTTCATAGCAGCACAATCTACAATAGCCAGAATTTGGAAACAGCCTAGGTGCCCGTCAGCAGATGATTGGATCCAAAAACTATGGTACATCTACACAATGGAATACTATGCTGCCATAAAAAAGAAGGGATTCTCATCATTTGCAGCAACCTGGATGGAATTGGAGAACATCATGCTGAGTGAAATAAGCCAATCAATGAAAGAGAAATACCACATGACCTCACTCATTTATGGATAATAAAGAACATTATAAACTGATGAACCAAAAGATAGATATAGAGACAGTAAAGCAACAGGCAGACTGTCAAATTACAGTGGAGAGGGGAGGAAGCTCTGGGGGAGATAATAGATCAACCGAAGGACTTGTATACATGCATATAAGTACAACCAATGGACATAAAACTCTGGGGAGGGAGGTTATGTGTGGGAGGAAGGGAGGGGGGCAAAAAAAATCAATAAAATATATTAAAAAAATAAAGGAATGATATACAAATTGTGGACATGGTTTAGGAAAGCCACAAGAAATATGGCAGTACCCAGACTTGAAATGGAAGAAGAAGGGAGATCATTGGACCAGAATGAGTCACTATGCGGAAAGAGCCATCTGACATAACCACCTGCAGTGTGGAGAGACATTTCCACTGCGAAGTGTCAGGGAGGGAGAATGCATGCAGAGAGGGAGCCAGAAGAATAGAAATGTCAACCTCACTCTTCTCCCTCCCTCCTGCCCGTCTCCTGCTGATACACACCCATTAGGTTAACCTAACTGGAAGCTGAAATGCAAGGGAACCAGTTGAGGCAATCTGTAGAGATAAGCCTCCTGGGGGGGGGGGGGAGGGTGGTAGGAGGAGATGAGTACATCCTGGTGAAGAAGGCTGGAGAATGGATAATGTGAGAACACAGAAGATATACCCAGGACACACACATAAAGATATACAGGCTTTTTGTATATCTGTATTTCCATAAATATGTTTAACAGTCTGCCTTCCCTGGTGGACTGACCTTGAGCTCAGAAATTCTCTTATTCCCAGTAACTTAGTAGAATCCCAGTGTCTAGTACAGTGTTTGTCACACAAAAGGCTCTTAAATATTTGTTGAATGAATGAGTGTTTACTTGCCTCTCTGTGGACTCTCCAGGAGGTGCCTCCATGGGAATACTTCTTCTTCCACTGCAGGAGGACCATCCCTCTCTCTTGTAACAAAGTGGCACAGATATTCCTCATCAGCACAGACACCTGGGAGAGCTGGGACAGGCTGATGCTATCCAAGAACCCAGCAATGTACTGCAAAATCTCCAAGGGCAGGCTGGTGAGAGAATTCTGGCCTTTTCTTCCAGGGCCTGAGAGATGGTTGTTCTTCCTTCCCTCATTCAGCTCGGAAGCAACCTCTGGCTTGATGGCAAAGGTCTTGAGCTCTTGACTATAGATTAGTTTTGCCTTTTTCCCTGGTGGGCGGAAATGGTTTTGAGTAAATGTACATCCTAAGTAGGCAAGGGGACACCTATGCTGGAACCATCCATCGAGACCTGACTGAATGTCTGTGTGGACATTCTTGAAATGCAGGGGGAATTCATCCCTCCTGAAGAATTTGTTGCAGGTGAAAGTGAAGGCAGAGCTGCTCTTGTTGTGCCTCCTGGTCACACACTCACTGTGGAGTTCCACATGGAGCCCCTCTGGGTTGGGAGCGGTTAGGAGGTCAGCCAGCACTGTTCCAGAGGAAAACTGTTCTGGCTCAAAATTGTATGTCTGGGTAGCAAAATCCATGAATAGCCCGTCAATGCTCCTGGATTCAGAGATGACGTGACCTTTCAGTTCTCTTTCCAAAGCACACAGGAGGGTGGTCTTGATGAGATCTGCTTTGGGCAGGTCCTCCACAGCGATCCCTAAGTCTGAAGTGTCTACTGCCTTGTGTTCACTTGGCTTACAACTCAACATGGCATCTCCAACACGCGCCCGCTTCCCACAGTAGCTCACAGGAACTTTGAAGGTATACACCGTCTTTACTTCCTGAGCCTCTAGGTTGCCATAGACAAAGTCTTTCTCCTTAGGTGTGCAAGCAGCCATCTGACCAAAGTGGATAAGCATTCTCCCATTGTGCACCAGATACATATTGTAGTCCTTCGCATCCACCGCTGATTTCAGTCTCTCTAGAACACCATCCTGCCAAGGGGCAAGCCCTGTTGTTTCCATAGCTGCATGATAGTCCTGCTGTCTCTGGTTTTCCTGTAATTCTTTCTCTTCGGCACTGGCCTCTCCTATCATGTTATTGCTGACGGAAATCTGTTCTTTCCCTGGGCCATTAGGGCTCTTATTCTCACAGTTCACTGATGAATTTGTTAAAGCAGAGGCTGCATATTCTTTGCTGAATATATTTTCCCACTGGCTAAACTTGTCCAGGTCCATCCCTTCTTTGGTTTTGGCCAACATCTGGCGTTCTTCTTGACTCAGTTCTGCCATCTCTTCTTTAGTGGCCGACAGGGAGCTATGTGGCACTAAAGCAGCATTTGCTCCACCCACTGCTCCTCCCATTTCTTCCCAGCTGGCTTCGCCATTCATAGTAGGTTCCTCCTCAGTGGGCTCTCTAGTTTCTGGGAAAAGCTCTACCATTTTCAAAGATCTGAAAAGGACATTCTGGTCCTGGAGGGCGAGGGCTGTGTCCAAACACTCCTCACTGGGGGTCTCTTTCATGATGTTCTTATGAAGAATTGTTTCGGAGTCCACATTTGGCCAGCGGTTCCACTCCATGGAGCAGCAGACCACGCTGGCGGGACACACCTGCAGGTGCTTGGCCAGCTTGTGGCGGGACATGGAAAGGGGGCAGCCGTATTCAGAGTTGAGGCATGGAACCTGTTCCAATGGGCAGAGGAGCTCATGCTCTGCCTCTTTGCACATGTGGAAGGTGGCACCACAGGACAGGTGGCAGTTTATCACCATGCAGGAGACATTGGGCTCCACGGGAATGTGGCAGTGACGGTTGAAGCAGCTCTCACAATGCCTGTGCTGTCCCGGTGGAGGCCTGTGTGCCTTGCCCTGGAGACACCAAAGGCCAAGGGAAAGAGAAAACAAATGACTGCTGGGAGAAAAGCCCTACGTGTGACTGTGACTGAGTTTTTAATGGACTTATTTCCTGTTTATACATGCTCCCTATAGGAACCTTGGAAAATATAGAACATCATAGAGAAAAAAGCAAAAAATCACTCATAATCCCACAACCCAGAAATAATAACTATATTGCTCTTTTCTGTATGTTCATTTTATGTATATAATAGAGGTGTTTAGAGTAGGAGGGGGGGAAAAGACAGTGCTAAATGCAATGACGTTCAATGTTGACAATTATTATTTTTAAGTTGTGGATTATGGGTGATTTATATTACACAGTTAATACTGTGAATGCAATTTTGTATCTGCATTTTAACTTGCTATTATAACATGAGATTAGGCTGTTTTATTAATTATTCTCTACAAACTTTCTTCATAATGGCAGTGTAAATTCCAGAATGAGAGTGCTGTCATTCATTTAACCAACTACCACCAGTGGACATGCTGGGAGGACAGGCCCACCCATGTCTGGTTTTGTCTACATCTGCATCCCTAGCACCTGTCACTGGACCTGGACTATTGTAGGTACTCAATGATACCCTGAATGAAGAAACTGTTAGTCACTTACATTATTGCTGGATTTTATTTTTTATTTTTTATTTTTAAAGGTTTACTAAAAATCTTTGCTCACAAATCTTCCTTAGCTCTCTGCTTTTCTCCTACTCCATGTCCATTTCTTCTAGGTTCTGCTCTAGCAGCCCTGGTTTGGCAAAAAAGCCAATAAAAATAATCAAGCCATAAGGACAAGAATACCAGCTGCTTAGGCTACAGGCTAAATAAAGCCAAACCTGGACCCCTAATATGTAAAGATCCAAGAAGAACTTAGTACTTACCATAGCTTCCAGATTTCTTCTTGTTTTATAACTCTAGGGGAAAATATAAAAATACAAACATGAATGGTTATCTATATTAACAGGGGCCAAAGAGACTTCTCTAATTTAATTCCGTCCACCACCCTAAAGATGTTATTGCCCCATTTTATAGAAAAGGAAATGGATGCCAGAGAAGTTAAAAAGTTTGTCCAAGCAGCTAAGCGATGGAATCAAGTCTCAACCCTGGCCACCCTAATTTATGCTTTTTTCACTGACCCACACTGCCTCTTATGGGGCATTCTTGCCAACCATGCCGTGTGTAACTTAGGCTTTTTGTTACTTTTTCCCACTATCTACTAACAATTATCCTGACATTCCACTCCGCCACCATCCAAACCTGCTGCACATACACACATCTGGTCCAAGTTACCTTTGTAACTAGCCTTCTCTCCCACTGAGGCTTCATGTCCACTTAGAGGATTGCCTGACATCTGGCTTAGTCTGGGCAGTGCACAGGTGAAATATCTGTCATGTGTCCCTCACTGGTGTGTTCAGCTGTGCTGTGGCTAGAGGAGAGCCTAACCCCTAAGGCGCCAGAAGCAGTGGGGACTGTGGCAAACAGAAGAGAAGTTGCCCTGCCTTTAGGGGAATGTAGCTTTTGGGCTCTTGTTAGTTGGTCCCAAGTGGGAATGTGTTTCCAGATCTTCTGATTTTCCTAGAGAAATGAGGGGTGCAGATCTTTTTTTTTTTTTTTTTTAAATACATTTTATTCATTTTTTTACAGAGAGGAAGAGAGAGGGATAGAGAGTTAGAAACATCGACGAGAGAGAATCATCGATCAGCTGCCTCTTGCACACCCCCTACTGGGGATGTGCCTGCAACCATGGTACATGCCCTTGACCGGAATCAAACCCAGGACCTTTCAGTCTGCAGGCCGATGCTCTATCCACTGAGCCAAACCGGTTTCAGCTGGAGTGCAGATTTTTGAGTGGTGGTATAGTGCAGTGGGTATGAAGCAGACAGCATGGGATTCCATCCTGACACTAGAAGTCATAGCTGTGAGACTTTGGGAAAGTGACTTAACCTCTTTTTTCATCAGTTTCCCATCTGAAAAGGGAGGAAAATGATAATACCTACCTATTGTGAGGAACAAATGGATAAAATACAGTACTTGAAACGCTTAGAATAGTACATGTCCCATAGGAAGTTACCTATACGGGTTTGCTATTGTAAAGAATTTATATTTAATTATGTTACAAAAAAAATTACATAATATGTCAAGATAAAAATTCTTGACATTTTAAATATTGGCAACTAATTCTTTTAAAACCTCTATTTGGGCCAAGGAAAAAACGTGTATGCGGCCTATATAGACCTGTGGTTGCCTGTTTGCAACACCTGTCCTAGAGAATTAGTATCGTGATTTCAGTGCTCTGTTAGTCGGGGAAGGGGTTAGCATCTGAAAGCCATGTTACTGGTGAGATGAGGAGACCTCAGTCCTTGTCTTCTTGAAGGAAAGAATTCAGTCAAGAGACAAAATATAGAAAAGCAAGCAAGATTTTATTGACCTCAGCAAAAACACACTTAGGACAGTAAAACTAGGAAGGGCATAGAAGAAGTAGCAAGAGAGCACAGGCTGGGCTGCTTTAGCCCACTGGGAAGTCAGAGAAAAGGGGGCCTTCGAGACAGGTTCAGGGGGTTAGACTAGGATGAGCTGCTGCTGCCTATTGCTCCCCTGGTTTCAAGTCTTATGGGGTTCCTTAGAGGTTAAGGGATATGTGCCTGGGGGAAAGGTGAGTGGAAAGGGAATGGCCCAGGCTTGCTCCCTGGAGGGAGAGTGGCCTGGGACCTCCATCTTCAGGGGTTTTAAAGGCTGGGTTTTTAGGAGAAGTCTTAGGAGCAGATCAATTGAAAATTTATTAGCTTTATGCTGATTGGTCAGCATGAGATTTATTCTCTTAATTTGTCTGTCCTTGGGTGTGGTTGGCAAATGCCACTTAATTTAATTTCTGTTTTCTGTCTCCCTGAGTAGGGTGATTTAAGCTATTTACCCTCTAATTGCGGATGAGAAGTAGAAACCATTTACTCTAAGTGTCCTTGGTTTAGGGAAGATAAGATTTACTTGGTGGCTGCAAACTGCTATTTAACTATCTGTCTTAGTTTCCCTATTCCACTTGTCCTGGAATTCTCCTAGCTTCTTACTATGCTATAACAGTCAGAAGATATGCAGTATTTAAATTTTATTTTTTTAGGATTTTCCAATTCATTGTGGGTGAATTTTTATTCAACTTTAAAATTGTTTTTCAAATATATAGAAAGAATATATACAATAAACACCCAAATGTACTCCACCTAGATTCAATAATTGTTAACATTTGCCATGTTTGCTTCCTGTCTTTCTCTCCATACACACACAATCACACATTTTTGGCCAAAACTCTTGAAAATAAGTTGCTGATATCATTTCACTTCATCCCCAAGAATCTAAGCATATATTTTCTAAGAAAAATGACATTTTCCTTTGTAATTGTAATAACATAATTTTACCTAAGAAAACAAAATAATTTTTAACATCATGTAACATGTTTCTCCAGATATCCCCAAAATGTTATATATATAAAATATTTGAACCAGGATTCATTTAAGGTCAATTTACCGTATTTTTCGGACCATAAGACGCACTTTTTTACCCCCAGAAATGGGGGGGAAAAGTCCCTGCGTCTTATGGTCCAAATACAGCCTACACATATACTTTAAAAAAAAAGTTTTTTTACTTGCCCGGCTCTGTGTGGTCTCTGTGTGCTTGCCCGGCTCTGTGTGCTTGCTGCAGCCACTGTCCATTCCTCCGTGCCCAGAGTGTCTGCCCCGCTCTGTAAACCCCGAGTGGTAGAGGAGTTCCCATGTATGGTAGTCAGCCTCCATGCCCTCGCTGCAGCCATATCTCCATGTCAGCCCAGGTGCGGTGTACGGTAACTGCGTAATCCAAACCGTAATCATCGCCTGTACCCCTTGCTGGCCCGTACTCCGTGCCCGGAAGAATGCCGCGTCTATTCCCCCAATCATTCCTCTCCGCCCTCTGTTGCCATGCTTGACTACTGGGTAGGCGTACTGTAGATCTCAGCAGAACCTTTACCATAAATCTTCAACTTTATTCTAATTTATTACTGAAGTCTCTCGTTATTGTGTTTTACAGTACATTTTGTCTTTTGCTGACTGTATTTGTTAATAATGGTTCTAAATGGTTCTAAATGCTGCTGTTTACTTTACAGGGTTGATTACATGTGTTTATGACTGTGATGTTGGGTTTTAATGCACATAAAATATTTTAGGACACTATTTGTTTCAGAATCTTTTTTTCTTCATTTCCCTTCTCTAAAAACTGGTGCGTCTTATGGTCCGGTGCGTCTTATGGTCCGAAAAATACGGCATTACATTTTGTTAATGTTTTTAGCCTCTGTAATCTGGGAAAGCCCCCCTCAACATTTTTTCAGAAGAGACAGATTTAAATTTCAAGGTAATTATATTCTGATTCTTTTAGGTATTCATTTGTTCATCCATTTATTCTATAAGCATTTGTTGATTATCTACTCTGAGCCAGTAAGTGAGGATAAGGGTCACTTGGAATGGTGGTTAAACACTGTTGCTCATTAGAATCAGTGTTTGTTAAATTATAGATATGCATTGTTCAGTATGGTAGACACTAGCCACATGTGGCTATTTAAATTTAAAGTGATAAAAATTAAATAAAATTAATAATTTAGTGCCTCAGGAATACTAGCTACAGTTCAAATGCTCAATAGCCACATATGGTTAGTAGCTACTCTACTGGTCAACACAGAATAGAACATTTCCATCTTCACAGAAAGTTCTATTCAACAACACTGATATAGATGCTGTCTATATCCCTGACCTGAGTGAGAGGTGTGTTCTGGAATTTTATTCTTAACACATTCCCCATCTGATTATTGGGCAATGGGAGAGCTGAGTGTGAAGGAGGGATCATGCCAGAGTGCTCTATACCCCTGATAACCTGGATCAGGAGGCAGATCGGAAGTTGAAAGCCAGAACACCAACTGGGTTCAGGGCCCAGTAGAAGATACATCAAGGTGTTAAATCCAGAGAGGGGTTTAGAAGAGTGAAAGGCCATGATAGTTGTACTGAGATGGAGCAGAGTAAGATTGGGCAAAAGATATCTTTTGGATTCAAGAGTCCAGTTACTGGATCTTTTAACATACAATTTAATATTCAATAGGCTCCCGTTATATTCCAAACCACTCTTGGGGGGCAATGTCCATTGTGGATTTATTGTGGAAATTCACAAATATTAAGTTAATCATCTGTAATTATTTGGTCTTAATAAGGAGTCACTTAACACTGTAATTGATGTGTCAATTCATAGTGGAGGGATGAAGTGGGAGGACCCAGAGTTAGAAACTGCTACATAGAGGATGTGAAGAAAGCTTGGATGGAGAAGACTGATGACAGTAGAAATAGGTAGGATGAAACAGATAGGAGACATTACAAGGGAAAATTAACTAACTTTTTTTTTCCTGGCTGGAGATGAGGAAAGAAGAGGAATCAAAGTTGATTCCAATATTTAGAACCAAAAAGAGAGAATATTGGCCATCATTCTGAGAAAAACAGAATTCTGAAGTGGAAATTGTTTTGGGAAGAAAGATGAATCCAGAAAGTTTTTAAAAAATATATATTTTATATGTTTTTAGTGATTTTGGAGAGAGGATGGAAGAGGGAGAAACATCAATGATGAGAGAGAATCATCAATAGTCTACTTCCTGCATGCCCCCTATGGGAACTGAGTTCACAACCTGGGCATGTGCTCTGAATAGGAACTGTGACCTCCTGGTTCATAGGTCAATGCTCAATCACTGAGTCACACTAGCCAGATAGATCCAGAAAGTTTAACTCAAGTTGCTTTGGGTGCTGACAGATCTTATGTATGGGAAGATGAGGTGTTAGAATGTAGAGATGCAGATTTGAGAATTATCCACTTAAAAATGAGAGAGGCCCTGGCTGGTATGGCTCAGTTGGTTAGAACAACAATCCCTTACAACAAAGGTGGTAGGTTCGATTCCCAGTCAGGCACATATACAGGTTTCAAGTTCAATCCGAAGTGGGGCTTGTATAAAAGGCAACCAATGATGTTTCTCTCTCAATTCTCTCTCTCTCTCTCTCTCCCCTCCCCCCTTTGTCTCTCTGTAAAAAATTAAAAAATAAAAAGAAAATAGATTTAAGGAGAGAGAGGAGAGAGAGAGAGAGAGAGGGAGAGAGAGAGAGAGAGAGAGAGAGAGAGAGAGAGAGAGAGAGAGAGAGGGAGAGAGAACCATAAATGGGGAAGTAACACAAAATAGAAATCTGAGCTTTGAAGTGCATAGCTAAGTGTGACACTTTGGGGACATTAGGAAGAAGTAGAGCCAGAGAAGGAGACACCAGAGAGTTAAGAGTCAGCAGTACGTGGCCCAGATATAAAAGAAAGGGTGAGCCATAGTCTCCATGCTGCCAGGAGGTTAGGAATGATGATGACAATGCAGAGCTCTTGCCAGAGCAAATGTGGCATTTCAGCTGTGCTGTGGGACCCTTGACCATTCAAAATATGGTGTTTGCTGCGAAGGGAGGGGAAAGCCATTAAGCACACACTCCAGTGTTGGCAAGTCCGGTGCCCTGGCTAGGAGAATGTGACCATCTGCTTTATATTGATAAAATATATGAATTAATAAGGATGGAATCTGAATGAGTCAGAGTCCCCTGTCAGTTTTTAGATGGCAAAGAAGAGGCATATCACACATGGAATAAGGCTATATGAAAAAAACTACACGGAATGTCCAACCTCATATCTGCTTGCCTGATTCTACCACAAGTTGAGCCCAGTTTCTGGGAAGGGAAAATAGTTCAAAGATCTACATAGACCTACACAGTTCTATGCTCTGTGTGTGTAGTGAGCACTCTGCCTCCGTAGCAGGGATGTGCCTGGCTGGCAGGACAGTGGTGAAGAACTCAAAGCCCACTGGTTTCTTATCCTTCAGCATGATTCTTTATAAAGCATGATTCTTAGGAACAGTGATATTGAAGTAGGAAATATTTGTGGTTGGAGCCTTTTGCTCTCCATCTATTTGAAGTTATTTGAAAAGATCCCTTTAAAAGGAAAGAAAAACAATTGCATATAGACAACAAAGATGCTACTATTTTTTTTTTCGTGTGTGTGTGTGTGTGTGTGTGTGTGTGTGTGTGTGTGTGTGTTTTAATGCCGCTATTTAAAGATCGTCCACAGGTTCTGGAGAGACACCAGATAAGTGACTTTGAGAGAGGGCATGTGTTGAGCACTAAGACACAGTGAGTAGAGATGACTCTGGAGAAGCTTGGCAGGTAAACATAGAAAGGTGAATACTGTCTAAGAGCAGACAGAATCACACCTGAACCTTTTGCTGTATATCTGGGGGGAAATTTTCTCACTGAGATAAAGGACAGTCTAACATTCCTGACAGTCTAATTATTGGTAGGTAAGCCGAGTGACCAATGGCCCTGGTTTGCCTGGGACTCTCCTGGTTTTATCACTAAAAGTCCCAAGTCTTGGGATGCCTCTTAGTCCCAGGCAAACTTAAGCAGATAATGGGTCAGCTGATTTGGAGCCAATTGTTGTCACCCCAAGTGGATCACATTAGATATACCATTGGTTGTCTTGGAGGAGAAGATGCCCTGTTTTCCTAGACTCTATGCCAGTGCAATGACTGGATCCTTGTCCTCCAGGGTCTTTGTCTGACTGCTTGGATTGAGTAATTTCTCTGCATTTTGGATGTCATGGAGAAAGAGAAACAAGATTCTAGCACCTAACATGTACTTTTACATAACCTCTCGCTTAATCCTCACAATGACCATGTGAGATGGGCATTACCATTTCCACTTTACAGACAAGAATTCTGAGGCACAAAACCCCCTGTTTATCTGGCTTCAAATTCTGTCCTGTTTGCTAGATTACACTGTGTCTTCCCCTTGGAAATCCACAGAGACATGATGTGGTCCATCCCATGATCTGAAAGAAAGCAAACCCAAGAGTAGAGTCTATCAGGGGGCGGGCCTCTCCTCCTCCAGTTAGGAACAGAAAGATACCTACAGATATAATCTTCCCAAATTGTAGAGGAGCCGATGCTCTCCATTAAGAAGCACCTTCATCCCCATGAGGACTTTTTCCCCCTTCTCTGGACCCTGCCTATTCTGTGCCCCATCTGAATAGAGGAAATAAGAAGACTTTCCAGGACCCATGGATTTGCATTGCAGGGACTACAAACGTAAAAGTAAAATTTTTAGGGTTAAAATATGTACTATAATATAGATTCTGAGTTTTAAAATGAAACACCTACTAAATTAAATCACATAGATCACTGAAACTCTTCACTGTGAAAAAGTTGACCATATTCTATATCTGAAACAACCTAAGGTTATCCAGGTGCCATTTCCTCCTTAAGTTTCTGTGCCCCTCTGCTCACCTTTAAATTCTTGGAAACAGTAGTCAATATAATTTAGACTTAAATAATTCAAGATCTACAAAGAACTAGATTTTGCTGGTAGTACTAAATGCAGTTTAAGTGGAATCTGAGTAGTTGAAAGGACCTGGTACATGAGTCTGAGAGATGGATATTTCTTTAAAGGAATAGGGAAGTATTTAGAACCTGGCAGGGGAGCAGGAACTTTATTTGATGCAGGCTGCGATGCTGTATGGACCATTCAGAAAGGAGCAACTTAATAAGAAAGGGTAGGTCAGCTAAAATAGAGGTCCTTAAAGGGTATACTCAGATCAACATCAGCATTACCTGAGAACTGGTTAGAAATATAAATTTCTGGGCCCTACAAACTAGACCTAGGGAATTAGACCTACTGAATCCAGCTGATTCTGTTGAAAGCTCAATTAAAGAACCAGCTGATTCTGTTGAAAGCTCAATTAAAGAAGCTCAATTAAAGAACCACTATTGAAAATGTTTGATACTTTGCACCTAATCACAAAGGAGCTATTGCCCAATTAGGTAGGAAGGCCTTGGAGAAAGATCTGAAAAGGCAGTGAGCAATTCTATTTTTCTTTCTTTTCTTTTCTTTCTTCCTTTCTTTCTTTCTTCCTTCCTTCCTTCCTTCCTTCCTTCCTTCCTTCCTTCCTTCCTTCCTTCCTTCCTTTCTTTCTTTCTTTCTTTCTTTCTTTCTTTCTTTCTTTCTTTTTTTCTTCCTCCTCATTTCTACCACCACTGCCTGGTCTAAGCACCATCATCTCTTATCCAGTTTGGTGCAATAACCTGATAATCAGTTTCACTCCTCCCATCTTGTGCCCCAGAATCTATATTCACCAGCAGAAAGGGTGATTTTAACACTAGGTCATTATTGCCACTTAAAATCTCCAGTGGATCCCCATCACAGGGAATAAATTCTGAAGTCCTTATCTTGGCCCACAAAACGTAGTGTGCCCTGCTCGCCTCTTTTAGTTTTTTCTCTTTCCCTGGAGCATGTAGCTCAAGCCTGTTGCTTAATTCCAGGTAGGGCCTTTCCACTTGGTCTTTCTGCCAAAATTCTCCCCTTGCTTTTTATTTCTGTTATGGGCTCCTTCTTGCCATTTAAATTTCACCGTATGTGTTATCTCCACAAGGAGGCTTTATCTGAGACCCCCGAATAAAATAAATAAATGAACTCGCATATATTAGCTAAATAATTTTTGACAAGTTATTTAATCTCCCTAAAACTTATTCATCCATAAAATGTGGCTCATAAACACCCGTAGGATCATCTGAGGATCAAATGAGATAAAGTAGGGAAAGTGTCTGATACAAGGCTCACTCAGTTGTTAGTCATTCCTCTCCAGGAAGGTCATCTTCCTTGGCCAGGCCTTTATTTCTTCCCATTGCATCAGTCCCACAGCTCTTGGTTGGCCTTGCCACTTCCAGTTCTCCCTCACTCAGATATATCTTACATACCCCTTTCAGCTTAATAATCTTTCATATATATATATATATATATATATATATATATATATATATATATATAAAATCTTACCTTACTTTTAAGAATATGAGTTCCCCAAACTCCTTCCCCCTTTGGTCTCTGGTCATCACCATAAAGCATTTATTCCTTAAGCACTTGAGGAATTCACATAGTACACATCCAGGAGCACCTTTTAGATGCCACAAAGGCAAGTTGAGTGCATCTTTTTTCCTAGTTTGAAGTTTGTAATTTAATTGTTTGCCACATTATGCTGCTCAATCAGAAAGAAGAAGAAGAAGAAGAAGAAGAAGAAGAAGAAGAAGAAGAAGAAGAAGAAGGAGAAAAAGAAGAAGAAAAAGAAGAAGAAGGTGTCAACTGAGACTCCATTTCTTTCTCACGATTGGTTGTGGGAGTCAGTACAACCCGAGAGCAGTGCTGTTGTGACGGTGTGAGTGGGGAGACAGCCTGACGAAGGCCAGAGATGACGCAGAAGTGCTCTGAGCAGAACATTTCCCTGCAGCAAAAGGAGCTCTGATTGGGATATCAACAGAACGTGGAGAGCAAATGGAATGACCTCAAAGAATGTGTAAACTGGTTTCTGAGGGACAGAGAGAACATAGCTAACACTGCTCCTAACACTCAGTTAACATTTACTGAGTAGGATTGAATAGAACGCCAAAGACAGCAGCACTTTGAAAGAGCTACTTCTTTCAAGGGTAGCAGTTTTTTTTTAAATTCTCATCTGAGGATATGCTTCTACTGATTTTAGAGAGGAAGGGAGAGAGAGAGAAATATCAATGTAATTGATTGGCTGCCTCCCAGACCCTGATCAGGAATCGAACCCACAACCCTTCCGTGCACAGGATGATTCTCCAACCCACTCAGTCAAAATAGCGAGGGCTCAAAGGCAATAATTTGTAACAAACGTAGGAGGTGCCTGTAATGATGTCAGATGTAGGTGTTTGTTTGTTTTTAGCGTAAGAAAAAGAAATATTTTCAGCTTGATTAGATTAATGTAGCCTTAACTGAATGGAAGAGACTTCAGAGGACTGAGTTATCATAGACATAGAAATGATGCCAGAATTGTTGTCAGGAGCTATTGTACCTGCTCTAAACTCTGCAGACATAAATCAGAAAACTGGATCAGGCAGGTAAGCAGAAAGCCTCTATGTGCATTGGCACCACTGAGCAATCTTTTAAAAATGCAGATTATGATCTGATAGGACTGGGGTGGGGCCTGAGAGTCTTCCCATATAATAAGTTCCAGACAGCCGAAACCGGTTTGGCTCAGTGGATAGCGCGTTGGCCTGCGGACTGAAAGGTCCCAGGTTCAATTCCAGTCAAGGGCATGTACCTTGGTTGCGGGCACATCCCCAGTAAGGGGTGTGCAGGAGGCAGTTGGTCCTTGTTTCTCTCTCATGGATGTTTCTAGCTCTCTATCCCTCTCCCTTCCTCTCTGTAAAAAAATAAATTAAAATATATTAAAAAAATAATAATAAGTTCTATACAATGCTGATGGCTCAAAAACCACTTTGCAATACCTCAATTAACTTCTTTATTTCCTATAAAAGCAACTGAGGCGCAGGAAAGTCAAATGTCTTGCCCACCCTCCTCCCATTGAATTTTATTGAGATATTCTGTAGAAACCACAGTGCCACACCGAGCTTCTCGTGTGGTTGTGGCCCAGGGCATGTGAGCTACTTAGATTGTACCAAGGACAAAATAGGACAGAGCGCGGAAGAATGAGGAAGAGGTGGCGTCTGAGTGATGTTGGCCAAGAAAGTCATGAGAAGGCATTTGGCAGGTATATTTAAATCACTGACTCAAGGAAAAAGAGAATGGGATTAACAGATAATAGTGTTAACATTCTTTGCTATGATTTTAAAGGTAGTAGGTAAACAGGTTTGATGTCAGGGAGTTATTTTTAGGCAAGGGGCCCTCTCTGCACCCCTCACATGTCAGTGACGAACTATTTTGCCTCCACATATGGTAATACTTATTTATTCCTGAGCTTAAATTCCGGTGGAAGTGGCAAGGCTGGAAGTTAAAGGTCAGAGATATTCTTTAATTCTTAACCTATTAACCAGTCAATTCATTCATTACTTTAATTATACATTGTGAACCTGTTTCTCCACTATGGAGATACTTATTTCTAGGGAAAGAAAATGTATAAAGTTAAATGAAAGTAGTCCCTTTCCTCTTGAGATTTTAACATCTAACCAGTTTCCTGAAGATAATTTCCATATCTGGCTCCATATTCCCGGGCTTTGGGCTATGATTCCAACAGTTTCACTGTACCCCAAAAACATGACCATCCTCTTCCAAATCTATTCACCCCCACCATCGGCAGTTCACCTGTGCTATGAATCTCTCTACCTGTAAACTTTCTAGTTATTTAAATAGCTAACTAATTCTCATATCTGGCATTTGTATTATTAGTATCAGCGTTTTAAATGGCCTTTCTTTTTCTTTTGTGTTGGCTAAGGATGGATTACCTACGGGTAGCTATAAGTCAGCCTGCTTTCTTGGTTACTCCTAAGCCAATACTCTCCAGTCTTCCTAGGAGAGACCCCAGCATATACCTTGAAGACCTTGGTGTCCTGGGAAACCTGACAAGATTAAATGCAGTTACACACAGTGCATTTAACTGTGCACAGCAAACAGGCATAATTATAACCGAGACCCTGAGAGCAGAGTTCTGAGCTACACAGAGGCAGGCAAGCAGGAGCCAGGAGCTAGAGTGTCTGGGTAGATCTCCCTTTACTTGACATTGGTGGCTTCAGCTTGTGTTCTTCAGAGTGTACAGAATCACTTTTGCTGCACAGGCCACTTCTCAGTGTCCTTAGCTGAACTCTAAACTATATAACACCAAAGCAAGGCTCAGAGAAAAAAACATGAAGGTAGGCACTGCTCCCTTCTCCCTGCCAGTTCTGTGCAGTTATTCCAAAAGGTAGAAATAATCTAGCTCCATTTTAAATCTTGCAATACCTCAATTATCATTAATCATTTTACACTGGCCCCTCTGTATGTGCAAGTCACAAGTCTGTAATAATTTATAGTTTGTGTGCCAAAGTCTGTATAAATATTCCAACTGGTAAAATACTTTCACTTCTATTTTGGGAATGCATTTTGGATTCAAGAGCTGGGGGCTGGAGAGAGCCATATCTAGGGAGTATTGTTAGGGGGAAAAAATAGGTTTTAAACTCTGAGTTTAAATAATACACGCAGTAAATACAATTGTGCTACATTAACTGGTAGGAAGACACAGAGGATTGAATTTAAACCACAGGAGGATTACCTTCACTGAACATAGCAAATGCTGATTGGTGAAAAGATCACAGCATTTAGACTTCAGAAAATCCTAGGGTTTGGCCTTCCATCTATTTCCTCACCACTTCCTGCCCTCAACCCTGGGACCCCTCATGGGCACTGTGTGACTTCAGAGATACTGCATAACCATCCTGGCTGATTGCAGAAGGAAGGACCTAAGCCGTCAGAAAGCAGATAATCTCTTCTTGCTCTAAGATTTTAGATTTCAAAGCAGGGGTTTGCACATGGCTGGGTCTCATTCTCAGCACCAAAACCCCCACCTCCCATTCCCAAAGGCCCCTACGTCAGTAACTGGCTGGACAACCCTCTTGCTCAGAGCGAAAAGGCGATGTGCAACTCAGCCTCAGTCTCCGTGCTCGCCATTTCAAATGTCTCCTGGGTGCTCCAGTTCACATCTGAAGAGCTTACCTGCACCGCGTGGGCTGCGTCAGCATCTGCTGCGCCTGTGTCCCCTGGTTGCGTGCAGGCAGGTCCTGGGAGGCAGAGGAAGCTGCATCAGCCACACAGAGCAGAGTTCTGTCCAGGAGGCTGGGAAAGGAGAGAAAAGTCCGACAGAAATAGTCCAAGTATTTGGAGGTTAAAAATAAAACTATATCACAAGGAGCAATGTGACCAGGCTCAGCTTACTGATTTTTTTTTTTTTTTCTTTCCCCCGTATTTATCAACACTCGATCTCTACTGGAGTGGTATTGCGCAGGGGAAGCCGGAAGGGAAGTGAGGTTTTATATCAATGGGTTTTCTTTCCCTCGAGGAAGGAAGAAAATCCTTTTAAGGATCATTTTCAAAGCCAGAGCAAGCTGCCCGGCGTCCTGTGCGTGTAGTCGGCAGATCCAGCGGTGCTCCAGGTGGCTGGTGGAGCCCTCAGGCTGCTGCTCTAATTATAACCATGCTTTTCACCTACATCCACAACTCGCTGACACAGCAACTTGAACAAGCAACATGCGGTCTTGTTTTGGTTTCTCCTATTTCTTGTCATGACAAGTAGGTGGCTGTCCTCTTCTGGCCCTCTTCTTTCCCGGGGTGGTTGGAAAAAGGAGAGTTTGTAACTCATAAATCAGGCATGAGTGAGACCAGTGTGAGGGAATTAGAAGTGGTAGGAGGCTTAGCTTTGGCTTAATCCAACTCCCTCTTTTTACAGATGAGAAGACTGAGAGTTAGAGAGGGTAAAATTGTTCAAGGTCAGACAACTTGCTCTAGTGCAGAGGTTCCCAAACTTGTTTGTGCCGTAGACCCCTTGCCATGTTTTTCGGTTTTGGGTAGACCCCCTACTTACCTGATATTGATTTTTTTTGTAAATTTCTAACTGTAGTGAAGTTTAGTGTTAAAATTTAATAAAAAATAATGTACCTACTTTTCTCCGGCATTCTCAAACAAAATAACACTGATTCACTATAATTTGTATGATAAACTACCAGTTTATATTTTTTTAAATATTTTCTCAGCACTTTCCTATTCAAGATTCAGGAAACGAATGAACGTATTTTTCTCACATTCATATTTATAGAGTGACGAATTGAACAAGTCGGTGCAAGTTCGAGAAGCTTTGAGACAAAAATTGGCAAGAATGTTTACTGCGCGTATGCTTGTAACAAGATGATACTGGTATATCATTATGTGCAGGTTTTTATCCTACAACTTACACAATTTTATAAACATATATAATAAATTTTTTACTTCATAGGTACTTTTATAAATAATTTATATGTTTTTATATTATAAGATAATATGATGTAAGTAAATAGGTACTATCAGTGTATGTTGAGATCCACTATCGTGGACCCCCATTTTCATTTCATGGACCCCCAAATTTTTTTTTCGCTGACGCAGACCCCTTGCAGGTTGTCATAGACCCCTGGGGGTCGATATAGACCACTTTGGGAATCACTGCTCTAGTGTAAGAAGAATCAGTCATTCTTACTCCTAGTCTGGTGCTCTTCTTCCCCTTCTTCCCCTTCTTCTTCTTCTTCTTCTTCTTCTTCTTCTTCTTCTTCTTCTTCTTCTTCTTCTTCTTCTTCTTCTTCTTCTTCTTCTTCTTCTTCTTCTTCTTCTCCTTCCCCTCCTCCTCCTCCTCCTCCTCCTCCTCCTCCTCCTCCTCCTCCTCCTCCTCCTCTTCCTCCTCCCCCTTCTTCTTCTTCTCCTTCTTCTTCTTCTTTAATATATTTTTATTCACTTCAGAGAGGATGGAGAGGGAGAGACAGAGAGAGAGATACAAACATCAATGATGAGAGAATCACTGATGGGCTGCCTCCTGCATGCCCCCTACTGGAGATGAGACCTGCAATCCAGGTATGTACCTTTGACTCTAATAGAACACAGGGACCCTTCGGTCCATAGGCCAATGCTCTATCCATTGAGCCAAACCAGCTAGGGCTGGTGCTCTTCTTTATCTCATCCTCCTCAAAAGAACTCAGCTGTCTTCTGAGGAAAGAAAATACATGAACCTGGCTTTACAAATTTCTAGGTACAAAGTTCTCATCTGTGATTTCTCTTTCTGTGGTTTCCATTACCTTCAGTCTGATGTGGTCTGAAATATTAAATGGAAAATTCCATAAATAAATAACTTATAAGTTGTAAATTGCCACGGTTCTGAGTAGCATGTTGAAATCTTGTGCTGTCCAGCTCCACCCAATCTGGGATGTGAATAATCCCTTTGTCCAGTGCGTGGACATTGCATACACTACTGCCCATTAATCACTTAGTAGCTGTCTTTATTATCAGCTTGACTGTCACAGTATCACAGTGCTTACGTTCATGACTAAGTAATGGCCCCAAAGTGCAAAAATTAGAATATGCCAAAAAGAAGCCAAAAAGTGCTTCCTTTAAGTGAAAAGGTGAGTACAGTGCAATAAGATATTTTGAGAGAGAGACCACATTCACATATTTTATTTATATCACATATTTTTATTACAGTTATAATAGAGTTCCAATGCACAAAATCCATGTAAGAGTTAGCTCTCACAGCCCTGGCTGCCTCACGGCCCCGAGGCCCCACCAGCTGCCCAATGATCGTTCCAGAAGATCGTTCTGGTCTAATTAGGACATTAACTCTTCATTATATAGGATCATTATAATTGTTCTATTTTATCAGTAGCGATTATTGTTAATCTCTTATTGTGTCTAATTTATAAATAAAATTTTATCATAAGTATGTATAATACACATAGTATATATTATATATTGGTACTATTCTCTGCTTCAGACATCCACTGGGGATGTGGGGTGTCTTAGGACTTATTTCCCGAGGATAAGGGAGGATTACTGTATGTGATTTTGACCAAGTTACTTAATCATTCTCTACCTCAGTTTTCCCAATTGTGAAATGGGGCTGAAATATTTAGTGTGACTATGTGTTGATAAACTACAGCATTAATATATTTATACATGTAAAGCACATAAATGATGTCTAGCACATACCAAGTGTACAACAATGCTGTTATTTGAATGTGTGGGTTAAAAATAGATGTGCTAAAAATAAATAAATAGATGTGCTAATTTCTGCTGTAATTAACAAAAACTGATTTCCCTTCCTGGATTCTTCCCTGCATATACAGAGGTGGGCAGAAATAAATTTATAGTTGTAATACAATTATTAAAAAAAATAATACAAGAATAAACTGTTTAGCATATGCACAACTGTAAACCTACTTTTGCCTACTCCTGTAGGTCCATGTAGATACTTTTGGGGGTGAACAGCTAACAGTTGGAAACTATAAAAATTCTGTGTATGGATCTTGTATTCATAACTTTGCTGAACTTGTTTATTAGTTCTAATAGTTTTCTGATAGGTTCCTTATGATTTTCTATATATAAAATCATGCCATCTGTGAATAGAGATATTTTTACTTTTTTATTTTGGATGTCATGTCATTTATTACCTTTCTTGGGCCTTATTTTCTTTACTGCCTAGAACTTCCAGCACTGTGTTGAACAAGAGTGGTGAGAGTGGCCATCCCTAATTTGTATTACTAATCTGAAGGAAAAAGCATTCAGTCTTTTGAATTAAGTATGATCTTACTTGATATTTTGTAGATGGCTTTTATCAAGTTGAAGGAGTTTGATAGTTTATTCAAACTTGTTGAATTGCCTTTACTATGAAAGGATGTGGACTTTTTAAAAATTTAATCTTTATTGTTCAGATTATTACAATTGTTCCTCCTTTTCCCTCCATAGCTCCCCTCCAGCCAGTTCTCACCCCACCCCTCTGCCCTTACCCACCCCACTCTCCTCATCCATAGATGCACAATTTTTGTCCAGTCTTTCCTGCACCCCCACACCCTTTTCACCCCAAGAATTGTCAGTCAACTCCTTTCTATGCCCCTGATTCTATTATATTCACCAGTTTATTCTGTTCATCAGATCTTTTTATTCACTTGATTTTTAGATTCACTTGTTGATAGATATGTATTTTTTGTTCATAATTTTAATCGTAACTTTTTCTTCTTCCTTCTCTTCTTAAAGAATACCTTTCAGCATTTCATATAATACTGGTTTGGCGGTGATGAACTCCTTTAGCTTTTTCTTATTTGTGAAGCTCTTTATCTGACCTTCAATTCTGAATAATATCTTTGCTGGGTAGAGTACTCTCGGTTGTAGGTTCTTGCTATTGATCACTTTGAATATTTCTTGCCACTCCTGTTTGGCCTGCATAGTTTCTGTTGAGAAATCAGCTGACAATCATATGGGTGCTCCCTTGTAGGTAACTAACTGTTTTTCTCTTGCTAATTTTAATATTCTCTCTTTGTCTTTTGCTCTTGGCATTTTAATTATGATGTGCCTTGGTGTGGTTCTCTTTGAATTACTTTTGTTTGGGGTTCTGTGTGCTTCCTGTACTTGTAAGTCTATTTCTTTTACCAGATGGGGAAAGTTTTCAGTCATTATTTCTTCAAATAGGTTTTCAGTATCTTGCTCTCTCCTCTCTGGCACCCCAATAATTCAGATGTTGGTACGCTTATAGTTGTCCCAGAGGTTCCTTACACTATCTTCATATTTTTGGATTCTGTTTTTTTTTTTTCTTTTCCAGTTGGGTGTTTTTTGCTTCTTTGTATTTCAAAAGTTTATCTTGATTCTTGCAATCATTTTGTCTGCTGTTGGATCTCTGTATATTATTTTTTTATTTTAGTCCGTGTATGTTTAAGTTCTAGTTGGTCCTTTTTCATATTCTCGAGGGTCTCACTAAATTTATCAGCCTTTTCTATGAAATTCTTGAAAAACCTTATAACCATGGTTTTGAACTCTATATCCAGTTGTTTGCTTTTTCTCCATTTCTTTCATTTGTGACCTGTTTTTCTGTCTCTGCATTTTGGCTGCTTCCCTGAGTTGATAGAGTGGCTTTGTGTGCTAGGTGTTCTATAGGGCCCAGTAGCTCAGCCTCCCCAGTTACCTTAAGTGGACACTCTTGGTGTACCCCATTGTGGGCTGTGGGCACAGTCTTGTTGTAGTTAAGACTTGATTGTTGTTGGTATCAATGGGAAGAATTGACCTCCAGGCCAGTTGGCTGTGAGGATCATCTGTGTCTATGATGTGAGAACTTCTGTGCTGGAGACACCCTTATGAGGCAAGACTTGCTTCAGTAGGGCTTTTGTGCTCCCTGAGTCTGCCCGGTTTTGGCCCAAGATAGTTTTTGGAAGAGGGTGTTTAGGGTCTAATTGGCCATATAAGGGACTAAGAAGGCCTCTTTCCAGGCAGAGTTGCGGAATTGATAGTTGTAGTAGTGAGCTATACTGTACTTGGAAAAACTAGTTTATTTTTTAAAATATATATTTCTATTGATACCTAGAGCAGAAGGAAGGAAGAGGGAGAGAGAAACATCAATGTAAAAGTGGAACATCGACTGGCTGCCTCCTGCACCCCCCAACCTCCCAGGGATATAACCACAAGCAGGGCTAGGAATCAAACCAGTGACCTCTTGGTGGCATGAAACAACACTCAACCAACTGAGTCTTGCTGATAAGAGTGAAAAAACTCATTTTTAAAAAATTTAACTTATTTACTGTTGAAATTATTATATATGTTTCATTTCCCCTCCCCCTCTATTGTCTACCTGGCTGCTCCCACCCCCCAGCACATGCCTTCACCCCCTACTGTCTGTAATGGTTATGCTTATATGCATGCATACAGTCCTTTGGTTGATTTCTTACCCATCCTCTCCTACCTTCCCCTATCTTCCCTTACCTTCCCTCTGAGATTTGATGGTCTCTTTGATGTTTCTACTACTCTGGATATATTTTTGTTCATCAGTTTATGTTGTTAATTATATTCCACAAAGGAATGAGGTCATGAGATATTTATCTTTCCTGACTGGCTTATTTCACTTAGCATAATGATCTCCAGGTCCATCCATGCTGTTGCAGATGGTAAGAGTTGTTTATTTTTTTACAGCAGCATAGTATACTATTGTATAGATGTGCTACTGTTTTGTAATCCACTCATCTGCTGGTGGGCACTTAGGCTGTTTCCAAATCTTAGTTATTGTAAATTGTGCTGCTATGAACATAGGGGTGCATATATCCTTCCTGATTTGTCTTTCTGTTTTGTTGGGATATATTCCTAGAAGTAGGATCACTGGGTCAAATGGGAGTTACATTTTTAATTTTTTGAGGAAAGTCCATACTGTTTTCCACAGTGGCTGCACCACTCTGCATTCCCACCAGCAGTGCACAGGGTTCCTTTTTCTCCACAGCATTTGTCGTTTCTTGATTTGTTGATGATAGCCATTCTAACAGATGTGAGATGGTACTTCATTGTGGTTTTGATTTGCATCTCTCGGATGATTAGTGACTTTGAGCATGGTTTCATATGTCTCTTGGCTTTCTGAATGTCCACTTTTGAGAAGTGTCTATGTAGGTCCTTTGCCTATTTTTTTTTATTGGGTTATCTTCCTTTTGTTAAGTTGTATGAGTTCCCTATAAAATTTAGAGATAAAAACCCCTATTAGATGTCACATTGGCAAATAAGTTCTTCCATGAAGTGGGCTTTCTTGTTATTTTGTTGATAATCCTTTTTCTGTGCAGGAGCTTTTTATTTTCTCCTTAGTTTCTATTGTCCTAGGAGATATGTCAGTAAGCATATTGCTATGAGGCATGTAGTATTGGAAGTGCTAGCCAAGAAGAAGAAACAAAAGGTATCCAAATTGGAAAAGAAGTAAAACTGTCATTATTCATAAAAAAAAACCCTAAAGACTCCATCAAAAAACTATTAGATTTAATAAATAAATTCGGCAACATAGCAGGATACAAAATTAACACCCAGAAATCTGCAGCATTTTTATACACTGATAATGAACTCACAGAAAGAGAAACTAAAAGAACAATCCCATTTACTATTGCAACAAAAAAATTAAGATACCTATGAATAAACTTAACTAAGGAGGTAAAAGACCTGTACTCAGAAAACTACAGGACACTGAAAAAAAAAATAGATAAAGGAAGATATAAACAAGTGGAAGAATATACCATGTTCATGGATTGGTAGAATCAACATCATTAAAATGTCCATACTACCCAAAACAATCAATATATTCAATGTAATCTCCATTAAAATACCAATGGCATATTTCACAGACCTAGAACAAATTCTCAAAAAATATGGAATAAAAAAACAACAACAACAACCCCGCATAGACACAGCAATCCGGAGAAAGAAGAACAAAGTTGGAGGGATCACAATAGCAGATATCAAGCTATATTACCAAGCCAATGTTCTCAAAATGGCCTAGAACTGGCACAAGAACAGAGGTATAGACCAATGGAACAGAACAGAACCAAGAAACAAACCCAAGCAATTATGCTCAATTAATATTTGACAAAGAAGGCAAGAGTATACAATGGAGACAAGACAATCTTCAATGAATGTTGTTGGGGAAATTGGACAGATACCTGCAAAAAAAAAAAAAAAAAAAAAAAAAAAAAAAAAAAAAAAAGAAGAAGAAGAAGAAGAAAGAAATAAAGAACGAAACTAGACCACCAACTTACACCATACACAAAAATAAACTCAAAATGGGTAAAGAACTTAGGATGGGAAACCATAAAAATCTTAGAAGCATCCATAGGCAGCAAAATGTCAGGAAAAAAAATTCATTTTTACATTTCTATGGAAATCAGTGATATAGACCCAGATATCTGGGTTAAGAAGCAAGCAAAGGAAAGAAGAGTACAAAGATATAAGAAGATCATTTTTTCTGTACAATCTGGTATTTATTACTACTTTGGTCAGAGAAATCCAAAGTTCACTATCCTGGAGGGATTCTGGAATTCCAGGCTGTTTTTGAGACTGCAGGCTGAATGGCCTCAGCTTGTCATACTGGATGAGGTTTGCCCAAACAGCAGACCTAAAGCTGCATCAGCGAAGATGCTAAAAACCCTTTTCTTCTAGCTGGGACCAGTGGGTGAGATACTGATATCATCAGGAAAGCTGTACAGTTCCAGGATTTGCTCTATGGAATAGGTATCAGGGAACAAAGCAGGAACTGAGGGCTCCAGCCTCTCCAGCTGAGGATCTTGCATTTGGACATCACTTGTGGGACTCTCGGTGATGACAGGGTCCCATGCCAAACTGGAAGGGCCTACGGGGTGAGGTGGAAGAGAGCTATGGGAATCGGAGACTACAGGGGGGAAATAATAAGGACTGGTTGCTGTTGTGGGTGCGGTGGGCACATTCTTGGCTAGAAGAATCTGACTTGGTTGCTTTAGTGATAGCTGCTGCTGCTGCTGCTGCTTCCTTAATTTGACTCGTTGGTTTCTGAACCAAGTCTGAAAGTTGGGGAACAGAAGGAATTTCAGTCTGTTAATGGAGGAGCTTGAAAATTCTCAAGGGTGAGAAAGGCCAGCTTATAACCCTCACATCTTCTCCAAGTCACCATGACACTGACTTCTGAGAGAGCAGATATGGACATGAGTGGGGCCAGTAGGGGGAACAGTGAGGGATCAGGGCTGGGACCCCAGGAAAAAAAAGGGAAAGAAAGGTGGGTATGTTCAGAGGTTGTGTTGGGGCTTCAAAGAAAGGGTCCTGAAGTCTAGAGAAGAGAAGCTAGTGCAGGGATCTAGGAGGATGTAGGGGATTTGAACTAAAGGACTTTTAAGGATTATTTAGAAGGCCTCTACAGAAAACAATAGTCTGAAAATTGGGGGAGGGAGTGCATAGCAAACTCAGAGGTTGGGAGCAGTTATTTACTTGTTGATAGTTTTGTGAACAAACAGATTGCAGAGTTCTGCTTGGAAATACTCTAAATGAGGAGTATGAGAGCCCTTTCTCTATTTGAGCTCTATAGTACAGTTCAGTACTAGCTAGGTACTCAATAAATGCGATATTATTATTGTGCTATGGAGGGAATTTCTAGGCTGAATAGAATGTGGTTTGGATGGAGGTACCAAACAGACCTCAGGAGATCACACAGACCTTTATTGTTGACTCCGGTGGGTAGAGTTCCAAGGCAAGTTCCTTCTGGAGACTTTTATCTGGAAACCTGTTGCAGTTAAATTGAACTTCCAACTGTTCATGCTGCATGCACCTGAATGAGGTATGTTTTTGGCACTTCTTCCATGTTTCTGTAGAGCAGAGATGGAGAGGGAGTGGTTACACTGACACTACCTTCTTTTCTCAAAACCTTCCTGAAACCACAGCCATGAATCTCCCATGACTTCCCTCCAGCCAGGCTTAGAATCCAAGCCACTGAGATCCCAGGCCTTGTCTCTAGGAGGTAGAGCCCCATGTCACAGTGCTCTCCGTCTTGTTCTGAGATTTAGTTAGTCTCTGCTAGGAAATGTTGCCTCTTCATTTAAAAAATATATATATATTTTAGAGAGAGGAAGAGAGAGGGATAGAGAATTAGAAACATCAATGAGAGAAAAACATCGACCAGCTGCTTCTTGCACACCCTGTACTGGGGATATGCCCACAACCAAGGTTCATGCCCTTGACCAGAATCAAACCTGGGACCTGATTTCAGTCCACAGGCCGACGCTCTATCCACTGAGCCAAACCGGTTTCGGCCCATTTCATTTTTCTTGGTACCCAGTCTGTTTGCTCTGGAAACTGGCTCCCTTGAGTTTCAGTTTGCCTTACACTCAAAACAGAACATCCAAATTCCTAATCCTAACTTCTAATCCTAACTCTCATCCCTTACCCTAACTCTATCTCCTAACCCTAACCCTAACTCCTCTTACCCTACCTCTATCTCCTAACCCTAACCCTATCCCTAACATTATCTTCTAACCCTAACCCTAACCCTTTAATCTCTCTCCTTTAAGCTTTTGAATCCTTTTTGACCACTTAAACCCCTCAGTCTGCACCACTATCCCAGCAGCCCTGCTTACCAGTGAGTCCCTTCGGAGTGCCCATTTTCAAGCCTGCTGGAGGTCTCTCTCTGAAAATGCAGTTCCTTTAGTGTCTTCTTGTAGTGAAATGCCATGCATTTAAATGTAAAACTTTATACAATCAGACCCTTGCTCCACCCAGACCCGCTCCTAATGTTCCTCCCTCCCTTCATTCATTCAGTCAGTCATTTATTTACTCAATAAAAGTATGCTTAGAGAATAATATAACTTGCTGGAAATAGAGTCACTTTTCTTTTTATGCTCAAACTACCTATCTTTGACCAACCCTTTAAGCTGACTCCTCATCCTTTTGATACCATCACCTCTTTATTTTACTTTTACACTGGCCTGTTGTCGAATCTCTTTAAAACAAATCCAATTGAGAATTTAAAAATTGGATTAAGTTTATGTTTATATTTAGTAGGATAATGATTACCCCCACACCAGGAGGGTAAGTAGAAGCTGGGAGGAGGGGGAAAAGAGAGGAGAAATGATAGATATCTATAATACTATCAACAATAAAAAGTATATTTTAAAGTGAGAAAAAAAAATCACCCTAGCTGGTTTTGCTAAGTAGATAGAGTGTTGGCCTATGGACTGAAAGGTCCAGAGTTTGATTCCAGTCAAGGGCATATGCCTGGGTTGTGGGCTCAATACCCAGTAAGGTAAGGTGACCAGACGTCCCGCTTTTGGCGGGACAGTCCCGATTTTTAACTATTTGTCCCGCATCCCGCGGCATTTTAAAAAAGTTCTGATTTTTGGAAAAAATGCACGACAAGCTAGGGAATGGCGTGAGAATGGGAAGGGAATATACGGTTTTCGGCAGCCATGTAGCTATTTAGCCAGGATATGAGTTTTATATTATTTTAATTAATTTTATAATGTTAAACATTAATAATAACAAATAATTGTTGAGAACTGATTATTGAGAACTGCTTATCAAAGTTCGAATTGTTGATCAGTTGTTAGAATTCGACCACCATTGTTTGGATTTAATAAACAATGGCATTTTTTGGCATTGGCAATGACGAAAACATTTTGTAACTGTCTTTCAGACGATACACATCATACTGCATGCTAGTAAACTAGTTAAACAAGTGATGTCATTACAAATCAGCTATTTAGATAATTTAGGTAAGTAATGTATTTATTTATTTTATAAATACATAAATTTTCTTGAATTTAGCAGACAGTACTCGTATTACTTATATTTTATAGTGATGGCAAAATGTCTAGCGCCAGCCTTGAAAGTGACATTTACAACTATACATAATTTTTAAAAATTTATTATATTTGTAAATTGTACTTATGTTGAAATTTTTAAAAAATATAATACTATTTTTGTTTTCTATGAAAATTTCTGTTGCTCCATATAGACCACATTTTTAATGAAGAACCCTCTCTTCCCCCTCCCCCTCCCGGTCAACGGTGTCCCGCTTTACCAATGTTAAAATCTGGTCACCTCACCCTACAAACCAAGAGGTCACGGTTCAATTCCCGGTCACGGTATATGCCCAAGTTGGGGGCTCAATCCTTAGTGAGGGGCTGCTAGTAGAGGGTGTGCAGGAGGCAGCCGATCAGTGATTCTCTCTTATCGTTGATGTTTACATCACTCCTCCTTTCCTCTCTGAAAGCAATATTAGAACATTTCAATATAATTTTCTTTGAATAGTATTTATTATGTGATGGTCAGAGTTCTAAGCACTATATATATATATATACACACACACACACACACACACACACACACACACACACACACAAACGTATTTTCCGGCGTATAAGACGACTTTTGAAAAGAAAAAAAAGTCAACCGAAAGTCAGGGGCAAAAGACCAAAATTGCACAAAAATTACCTGCAGATCTTGACGGCAAAGTAAGTCTTTTCTTTGAAGTGGGGGGTAATCTTACACAGTGAATATAGGCCTAAACCTATGTTTTAACTGTAAAATTAGGGCGTCGTCTTATACGCCAGAAAATACAGTGTGTGTGTGTGTGTGTGTGTGTGTGTGTGTGTGTGTGTGTATATATATTGACTTATTTAATGCTCACAATAAGCAAATAGGTTGTTACTATTATGATCCTCATTGTATAGAAGAAGAAAAGGAAGCACAAAGGAGCATGTTGCCCAAGATCACACACCTAGGAAGTCTTCAAACTGGACTGATAGACTCTGGAATGCATTGACCCCATGCTGTACTGCATCTAAGAAAGTTTGTCCATGTTTACAATCTAAATTAGAATTCCTTGATTTCTATGATTGCACTGTTCATTTCTGCCTAAACAGTACAATTTAAATTAAGCCTTTTCCAGGTAGCGCAGTTGGTTAGGGAGTCTTCCGGACACACCAAAGGTGTGGGTTTGATCTTAAATCATGCCACAAACAAGAAACTAACCGCTACCTGGCCAGTTTAGCTCAGTGGTTAGAGCATTAGCCCGCTGACTGAATGGTCCCTGGTTGGACTTCAGTCAAGGGCAAGTACCTGGGTTGTAGGTTTGATCTGGATCCTCTCCCTGCTTGGAGTGTGGAAGGCAACACATCCATGTATCTCTCTCATATTAATGTTTCTCTCTCTTATTTTTCCTCCTCCCACTCTCTTTAAAAATCAATTGAAAAGAGGGTGAACAAAACAAAGGAAGCAACCACTGAAAGTGTAAATAAGTGGAACAACAAACTAATTCTCTCTCAAAAAAGATTTTTTAAATTATTAAAAAATAAAGAAATTAATTAATTAGTTTAATGCCTATCTCCTTCTCTAGGCTCTTTCTCTTTGAGAGCAGGAGCCATATCATATCATTTCCCTCCCAGATATACACAGTGCCCAGGACACAGTAGATGGTCAATAAATAGTTAAGTGAATGAATGTATAAAAGGTATAATAACTAGGGAAAATCTTTTACTTTATGGAGTAACATCCCCATCTTGTGGAATTTTAGAATATTGCCATTAAAAATTATTTAAAAAATTAAAATTTTTATTTATTGATTTGAGTAAGAGAAATGAGACTTATTTATGTATTCAGTAGTTGCTTCTTGTATGTGCCCTGACCAGAGATGGAATCTCAACCTTGTCCTATGGGGACAATGCTGAAATCAACTGAGTACCCGGCTGGGCAAAAGTAAATGAATAAATAAATTATTTTAATAGGGTATTTTTTCACAGAAGAATTGACACTCAAGTGGTATTTCGCAGTCTTGTTTTAGAGTCTTATTTGTTGGACTGGCCCTTTTGAGATGTGCTATATTTTGTCTGCTTAGGTTTGCTTGGTGAAACCAATTTTGCAACTAGGTAATGAGCCAGCAGCAATTTACATCCAGAGCTCATTTGATTCTACCTTGCCAATATGTGGCAAGGTAGAATCCATTAACAAACTCTTGGATCTCAATGAACGTTAAGGCACACGCAGGTCCTTTCCTAGTGTTAATGTAAAAAAACCATTGAAACCTGTAAAGAATTTTTGTGAGTTTATTTGAGTCAAACTCTTGACACATGTTGGGAAGCAGAACCTCAAGGAATTGAGATAATGCTCCGGAGAATGGCAAGAATGGCAGGTTACATTTGTATTTATACATTGCAATCAAAGAAGGGACATAAGTGGGTTAAATAAAGTTCATTGGTGATAGATTAAGCAGGTGGGATAAAGCAAAGTGGGGCAGGGGATGGAGGAGGGGCTGGGATTGGATAAAAAAGTAAAATGACACATACTTAGGTGGGTGCAGGAACAATTAACATGATAATGAAGGAATTTGTGGTATTTGTCCTGGCTCCCACCCTGTTTGGTTGTGCCCCAGGGACTCCAGAAAAAGGAAAGTTACAAGTTATCCAGACATTTCAAGGAAAGGTATGTTATCATAGATGCAAAAAGACAGATAGGCTCAGTTAAGGTAAAGGTTGATCTTGTTATTGAAGATACCAGCCTAAGAGGTGACTACACATCATAACTGCGGTTAGTTAAAGTTTAATTTCAGACCATCCTTTGTGGTTCCCTTAGGTCTCTGAGTTTGCAAGACCCGCTGTGCAGGCTGAGCTTGTCAGGTCAGCATGTAGTCCCTTTCGTCCACACTTGCAGCGTTCATACAGCCCTCTAAGGGGTTTATTGGCCAACAGTCCTCAGCTCCCCATCACGTTGAACCCAGTGTGCGATGGATACAGTGGCATTGTGTACAGAAATAAAAAGAAAGATAAAGAAATAGCCCCTGCCCTGCTATCATACGCTAGAAGAGATGAACAAATTCCACACCATTAGAAATCTTAGGTTTTATTTGTATGGTTTGCATACATAATGTTTAATGATTTAAAAATATGTATACCGCCCAAACCGGTTTGGCTCAGTGGATAGAGAGTCGGCCTGCAGACTGAAAGGACTCAGGTTCCATTCCGATCAAGGGCATGTATGTACCTTGGTTGCGGGCATATTCCCAGGAGGGGGTGTGCAAGAGGCAGCTGATTGATGTTTCTCTCTCATAGACATTTCTAACTCTCTATTCCTCTCTCTTCCTCTCCGTAAAAAATCGATAAAATATATTTTAAAAAATAAAAATATGTATACCAATTTGTTAAGAGGACTTACTTCCCTTGACCTACCTATGATGGGCAGCTCATTTTATGAAGTAAGTAAACCTTGCTATTCAAACGAAATGGACGAAAACCTAACGTTTAGCCAGTCTGATTATACATGCAGATGACGTAGGCAAAGTCTTTTCCCCGCCTCTTCTAACCCACACCAGCCAATCACGGCGGCGGGAGGTCTGAGGCTGCAGCGAGGGCCGCTCCCTCCCCGCGACTCTATGGTCTCCCGGTGACTCTCCTTCCTGAGAACTCTGTGGTTCCGGGGCGGGCCGGGAGGCCGAGTTTGAAGACGCGGCGGGAAGATGACAGGCTCACCTGTCACTGGGCCGGCTTTCTCCCGGAGGGGAGGACGCTGGCACGGCGGCTGCCCCTGAACGGCCGAGCGGAGTTCGCGATGAGTCTCCCGCGTCGGGGTGGGAAACGGCGGCGTTCGGCCTCGGCCTCGGCCTCGGCCTCGGACTCCCTGGGGAGCAGCGCCGACGGCAGTGACAGCCGCCTGCTGCCCTCGGGGCCGGTGCTGAGCCCGCCCGCCGGCCTGGGGCGCAGCTGGAAGGACGGGGGCCGCCCCGTGGCCGCGGCACCAGGTACTCCCCGGCCCCCTGGGTCAGGGGCGAGGGGGACAGGTCAGCCGCGCTCTGTGTAGGGAGGTGTCCGCCCTGCGAGCAGCTTGCTTGTTTGCACGATCTACTGGGTCTCTAGTCTCATCTTCTCGGTTTGTGACTCGGGGCCGGCGTGGCTGGTCACTCTCTGTTCAGACAAGGGCGTGCTTCCAGCGTATCTCCAGCGACCGCGTGGGGGTAACATCCAAGTGTTTTCTGGGTCCTTCGGCCTTTACAGAAACAGCTTCATAGATAGCCAAACCTTGTCACCTGTAGAGGGCTCGCTCCTAAAAGTGCCCAGTACTCCCTACCGAGCCTTACACTGGACGTGCTTTATGGCAAGTGTGCGTTATATAGCTTCATCCCAACGCAGGAATTCCAAAGGACAGTGGAGGGCTAACTACTGGGGTCATAAATCCAACTCTTAGTTAACTTTTTTTTTTTTTTTTTTTTTTTTTCTGAAAGGCAAGAAAACAGTTCCTGATGATCAAATAGACAAGCTGCTGTTGGCCAATTGGGGACTTCCTACAGCGGTGCTGGAGAAATATCACAGTTTCGGTGTAAAAAAGATGTTTGAATGGCAGGCGGAGTGCCTTTTGCTGGGAGAAGTTCTGGAAGGAAAGAATTTAGTCTATTCAGGTATTTAAATTTTTGTAAATTGATTTCTTTATTTTAAAGACATTATTGAAAGTGAAGAATACTCTATTGAGGTAGTTATGTGTGTGTGTGTGTTTTTTTTTTTAAGCAGATGGTTGAGACAGTGCTTTATAACTATGGAAAATCTTAAAGTATATATGAAACGTGGAGTCTCATATGCATATTTAAATTATGCAAAATCCATTATATGGCTGGGTTGGGGGGATGGGGAAGAAAGATAACTTAAAGAGGGCTATCTGCTTGCCATTCCCTATATCCCAGAGAAAATGTGCAATGTGTTCTTCCTCCAGTCTCAGTTGCTTTTCAGTGTATGCACATTATAAATTACGTGTTTATACATTGACCTGTTTGTACAGGATTGAATACACAAACCATATGTAATACACCTTATAGAACATTTATATGGGCTTTCAAGGGCAACTCTGACATGCATATTTTTAACGGGCGAGGTGGACAGGTCAACTGTACTATGTGTAGGGTCGGGTGTAGGGTGAGGAACTGGCTATTCTGACTTTGGAAACTCATTAATTGGTAAGATGTACTTCCTTAGTTTCTGAAATTGTGAGTCATCAGATTTTTTTGTTATGGCTGCAAAGAGTAGATAACTTATCAGTAGATAAAATTTCAGGCTGTGGAGTCAGACTGGTTGGGTTTGAAAACTGTCTTTACCATGTATTGGCTGTTTAACCTTATAAATCGAGAGAGAGAGAGAGAGAGAGAGAGAGACCGAAATGGCATGATCATTTCAATTGCTGAAAACCTAAATTTGGATGTCTTCATAATTCTGGTCACCAATCCATGTCAATTAATCACTATGTCCAATGTCTTATCATCTCCAATAACTTGATTCTGACTACTTTCTGTTCCTAGGTCCATTACCTAGTTTACTATCTTTCTTCTATTATCTCTCTTTTAGATTATTCTCACTATTATCTTTTTTCTAGATTATGCAATAGCCTTATAACTAGTTTAATTTTCTCTTTCTGGTCTTGCTGTGCTTCTACAGTCAAAGTGATCCCCATAGAGTACAAATATGATCTCGTCACTCCTTTTCATAAAACTCTTGGTTGCTCTGAATTGCTTTCAGAATAAATTCTAAATTCCTTTTACGATGGGATTATAAAGCTCTTTTTCATGTGGCACATTCATATCTCTGTTTTCACTCCCCTACTTGTTTTATATTTCAGGCTTACTAAATAACTTACTGTCATTTGAATATGCTAGGCTTTCCTCCAGGTGTTTGCACATACTCTTTTTTCTCCCTGGCATTCCTTGCCTCTTCCCTTCTTCCCTTCCTTCTCATAAGTTGTTTCCTTTTCTTAAACTTCCTTACAGCTCCTCTCACTCAAATTATATCATATTGTAGTTCCTATCACAGTGTATAAAAGTTGTTCACCTGCTTTCCCAAGGAAGGGCTTTTAGCCATTCATTATTTATTTATTTACTTACTTATTTATTTATTTAAAAAATATCTTTTATTGATTTTTTAGAGAGGAATAGAGAGTTAGAAACATCGATGAGAGAATCATTGATCAGCTGCCTCTTGCACACCCCCTACTGGGGATGTGCCTGCAACCAAGGTACATGCCCTTGACTGGAATCGAACCTGGGACCTTTCAGTCTGCAGGCTGACGCTCTATCCACTGAGCCAAACTGGTTCCAGTGGCTTTTAGCCATTCAGTACTCAAAGGATGTTTATGTACAAACTGGGTACTCAATAATATTTACCATTTATTGTTGATATAAAGAGTTGTTTAATAATTCTCTATTTTAAATGAGAGATTTCAGAGAGCTAGTTTAAAGTCAGGGACAATTTAAGGATATAAAGGTTTCAAATACTTGTTGGGCCTTAATGATAGATAGTCTTAAGCTATCTAGTGGATATGGTTTAAAACATTTTTTAATGCAGTATATAAAATATTTTTTCATTTTGTGATAACCTTGTGGAAAACACATTTTAGCTCCTACAAGTGCTGGGAAGACTCTTGTTGCTGAATTACTTATTTTGAAGCGGGTTTTGGAAATGCGGAAGAAAGCTTTGTTTATTCTGCCTTTTGTCTCTGTGGCTAAAGAGAAGAAATACTATCTTCAGGTAATGTTCTTGTACTAACTTTAGAATTGTGATAATGCCTGTTATTGGCAGCCATGGCTTTACTCATTTGAAATTGAATTATAATAGCAAGTGGAAAATAAAGTTTATTTTATGTAACTTTAAGTATTGGCCATTTATGAAGGGAAACTTGCATGAAGGAGAATGGGCCATCAAATTAAGAGTAATTGCTGAACACTTAAAATTGATAAACTTTTCCTCAGGAAGTAAATAGAATACTACTAACATATAAACATGCAAATTAAGAATCAGCATTTTAACTGAATGGTAGGACTAGACTGAAGCATGGAAAGGAAAGAATGCTTAAGGAAGAGTGTTTCATCCTATCTGAGGGGTCATTTGGGAACATTTAGGAGATGAAGAACAAGATTTATTAGTGCTTAGGTAAAATTTCGGGCCTCTGATCTGTTCCTTTGTTCTGCAAAAATGAATAACAACATTTTTCATTTGTTTGATGATCACTGATTTTTAAGGGCATTTTTACAAATACAGCGTTTCATTAAATAGAATAAATTATTTTTTACATTCATTTAAATTGATTTTCCCCATCACCTTTTATCCCCTCTATGCTCTCTACCACCTCCACCCACCCCCATGACTGTAAAAAAAAAAAAATGCTGTTGGAATGGCAAGATTATTGTACTGGTAACCCAAAAAATCTGGGTTCTAGTCCCAGTCTTGCCACTCACTATGTCTTCAGGCCAGGCACATAATTTGTTGGGCCTCAGTTTTTTTTTATTGGTTACATAAGGATGTTAACCCTAGTACTGTGGGTTAACTCAAGTAAACAGAAATATTTTACTGAATGAAAAGCTCTAAAGTTCTATGGTTCTATAAATCTTTTTGACAGTTATTTCAGAGGCCAAATAGCCAACAAAGCTGGTCCTCCATGGTAACATCCTCTCAACTTAGACCAAAGTAACAAAATGATGAAAGGATCCTTATTATTGAGAAGGTATGTTAGTTAAAAGTTAAACTAAAAACAAAACAAAACAAAACATGAAAATCCCACTGCATTTGAATTTTGGAAAGTTTTATTCCATTATATAAAAATTATTGGGATAAAGTAGTTTCTTAAAGTGTTACATTAGCATTAAAGAAAGAGCTAGTTTCTTGTTAGTGCATAACGTAGTTTTTCTCCTATTTTAATTTCTATCAATAGTTCTTAGGACTGCTTTGATTTAAAATGCTGTCATTAAAATGCTATACTTAATTTTATTTGACTCTATTGAGTTTTACCAATTTTAAACTTCATTTTTAAAATATATGATTGTAGAAAGAACCAGTACAGGAACCTGTCCAGGAAAAACTAACAGTAATCTGATAAATACTAATGTTAGATACTTATGTCTATGATCTGGAATAGAATTAATTTACAAATCATGAATATAAAATATTTTCACTGGCATTGTTTCTTCTTACTCAATTCAGAGCCTTTTTCAGGAAGTAGGGATAAAAGTAGATGGTTATATGGGCAGTTCTTCTCCAAAAGGGCATTTCTCTTCCTTGGATATTGCTGTCTGCACAATTGAGAGAGCCAATGGCCTGATCAATCGCCTCATAGAAGAAAATAAGATGGAACTATTAGGTAAGAAAATTAGGAAATAAGCAAATACTTTATATTGTTATTTTTTGGTGGAATGGAGTGGAGCTGTTGTGATTTCTTTTATGTCCCATGTTTTCTTCTACTGTCTATAACTTGCTTCTGGAGGTGAGTATTGGCATTTGTAAGTTAGCAACATTACAGGTGGGGGTGGGGGAAAATGTTTTGTGTTTTGCTGCTATTATTAACGCCACTTTCTTATATTTTTGCCTTTTACAAAACATAGAGGATATTCTTGAGCTCTCAAGTCTTTTCTTGTTGCTTCTTTCCTGTCTAAACTTTACCTGCAATAGAAGGAAGCATGCTGGGGCTGGATCTGCCATCTATGCTATTAGTGTATATGTATATTCATTATATTCTGGTGCTATGGTATCTAGATTAGGCCTGTACTCAGAGGCTACCTTTTAACAGAGAAATGGTAGAGAGCTACAGAAAATAACATTGTGTTTGAGCTTGTGATTCTAGGAAGATTTTCTTCCTTAATTTTTTTTTTTGTGTGTTTTTTTTTAATAACACTTAGGAAAGGCTCCTATATTGAGGTAGTAACAGGAAGAGAATTATTATAGCAGCAACAGAAGCAACAAGAATATCAGCTACTTCTTGAGATTTTGGTGAATTTAAATGATAAAGTTGCTTTAGAGTAGAAGTGGGGAGTGAAATCAGAGATTAGTAAGACTTGGGCTCTGCTCTATAAAGTTTGGAAAAAGAAATCACATTTATCAGTTTGCATCAGAATTGTCATTTCTTGTCACCCCATTGGACTTTAAGTATCTTGAGGGATTGCAATAGAATATTATTAAATGTTATAGCCAATATGTCTGGCAATATTCCTAGCACAATGCCTGGCACACTAGGTAGCATAAAACCTTTGGATGAGTGAATGAATAAATACTGAAATAACTCATCATACAGTATAACTTGGAAATAGCTTACTGTTGAGGAAAAGGAGCACCATGTGTCAGGAAGTGGTCTGAAAGATCTTGATTTTGGTGAGGAGGATTTGTTGGGAGGGCATACCAGTGCATGTGGAAACTATGATGTTATGAAAATATTTATCTGAAGAAGACATTTGTTGGTACTAAATTTTCAGTAATTCTTCAGCATTATTTCAAGTGCAAAGACTGATTTGATTCTCCAAGCAGTAGAGAAGGGGTTTATGACCCTATTTACGTTCCGTAATAGGGTGTCTCATTCATCTACCACAATCAAACAGAAATATCCCTTTAAAAAACCATTTCTTTCTTGATCTGATTCTGTTTTTCTAAGTCACTTTCTAACATCATTATGATTGCCCTGGTTGTTTTTCCCATAGAAAAGTTAATACACTGACTAACTATCATAGATGTCTTTGATATCTCATTGTACATAAATTTCTACAAGGTTATCAATTAAGAAGTATCTGAGTAATAAGAGCCAGTGTTTCCTGATTCTGCCCTGAGTTTAGCTAATTATTGATTTTTTAGGTCCAGAATACATTGTAGTATGAGCACTTATGATACCCAAAATGTCTTAGAAAAGAATTATTAAAAAAAAAAAAATTTTTTTTTTTCACCTGAGAGGGATGGTAAGGGCAAGGGGGTAGGGGGGAATGGGAGATATCTATAGTACTATCAACAATAAAAAATATATTTAAAAAAAGAATTATCCATTATGTAGAATCTGATTTTTGTTTCATAATTAGAAATTTGTATGACCAGTAATATATTGAATCATAGCTACTGATATAAGATATTGAGTCTTTAAAATTCTTCTTGGACTTATGGAATTCTTAAAAGCTAGTATCTGGAAAATCTCTTTAGGAATTGTGGTTGTGGATGAATTGCATATGCTGGGAGACTCTCACCGAGGCTATCTGCTGGAACTTTTGCTTACCAAGATTTGCTATATTACTCAGAAATCAGTATCTCGGTGAGTATCTGAAATAACTACATTCCTGAGATTCTAAGCAATGTTGAGAAAGTGTCTGCAAAAGTTCATAATAAGCCTGAGTTACATAAATTAAAGGAGAGTAGTATTTATTTAGTACGAACTCATAGTAGTTCATTTTTGTTCCAAATAACTACTAAGGATGAGAAATATTTTAGATTATTTTGTAAACATTCTTAATTTCTGACTGCTTACCACTTTTGTGACAGAATTATTATTTATTATTATTATTATTATTATCATCATCATCATTTTCTGTGCCTTGCATGATTCTGGGATGGGCAGGGCTGCCTGCACCCCAGGTTGCCAGGGGCTGCTCTACTTCTCTGTTCTGGCCTCAGGGAACAGAGGAGTTTGTGGCAGCAAAGCTTGAGGGGAAGCCAGGTGAGCCCAGTCCCACCCTGGCCAGCCAGGTGACCTCCCCCCTGAAAGGAACCAGAGACAAGAGTTTCACCGCTGAACTTCATGAGACTAAGAGTATGATAGAATTTTTTAAATCCAGCTTTTATATTTTTTAGTTACACATCTTAAGTAGTCAAGGCTAATTTGTACTTAAAAAAAAATTGATTTGAGAGACAGAGGAAGGGGGGGAAGAGAAAAAGAAAGAAACATCATTTTGTTGTTCCACTTATTTATGCATTCATTGGTTGCTTTTTATATGTGCTCTGATGGAAGATCAAACCTGAAACCTTGGTGTACTGGATGATGTTCTAACCAACTGAGCTACCCTGCCAGGGCCAGTCAAGGCTAATTTTTAAAAGTAACATTTTTTTCCTCCCCCACTTCTCAGAGGCAACTAGTTTCAATTCTTATAACTTTATACAAATTTTACTTACAGTGGTATCTCTAAATGCAGCTATTTGAGTTTTTAGTTTTAAATTATATGTGGACTTCTTATATGAAAAATGAAGATCTAGATCTCTCTTTTATTTTATTGATTCTAGAAACAGAGGAAGAGAGAGAAACATGGATCCATATTTATCTGTATGCACCCTGGTTTGTCCTGGGTATGTGCCCTAACCTGACTGGGAATCAAACCCACGATATTTCAATGTGTACTGGATGATGCTCCAACTGAGTCATACCAGTGGGGCCATTCCCATGGCTTTTTGCTTGAGTTAGAGCCCCCCTTTTTGGAATACCTGGCTTTTTCTCTTGATTTACTTTCTTATTTTGGAGGGGACATCTTTCAGGTGTACAAGCTATTGTGGGTATAAATTGAAAGAAAAAAAAAAGCGTGTCTGAAAATGCCTTACAGTTATTTTATAGATTGTTCAGATATGAAAGTCAAGGTTTAAAAAGTGTCATGTAATACTTTCAACAATAAAGAATTAAAAATTTTTTAAAAGTCCAGGTTTAGCAGTACTATTTGTAGTTAATACATAGTTTTGTTTTGTTTTTAACATCGATTTCATTTGTTTTTCACAGCCAAGCTGATTTAGCCAGTCCTCTGTCTTATGCTGTGCAGATCGTAGGCATGAGTGCTACTCTTCCCAATTTGGAGCTTGTGGCTTCCTGGTTGAATGCTGAACTCTACCACACCGACTTTCGTCCTGTACCACTGCTGGAGTCAGTAAAGATTGGAAATTCCATATATGACTCTTCAATGAAGCTTGTGAGGGAATTTCAACCCATGCTACAAGTGAAGGTTAGTTACTCAGTATTTTTATTTCACTACCACCAGTACTAAACACTGATGTAGAAAATTAAACTTTTGTTAAGTGGTAGATTAAATATATAGTAGAGTGGGGGGAAAAAACACATCATTTTTGTCATCAGACAGACCTTCCTCTGTTACTTAATTGATCTTGATATGGCTGTGATATTAGTTGAATCACAAAAGCTCTCTGAGTGTAGTGTCTTAGTATTATAAGAATGAAATAGGAATTTTAAAGAATTGTCTAGCATCTAGAAAGTGCTTGATAAATTCCTTCCTACACCTCTAAATACACTTAAAAAGTTTTAATTCACAGTAGTTTTCTAAGCCTGATTCTTTAAAAAAAAATTTTTTTATTGATTTTTAGAGAGAGAGGAAGGGAGAGGGATAAGAGATAGAAACATATGAGAGAGAAATCTCATCTATCAGGTGCCTCCTGTCTACTCCCTACTGATCAGGAATTGAACATGTGCTCTGATCAGGAGTTGAACTGGTGACCTCTTGGTTCCTGGGTCAACACTCAACCATGGAGTGACACCACCGAGCAAAGCCTGATTCTTCATTCCTGAGGTTAGAGAACTTATTCACCATCTGTGAAATGAGGTATCTTCTGTTTTTATGCAGAGCTGTGTCTCTGATAATTTAACCTGCAAAGGGTAAGTTTGGAGCTGGGATCAGGACTAAATTCATGTGTCAGCAGCACTGTTTGTAATTAATACTATCTATTATATCTTTTGACATTGATTTCATTTGTAGGTATGCATTTGTAGCCTTTGCATGCCTGGTATGGAATATTATTCAGTAGCTTTGCTCTTATGCTAAATTTCACTTGACTATGCCTTGGTTACCTCAATAATTATATATGTAAACATTCATTTGCTCCTCTGTTAATCTTTTTCTTCTATTAGCATGTCTGTGCCTCTATCCTTTTTGAATTACTTTCAACTCTTACCTGAATTTTTGAAATAACCTCCTAATTGCTCTTTGCTTCATTTCACCTGGTCCCCTTCTATCTATGCTTAAACCAGGAGCTAGTGATCTATTAAAATGAACATCAAATATGAAAGAAGTCTGCTAAAAAATTTGTGATGGTTCCCTGTCTCATTTAGAATGAAAGCCAATGTCTTCATAGTAGCCTACAAGGCCACATTATCTGCCCCCACCTCTTAGTGCTCTAATCTCATTTAAGTTTCTTCTGATTCCCTCCATAGCCTTGTTGCTGTTCAGTAACATGCCAAAAATTTCCCCCCTCAGGTTCTCTTTGTCTGGAATGCTTTCCCCACCAGGCAGCAGTATAGTGTACTCTTCACCTTTGGACCTTTACTGTCATGTTCTTAGACTCCCTGGCCACCTTGTCTCAACTACAGTGACTTCCTTCCTGGTTCCTATTTTCCCTGTTTTATTTTTTTTCTTAGCACTTTTCACAACTGAATACAGTAGGTCCTCGGGTTACATCGGAGGTCTGTTCCTATGATGTAACGCGATTTTCGCTATAAGTCGTTATCCACCTACATAAGCACCTACCTACACAGCAGTAATGAAGTGAAACAGTAAAAAAATTTTAAAAGAAAGATAACAATTCCTGACCCTTACTTGTGGTAAATAAATAATAAAAAGCATAAAGCACATATGTACTTATGTCGAAATGACAGAACTTTTTTTTTCTTTTATAAATAAATGGGAGATGGTGAAGTAACCATGAAAAGATGTATGTCGAGTCCAACGTAACCCGTGGACTGTCTGTATACTAAGTGTTTTACCTGTCTTGTTTTTGTTATTATCTATCTCTTATTGAAGTAGAAACACTCTGAGGGCAGAGCTTTGTTCTCCATCCCCATTGCGAGAACAGTATCTGGCATATAGTAAATATTTGTTTAGTGAGTGAATGGATGGATGAATTAATCCTGTTATACACTCTGATTTTCCAGTTTTTAAAAAATATATTTTATTGATTTTTTTACAGAGAGGAAAGGAGAGGAATAGAAAGTTAGAAATATCGATGAGAGAGAAACATCGACCAGCTTCCTCCTTTACACCCCCCACCGGGGATGTGCCCGCAACCAGTGTACATGCTCTTGACCGGAATCAAACCTGGGACCTTTCAGTCCACAGACCGAGCTCTATCCACTGAGCCAAACTGGTTTTTCCAGTTTTGAGAACTCACTAGTCACCACTGGGCTTTCACAGCTGCTCTTTGTTCTGCCTGAAATGTTTCTCCTGTCCCTCACTTACCTTTGATTACACTAATGCCTCCCTCCTTCACATTTCAGCTCAGGGAAACCTTTCTTTTAGATCTTTCTGTCAAATTTGTGTCAAGTATGAGGCCTCAAAACACACACACAAAAACCTCTTTTCTAGTACATTTTATGAGTGTATTTTACATTTATTTGTTTAGTACTTTAATGTTTCCCCAGCGAAACCTAAACCCCTTGAAGATAGGAGTTTGACTTCCTCTTGCTCACCATTATATTCTCATTGTCTGAGGGTTGGAGGTCAATAACTATTAGTTAAGTGAATAGAAACCACTTCCTTCTCACCTTGAATCATAAGGAGGTTTATTTCTTTTTTTCTTCTTCTTGTTTTGTTACTGACTTTGTAACTGATTTTTATTATGCCTTTGAGTAGAAAATAATTCCCCATGAAGCAAACAAAATGAGTGACTTTAAATTGATGTGAAAATGTTTTGAAAATACCATTTGAGTGGATATTTCTTTTTCTTCCTTAGGGAGATGAGGACCATGTTATTAGTTTATGTTATGAGACCATTCGTGAGAACCATTCAGTATTACTTTTCTGTCCATCAAAGAAATGGTGTGAGAAGCTGGCAGACAACATCGCCCATGAATTTTACAATCTACACCATCAAGCTGAAGGTAAGTTACTAATTGAATCACCGAGCCATGCTGGCTGTGCTGAAGTGTATAATTTAATCAATGTTAACACATGTACTGTATGTACCTGTTATAATCAACATATAGAACATTTTTATCACCCTAAATTTTTTTTTTTTTTTTTTTTTTTTGTTGCTATTTCTATCACCAGCCCCAGGCAACCACTGATCTGATTCTATTATTCTTCAGAGTTGTGTCTTTTGTAAGAATTTCATATAAATGAAGTCAATAGTATGTATCTTTTTTGTGTGTGACTTCTTTCACTCAGCAAAGTATTTTGAAGATTCATCTAGATTGTTATATTTATCAGTTTATTCCTTTTTTATAACTGAATGTATTGCTATAACCATTAGTATATATTTTTTATTTTACTACCCTATGGTCCCTTGAGGTCCAAGATATGTGTAAGAATGACAGAGACAGTTCTAGTCATAGGATATTAGAATATTTTATGACTTCATTAGGCCAGTGGCATCATGAGAATGGGTGATAGATATCTCAAGCTAAATTTCAACGAGTATACTTCGCCTGAAGTTTATATTGAGTAGGCTCTGGTCCAACATTATATTGTTTTTCTAGTTCTCTCTTAATTGATACTTTCTGTACTCTGCCAATTTACAATCTACATATATTCCTTATGTTGTACCATGATAATTTATATTTCTTAATAACCAGAAAAATGATTATATTCTTTGCTTGAGCCTTATGTTATTATTATTATTATTTGCTTGAGCCTTATTATATTTGCTCCCAAATACTAGTGCTTGGACTTGAGCCTTGGATTTGATGAAACCCCAGAAGAGTAAAGATAGGCTTCACATTTTTCATAAAAGCTGAAGTTTAAATTCTGAAATTATCCCTAGTAATTTCTTAAAATGTTGTTAAAGTGACTTTTGAAATAAAAAATATCCATCAATGATAATTTAAAAAATTTTTAATTGTCAGCATAATAAAACCTTGGCAACTCTTTGTGGCTCATCAACATTTTAAGAAAAGATAATTTAAAAGCTTAAAAAATAAGAATGTATTTAATGAGAAGTTTTACTATTTCAGAAATCCAAAACTCTGGGAAATTCTGTAAGAAAACAGTTTCTGCAGAAAGTTAAGATTTTACTAGGGAAAAGTTTAAGCAGAGGCAACAACAAAAGATAATGTGATTAGTTATTTCATTGATACCTAAGAGGCCAGAAAAATTGTCACATGGAATCAGGCTCCTAAGTGATTCTGACCCCGCTGGTTGGTGGACCGCACTTTGAGCAAGGACTTTGATTTTTAGGCTCTGTGTGGTAGTCATTATCTATAATCCTCTCCTTCCTTCAGCTGGTTCCTTTGGTCCTCTCCTGTGGGCTCGATCCCACAGTAATATAGTGTTTCCTAAATGTCAATGAACTTTAAAATCACCTGGGGAGATTTTAAAATTCCTCATGTCCAGGTTGTACATGAATACATCACAATGTCCAGGGGTGGGAGCCAGTCAGTATTTTTAAAAGGTGTCAAGGTAATTACTATATGTAGTAGTTTAAGAACCAGTGGCTCTGTGTTTAGCTCTGTAATGACTTAAGCAGATAGCACTCAAAGAAGTCCAGACAGAGGTGGGTAGTGTTGATAATGTTTTTGTGTGACAGGATTGCTGAAATCATCTGAACTTTCACCAGTGATACTGGAACAAAAGGGCCTCCTTGAAGTGATTGATCAACTAAAACATTTGCCTTCAGGACTGGACTCTGTATTACAAAAAACTGTACCATGGGGAGTAGCATTTCATCATGCAGGTATCCATATTTATAATCTGTTAAGAAGCCCCCTTCAGAAATCCTCACAGTTTCTTCATTTTTGTATTACCATGCTTTGATTTCTTATTAACGGCACTTAATACTCTTAGATTTCATTTTAATAAATTGTATGGTTAAGATTGAGCAAGATATAAACTGATGAACAAAAAGATAGATACAGAGACAGTAACGAAACAAACAGACTGTCAAATTACAGTGGGGATGATCGGGAGATATGGGGGAGATAAGAGATAAACCGAAGGAGTTGTATACATGCATATAAGCATAACCAATGGACGAAAAACTCTGGGGAGGGAGGGCATGCATGGGAGGATTGGTAAGGTATGTACACATATAATACCTTAATTTAAAAAAATGAGGGGAAAAAAGATTGAGCAAGAGTAAAACAAATATATTTAGGTTTATTTATCTGTGTAGTAAACCTTACTTGCAGTAAATGTCTTGGAATCCCTTGCTAAAGTCTTCATACAGACTATTTTCTGATGCAGCATGTTGCGCTCAATCAGAGCACATTTTCTGTTCTTGTCTTCCACCTATAGATATAATGCCTTTTCCAGCTTAACTAAGCACTTAACACACTCTATGTCCTTAACTTTTGCAATTTGAGCTGTGACAGCAAAACTAGCACACGTTGCTTTTTCCTATACAGTTTCACGGATAGAAGATTCATTCTTACCATAAATTTTAGCAACCTCAGCATACATTTATGTGCTGCTTAATGACATGTTCTGAGAAGTGTGTCATTAGGTAATTTTGTTGTTGTGCAAACATCATAGAGTGCACTTTATACCTAGGATATATGATATAGCCTGTTGTTTCTAAGCTATAAACTTGTACAACATGTTACTGTACTGAGCATTCTAGGCAGTTGTAATATAGTGCTAAGTTTTTGTATTTAAACATATCTAAGTAAAAATATATGCTATAAAGATTAAAAAATGGTACACTATTACCATGAATGTAGCTTGCAGGACTGGAAGTTGCTCTGGGTAAGTCAGTGAGTAAATGATGAGTGACTGCGAAGGCCTAGGATATTACTAGGCACTTCTAGTTTCACACACTTCTGTAGACTGATAAACACTTTAAACTTGTGCTATACTAAATCTATAAAACAACATGAGATTAAGTCAAGCACAAGATAAAATGATGAAATCAAAAGATGCAATAAACATGAGACTATGAGGCTGCTGTTGGAGTAACTTGGCATACTGTTTAACAGTAAACTGTCTATACTATAATAATAAAAGCCTAGGTGGCCCTCGTGCGCAAAGATGTCACAAGATATCCACCACAAGATGGCCGCATGCACAGTGGAGGCGGGTCCAGGGGCCACTCCGTGCAATGAGGCCTGGGGGTCCCACGGCTTCTCGGGGTGCAGAGGAGGCCAGTCCTGATGTCTTGCCACCTTGTGTGGAGGAGGCGAGTCCCAGCGGAGGAGGCAGGCCACAGCAGGGGAGGGCAATTGTGAGCGATTGGGCTGGCAGGGGAGCGGTTAGAGGATGATCAGGCTTAGGGGCAAACAGGCAGGCAGACAGGTGAGCGATTAGGAGCTAGCAGTCCCAGATTGTGAGAGGGATGTCTGACTGCCAGTTTAGGCCCCCTGTGGGATCGGGCCTAAACTGGCAGTCAGACATCCCCTGAGGGGTCCCAGATTGGATAGGGTGCAGGTCAGGACAAGGGACAGCAACCCCCCCACCCCGTGCATGAATTTTAGTTTTTTTAATAAATAGAAAGCATATTCTAAAATAATATAAAAAAATATACTATAGTAAGTATATAAACCAGTAACATGATCATTTATTATCATTATCAAGAATTATGTACTGTACATAATTGTATATGACTGGCAGCGCAGTAGGAGTGTTTACACTACAAACACAAACACGTGAGTAATGTGTTGTGCTATGACACCACTAGGTGATAGGAATTTTTCAATTCCATTATCATCTTACTAGAGGCCTGATGCAGGAAATTTATGCAAGGGTATTGGCCCTCACTGCCCCGGCTTCATCCGGAATGTCATCCAACTGTCTGGTCTGATTAGCATATTACGCTTTCATTATTATAGATGGGACCACCATCGTATGTGTGGTCCATCATTGAACCGAAATGTTATTACGTAGCACATGACTGTACAGTTTATTTATTTATTTATTAATTTATTTATTTATTTATTTAATTAGGGGAGAACTTCACCTTTTCACTTACAGGTAGCACTTTATGACTTCCCTTTGGCATATACAAATTGCCATTACCTCATTTGTGCTCTGGGGTCATTATTAAATAAAATAAGGGTTACTTAAACACCAGCACTACAACACTGAGAGTCAATCTCATAACCAAATGACTAACAGGCAGGTAGTGTATGCAGTGTGTATACACTGGACAAAGGGATGATTCACATCCTAGGCAGGTGGAGGGAGATGGTGTGAGATTTCACCATGCTACCCAGAGCAGTTTGTAATTTAAAATGTGGGAATTGTTTATTTCTGGAATTTTCCATTTAATATTTTCAGAACACAATTGAAAATTTAATATTTTCAAAGACAATTGAAACCGCAGAAAGCAAGACCTCAGATAAGGGGAGACTACTGTACTTGCTACCCTAATTTCATGCCACTTTGAGTATCTTCTTTTATCTCAAGGAGTACGGAAATATTCTTACACATGTATCAAAATAAAATTAGTTTTAGAAATTATCATATTGTGTTTTGAGAGGGATAGAGTGTTTAAAAATTAACTACATAGGTTGTCAAAATTGCAAAGATTATGATAGTCACTGAATTAAATAATTTATTTCAGGAAGTGATCTTTCCATGCTTATATGTGCTAAGGCTATGATTAAGAATATATAGTTTCTGCCCAGCTGATGTGGCTCTGTGGTTGAGCTAAAGCATATTTTTTTTAAAAAAGAAGAGAATATATAGTTTCTAAGATTAGTAATGTAACCTTTTCAATTTATCATGCTATATGTAAATAAAAATTTAAATATATATACACATACATATATGCACACATGTATATACACAGTTGATTCTTGAAAAACATGGGTTTGAATTGCATGTGTCCACTTATATGCAAATTTTTCGCAATAAATATATTGGAAATTTTTTGAAAATTTGTAATAATTTGAAAAAACTCACAGATGAACTATGTAGAATAGAAATACATGCATCAAAAAATATGGAATAGATATGTCATGAATGCATGAAATATATTTAGATATAGTATATTTTAATATATAGAATAATAGTATTAGTCCATTTACTACCATAAAAAATAGACACATCTATTATAAAAAGTTAAAATTTATCAAAACTTAACACACAGAAATACTTTTAGACCATACATGAAACCATTTGCAGTGGAGAGAAATGTAAACAAATGTAAAGATAAGATATTAAGTCATAACTGCATAAACTTAACTGTAGTACATAGTGTACCAATGTAATAATTTCATCACCACCTCCTGTTGCTATTGTGCAAGTGTTGTGAGGAGCACTTAAAATGCCCAGGACAGTCCTAGCCGGTTTGGCTCAGTGGATAGATCCTTGGCCTGCGGACTGAAGGGTCCCAGGTTCTATTACGTTCAAGGGCACATGCCCAGTTTGTGGGCTTGATCCCCACTAGGGGGCATGCAGGAGGCAGCCAATAAATGCTTATTTCTCATAGATGTTTTGTCTACCTCTCCCTTACTCTTTGAAATCAATAAAAATATATATTTAAAAAAATGCCTGTGACACTAATCATCTTCTTGTGAACAGATCGTCTCTGCAGTAAATTGATTTTGCAGTAAAAAAGTGATCTCATGGCTTTTGTGTATATATTATTTTAAATTTTATGGCAATTCTGTATGCCAGTGGTTAACAAATCTCTCCTGCCCCTGCATTTCCGCCTGCCTGGCCTGTGGGAGGTTGTCTTCTTCACCTATGGCCTCAAGTACAACTTTGAGCTGATCCTCTTCTGGAGACCTGACTCTGTTTCTCAATGAGTGGCGCCTCAAGGCTGAGTACAAAAGTGGGGGGCAACAGCTAGAGTTGGCCCAGCACCTCAGCAACCGCATCCTGTGGATTGGCATTTCCATCTTCCTGTTGTGCCCCCTCGTCGTCATCTGGCAGATCCTCTGTGCCTTCTTCAGCTGTGCTGAGGTGCTGAAGCAGGAGTCTGGGGCTCTGGGAGCACATTGCTGGTCTCTTTATGGCCACTGCTGCCTCTGCCACTTCAACGAGCTGGAGCATGAGCTGCAGTCCCGTCTGAACTGTGGCTACAAGCCAGCCTCCAAGTACATGAATTGCTTCTTGTCACCTCTGCTGACACTGCTGGCCAACGATGCGCCTTTGCCAGCTCTATCCGGGCTGTGCTTATTGTCCTCACCATCTACGACGAAGATGTGTTAGCTGTGGAACACGTCCTCACCACTGTCACACTCCAGGGGGGGTCACTGTGACCGTGTGCAGGTCCCTTATCCCGGACCAGCACATGAGGTTCTTCCCTGAGCAGCTGCTGCGCGTGATCATCGCTCACACCCACTACATGCCTGACCACTGGCGGGGTAATGCCCACTGTTCGCAGATCCAGAACGAGTTTGCCCAGCTCTTCCAGTACAAGGCAGTGTTCATTTTGAGGAGTTACTGAGCCCCAGTATCACACCCCTCACCCTCACCCTCTGCCTGCGTCCCCAGGCCCTGGAAATTATAGACTTCTGCAGTTTCACTGTGGAAGTCGTTGATGTTGGAGATACCTGCTCCTTTGCCCAGATGGATGTTTGCCAGTATGGGCATCCCCAGTGGCTATCCGCTGGTCAGACCAAGGCCTCAGTGTATCGGCAAGTGACAGCAGAGTTGTCACTCATGCACTTTGCTATCACCAACCTGGCTGGCAGCCACCACGTGAGAGCACAGCCTTCCTGAGTTTTCTCAAGGAGCAGGTTCAGCAGGATGGAGTAGCTGCTAGCCTAGCCCAATGGCGTCTACTCCCTGAATATGTCCTATGTCCATCCAGTCCTTACAGTCTGAGCCATTGAGCCTTATTGCAAATGTGGCAGCTGGCTCATCTTGCCATGGCCCTTCACTTCCCAGAGACCTGCAGGGCTCCAGGCACAGGATTGAAGTTGTCTCTGCCCTGTGCTCCTTCTCCCCGCTGCAACCTGGTCAAGTTTCCACGGGCCCGGCTCCCAGCACCATGACAGGCCCAGTATCATGCCAGGACAGCCAGCTCCTGGAGCAGTGTGTGGGAAGGACAGCTGCAGAGCCTGGTGCTGTTGGAATATACATCCACTGAAATGAGCCTGCATGCCCTCTACATGCACCAGCTCCACAAGCAGCAGGCTCAGGCCGAACCTGAGAGGAATGTGTGGCACCACCAGGAGAGTGATGACAGTGGGGTGAGTGCTCCTGAAGAGGGAGGAGAGGGTGCCCGGCACCCCCAACCTATCTCCCTCTCTGTCAGCTATCCCTGTGTTTCTGCTTCCTGGCCTGGAGCACCTGAGACCACTGCCCTGCAAGGGGGCTTACAGAGGCATTATGGGGTCGTCACAGATCCTGGCACAGTGCCCTAGGCTCCCTCTCACTTCTCTCGGCTGCCCCTTGGCAAGTGGACTGAAGATGGACAGTCAGCATCAAGGCACCCAGAGCCCATTCCTGAGGAGGGCTCTGAGGATGAGCTTTCCCCTCAGGGGCACAGCTAGGCAAGGCTGGGGAGGGTCCGTATGCCCAGGATGGAGATATCTATTGCCCTGCCATCCCGTCCACCTGCCATGGGGGGCTTCTCTGAGTGCTGCCTGGCTCCATGTATATGGTGTTTATGTGTCCGTGCCTGGCCAAGAGAGGTACAAATACTGGGCTCACCACAGACTCAGGAGAGAAATTGGGGGCCTAGGAACCAGAGCACACAGGACTCTAACCTCATCCCCAGAACCCACTTGGCTGAGTGTGGAGCTAGAAACTGGTCCCCAGCCCAGCCCCAGTACTGCTACCTTTGCATCTACCCTCACGAGTCTCCAGAGAACTGCCTACCACAGTAGCTGCCAACCTGTGCCAACTATGGAGTGGGGAGGCTGGGACTGGACCCTCAGCCTCTGTGGCCTCCCTCTCTTCACCCTGAACAGATGAGCAGCTCACGCTGTGGCCCTTAGCTCACCCTCAGTTCTCTCTGAGTGCCACAGCCTGCTCACCCCTTCCCTTCCTGCACATCGCTGGCATGTGAGCTGCTTGCTAAAGTTCTGTTCACTTGTTTCCCTTCTGTTCAACTTCTGATTTGCGCTGGTGTAGAGGCCCTAGTTCCCAGCTCTTCTTTTGACATTAATGATGGTTTCTAAATTATAGGAGCAGGATGGACATTTTTTTTTTTTTTTTTTTTTTTTTTTGCTATCCTCTACAATTTTTTAGATAGGCCCCTGAGAGCATATCAGATTCTCATGGTTAGACAATGTCCCTGGCCGGCCAGAAACTCATGAGTTCAACACTGAATGGGTTGTTGTGATCTACTTGACCCCCAAACACAACGCTTCTAATTCAATCTCCTGATCAGGGGATAGTAAGGATTTATAAGGCTCATTGCACATGGGACTTTGTGGGGGGAAAAAAACCAAACAAACTGTGAACTCTATGGAAGAGAACTCTGATAGAATATCATGAAAGTCTGGAAGGATCACACCATTGAAGATGCTATTGTTGTTAGAGAAATTTGTGAAAGCCATCTAACCTGAAAACAATAAATTCCTGCTGGAGAAAACTGTCCAGATGTTGTGCATGACTCCACAGGAGTTATGCCAGAGCCAATCAAAGAAACCATGGAAGAGATTGTGAATATGGCCAAGGTGGGGGGGGGGGGGCAGTGAAGAGTTTCAAGTATCTTGAAGAAGATAACTTGATGGAGACGAGTGCTTCCGAACCAATGCCAGAGGATGAAGAAGAAGACAGAAAGAAGCAGTTCCAGGAAACAAACTGACATTAGACACCTGGCAGAAGGGCTCCAGGTATCAAGTCTGCTTTGACTTCTTTTACAGCATGGGTCCTTCTATGGTGTGGGCACTGAAACTAAAGCAGACAGTGGAAGGCTTGGTACCACAGAGACACATTTTTAGAGAAATGAAACGCAAAAAAGTCAGAAACTACAATATCTTTCTGTAAAGTTATTCTGAGTGTGCCTGCCTCTTCTGCCTTCCCTTTCACCTCCTCTACCTCTTCTTGCCCCCTCTGAGACAGCAAGACCAACCCTCCTCCGTCTCCTCCTCCTCAGCTTACTCAGTGTGAAGATGATGAGACTGAAAACTTTTATGATGATCCACTTCCACTTCATGAATAATAAATAACCATCATGCCATACATTGAATGAACTTATCTGTTGTGTATGTGTGTGAGTGTCTTCATGTGAAAATATAACTGTGTGACAGGAATTGTATGAGATGTTTTTGGGTCATCATTGCCTAATTATTCTTCATGAGCAAGACTTGTTTTGAAATGATAGCTATACTTACATAGGCATAAGGTGAATGATATATAATGTAAAATTAATAATGTGTTAGTTTTCTTACTGTTTTATAAATGCTTTAAAAATTACATTACTGTACAATATGCTAATGTGTATCAGGCTATTATAATAGGTAATTGGTTTAAAAAAACAATAACAGTGTTTATACTGTCTTATGAATATGTGTTACTATATGCCATAAATATTTTATAACAGTTTATTTATTAGCATGCAGACTAGACTACAGGGTAGTCCTTGGGTTACGTCGGACTCTACATACATCGTTTCGTGGTTATGTTGCCATCTCCCATTTATTTATAAAAAAAAAATAGTTCCATCATTTTGATGTATGTACATATGTGCTTTATGTTTTTTATTATTTACTTACCACAAGTAAAGGTCAGGAATTGTTAACTTTAAAAATTTTTTTTTTTTTACTGTTTCACTTTATTACTGCTGTGTATGTGCTCCATGTGAGTGAGGTAGGTGCTTATGTAGGTGGGTTCCTACTTACAGCGAAAATCACATTTTGTTGCTGCCATAGGAACGTAACTCTGATATAACCCTAGGACCTACTGTATTTAGTATAATCATAGACTGCCATCAAACAATTGTATTGCTCTTGCTTTATTAGAGCATAAATTGTTATACCTGTAAGTAAATAAGTTTCTTTTTTACATCTTTCATTTTCTAAAAAAAATGTGTTTTTATTGATTTTTAGAGAAAGGGGAAGGGAGAGGGCGAGATAGAAACATTGATGAGAGAGAAATACCCATCAGCTTGCCTCCTGCTTGCAACCCAGACATATGCCCTGACTGGGAATTGAAACAGTAATCTCTTGGTGCATGGTTTGATGCTCATCCACTGAGATACACTGGCCAGGCTTACATCTTTCTTTCTTTTTAAATATATTTTTATGGATTTCAGAGAGGAAGGGAGAGGAAAAGGGAGATAGAAACAACAATGATGAGAGAAACATTGATCGGCTTGCCTCCTTCACGCTCCACACTGCAACCCAAGTATCTGCCCCAACTGGGAACCGAACCATAATCTCCCAGTTCATAGGTTACTCAAACACTGAGCCATACTGGCTGGACACATATTTCATTTTTGATGTCTAGTGTTACTAATACATATACTATCTACAGTGTTTTGTATCATATGAGACAGTATTGATATAGGTACTGACAGACAATTCATCTTGTAAACAAATGATGTAAACTTATGGTATCAATATAGTACAGTACTATAAAAGTATTTCTCTTCCTTATGATTTTCTTAACATTTTCTTTTTTTAGCTTACTTTATTGTAATAATACAGTATAAAAACATATAACATGCAAAATATGTGTTAATTGACGGTTTATATTATTAGCAAGACTTCTAGTCAACAATAGGAATTTTGGGGGAGTCAAAAGTTAAACATGGATTTTTTATTATGTGTGGTCTGTGCCTGTAACTCCTTTGTTGTTCAAGGTCCATCTGTGCATGTTATTGTAACTTCCTTTTTTTAGGTCTTACTTTTGAAGAGAGGGATATCATTGAAGGAGCCTTCCGTCAAGGTCAGATTCGAGTCTTGGCAGCAACTTCTACTCTTTCATCTGGGGTGAATTTACCTGCACGTCGTGTGATTATTCGGACTCCTATTTTCAGTGGTCGAACTCTAGATATTCTTACTTATAAGCAGATGGTTGGACGTGCTGGCAGGAAAGGAGTAGACACAGTAGGTGAGTATGAAGTTAATTTCAGTAGTATTGCAGATGGACAATATTGTTTTACTTGAAATTTGATTAGTCCCTGGCAACCCAGTTCTCATTATGCTGTGTTTGTTATCCAACACACTAATGTCACCCTTTTGGATTTACTTACTACCAATTATGTAAGTCATTTTTTCATATATTGTCAACCATTGATTTTTCTACTTAGGTGAAATTAGGATTTTCTTTTGTATTATATACTGTGAAATGATTTAGTATTATCTTAATCAAGCGAATTATCACATTAGCTAGAATATGTTTAATTTCCAATATAGTCTCTTATTTAGTGTTAATGAAGGGAGTAATTTTCTTCCCTTTTTTTCTTTAATTTTGATGAAGTCCATTTCTCTGTTTTTTTTCTTTTTAATATAACTTTACTGATTTCAGAGAGGAAGGGAGATGGAGAGGGAGAGACAGAAAGAAACATCAATGATGAGAGAATCATTGATTGGCTGCCTCCTGCTTGCCCTGCACTAGGGATTGAGCCTGCAACCCAGGCATGTGCCCTGACTGGGAATTGAACCGTGACTTCCTGGTTCATAGGTTGACACTCAAGCACTGAACTATGCCAACTGGACTCTTTCTTTCTTTTTTTTAAATTGATTTTAGGGAGAGAGAAACATCGATAAAAGAGAGAACTTTGATTGATTGCCTCCCATCGGGGATTGAACCTACAACCGGGGTATGCCCTGACCAGTAATTGAATCCACCACCTTTTGGTGTACAGGACGGTGCTCCAACCAACTGAGCCATACCGGCCAGGGTGAAAGGAGTAATGTTCATGGATATTAGTATTGTTCAGGTCTAAGAGAGTTCAAATAGTGATGATGAGAGCTGGGAAGCACTCTCACACTTTGGGAATAGGAACTATACATACCATCTTTTCCTCTCTTAATTGGTGCTAGCTCTAAAAATAAAGTTTTCAGTTTCTTACATTGCATCAGCAAATAATAATAATGTTATCAGCAGTCCTAGTGAAAGTTTTATCTTAAGCAATGAGGAATTAAAAATCACTATACTATTATTATTTATAATAATATGTAATATGTATATTATTTCTAACACCCTACATTATTCTGGGTGTGTTGAATTGTTATGAGTCTTATAACTTTAAAGAAATTTTGGACATCTACTTTGGAACATGGTGGAGGTCAGGACTGGAATGAGGGTGAGAGTGTGAACAGGTGAGAGGTGCCTGTGTGTGAGTGTTCTGTGGGTGGGAAGGAAGGGGGAGGGAGGGAGATGGGCGGATTTGGACGCTTCTGGAGAGGAGTTACTGGCTGCCACGTGCTGCTTGGCCACGTGCTTCTCTTCACATGCTTCTCTCCAAAGGGTCTTCCAGGGAGGAGGCTGTGAGGAGCAGCCCTGCCCCAGGGCTCCTAGGCCACAGACAAATGCTCTTGGTCCTAATGCTGGTTCCCAAAGCCCCCTGAACACAGACCAGACAGCAGCTCAGTGTGCTTTGGTGGACCCCCCAGCTGCCTTGATAAGTAGTGCCTGGCCTACCCCCACCATATTGGCGAGTGGGGTGCCCAGCCCTCCTCCTCTGTGAGTGGAGCATCTGGCCTTCCCCCTCCACCAGCAGAGCACGCCTGCTCTGCATCCTCCACCAGTGTAGTAGCGCCTAGCCCAGCCAGCCTCCTCCACCAGTGGAGCAGTGTCCAGTTATCCCCTCCATCAGTAGAGCACTCCACCAGCAGTGCCCAGCCTTCCCTGTCACCTTGGCACTTTGCCTGCCTGGACATAGGGACCTGCTACCCTCTCCAGCATGCCCAATCTGGTGCCCTTAGAAAATTGGCCCCCATCATCCTGATATAGTGTGTCTGGTACTGCTACCATGACCCAATGCCCTATGATGCATGAAACTGCCACCTCAACTGCTTGTGCCTGACCCAGCACCCTTGAACAAATGGCCCTGCCACCTGACACTACCTGGTTGATATGACTTGATGCCCATGGGTGCACGGACCTGCACAGTGACCAGGAGCCTAATAAATTGTCACCGGAAGATTGGACCCACCATTGCAATCAGGTGCAACCAGTCACTTCTGGACACATGGACCTGCTCCATGACCCTGCCTGCCTCACGCAACACTCCGGACTACCAGACTGCTAAAATGGGAAGACAAAGAAACAACCACCAAATGAAATAAAAAGAGCAGTCGCTAGAAAAGGAACTAAATGAAATGGAGGCAAGCAATTTGTCAGATAATTCAAAGTAATTGTTACAAGGGTGCTCAAACAATTTAGTGAGAACTATAAGCAACTAATTATAAGAAACTTAAGGAGAACTATACCAACATGAAAAAAGAGGTTAAAACAATGAATAAGAGTCAAGCAGAAATGAAGAATGACATAGCTGAAATAAAGAATATCCTGGAAGTATTCAATAGTAGACTAGAAGAAGCTGAGGACCAAATCAGTGAATTAGTAGATGAAGTAGGGAAAAAAATACCTATTCAGAGCAGCAATTGGAAAAAGAAATTAAAAAGCAAGAGGAGACTTTAAGGGGGCTTTGGGACACTAAGAGACATAACATCTGCATAATAGGGGTGCTAGAAGAGAAAAATTGAGCAAGGACTAGAAAATCTGTTTGAAGAAATAATGACAGAAAATTTCCCTGACCTGATGAAGAAAAAGTCACACAAGCCCCGGAAACAGAGATCCCAAAGGAGATGAACCCAAAAAGATGCACATCAAAACACATCATAATTACAATGGCAAACATTAAAGACATCTGTAATACTTTCAATAATAAGGATAAATAAATAAAAATTTGGAGGAACATTCTCTGTTACTTTATCTTTCTGTTTGTAGGAGGTAGTTTATTGACATCAACATTATACCAAATTTCACATGCATAGGCAAACAGTTCTGTGGCTATTGAAGTGAATTTGCATATCCAGGAGAAAAGGGACAATTTTAATGAGAAAACAGGTGGGTATTCTGGGAACAAAAAGCAGGGCAGTATACCAAGGAAGTGACATTTAGAATAACTTGATTTGCCATATGAGATCCCTAAATATAGTTGATCCCTATATTTGATGGATGTCATATTTATGAATTTGCTTATTTACTCAATTTTATTCATATAAACACTTGTTGGGCTTTCCAGAATTTGAGTCTCTGGAAGCACACATGGCTCTCTACCCTCTTGCTTTGGCTATCACACTGTAAACAAGCATCCTTTTTATGGTCTATTTTGTGCCACAGTCTTTTATTTTTGGGCTTTTTGGTGACTTAACTGTTTAGCATGACCCCCAAGCATAGTGCTGAAATACAGTTATTATCTAGTGTTCCTAAGTGCAAGAAGGCTGTGATATGCCATATAGGGGAAATAAGTGTACTACCCTGTTTCCCCGAAAATAAGACAGTGTCTTATATTAATTTTTTCTCCCAAAGTTGCGCTAGGTCTTATTTTCAGGGGATGTCTTATCTTTCCATGCGCTAGGTCTTATTTTCGGAGGATGTCTTATTTTCGGGGAAACACAGTAGATAAGCCTTGTTCAGCCATGAGATATAGTACTGTTGACTGTGAGTTTAATATTAATAAATCAATAGCACATCTACACTAATAAAAGAGAAATATTCAAATTTACCATCACTCCACAATGCCCACCAGCCAATCAGGAGTGAGCATGCAAATTAACCCCAACAAAGATGATGGTGGCCCCGCTGCCCAGCTGCTCTGGGCCTCTGGGAAGCACGCCGCATGCAGGCACAGAGTGGCCAGGAAGGACACCTGATATGAGGGAGAGGGTGAGGGGCAGAGGGAGCTACAGAAGTGGTGCTCTGGTTAGAGCGAATATTGAAGGCTCCAACCAGAGCAAAGACAGAAGGCAGCAGCCAGAGCGAAGGAAGAAAACTGGGTGCTGGAGGAAAACCGGTGCCGGCAGCCAGGGGAAGGAAGGCCTATTCGTACAATGCCTCTAGGATTAAACAAGGTCTGTTTAGACCAGGGGTCTTCAAACTACGGCCCGTGGGCCACATGCGGCCCGCAGAGGAGTCTGATCCAGCCCGCCAGGTTTTTTGGGCAGTGAGCGCAGCCGAGGTGTTACAGTAGGAATTAGTAGTTCATATAGTCCGGCCCTCCAGCTCTCTGAGGGACCGTGATCTGGCCCCCACTTTAAAAAGTTTGAGGACCCCTGGTTTAGACAGAAACATACTTAAGACAAGATTTTATTGCAAAAGTTGAGTTAGAGGATAGCAGGAAACTAGCCCTGAATCTCCCCTAGGAGCAATGGTTCAATATTCCCTAATTCAGTTTGTGGTGGCTACAGAACATAACTACCACAAATAATAAAAATTGACTAGAACTTATTAGTGACTGGATTAGTTAGAGTATAAGTTTACCGCTATAACAAAAGCCAACATAACAAGTGTTTAAATAAGGTAGAAGTTAGTTTCTTTTCATATACCAGTACAGTCTGGGGTTGATATTGTGATGCCAGTGTCAGGGACCAAGTTTTCTAGTTTGTTTTTCCATGTTCAGCAATGTGGTTTCTATCCCATGGTGCAAGATGATTGCTCTAGTTTCTGTCAGCACATCTGCATTTTAGAGATCCAGAAGGGGAGATGAGGAAGTTAAGAACATGTTCTGCCCTTTTAAGAAGATGGATACCCATTTGGCTCTGGATAGTGTCTGCCTGTGGACTTAAGGGTCCCAGATTAGATTCTGGTAAAAGGCACATGCCTGTGTTGTGGGCTCAATCCCCAGTAGGGGGCATGCAGGAGGTAGATGATCAATGATTCTCTCTCATTATTGATGTTTCTTTGTCTCTCTTTCCCCCTCCCTTCTTTGAAATAAATAAGAAAATATTTTTCTAAAAATGTGCAAAGTATTTTTCCTCACATACAACTAGTCACATGGTTACTTTTCTCAATTTCAGTGGAAGCTGGGGAACATAAAATCTTTAGCTGCTGACCATATACACAACTTACCTTAGGGGTTTTATTTTATTTTAAAAATTATTATTATTTTAACCCTCACCTGAGACTATTTTTACCATTGCTTTTAAATAGAGTGGAAGGACAGGAGAAGGAAAGGGGGGCAGGAGGGAGAGAGAGAGAAAGAGAGAGAGAGAGGCGGGGGGGGGGAGAGAGGGGAGAAAGAGAGAGAGAGAGAGAGAGAGAGAGAGAGAGAGAGAGAGAGAGAGAGAAAGAGAAAAACATTGATGTGAGAGAAACATTGATGGGTTGCCTCCTGCATATGCCCCAAGTGAGGCTGGGGATTGAGCCTGGAACTGAGATGCATGCTCATGATGGGAAATGGAACCCGAAACCGTTTTGGGAGCATGGGTTGAATCTCTAACCACTGAGAACACCAGCCAGGGCCGTTTTTTTAAAAAAAATATTTTTATTGATTTCAGAGATGAAGGAAGAGGGAAAGAGATTGAAACATCAATGATGAGAATAATTGATTAGCTGCCTCCTGCATGCCTCCTACTGGGATTTGAGCCTGAAACCCAAGCACATGCCCTTGACTGAAATCGAACCTAGGACCCTTCAGTCCACAGGCCAAGGCATTATCCACTGAGCCAAAACAGCTAGGGCCAGGGCCATTTTTTTTGTTTAAGTTTAAAGAAAATTATTTTTCAATTACTATTTTTAAAAATATATTTTATTGATTTTTTACAGAGAGGAAGAGAGAGGAATGGAGAGTTAGAGACATTGATGAGAGACAAACATCAATCAGCTGCCTCCTGCACACCCCCTACTGGGGGTATGACCACAACCAAGGTACATACCCTTGACCAGAATTGAACCTGGGACCTTTCAGTCCACAGGATGATGCTCTATCCACTGAGCCAAACCGGTTTCGGCTTCAATTACTATTGACATCCAATATTATTTATATTAGTTTCATGTGCACAGCATAGTGGTTAGACAATTACATAATTTTCAGAGTGATAAAAAAATATATGTTTTGCTTCTAAGCTAATGGAAAGAGGGCAAAGAGCTTTTTTCCTGTGTTTGCCACTTTCCAGTTGCCTTCAGGTCAAATTAATCCTTAATATGAAGAAAGTGGCATATTTTAGTGTGGCATATATATTCTGATCCCCTATAACAGCGTTTTTCAAACGCTGTTCCGCGGCACACTAGTGATGTTGCCTGGTGTGCCGTAGGTGCAGACAAGACAAGAATTTTATAATTTTTCACTATTTTGTTTACTTAATATTTCATAATAAAGTAATTATAAAATACTTTCTTTGTGTTTATTTGATTCCTATTCAAGAGAATTACTTTATATATAGTCAATATAGGCACAGAGTTAAATTTTTTTAACATTTTCTAATGGTGGTGTGCCTCGTGATTTTTTTCATGAAACAAGTGTGCCTTTACCCCAAAAAGGTTGAAAAACACTGCCCTATAATCCAAAGTCCACAAAATAAAACATTAGCAATAATTTTTGACCACAACAGTCGCTATCATCTATTATTTCCTTTAACATGAGTAAGCCAATTAAGTTCTTTTTAGCCAGTATCTTATGGAAATGTGTTGATATTTTGCAAACATATGATTTTTTTGGTTATAGGTGAGAGTATCTTAATTTGTAAGAACTCTGAGAAATCAAAGGGCATAGCCTTAATTCAAGGATCTCTAAAACCTGTTCGGAGCTGTTTGCGAAGACGAGAAGGAGAAGAAGTAACTCCGAGCATGATAAGAGCTATTCTGGAGGTAAGGCTGTCTGCTAAATTACCACTTGCTCTTTTGTACCTATACTTCAATGGTAGAACTTTATATATGAAAAAATCTTAGCTTGTGTTTCTTTATGAGGTCATTTAGAGACTTCCCAAGTCTGAATCTCTTCTATTTTATATAGTTATTAGAGGCCCAGTGCACGGATTTATGCACCAGTGGGGTCCCTCAGCATGGCCTGTGGGGATCGGCCAAAACCGGCAGTCCAACATCCCGCAAGGGATATAGTTGTGTGCGAAGTGGCAGGCAGTCAGGGAAGAGCTGGAGCCTGAGCCCAGGATAGGCGCCATGCTGCTCCTGCTCATCCTAGTCCTGTTGTGCCTGCTGCTGCTGCTGCTGCTGCTGCTGCTGCTGCTGCTGCTGCTGCTGCTCAGTAGGCTTGCTGCCTTTCACTGTGGTCTCTGCACGCCTGTCCTAGGGCAATACCAGTGCGCCTGTGACTGAGAAGCAGCCACGGGCTCGCGCCCAGTCAGTCCTGATGCTGTTCCCTATCTGGTCCCAGTCCAGATGGGGAAAGGGCGCACAGGCGGAGTGTCTGCAGGAGAGGCTTGCGCCACTGTAGCAGTGCTCACCAGCCATGAACCCAGTGTCTGATGCCTGTTGGTCAGCTGAGCGATGCTCCTGCTATGGGAGCGCACTGACCACCAGGGCAACTCCTGCATTGAGCATCTGCCCTCTGGTGGTCAGTGCGCATCATAGAGACCAGTCGAATGGTTGAACGGCTGCTTAGGCTTAGGCTATATATATATTTCCTGGAATTTAATACAACTAGTGCTATATCAATCCATTCACAACACTGCAGTAAAGTCCACATGCCAGATGGTTCCTTTTACTTTTTATATATGGTCTTACTTATTTTCTGAATAAAGGTGACAAAAATGGACTCTAGTTTCTCCATCTAGATAATACCTGTTCACACTAAAATAATACCAAATTATAAATACACATGACTAGAAATTTCAAACAGTATGGAAAGATTTAAAGTGAAAAATAAAACTTATAGTCCTCAAAGGTAACCCCCTTTAAATATTTTCATTAATTCATCCAGAAAAGTGTTCTATTTGTATATCAGCATGCATATCTTGCTATTGACTTTAGTAGTGGTGTTGGGGACTGATGCTTTTACTCAGACCCTGCTTTATTTCTCAGTTAAAAAAGAAAGAAAGAAAAAAGGAAAAGAATTGTTAACTTGGGATTGGTAAGGATGATGAAAGGAGGCACTCTCATATACTGCTATAACTCTTGGAGGACAACATGTTCATACCTAGTAAGATTTTTTAAAATGCACATAGCCATTTACCCAGCAAATTTACATCTAGGAATTTTACGTAGGAATTTATTTGTGAAATTACATCAAATTAAATGTACAAGAATGTTTATTATAACACTATTGGTAATAGGAAAAAAACTGGAAACACCCAAAATAGCATTAATACTAAATAAATATTGGAAAAACTGAGATAACTCTGTTTAGGATGATTCGTTATACTTCCAATATGTGTTAAGTGAAAGAAGGCAAGGGGCAAATCAGTATATGTAATAGAATAGTTGTAGGAAAATGATACCTGCAAGATGCATTGACTTCATCTTGGTTTTATTTTTTAAAGGTATTTTTATTGATTTCAGAGAGGAAGGGAGAGAGAGAGAGAGAGAGAGAGAGAGAGAGAGAGAGAGAGAGAGAGAGAGAGAGAAAGAGAAAGATCAATGATGAGAGAGAATCACTGATTAGCTGCACCTTGCACGCCCTCCAATGGGATCAAGCCCACAACCTGGGGATGTGCCCTTGACTGGAATCAAACCCTGGACCCTTCTGTCCGCAGGCCGACACTCTATGCATTGAGCCAAACCGGCTACAGCTGACTTCATCTTTTTCTACACCTATTCCCAACCCTTCTTCTGGTTAGGAAGTATTCCATACTAGGATTTTTCTATGCCCACATACTTCAGAAAGAAGAATGAGAAGAACTATTTTGATTGTTGGCCATGAGCAATCACAACATCCTTTATATATGTTGTTAGTTTCCATATTTCAGTAGATAATGATCCACATATTTTCACTGATTGACTTATTTTCTGGAAAATTTTTTATGTTATCATTGCATGTTGTCTACACTTATAATGAATGGAGTTAGTAAAAACTCTCTACATTAAGATGCTGATAACATTTTAAGAGAACAAAAATCACTTCATTTATTTTATATCATGAGGGCCCACATATCTTATTAAAAAGTTACAGAAAATTTTAAACCTCTTGTATCAGATAATAGTTGGTGGAGTGGCAAGTACATCACAAGATATGCAGACCTATGCTTCTTGCACATTTTTGGCTGCAAGTATGAGAGAAGGGAAGCGGGGAATTCAGAAAAATCAAGATCCTGTTCAACTTGGAGCAATTGAGGCCTGTGTAATGTGGCTGCTAGAAAATGAATTCATCCAGACTACTGAAGCTAGTGATGGAACAGAAGGTAACTATGACTTCTTAGATTCAGTTTATTCACTTTTTCATCTTTACTGAATTAGATGTGTGTGACTGATTAATAAAAGGAAATTAATTTTTCGAGGAATGTATCAACTCATTTTTAGTAAGTCAGTGTTGTGTTCAGCAACATCAGACAATTCGAATAGAGCCTGCTCATAAAGAATCCATGCATTGAACAAGATTCTGTTTGTAAAATTTATCAGGGACTAAAAGGTTAATTACAGAATACAAAAAGACTGTGTTGTTTTATTTTCAACATCTGATCTTTTATTCCCCACCCCCAAACTAGGAAAAGTGTATCATCCAACACATCTTGGGTCGGCAACTCTTTCTTCCTCACTTTCTCCAGCTGATACTTTAGATATTTTTGCTGATCTCCAAAGAGCAATGAAGGGTTTTGTTTTAGAGAATGATCTGCATATTGTCTACCTGGTAAGTTCTGTTTGTTTTTTTTACTTTCATATTGGTGAAAATGGGAAGAAAAAAATATGTAGAATCTTGAACATCAAAGATACTCTAAGAAAACATCTTGTATTGATAAGAAAGCAATGGTAAATTCTAATGAATAGATTCAACACTCAAATAAAAAGGCCTTGACTCCAGCTCAAAATATTGGCAAATCAATATACATTTATGTTTTAAGTTAAATGAAAAAAAATTTATAGTTTGCATGTCCTATTTGAATATTTAAGACATTTATTTTTTTTATTTTTTTTAATTGATTTTTCACAGAGAGGAAGGGAGAGGGATTGACAGTTAGAAACATTGATGAGGGAGAGACATTGATCAGCTGCCTCCTGCACACCTCCCATTGGGGATGTGCCTGCAACCTAGGTACATGCCCTGGACTGGAATTGAACCTGGGACCCTTCACCGCAGACCGACGCTCTATCCACTGAGCCAAACCGGCTTTGGCTTATTTGTTGTTGAGCTCCATAGTGAATTATTTGTACTTTTCAACTTCAGAATTTCTATTTATTTCTTATTTTTAAGTCATATATTTCTCTTTACTTATATTTTCTACTTAATAAGATGTTGCCATTAGACCTTTTATTTCATTGCACCTGGTTTTATTTATTCTTTGATCAAAATTATAATATCTGCTTTGAAGTCTTCCAACATCAGGAACCTCTCAAAAGTGTTTCTTTTGCCTGCTTTCCCCCTGCATTTGGTACACACTTTTCTGTTTCTTTGCATGTCTTACAGGTTTGAATCCAGGGCATTTTAGATAATACTAGTATATTGTCGCAAATGTGGTTATTGATTCCTCCTTCCCTTCATTCCTTTTTTAAAAAATTTTTTTATTTTCCTGACTCATTCTTAGACATCATATAAAATACTGAAGGTACTTAACTTTTAGAATATTGAAATTAAAAGTACCTGTGATTGAAGTTCTTGGATTCTGTAAAATCTAGTTTGTGTGCTTGGTAGTCTCTTGCTTTTCTCTTGCCTGTGAGTTGTTTATGAATAAATGAGGTATTTATCACATTTATAGTTTCTATCTTCAAACTAGAGGCCTGGTGCATGAAATTCATGTACAGGAATGGGGGTCCCCTCAACCCAGCCTGCACCCTCCAATCTGGGACCCCTTGGGAGATGTCCAAGGATCGAGCCTAAACTGGCAGTTGGATATCCCTCTCACAATCCAGAGCTTCTGGCTCCTAACTGCTCACCTGCTTGCTCCTAACTGCCCCCACTGCCAGCCTGATCACCTCTAACCACCTCTGCTTGCCAGCCTGATTGCCCTTACTGCCCCCCTGCCACCCTAGTTGCCCCCAGCTTTCTCTCCCCTCCCCCCCCCCCCAGCCTTATTGCCCCAACAGCACTCTTCTGCCGGCCAGGTCAGCCCTAACTGCCCCCAACCTGCTGTCCTAGTCACCCCCAACTGTCCCCCCCTGCTGGCTTGGTCGCCCATTACTGTCCCCCTCTGCAGCCTGGTCACCCTCAACTGCCCCCCCTGCCAGCCTGGTCACCCCTCACTGCCCCCCCCTACTGACCTGGTTTCCCCCAACTGCCCCCCTTGCTGGTCTGGTTGCCAAACTACCCCCCCCCCTCCCGCTGGCCTGGTTGCTCAAACTGCCCCCCTGCTGGCTTGGTTGTCCCCAACTGCCCCCCCCCCCCCCCCCCCACCGCTGGCCTGGTCGCCATACACAGCCTGCTGTTCTGTTGTTTGTTCATCCCTCACTAACCCCCCTGCCAGCCTTGTCGCCCCACGCAGCCTGCCAGCCTGCTGTTCAGTTGTTACTGTTACTGTGATGGCTTCCTGGACAATTTGCATATTCCTCTATTATTAGTATAGATACTCTTTTGATTTTAATATGACACTTATATTTACTTGTTCCTTTTGTAATCAATAGTTTTAGCTAATGATGATGCTTTTTTCCTTCAGGTTACACCTATGTTTGAGGATTGGACTACTATTGATTGGTATCGATTTCTCTGTTTATGGGAAAAGTTGCCAACTTCTATGAAACGGGTGGCAGAACTAGTTGGAGTTGAAGAAGGGTTCTTGGCTCGTTGTGTAAAGGGAAAAATAGTAGCCAGAACTGAGAGACAACACCGGCAAATGGCCATCCATAAAAGGTAAGTATCAAGGAGTATTTAATACAGTATTAAATATGCAGTAGATGTTCAGTTTCTTGAGTCGCTTTCATTGTCATTAAAATCAAATTTTTGGCTCCATTTAGTAATTTTTTTAAAGTTTACTGTATTAGTATGTGCTGAATTTGTTAATATATTAGTTTCTTCCTTGCTACTTGTAGTTTAGAAGCCATATATATGAATACTTCTTATAATAGAACATTTAATTAATTCCTCCTCTTAAAGAGAATGTGAATTAAGATACATTAGGAAAGGATGTTCCTGATAGCCATAGAAGTGATTAATTAACTACTGCAGAAGAGTCAATAAAAGATTCAGCTGAAAAAAAATAAAAGATTCAGTTGGGAAATTGTATAGGCTTTTAACTTTTTTGAAATATACTACAATTATTTTTTTCTTAAGGCATTAGTCTCTAATATATTATTTATAATATAGTCAAGAGTAAGTTTTGTAGGATTCATATACCTAGATAATTTGTGGCACTATTGCCTTTCAAATAAAAACTTTTTTATACTCAAATTCTTTCACTTTATTGAAATACTAGAGGCCTGGTGGATGAAATTCATGCACGGGGGGAAGTGTTCCCTCAGCCTGGCCTGCACCCTCTCGCAGTTGGGAGCCTTCGGGGGATGTCTGACTGCCGCAGAGGCAGGGAGAGAGCCCCACCATCACTGCTGCGCTGGCCAGCCATCAGCCTGGCTCAGGGCTTTTGGCTGAGTGGCACTCCCCCTGTGGGAGCACACTGACCAGCAGGAGGCAGCTCCTGCATCGAGCATCTTCCCGTTGGTGGTCAGTGTGCATCATAGCTGCCAGTCATTCCACAGTTTGGTTGATTTGCATATTAGCCTTTTATTATATAGGATGATTATACTAGAGGCCCGGTACAGGAAAATTCATGCACTGGAGGGGGGTTCCTCAGCCCAGCCTGCCTCCTCTCACAGCCCAGGAGCCCTCAGAAGTGGGAGGCGACTGGAGATCAGGAGAAGGCGAAGCCTCATCACACTTTTGCTGCTGCCACTGCTGGCAGCGCAAGCCTCGACCAGCCCTGGTTACCTGAGCCTTGGGCGGTCCTGGGTGACTGGGAAGCTGCTATCCAAGGCTTGCCTGTGATTCAGGCCAGCCCTGGGCGGCTGGGGGGCTGAGGAGACTGGGTGCCGCCATCTTGTGGCTGTGGGCGCCGCCATCTTTGCAACTGTGTGAGGGTCAATTAGCATATTCCCTCTTTATTAGATAGGATAACCATATAACTGTGTATTAAACGTTGTTTTCAATTTTATGCCATCATATTTCTTGAAACAAGTCTTATTTTTTGAAATCGGTTAGCAGTATTTAACCATAGACAAAATATTTTTGTTGTGCAGATATTAAATTCTATACTATAGTACTAATATGTGTTAGAACTTACTTTACAAACATTGAGCTCAGACTTTGCCCGCTAATCCTATATCTTATTAGGAATCTTTTCAGAATGTAAACCTCTCTTGCCTTTTTGGTTCGTACTTACTTAAACCTTTATTGTAGATAAAAGTGATCTCTTATCATATTTTGGTGATTTACTTTCCAGGTTTTTTACCAGTCTTGTGTTATTAGATTTAATCAGTGAAGTTTCCTTAAAAGAAATTAATCGGAAATATGGATGCAATCGTGGGCAGGTTCAATCTTTACAACAGTCAGCTGCTGTTTATGCAGGTCAGTTAAATAAGAACTTCCACATTTATTTAAGACTGAGGTTTGAGGTTAAATTAAGATTACTTCTCGATCCCCCATCCCTCAATTCCATTTTACTGTCAGCTTCTCTAAAAATAAGGGGATTATGTCAAGCCATAATTTTGTATAATCCCTAACATCATCAGGACACCTTTGTTTTCTGTTTTTTGTTTTTCTCTTTTCTTTTTCCTGTTGCCTGCTGGAAGAAGAAACAGACACAAAGTTTTCAGTGATCTCTCTTTTTTAGCTAGTTACTGATTAATACTTGCTATTGAGGAGGATGGCTAATGGAAAGGGATTTCTGCGCTTCTGACTGTTCTAAATTATTATTTCTTGTCTAAGGAAACAGTAGTCTTATTTAATAAAGTTAAACCCACATTCTGTAAGCCAGTCAAACAGGAAAGTTAGGGGTCTGATTTTACCAAGTCCTTGGGAAGGAAACCCTGGGCTGCTGGAGAGTGTGCGTATTGTGAAGGCACGTGCACATGTGAAAGATACTGAGGGAAAGATGGGGTGGGAGGTAGTACGGAAGGAGAGACTCACCTTTCAGCTTACTGGCAGCAAATGTCTCAGGGTGCCTCTAGGGTTAGTGTTCTCACAGGGAAGTGATTTTTTTAATGACTCGGCACTTGGCTGTGCTGGTCTCTATTTCAAGAGTGTCTAGCTATTGAATTGGGCAACCTTTCTTTGAAGAAAATATCAATGGGAGATTCACTTTTTAAAGTGCTTGGAGCCCTTGAATATTTAAATCAGCTTTCTTATTTTCCTCTAGGTAGAAAGAGTCCCTTACCTATTTTTAAGGGTTCTCTCTTCCTTAAAAAAAGAAAGGAAAAAGGGAGAGATTGAAAGAGAGGAATGAACTTGGATGAGGGCTTTTTGTTTTGTAGTTATGTGCTCTGCCTTAGTTTTTTTCAAATGTCAAGTACATGATTAAGAATAAATGAGGCACAGCCACTGTGGAAAACAGTATGGAGGTTTCCTCAAAAAATTAAAAATGAAACACCCGTTAGACCCAATAATTCCACTTCTAGGAATATATGCCAAAAAATCAGAAACACCAATCAGAAAGGATATATGCACCCCTATGTTCATAACAGCACAATTTACAATAGCTAAGATTTGGAAATAACCTTAGTGCCCATCAGGAAATGAGTAGATTAAAAAACTTTGGTACATAAACACAATGAAATACTACACTGCTGTAAAAAAAAAAAAAAAAGAACTGTTACCATTCACAACAGTATGGGTGGACACGGAGAGCATTATGTTAAGCAAAATAAGCCAGTTGGAGAAAGATAAATGTCGCATGATCTCACTCATTTTTGGACTATAATGAACAACATAAACTGATTAACAAAAATAGATCCAGAGACAGAGAAGCATCGAACAGACCATCAAACCTCAGAGGGAAGGCCAAGTATGGTGGAGGGAGGAGGGGTAAGAGATCAACCAAAGGACTTGTATGCATGCATATAAGCATAACCAATGGACATGGACACTATTTAATACTTTAAACAACAAAGAATAAATAAAATAAAATAAAATAAAATAAAAGAATAAATGAGCCTGCCCTGGTTGCTGTGGCTCAATTGATTGAAGTATCATTCCATACACCAAAAGGTGGTGGGTTCAGTTCCCGGTCAGGGCACATACCTGGATTGTGGATTTGATCCCTTGTCCAATCTGGGCACTTATGGAAGGCAAACAATCAATGTTTCTTTATCTCTCCCCTTTTCTCTGAAATCAGTTTAAAAAAAAAATAAGTAAAATGACATTTAATGTGTTTAGCACATTTGTTGGCTAATTAGTCCATTAACATATATCTTCTCTCCTGTTAATTTACACCATGGGCCTGTTAAACTTGACAGTTCTCCAGGAAAAAGGAAACAGTGAAACAGAAGTATACTAAAGAAATAGAGAATTGATCTATAAAGAAATTTTAATTTAATAAATATTCTATGCATGTTCTAGGGATGATTACAGTATTTTCCAACCGCCTGGGCTGGCACAACATGGAACTGCTACTTTCCCAATTTCAGCAGCGTCTTACATTTGGGATCCAGAGGGAGTTGTGTGATCTTATCCGGGTGTCCTTACTTAATGCCCAGCGAGCCAGATTCCTCTATGCATCTGGCTTTCTTACTGTGGCCGATCTTGCCAGAGCAAATGTTGCTGAGGTGGAGACTGTTCTGAAAAAAGCTGTGCCTTTTAAAAGGTAAGAGAATCCCCTATCTGCAGAGGGTTATTAAATGAAAAATCATGTCAATTTGTAAATAATAGTTTCTGTATTAAAATATTTTTCTCTTTGATAATATCATGACATAGTTGGTGTAAGTGGGAGGAAACATGGCTACTTTTTCCCCCTTTAGGGTTACTTTTCATTTTTATACTCTAAAAATATTTCATGACTTAAAAGACATTTCTGAAAGTATAATTCTCCCCTAGAAAAATTGAATAAAGGTAAGGTTCCAATGCTTAGTGCTTTGATGATTTTCAATATATATTTTAGGGCTCACATTAGACTTTCTTTAGGCAAGAGCACTTTAAAATGTACTCCTCTTGCCTGGCTATGGGATTCAGTGGTTGAGCATCAACCTATAAACCAAGGAGGTCACTGATTCTGAGTCAAGACACATGCCCATGTTGTTGGCTCAATCCCCAGTAGAGGGCGTGCAGGAGGCAGCCAATCAATGATTCTCTCATCATTGATTTTTTTGTTTGTTTGTTTTTTACCTATCTATCCCTTTTCCTTCCTCTCTGAGATCAATAAAAATATATATATATTTTTTAAAATGTACTCCTTCTGAATGTTCTTTGGAACACTACTCCCTTAAAATAATTGTTAGAGTAGGATTCCTTGATTATTGTGTACCTGTGGGTAAACAAGTTATTGATGTTCTGGTCTCAGTGTATATATAATCAAGGAATAGCTTAAGTAATTTCTCAACCACTGTTCCTTGAACTCACTCTTATATAAAATATCAGCCATATCCTGTTGATATTTAGACACTTCTAGGTTTAAGAGTTTTATTTTCAGGTATTAAAAATTTGTTCAAAATTTATAAAAGCAATCAGTCTCATTTACAGTTCAATATTTTTTTCCTCACACTCAATTTAGGCCTGATACAGGCTCTGAAACTTGTAATAGTATGAGAAGGAATAGGGCATATTCAAAGGAGCAGCCTTGCTGCCCCCCAGAGCCACCTCACATTGTGACTGCTCTCTGCCTTCCACCGCCATCCCCAGGTATGGCTCCTGCGAGAATAGGTGCCCTATGCGCTGCACCCAGCATAGCTGTGGAGGTATAGCTACCTCTATCTAGATTTCGAAGGATAGAATTGTCTGGAGTTTTAGACCATAACCCTGGGAGTAACACAACCCAGACCATTGTAGAGTCCCCACTAGTGCAGTACTCAGTGGAACTATAGGGCTGGGGCCCTCCTGTTACCCCAGACCAGAAGAGCAACTGATGTGTGATTTTGTCACTTTGGGGTATGTCCCTAGCCAAAGACTATTTGGAGTATGGTTTAGAACCTTGTTGTAAAAGTGTTGTTCTCTTCTGGAGCCTCTGATTTTTACAGAATCTTTGGAAATATACACACTTGTTTAGGAGTATGTACTGTTAGTTCCTGAGGTAGAAAAGTTTAGATGTGGTAACCATATGCCATACATCATACATGACCCTTCCTAGGGGTCATCTGAAGACAGCACACATTTAAAAAAATTAATTGGGAAATATTGTTTAACACATTTTAGAATCATTTTTTTTCAAAAACTATTTTATTTTTAAATATATTTTTATTGATTTCTGAGAGGAAGGGAGAGGGAGAGAGAGATAGAAACATCTATGAGAGAGAAACATTGATCAGCTGCCTACTGCATGCCCCTACAGGGGATTGAGCCTACAACCCAGACATATGCCCTGACAGGGAATCAAATGATGACTTCCTTAGTTCATGGGTTGATGTTCAACCACTAAGCCACACAGGCCAGGCAGAATAATTTCTTATTATCCTAAAGCTATTATTGTCATGGGTTTACATCTTCTGAAAGCCCCGAACTTTATTGATCAAAATTAGTGACACATGTGGATCATGTGCCTTTTCATATGACACACTGAGAAAGACATTGCTCCTGAAGTATTCTTTATAAAAAATGTGTAATATGAATTTAATCAAAAGCAAACATCAGACTGAATTGAGAAACATTCTACAAAATTATTAACTAGTACTTTTCAAAAATATCAAGGTCATGAAAAAGAAACACTGAAGAGCTGTTTATAATTAGAGGGTAAAAAAGACTTGGCACCCTGGCTGGTTTGGCTTAGTGGGTAGAGCATCAGCCTGCAGATTGAAGGGTCCCAGGTTTGATTCTGGTCAAGGGCACATGCTGGGTTGTAGGCTCTATTCCCAGTAAGGGGCATGCAGGATGCAGCCAACCAATGTTTCTCTCTGATCAATGTTTCTCTCTCTTCCTCTCCCTTCCTCTCTGAAATATATATATGTTTTTAAAATATATTTTTATTGATTTCAGAGAGGAAGGGAGAGATAGAAATATCAATGAGGGGAGAGTATCATATCTTTTCATGTTTTAGGACCATTTAAAAACATCTTTATAGGTTATATGGTTATATATTTTTCTTATATTTCTTATGGATTTGGGACTTTTTGCCTCCCGCATGCTCCTAACCAGGCTTGGGAGCCTGCAACGAGGTCTGTGCCCTTGACAGGAATCAGATCTGGAATGCTCTATGTGCTGAGCCAAAGCGGCTGGGGCAGCACTACCGTGCTCTTAATGAAAAGCCGTTATAGTGTGTTTCAGTGTCTGGTAGGGCAACCTCCCTCTCATAGTTTTTCAGTATTTTCCTGTCCACTTTGGCATGTTTGCCCATGTGAAATTTGAAGTGTCTGTTGATATTTTATTGGGGTTCGATTGAAATTTAACTTACAATTGACCCCTTTATAATGTTGAGTCATCCTATCCACAGGTAGGTAATTTCTTTGCATTTGATATCGTTGTGATATTGAGGATTAAAAAAAAAAAAAAAAGATTTCCACAGACAGCTTTTCAGGAGTTTTCAAGTCTTCCTCATAAAGGTTTTGTATATTTCTTGTTAAATTTATTATCATTTAATCTTTATTGTTTTAATTGGTTTGTGCCTGTGATCTCTTCTATATGGTTATTATTTGAGTATATGGAGGCTATTGATTCTTGTATATTGTTATCCTGTTATTTTCTGAATTTTTTTGTTGTTTGAGTTACTTCTATAATTATTTTTAGGTATACAGTCATATCATCTACAAGTAGAGATATTTTACTTCTTCCTTAGCAATTTTTATATGTCTAATTGAATTCTGTTGTATAATTGAATCAAAACTCCAGGTTTTTATCCAAGTTATCTTCATAGCCCTAACTGAAGCCTGCTTCAGGGGAAAAGTGTGACAGTTTAACCACTGCCATTTGTTTCTTCTAGTCTCAACTCTTTTCTGGTTTCTACTTTCTTTGGTCACTTCACTGTCCCTTTAACATTTTGTCCAGAGTTTGTATTATGTAGGAGGATTTGTTTTCAATGCAAGTTTTATGATGCTCACTTTTTTAGTTGTCTTTTTATTTATTTAAAGAATCTGTCTTAGTGAGGCCTTCCCTGGTTATGCTATTTAAAAATTGCAGTATCAAAAAAAAAAAATTGCAGTATCACCCATCCCACCCTGGTGTTTCATTTTTTGTACACAACTCTTATTATCAGTTGACATAGACTATATTTTAACATTTGTTTGTTTTCTGATTTCCCCAACTAGAATGTGAGCTCTATGAGAGCAGATATATTTCCCTCCTGTTCAGTGCTATTTCTCTTTTTAAAAATATATTTTTATTGATTTCAGAGAGGAAGGGAGAGGGAGAGAGAGCTAGAAACATCAATGATGAGAGAGTTATTTACCAGCTGCTTCTGTACGCCTTCTACTAGGAATCGAGCCCACAACTTGAGCATATGCCCTGACTGGGAATTGAACTGTGACCTTGTGGTTCATAACTTGACATCAACTCCTGAGTCACACCGGCTGGGCAGTGCTGTTTTTTTTCCATTCGTAGAACAGCTGATGCTTAATAAATATTTGTTGTGTGAATGATTCAATGCATTAATTTATTTCTTTTCCTATTCCCTTCCTAGCGCCCGAAAGGCAGTGGATGAGGAAGAGGAAGCCGTTGAAGAACGTCGGAATATGCGAACTATTTGGGTGACTGGTAAAAAAGGCTTAACTGAAAGGGAAGCAGCAGCTCTTATCGTGGAAGAAGCCAAAATGATTCTGCAGCAGGACTTAATGGAAATGGGAGTGCAATGGAATCCACATTCCCCTTTAAATTCTGATACATGCTCATTGACCAGCAGTGAGTCAGAAGAAAAGGAGCATAAATTTATATTCCAAACTAAGAGGTCTTGTGAAAGATTAACATCAAAGAAAAAAAGTAACACAATATTTGGTGATTCTTCTGTTAATAAATCACCAAATACAGTGCAAGATTTAGATAAAGGTAGAGAACATAAAAATTCCTTTTATTATCAGTTTCAAAATGGGAAGCAAGAATGTCGGGTACATTCAATTTCCAGAGGAAGAAAACGGGCTTATTTGAATATAAGTAAAGAGAAGCTAGAAACCTCTTTGAATGAGGGAGAAACAAGCACTAAGAAAGTCGTTCAGACTGTCTCATCTGAGAAAACAAAAAAAGAAGCTTTGAATTTCAGTCTAGAAAAGAGGAACCCAACCTTTCAATCTTGGAAACATTGTAAGCATCTCAAACAATCCAGAGATAGTAGCCCTGTGGAAGACACTGGGATGTGTAAAATAGATTTTGTAAAACAGCCTAATCTTGTTCATTGTGAAGATTCATTTACCTCAGTTAAGAAAAATGTGGAATTTAGGAGTCCAGGGCGACTTGCTAAAAATGCATCTTTATGTGCTGAGGGAAAACATAACAAAGAATTGTTCCCATCACAAACAGAACAAAATTGTTCAAGGAACAAAACAATAACTAATGATATTCTTGGGGAACATTTTGTCACAGAATCCCAGAGTAAAAAGGCCACTGTTATGGTTAGTGAAAATAGAAGAGGATTAGCTCCTGTTGAGTCAGAAAAAATAGACAAAGTGATAATACAGAGTGATTCAAAAAACCGAAATGTTTGTGTTAAACACCATGATACCAATCCAATTAATCAGCCCCTGGAGAAGCAGTCTGATAAACAGACAAACATTTATACCAAACAGAAAAGAATACTAGAGAAGCAAATAGCTTGTGATACAATCAATAATTATATGAATAGAGACTCAAATGCTATTATCAAATGTATAAATTTTAATGCTGAGGAAAAGAAATCAAATAATCTTGAGGTATCCGGAGATAATATAAGCAGCACTGAGATACCCAGTGGAGTACATCTACCAGTTGGAGCATTTGGAAAATCTGGAGGCCAGCAGGAGAATTTTCTAAATACCTCTAGAATACAAGAAGAAACAGATGCTTATGCAGCAAAAGAAACCAAAAATAATTGTGTTTCTGACTTAGGGTTAGTTTCTTGTGATTTTGAAGATAGTTTCTACCTGGATACTCAATCAGAGAAAATTATACAACAGATGGCAACTGAAAATACCAAACAAGGAGCAAAGGACACCAACCTGTCAACAGACATAATGCAGAAGAGCCTAAACAAACAGAATTCAAGCTCTGTTCAGAATGAGATTCACATTGCCTTCTCTGGTGAACAACATTCTCCAGGAGTGATAAATGTAGACCATTTGGAGCCTAAGACGGTAGATACTATAAAACAAAGTGCTGATTCACATGGGGTTAATATCCTGACCCCAAAAAGCCCACTTTTTCATTCAACAATATTACTTAAGGAAAATGGCCCTTGTTTGAAAGCAAATGAACTTTCTGTTACCGACTCTCAATTAAATAGTTTTCTTGAAACTTATCAAACACAAGAAGCTATGAAAACAGTTATATCTCAAAGGAGAACTTCCACTGGTATAGAAGTAGAATGTCTGCCAGTTCCCGAAACAAGTTTGAATTTGAGTGATAGTTTACTCTTTGACAGTTTCAGTGAAGACTACCTAATCAAAGAGCAACCCCCTGACGCAAGAGTGAAGGAACCCCTGCCTTCTGAAGTAATATCAGACCATTTCAGTGATTCTCTGCATCTACAACCAGAGGACCCAATGAAATCAAATATGGATGAGAAACAAGATAATCGGCAGCAGTTGACTTGTTTCAGTGATGAGTCTATTATATTTTCAGAAATGGATTCTGCTCAGATGGTGGAAGCATTGGACAATGTAGATATATTTCCTGTCCAAGATCAACATAATGCTGCAGTATCTTTGGGGGCATTAGAATTAAGTGATCCGGTTGGTAATGATTATCCCCAAAGAGAAGTAACCGAAGGAGATAAAGATGAAAAGTCTCAAAAATCCAAATTAGCTGAAATAAGGCAAAATAATTCATTCACATGGTCAGGAGCATCGTTTGATTTAAGTCCAGGACTGCAAAGGATTTTAGATAAAGTATCCAGTCCTCTAGAAAATGAAAATCTAAAACTAACCACTATAAACTCATCTAGTTTAAAAGGAAAAAATACAGAGTTAAATGGCAAACAAGAAGTGGTTTTAAATTTGGAGCCAAATCAAGTGCAGGGAATTTCATTCTTCCCTGATATTGAAGTAAAAAGCAAGATTGAGATACAAGAGAACAATGCTGTTCATGGTGACACCCCATCACTCTTGCCTTGTAAAGAAATCGGTATAGTTGACGATAATGGACTCATTCCTCCTACACCCATTCCAGCATCTGCTGCTAAATTGTCGTTTCCAGCTATTCTTGGAACATCTTCTGTAAAACTTCAGAAAAATAGTAGTGCTTTAGAACTTGGTGAAAATTCTTTACTTGGCTCACCTTCAGATATTAACCATGATTTAAGTCCAGAGAGTAGAAATGATGTAAAAGATGACAGTCTCATTAGAGACACAAGTTTTTCACTACAGTTATCACAGGATGGATTGCAGTTAACTCCAACCTCATGCAGTGAAGAAAACTTGTCCATAATTGATGTAGCAAGTGACCAAACTCTCTTTCAAACATTCATTAAGGAGTGGCAGTGCAAAAAGCGATTTTCCATCTCACTGGCTTGTGAAAAGATCAGTAATTTGACATCTAGAAGTGCAACTATTGGTGGTAGGTTTAAGCAAGGTAAGAATTAAATTCCCCCCCCCCCCACATTTATATGTAAAATAGGCTGAGATGGGACTGAGATGTTTCAGTATTGGATATTTAATAAATTTATTCAAAGTTTAATAAGTTTCTCTTATGGGGGTTTACACTAGAGAATGTCTGGCCTTTGGGCTGTATAAGGCTTGAGAAATCATTTTATCTGGCCCTGCCAAGGCATTAGGGGTGAGTTAATTAAATGTTTGACCAAATATAACAGGCTAATTTTTAAGTTGATAATTTTGTATGGCCCTTGAATGATGTTATAAATATCCAAATGGCTGTTGGCACAAAAAAGGTTCCTCACCCCTAGTTTACACATAGAACAGCTTTATTGTTCAGCATAAGAGATGGTTGACCCCAGGACTTGTGGGTGGGAGAGCTGAACACTGAAACCAAGAGCTCAAGCTGAGAGACTGAAAAAATGTAGGCTACGAGGCGCTTTTCATTCTTCTGACTCTGATCCACTGTTGTACCTGGATAATTAGGCCTGTGTCTGTCTCTTCCAAAGTAGGCCTGAGATCTCATCTAAACAGCCTTCTTACAGCAGCTCCCAACCTTAGGTCACCTGTCAGGAGTTCCAGATCAGTGTTGTCTCCTGGGACATTGACCCAATTGTCAAGCTTATTTCTTCAGGGGCCACCACAATTGGTGTGACTGGTTCAGGAGCATCTATTAGAACCATGTTTGGTAGCTTGATCATTGGGGATGTCCATCTCTCAGATATCAGCTCTTCTATGCCATCTGGGCAGTGCCCTTTTTGAGGCCATGAGCTCTCTTTGATGGTTGCCTTCCTTATTGTCTTCACTTTGTGAAGCTTTATGGAGGTTCCTACTACTTCAACTCCAGACATGCCTAGTGCTAGTGTATGCTAAGCTTTACCATTAAACACAAAATTTCTTTAAAAAATTGCATATATATATATATATATGCATAATAATACATAATATATATTACATGTTATTATCCTATATAATAAAAGCCTAATATGCTAAGAGTCTGGTTGTCTGGTTGGCTGTTCAACCAAAGCATAATATGCTAATGTATGCTAAGGCCTCTCAACCACTCACTGTGATGTGCACTGACCACCAGGGGGCAGACACTCCTACTGGTTGGTTAGCTTGCTGCTGGGATCCAGCCAATCGGGACTGAGTGAAATGGGCCGGACATGCCCTGGAGCCCTCCTACAGTTCCTCCCTGGCTGGCCAACCCCAGGGTTCCTCTCCAGCCCCAATCATACACCGTTGGGGTCCATTGGCCCGGCTTGCACCTTCTCGCAATTTGGAACCCCTTCGAGGGATGTTGGAGAGCTGGTTTCAGCCTGATCCTGCAGGCCAGGCTGAAGGACCCCACTGGTGCATGAATTCATTCACCATGCCTCTAGTATAAATATAGAAATATTAGAATATAAGATTGTAAAAGTTAACATATATATTTTGAATATGGTCACTTTTATCATATCTTAATTGTATATATAACATGATGGTTTTTAGTTATCATCAGTGCTCATGAATTATTTTCTATTAAACTATAATGTCCTTATTCATTTATATAATCACAAAAATACTTAGCAGATAGTCACTATATTTTTCACAATGTACATTAGTTACATTTTCCAATATTTATCTCAAGTAGAACTTGTACCTCCATTAATAGTTATGATCCCAATGCCTCTTGGATCTCTTCCCAGTTTTGAGAGTATTGAACTTTATGGTCAAATAATGCCCTGTATATTCCTGTCTTACTTCATGAAAGCAAGGGTTCTGTATCATGGGGAATAGCTGTATTCAGCTTGACAACTGATTGTGGAACTCAAAATTTTATCATATTTCTTAAATTTCTATATTTATGAATTAATTTGTTTATAAAAGTTTGATTTGAGTACTTGTCTGATCTTCCATTCATGGAACACAGGTGTTATTGTCAAGTTTTATGTACTTTTAGTATTGACTAGCAGATAAAATTGAGCAAATTTTCTGTGCTAGAGGTTAGAGTGATAAAAATGTTTACTTACTTTTAACAAATGTGCACCAGTTATTTTCCGGGTTGGGGATAAAATAGTCAATAAAATATATTGTTTTTTTACCTATGTCTTTGTAAAATTGGATATGCTTTTTTTTTTTTTTTTTTTTTTTTTTTTTTAATGTTGACTCCCAACATGAAATTAGACCTAATTTTTCACTAGGAAGTAAGAACTTTGATTTTTTCTTTCTTTTTTTTTTTTTAAATATATTGATTTCAGAGAGAGAAGGATAGAAACATCAATAAGGAGAGAGAATCATTGATTGGCTGCCTCCTGCACGCCCCCTACTGAGGGTTGAGCCTGCAACCCAGGCATGTGCCCTTGACCAGAATCCAGCCTGGGACCCTTCGATCCACAGGCCAACGCTCTATCCACTGAGCCAAACCAGCAAGGGCTCTGGGGTTCCTTAGTGTTAAGAATTGCTAAGTTCACTATAGAATTTATATAGTGTGCAAGTGCTTTTTATTTCTGTTTAAGTTATAGACATTAAAAATTCAAGAACTTTTAAGAAATTTACTCATTTTAGTAATTATTATAGATCTACTTTACCAAATCTTTGGTAGATTTTTCTTAGTGACAGTTATCTTAATAACTTAATAGCTTGATAGTAAGCCTACAAAGATTTTACATATACCTAAAATGGCTATCCAAAAATGCTTTAGGAATCTGGAAATTTTGCCTGTCAAATATTTATTTTTATTATCATTGTTTTTAATGTTCAGTTTAATGGTTTTATTTTTAGAGGTTTTTAACTATTTCACTTTTTATTTACTTAGTTAGCTCCCCTCAAGAAACTCCTGTTAGATTTGATGGATTTCCTGTTAAAGGTTGTGATGACTTCTTGGTGGTTGGACTGGCAGTATGCTGGGGTGGAAGAGATGCCTATTATATTTCCTTGCAGAAGGAACAAAAGCATTCTGGTAAGTAATCATTAGTTGGCATAGTTACCATATAATTTTAATGTAGCCTCTATCCGGTAGTGACTTGTTTGTTGAGAATAATTTCCTGATAATTACCTAGAATTTATTTTTAGGATTAAAAAAAAATTTTTTTTTTTGGATAGTGGCTAGTGTGTACATTATTTCATATATTAATTAGAATGAATGTTTTTAGAAACACCACTCTAACTCCCCTCTACTTGTCACATGAGACGATTAATACTTGGGGGTAGTGGAGCATCAGGGACTCCCTCGACATCTTAAGGTTTGCTTTTGATGATTGGATCATAGCAGTTTCTTTTCAGACTTCTTTCAGCCTTTTGACTTTGTCTGGAGTTCATCTCGAGGCATTGATGAGCAAGACATCTACAGTAGTTGAATTAAACAGCCTTAGAGAAGTCTTTGGAATTGAAAAGATATATTCTGGATTATGGTTGTGATTATCATTGCTGGACTAGTTCAAAATTAATGAGGGAACATTTTAAAGGATGCCATATAATGTTTGTTCCTGAGTAAGCATGAAATATTTTCAGTTGTTTTGCAGGAAAATATGTTAGAATGAGTAGTTACTCAAGCTACAATTAAAAAAAAATTAATCTTGATATTTAGAATTTTCTCCCACCTAAATAAATAGAGCATTATAAATCACCTAGTCTAAACCATAATTTTTCATTAATTAATTAATTAATTTACTTTTAATCCTCACCCAAGGACATGCTAGAGAGAAGAAAGGAAAGAGGGAGGGAGCAAGGGAAGGAGGGAAAGAGACAGAAAAGAGAGAGAGAGAGAAACATCGATGTGAGAGAGAAACATCTATGCTTTGGCTTCTGCTTTCACCTGGACCGGGTATCAAACCCACAACTTAGATATGTGCCCTGACTAGGAATCAAACTGGCGGCCCTTCAGTGCACAGGACAATGCTCAACCAACTGAGCCACTCCGGCCAGGCTATATTGTAATTTTTTTAGATATTGAAGCACTTCATCTACATAGCCAACATGACCTTTATAAGGTCATGCTGAATTATTGGTTACATGGAACTAGACTTCGAGTCTTTTTCAGCCTTTGCATTATAGATTGCTATTTCATGTGAATGCATGTGGTTTTCTCCTTAAGACCTTTTTTTTTTCTTTTAAGAAATTAGTGCCAGTTTGGCCCCTCCACCTCTGGATCCAAACCTGACTGTGAAAGACAGAATGTGCCACCTTAAATCCTGCTTTCCAAAGGAATCGGATAAAGAACGTTCTGTTATCATCTATGACTTCATCCAGACCTATAAAATTCTTCTTTTGTCTTGTGGAATCTCCCTGGAACAAAGTTATGAAGATCCTAAGGTTCTATGTCTTATTTAATTTTTACATCCTTAATTTTTTTAAGTTTAGTGTTAATTTTTAAATGACTTGGTGTTTATTTACCTATAACTGTGCATTTGAGTTTTATAGAGTTGTTATTCCTTTATCCAGTAACCTCGTTCACCAAGAACAGAATATTACGTACCGAATGCCTCAGTGTAGATAAAAACAGAGATGTCACAAATTCTAAGCACTTAAGTTCATATCTTTCCTCAACGATATGTTAAAATTTTATTTTGGTAGTATGTTCTAAGTTTTCTGTCTATTGTAAATTAGAAATGAAAGGAGAACTGTCAGATTTTAGATATGACAGCAAAATGTTTCAAATATCCATGAGAATAGAGGCAGGAAATAGAAGTGTGCAAGATATCCATGAGGAGAGTAATTAGGGGGCATTGAGCATAGGGACAAATCACCCTTGAGAACTTTCCTACATAATAGCAAAATGTGATATACTCTTCATAGTGATGACTGAGTTTTTAAGAAAAGGGTAACATGTTATGGTAATAAACACTATCACTATAATTCATTTTTGGAAGACATTTATTTACAATATCATAGCCCTCACAGGGATATCTTTTCCCACAGTGGGTAGCGAATGCCTGATGCTTATGGAATATTAATTTTGAGTTAAAATATGATACTGCAACATGTCCTCAAATAACAGTTATCGTTCAACATTGAAGGAACTTACCTGTGGTTTATATTGATTAGCCTGTGGTAATTTTTTTTTTTTTTTTAATGTGTTGTTTTGCTTAAAGTTACAGAACCTACGGACAATGTTAAGTGAGGACTTACTGTGCTTGGTTGTAATTATCAATATAATTAATAATTCAATGATTTTTAGTTTCTTAAGCTTTTTTGGCAAAGGCAGTTGCTGGAGGCTAAGTACAGTAGTTAGCATAATAAAATGCGAGAAGTTTGTCAGAAGGCTGATGGACACCTTCAGCAGGGCTGAAGATCTATCTGCATATTAATTGCCTACTGCCAGACAGCTGAGGGCAGTTCCCCCAACCTCATGTTTACCGGACCTTATCTTTGATATGTATATCTGCTTTGCTAAAGGGAAAAATATATATATATAAAAAGCCAGCAACCGGAATGCCTGAACACTGGTTGCTATGACGCCCACTGAGGCCAGCTAACTGGTCCAATTGGGGGATGGGGCCAGCCGGCCAACCTCCTGCAGCCCCTCCCCCACCTGGCCCAGCCCCTGATTGGCCTGCCCCACCCCAATAAAGGGCGGGGCCAGCCGGCCAACCTCCCACAGCCCCTTCCATCTGGCCAGATGGGCCCCTACCACAGTCCCTTGATCAGCCCACAGTCCCTTCCTCCCAATCAGCCCCACCCCTGATCACTCCCCCTTACCCCAATAAGGGGGCAGAGATGGCCAGCCAACCTACAGCCCCTCCCCCCATCATTCCATTGGCCACAGCCCCTTGCCCCAGCCAGCTCCATCCACAATCAAATCCTCCTACACCAATTAGGTATGGGCTGGCTGGTCCCACCAGCCCCATTTGGGGGACAAGGTCAGCTGGCCCACTACTGCCAGCCCCACCCCCAAGGGGCTCCCCCACCCCAATCGCAGCCAATTGCCCACAGTACCTCCCCCCAGCTGGACTGACCCTGATCGGGGCCCTGATTGGGGCAGGCCTGCCAGCCAACCTCCTGCTGTCTCCTCCTCTCTACAGGTCTGGCCCCGATCTTCTGACTAGAGCCAGGCCAGCCAGACCCCACCCATGCACAAATTCATGCACTGGGCCTCTAGTGTGGTAATAAAAAGCTGTGGGTCCAGAGATTTGGAGAGCCCACTTCACTAGAAAGTGGAGCCTCCCCCAGTTCCCCTATGCCTCCCAAATTTATATTTCTTGTCTAGTCTCTCAATCCACTTATGTGCAGCCCCTTCTCCAGATTCCTGAACCCTTGCTGCAAAAAGACTGCAGCAGACAGTATTATATAAACTAAAGATACTATCCTTTTCTATATTTTAAGCCAGGCTTGGTTTACATGTGATAAATGCCATCTAGTTACTTTTTTTTTTTTCCTATTGAGTTTATTAGGGTGACATTGGTGAATAAAATTATATAGGTTTCAGGTGTACAGTTCTATTTGACATCATCTCGATATTGTATTGTGTATTCATCACCCTAAGTCAAGTCTCCTCTTGTTACCATTTACCCTTGCCCCCTTTACTGTTTTCCACCTCCCTCTGCTCCCACACCCCCAAATGCCATGTAGTTTCCAAACTGACCTATACTGGATATAAAAGATTGTCACATAATTTTGATGTTCTAGAATCCAAAATGGGGATATGGATAATATGAGCTTATTAAAACTACGGTAGCATCACAGATTTTTGTAGCACCTTTGCATAAACTACTTGATATAATCGGTTTTATAGATCAAAACACTTTTTATGCAAGAATATAAACTATTTATGAAATCTTATTTCTATAAGAAACATTTGCCAACTTTTACAGTAGATTATTTTATTTAGTACCTCATAAAAGGGTTCTCGTCACAAGTTTCTAAAGTGGTGGGGGGAGGTTTCCCCACACCTCTAACAATTCTTTGGATCCCCGTCTAGTGTCCAATTCCACTGAATTCTGACACTAGTGTCAGATTGTCTATCCTACAAAATGCCCTGCCACCCCTTCGGACTCCAGCCACAGTCCCAGGTTGTTTAGCTGTGCTTCTGACCAACCATCTATAAATAGGAGGCTCTCACCACCTTCTCCTCTGGTTTAATTAATTTGCTAGAGCAGCTCATAGAACTCAGGAAACCAGTTTACTCACTATATGACCAGTCTGTTACAAAGGATATTAAAGAATACAAATCAACAGCCAGATGAAGAGATATGTGGTTGTGGTATGTGAGCAGGGGCCTGGAGCTGCCATTCCATTCAGTCACCAATCTGAAATCTCTCCACACCCTCTCCTTTTGTGTTTTAAAAGGAGGATTCATTACTTAGGCATGTTTGATTAAATCATTTTCCCTGGGTGATCAGTTCAGTATCCAACCCCTTCCATTCTCCATTGTTAGATGAATTAGGAGCATTCCAAAAGTCACCTATTGACCTAACAAAAGACACTTTTACTAGTACATTTCTTACCACTTTGGAAATTCCAAGGTTACTGGAAGCTCTGTGCTAAATATGGAAACTGGGGACAAAGATGATATTTATCTATTTTTTATAATTTACAGTATCTCAACCCTCTCCCCCATAAAACTACATTCTTAACCTACAAAAGAAGTAATTGAGCCATATAATAATTGTTAGAATTATGAACAGGGCCTAGATCTCCTTTTTCTAAATCCAGTTTTGGTCTGCTAGATCTAGAGTTAGCAACTGCAGGTCATCTAGTCTCATTTGGGAAACTAAAAATAGCAATCAAATGACCAATTGGATGGTCATGGTAACAGGCCTTCACCGTGAGGGGAAAGCCAAAGGCTTTCTAAAACAATGGATTTGAACGTCTAGTGATAAAACATTTATGTCTCACTTATTCTGATTTTAAGAGAGAATGAAATAAACCTGAAACTTTATAGGCCTATCTTTATTATAGTAGCTTAGCCAACATGAGCCTTAGTGGAGAAAAGTCCATCTTCTTTTTCAGAAACATGGTTTCAGCTAGCTTAGAGGCACTGGATTTAAGCCCACTTAAGAACTAGGTCAGCAGGAGCATTGCAGTAATTGAAAAAGTATATTTTCCTTTTTTGAAGATCACTGCTCTTATTAGTACCAAAAATGAGTCCTGGTACTATTATTCTTTTTTTCTCCTTTCCTGGGAAGACCTATGAATAAGTATTAAGTGAAAATGAGGTTTCTTTTTCCCCCCCTTTTAACTTAAGTGTGCAGAAATGTCTTTGAAAAAAATCAATCAAGAAAAGATTGCTATTCTTTCAGGTGGCGTGCTGGTTACTAGATCCAGATTCCAAGGAACCAACTCTTCACAGCATAGTTACCAGTTTTCTTCCTCATGAGCTTCCACTCCTGGATGGGATAGAGACTGGCCAAGGAGTTCAAAGCCTGGGACTGAACATCAGCACTGAGCATTCAAGGCGATACAGAGCATGTGTAGAGTCAATTCTCATCTTCAACTCTATGAACCAACTCAATTCTTTGTTGAAGAAAGAAAACCTTTACGGTAAAGCAAAGTTCCTAGCATATTTATGCTGTTACAAATTGGTGATAATTCTATATTTAGCCACTTTTTATTATAGAAAAGTAAATTATACCTTTTACACAAACCCTAATGTTGGATTGTCTAGTAGGCGAGTCCACAAACTTCTCTGTTGAAGGCCAGATGGTAAGTATTTTTGGCTCTGCAGGCCAGATAGTCTCAATCACAAATATCCAACTCTGCCATCATAGCACCAAAGCAGCCATAGAGATGAAAACGAGTGTTACAACAAAACTTTATTTACAAAAATAGGCATCTGCCTCTAGTTTGGCCAGAATTTACCAGTCTCACACTCTACTGTAATGAAGAGAATTAGTGATGTTTTATTCATGTACTAGAGGCTCGGTGCATGAATGTGTGTATGGGTGGGGTCCCTCAGCCTGACTGGCAATCGAGGCCTATCGGGAGGCCAGCCAGGGGAAGGGGCTGCAGGAGGTTGGCCAGCCATGGGAGGTTGGCTGTGGAAGTGCAGTGACCACCAGGGGACAGCTCTTGCATTGAATATTTGCCCCCTGGTGATCAGTGCACGTCATAGAAACTGGTTGACCCATTGTTCCAGCTGTTCATTTGTAACAGTTGCTTAGGCTTTTATATATATAGATTAGAGGCCTGGTGCATGAAATTTGTGCATGGGGGGTGTCTCTCAGCCCAGCCTACACCCTCTCCAATCTGGGCCATCCCTAACTGCTCCACTGCCAGCCTGTTTGCCTCTAAAAGCCCTCCCCTTCAGGCCTGGTCCCCCCCAACTGCTCCCCCTGCAGGCCTGGGTCCTCAAACTTCTTTTTCTGCAGGCCCTGTCTCCCCCAACTTCTCTCCTCTGTTGGCCTGGTCATCCCTAACTGCTCTCCCCTGCAGGCATGATTGCCTCCAACTGTCCTCCCCTGCTGGCCTGATTGCCCACAACTGTCCTCCCTTGCAGGCCTGGTCCCTCCCAACTGCCCTCCCCTGTTTGCCATCTTGTGGTAGCCATCTTGTGTCCACATGGGGGCAGCCATCTTGTGTGTTGGAGTGATGGTCAATTTGCATATTACTCTTTTATTAGATAGGATAGGATTCCAGATAATTGAAGTACATTAAGATAAGGGAAGTTTTGCCCTAGCAGGTTTGGCTCAGTGGATAGAGCATTAGCCTGAGTACTGAAGGGTCCCGGATTTGGTTCCAGTTAAGGATATATCCCTAGGTTGTGTGCTCCATCCCCAGTGTGGGACATAAAGGAGGCAGCCGATCAATAATTCTCTCTCATCCATTGATGTTTCTATCTCTCTCTCCTCACTTCCTCTCTGAATTCAATAAAAAAATATTTTTAAAAGATAAGGGAAGTTTTGGAGAGAATGTGGATAGCTGTGAAATATTGTTTGGAAATAATTATTTTAGGATATGTTTGTTATTTTAATGGACCTCCAGAATCATCTTCTTTTTTTTTTTTTTTTTTTTTTCTTTTCTCATGTCTTGCCTGATGGGTGGGTGTATTCTGACAGATGATTTTCTCCCAGTAGAGCTGATTTTTGTTAAAGTTTGGATAAATGTGTCCCAGGACAGAGTATCTTGTTCTTTTCCTATTATGTATGTTTATATAATACTAGAGGCCCAGTGCACAAAATTCATTGTGTCCCTCAGTTCAGCTTGCATCCTCTCCAATTTGGGACCCCTTAGGAGATGTTTGACTGCAGGGATCGGGCCCAACCCAGCAGTCGGACATCCCTCTCACAATCTGGGACTGCTGGCTCCTAACTGCTTGCCTGCCTGCCTGCCTGATTTCCTCTAACTGCTTCTGCCTGCAAGCCTGCTAACCCCTAAACACTCCCCTGCCAGTTTGATTAACATATAACTGCTCCCCTGCTAGCCTAATAGCCCCTAACTGTCCTTCCCCTGCTGGCCTGGTCACCTCAACTGCTCTCCCCTGCTGGCCTGATCTTGCCCCTAAGTGCCCTCCACTGCCAGCCTGATCTCACCAGCAGCTTGATCTTACCTCCAATTGCCTTCCCCTGCTGGCCTGATCTTGCCCCCAACTGCCCTCCTCTGCCAGCCTGGTCGCCCCCAACTGCTCTTCCCTGCCTGCCTGATCACTCTAACTGCCTCTGCCTGCTTCATCACCCCTAACTTCCCTCCCCTGCTGGCCTGATCTTGCCCCCAACAGCCCTTGTCTGCTGGCCAATTTGGTTCTGATTAGTCAGTTTCTATGCCAGTCAGCATCTCTGGGCCTATCAATTGAGCCTAATCAGAAAGGCGGAGCTGATCAGCAGCTCCGGTGGAGGCCTGGAGGAATTGGAGGCGTGGCTGCTGACCAGGCCTGGAGCTCAAGAGAGAGGTAGGTGCTGATCAAATGATCAGACCCTGCTTCTCTCTTCAGGCCTCTCTCTGGGCCTGATTCCTAGCCCACTCAGCAGTCAGTGCTGGATCACCATGCCTGCAGCCATAGCAGTTATCACTGAGTCACCACTGCAACCCAGCGCTGAGTACAGGACTGACTTCCAGTTGGTCAAGCCTCCCGGTTGTTGCAGACCCAGGGTTTTTATATAATGATGCTGATCAAGTCAGTTGGCTGGTAAAGTAATGTTGTAGTTTTCCTTTTGTCTTCCAGATGTTTTATGTAAAGTGGAAATGCCCTGTCAGTACTGCTTGGCCTTGCTAGAACTGAATGGAATTGGCTTTAGTATTGCAGAATGTGAAAGCCAGAAACACATAATGCAAGCCAAGCTGGATGCAATTGAGACTCAGGCGTATCAACTAGCCGGCCACAGTTTTTCCTTCACCAGTACAGATGACATCGCTGAGGTTGTATATGGGAATCTGGAATTTAGAAAAGTGATTTTTAGAGTTAAAAATGGGATGTGTGTTTATGTAGAAGTGCGTGCGTGTGTGTGTGTGTGTGTGTGTGTGTGTGTGTTCATTTCCTAAATACGTTTATCTGAACATCAAGGCTCAGTTAAAAAAAAAAACAACAGTTCATTTAAGCAGAATTCTTTGGAGATAGAGTATTCTAGCATATAATTTATGTTATATCTTATATTTATGAAGTAGGAAGGTGATAAGGCTCCTAGACCATAGGCTCTATGAGAAGAAAATTTGCCTGGATCAGAGGAGGCACTTAATAAATATATGTTGAACAAAAGACAGTTGCATAACAGCAAAGCTGTTGTTCCATGAAGTTAGTCACTTTATGGGCTCTCACCCCTTCCTCACTTGTAAATCCTTTTTTAGAATACAGAACTAGGTCTTTTTTTCAGTTGTTAATGAAAAGTTGATTTTTCTGATTGTTTGCTTTTTAAACCTAATTAAGATTTTTATCACCTGACTTACATTTTGACATGGTTTATTTATTTATTTTTTTTATCTTGAAAGATTGGTGTTCTATTCTCCTACAAATGTAGGTTAGGTGCTAACACTTAATAGCATTGTAGTTATGGTGTCTTCCAGATGTGATTCAATAATATAACAAACTGGTGAAGATAGGCTTTAGAGACAGATTTCTTGGGTTTGTATCCTACCTTCATTTATTCACTAACTCTAGTACCCACCTGAAAGCACATACAATTACATAAGGAATTTATAAAAGATGTAGAATATCTGGATTTCAGCATGACTAAGCTTGGAGGAAAGACAGGAACCTGTGCTCTTGTGACTCAGGTGGGTACTAATGTATTAGGACAATAGACCTAGACCAAACTCTGAGCTGGAATAAAAGGCCTTTGGTGTTATTAGTTTGTTCCTAGGTCTTCCATGTTAAAATAGAAGCTATATTTAAGGTAATCTAACAGTTTTACACAGAGCATTTAATCCTTACTGATTTTAAGTTGAATCTTTGAACTGGGCAGGATAACTATACTAATGCAGGAGACACTGGCCACTGTGGCTGTTTAAATATTTAAATTAATTAAAATTAAATAAGATATATCAAATTAGCTCCTTATTTGTGCTAACCACATTTCAAATGTTTGGAAGCCATGTTGTGGCTAGTGGCTATCATACTGAATAGTGCAAATACAGAACATTCCCATTATTGCAAAATGTTCTTTCAGATGGCACCAGTCTAGAGCAGGGATCAGCACACTACAGCTTGCAGGCCAGATCTGTGGAACACAGCCACACCTGCTCATTTACTTATCCTCTGTGGCTGCTTTCATTCTGTAGTCACACATTTGTGAAGTTGACAGACAGTAAACCCTGCAAAGCTGAAAATATCTGTTATGTGGCCCTTCGTGGGAAAAGTTTGCTGACCCCCCTGGTCTAGAGGGAAGCATGGGTTAGTGAAAAGAAAAAAAAAAAAAACCTATAAAGTCTTATAACCTAATAGTTATAAGACTCTGGGTTCTAATTCTTAATTCTACTACTTTCTGGTCATGTAATATTGTACATATTTTTCAGGTTTGTGGCAGAATTGTTGTAAAGTTACATGTGATGACACATGTTAAAGCATCTAGCATAATGGCTGACATTTAGCAGATGTGCAGTAAATAATAGTGTTTCTTACCCTATCTTGTTCAACCCCCTCATTTCATAGATGTGTTCATTGAAGCCTGGAGAAATAATTTATATACAAATCCCCTCTCTGCCCCAGAGCCTGGATCCCTGCCCTGTGTAGGCCTTGTATCTTCAGTAAGTGCTTTGGCCACTCTAGCTTTCATTATGGCAGTAGAATTAGATGGCTTTTTGGACCCTTCCTACTTATGTTGTCTGATTTTTGTGATCAAAATAGTCATGAGGGCTCCCATATTAACTCTATGGGGCTTAAGTGATTGAGCAGCCAGATTGTTTACCACATCAAGTGGTATTTAGGAGTGTTCACAATCCTCAGAGTAACCTAAAGTCTCAACGTCAATAGCTTATTTGTCAGCTGTTCAGCACAGAGTACACATTCCTGTGTTCTTGACTATTTGAAAGCCTGTGTTAGTATTAATCTGTCAGCACCTAAGTAGTATGGATAGCCTACTGACATATAAATTTTATTACCATTATTTATTAAATGTGATAATTCAAAATTCTCCTAAAAACCACAAACCATTCTTCCAACCCATGTTGAGCTATATGATTGTTTTTTCAAATAACTTTTTAAATGTTTTCTTTTTTTCAATTCTATATTGTTTAAAGTATTACATGTCTCCTTCTCCCCCTTAATGACAATAATTGAGATTTGATTCTTTTTAAAAAATATATATTTTATTGATTTTTTACAAAGAGGAAGGGAGAGAGACAGAGAGCTAGAAACGTCGATGAGAGAGAAACATCGACCAGCTGCCTCTTGCATACCCCCTACTGGGGATGTGCCCACAACCAACGTTCATGCCCCTGACCAGAATCGAACCTGGGACCTTTCAGTCCGCAGACCGACGCTCTACCATTGAGCCAAGCTGGTTTCAGCGATATTTGATTCTTGACTAAAGAAGCTTTAATTTCTTACAGGTTTTATTTTTGGAATTAAAGTTGCCACCAAATGGTGAGATAAACAACCAAGGCAGCAAGAAAACGTTGGGTGCTACCAGAAGAGGGAATGACAATGGACGCAAGCTGAAGCTGGGAAAACGGTTCAGCACTAGTAAGGTGCTCTTTGGGGCAGTCACGGGGCAGCACTGAACTGCTTTTAGCATCTTGGTGTCTTCAAAGAATGTTGATGAAATCAAGATTCAACATAGCGCACCATTTGAACTTTTCCACCTAAAAACAAATTGGTTTGTGGTTTGGCTGCCCACAATAAATGTAGAGATGTTTCAGCATGGAAAACCTGGACCATAATCTGAGTTAGCAGTTGTGTCTTTCCTCTCATTAAAACAGTGTAAAGGTTTGTAAACTCAGACCTGTAGGCATCATTTAATTATTGACATCCACTATTCTTAGTCTTCCAGTATAATATAATTTACATGGTTATAGGAACATTAGAGGCCTGATGCATGAAATTTGTGCAAGAGTAGGCCTTCGCTGCCACGGCTGCCTGGATCCCACCGCTACAACCCCGGCTTCATCCCAGAAGGACGTCAGTCTAATTATCATATTATGCTTTTATTATTATAGATGAACAAAGATATGGGAATTTTTTTTAAAAATAGAAAAAAACCCAAGCCAATAGAAATAATTTTTTTTTCAATTCCAGGCAAAATAATATATTTTACATGAGTTTCTTTTAAGAATCTAACCTGCTGATTTCAAAGTATAATTGCTAGCTATAATCCATAGGAAGTGTATGCATTGGAGAGAAGAAAGGGCTTATTTTACATTTTTGCTGTAGAATGTTGACCCTAATATCATTAACTATGTCTTGCCTTATCTGGGGAAGTTTCCACAGCTTTATTCTGTAGCAAAACTTTTTATTTAGCTCACACGTTTCTATTCTTTAACATTCATTGAAAGTCTTTAGCATTGAAAATTCAAAGTGTTAAAGATAAATGTCTTCAAATTTTCTTGATATAGAAACAATGAAAATATTAGGGCAAAAAGGGGGAAAAGGGGAAACTTCCAATTATTTGAGGAATGGAGGAGAAAAATATAGAGATAAAAAGAGATGGTGTAAACTCTTGGGTGGAGTGTGAGTAGATCTAAATTGATGTTGCTCAGCATTAACATGTTTGCTTTTAATAATCTATAGTTATCATGGTTTTACCATTATGGTGATTTCTATAGAACCCAAACAGTAATTTTGAGTTATAGATACAGAAGTTAGCAGATTTAATTTTGAGAGTATATTGTTTACCTAAAAGAGATTCTATTTGCTGTGAAATTTGCTTAAGAATCAGATCTTACCTTATGTTTCTTTGGCAGGATGTTTTAAATAAATTGAAGTCATTACATCCTTTACCAAACTTGATATTAGAGTGGAGAAGAATCACTAATGCTATTACCAAAGTGGTCTTTCCCCTGCAGCGGGAAAGGCGTCTGAATCCTTTCCTCGGAATGGAAAGAATCTATCCTATATCACAGTCACACACTGCTACAGGTAATGAGGAATTTTAAATGTGGACAATATTCAATTTTGGAAAAAAAAATGTTTCATATATGTATTTTCTTAGGATCACCAAGGAATTCAAGCGTTGATCATTGGGTTAAATGAAGTTTCATAAACATTTATGAAACACATACTACATCCAAAGCATAGGTGGATACTACCTAGATACATAGATGAAAGTTAGTAAGATAGAGCTTCTGCTTTCAAGTATTGTATAGAAAAACTAGGTGTTCGAGACTGATTTATATCTAGGATTAAATATTTGAGTCAATGATCTTATCTAATTTCAGTCTAACCCTCTCCCGAACACCTTAAGGTTCTCTCCAACTTGAATCTAAGTAGGTGTATGGGGCTTTTGTATAATGAGTGAGCATCTTATTTTACTCAATTAGAAAAGGGAGCGGTGGAGTCCTTTGGGTGTGTCATGGTCCTCTTGGCACAGACGTAAGTATAATATGGTGCGGAAAAAAGGTGTTCTTTCTCTAGGCAGTGCAGAACTTTATTTTTATTTTTCCCCCCCTGAATTCTTTTTAAAAAATCTTTTAAAAAATATTTCAGAGAGGAAGGGAGAGAGAGAGATAGAAACCTTCTACTCCCCCCCCCTCCCTCATGCTGGGGATGGAGCCCACAACCTGGACCTGTGTCCTGACAGGGATTTGAACCGGGACCTCCTGGTTCATAGGTCAACACTCAACCACTGAGCCATGCCCACCAGGCCAGAACTTTAAATATTAGCCAAATGCAGTGTGCAGTAGAAGTAAGGGCAGTGTTAACTCTTCATAGGGAAGTTTAGATGGATGGTATAGAATATGGGTTTTGATACCAGATTTTTATAAGGTTTGAATCCTGGTGCTGTTAACCTTTAGACAAAGTGCTTAACCTCTCAATGCCCAAGTTTTCTCTTGGTAAAAAAAGTATAATAATAGTCATATCTCACCAATCATCCTGAAGACTTAATGGGATATTACATGTCAAATGTTTAGAATAGTGCATGGCATTTAGAATGTGGCTCATCGCCAGCTGTTGCTGTTGTTAAGGATGGACACACCATGAGGAGCTGCTTTTTTTTCTGCTTGCTTATTCCTTGTTCTCAACAACTTCTCTTTTCCTTCTTCTTGATTTAACTAACCTCTTAGTTCTTCCTAGCCATTCCTTGCCCTCTTAGTATTTCAGTTTCATTGGTGTAAACATATATAAAATAAATCCTTATTGGTGAAAAAAATTAAATCAACCTAGAATTTCAAAGCTGTTGCACACTTGTTTGTTGTGTATAAAGCAGAAAGCAATCAATTCCATATATCTACATTTAAAGAATATTTTAGAAATACAAGTTTATTTAAATATAGCAAAGCCATTTCATTCTTAGACTTCACCTCCATAATGCTACATTCATATCTTGTCGTTTTTATCATTTTGTTTGTCTGCCAGTGTTACCTCATTAATTCAAACACTAAACCTGACAACTAAGTAGTATTACAAAAAAGAAGACAGTGACCTGAGGCACAAAGATGGGTTTTCATCTGCTATTTGTTAGCTTTGTAACACTGAATAGGCCATTTAATGACAATAATGATATTCATATCTACCATTAATTGTGGACTAATTTTTGCTAAAAGTTAAATAACAGAGGCATAATATCATGGGTTTATTCAGAAAAACAATGTCTAGGTACTTAAAATGTCTGATTCATTAAAAGAAGATGAAATTATATATAGTAGCTAGTAGAGAGCCTATTACAATGGTGTATCATAAAACATCACTATACATGTATTATAAAAACTGCAAAAACAAAATCAGGTACCCAAACTCCTTTTTAAGACACTTTAAAAAAACTTCTCATCTGATTTTTAGAGAGAGAGAGAGACATTGGTTGCCTTACCCTAATCAGTGATCAACCCGCAAACCTGGGTATGTGACCTCACTGGAATCAAACCCTCAACATTTTGGTGTACATGATGATGCTCCAACCAACTGAACAACACTGGTCAGGGAAACTTCTTTTGAACAATACTTATAAAACATTCAACCAAGAAGTAAAAAAATAAAATGTGAACTATTGGGGGAAATAAAGGTTATAAATATTTAAACAAATAGCTTTCTGTTTCCTAAGAAAACTCATTAACTACCTGATTCTAGTCTTCAGCTATGTCCATGTTAGCGTTGGTCTTTTTGATGAGTGATGACGAGGAGGAAAATCATCCAGGTGAGATGTAGAAAGAGACGTTCTACCTCTCACTGCTACTCTATTTCTCCCACAAAAGCCAACTCCTCTGGCCCAGTTGTCCCTCTTCAGCATTCATGTTGCTCTTTGGCTCCAAATCCTCTTCTCTGTTCTTGTGCATTCCTGGCTTTTAAAGGCGTCGACAGTCCTTTAGCCTAGGATCCATTTGATTAGTCTTCACTCATTAATATAAATGCTAACATTTTATAGTGTTGACATCTGATACTCATTTTAGCATAGGAATAGTTCAGTTTATCAAATTACTTCCTATCATAGGCTTGTTTGCTAGAGAGCTAGGTTAATGTAAAACTTTGTATTATTGCTGATTCATATATTCACTTATGTTGGAATTTATCTTGTACTTACTTTATCATTGTTAGGCACATAAACATAATGAAAAATATTTTATTTAAATATAAATTGATTTTAGCAATAACAGAGCATAAGTTTTTAAGATAATTCAGAAATGCAATTACAATTAAGATAAATGTTAGATCTCGCGCTAATTTTACATCTTTATTCTATTTGATTTTAGGACGAGTAACATTTACAGAACCAAATATTCAGAGTGTGCCAAGAGATTTTAAGATCCAAATGCCAACACTAGTAGAAGAAAGCCCCCCCTCCCAAGCCCTAGGCAAAGGCCTACTTCCTATGAGCAGGTAGACATTATGTTTTTTTGTTTTTGCATTAATATAGTTTTGTGAGCATGAATAGCCTAGTGGACAAAATAATGAAAATAGTTGAAATTTCTGTTTTAGCTATATACATTTCTATTCTACTATCCATTTCAAACCCTGAGTTTGTTCATAAAGAAGCTGGTTGAGGGGACTCTTTCTTCCTCCCCACATGGGAGTCTGTGCTGTGATTCTTTCCCCTCCCCACAAATTGGAGTCTGTACTTGTTCTTCAATGAATTTCCACCTTTGCTAGAAGAAGAAGAAGAAGAAGAAGAAGAAGAAGAAGAAGAAGGAGGAGGAGGAGGAGGAGGAGGAGGAGGAGGAGGAGGAGGAGGAGGAGGAGGAGGAGGAGGAAGAGGAGGAGGAAGAGGAGGAGGAGAGGGGGAGGGGGAGGGGGAAGGAGGGGGAGGGGGGAGGGAGGGAGGAAGGGAGGGAAGGGGGAGGAGGAGGAGGAGAAGCTAGTTGATGGTGAAATGTTGAAAACCTGTGCCACTAATTAAATCAACCAGAATATGTTTATTTAATTCAAATACTAAAAGCAAGAGTTTAGCAAAGTCAGGAATACCCCCTCTTGCCTTCCTCTCTTACACACAAAGGAAAAAAATAGCAAAGATGATGTATGTTAGATCTGGTCAAAGAGAGTTGCTGAAGTGAGCTAAATGTCAATGTATTGTCTCAGAAGTAGTGGGAAAGGCTTTTACAGAAATGTTTTACTTCCTACTTAATTGAATGTTTGCTAAAAAAAAAAGTCTATAATTTTTGTTAAGCTTTAAAGTAAGTTTCAAATAGTAAGGTTTTTAAATTTCTTACATGGAAACATTAACTTTACTGAAAAATCAGGCCTTTTCACATATTTGAGTCTGCTTCATGTTCAGCTGATGATGTTGTTTACATGACAGAAGAGGAACTAAGAAGGGCTGTGGTCTGAACTCTGCGCACCAGGCCCAGCAGGAGGAGAGAAGCTCAGACAGCGGAATGCCCTTCTCGGTCAGCATGCGGCACGCCTTCGTGCCTTTCCCAGGTAGGATGCTGATGGTCTTTGAGCTTTTCATTACTGTCGGAATATTTTTTTCAAAACACTGGTAAAGCCTGCATTATGAATAAGACTCAGAAGTATGCATTCATACCTCCGTCTTTCCTCTGAATAGCCTGTTTTTCCCCTTTGTGTTGCCAGGTGTATAACAATCAGTTATTGTCTCTGTGGGAAACTTGGTGGTATATGGTTATTGGCATATACAATATACATGCCAATATGGCTAAAACCATGTTTTCCAAGGTCGTTGTAACCCTTTTTGGAAAATCCAATGGATAGTTCAGTCCTCATCCTCTTTGACTTCTACAGCATTTGTTAACTGTTAATCAATCCTCACTTTCCTCAGTCTCCTCCTCCCTTGACCACTAAGGCACACTTTTTTTTGTCTCTCTTTTTGACTTGCTTTGCATTTTGTTTCTTCTCCTTTTCTCCAGACCGCTGCTTCCTCTTACAGGGGTTAACATGAAGGCTGTCCTCCTGCCTGACCTCTCCTCAGTACTCCAGCCATAAACCTTTGCCATTAAAACATTTGGAAGTCATAATCTAACTCCCAGATAATCCCTACTGTTGGAATATACATTTGTTTGTTTATGTTTTGCAAGTTGGCAGGTCTGGGTCAGTGCAGTTAACTATATGAATTTATTTGAATTCTGTCAGAAACATATATTCTAAGAGTGAATTCAGTTCTATGATAGCATAGCCTGCTTGGCAAATTTCAGGCTTGCTTTTTAAATATGAATTAATACAATTTTACTACTGTAACTATTTTTTTTTTAATATACCTTTATTGATTTCAGTAAGGAAGGGAGAAGGGAGAGAGATAGAAACATCAATGATGAGAGAGAATCACTGATTGGCTGCCTCCTGCATGTCCCCCACTGGGGATCAAGCCTGCAACCCGGGCATGTGTTCCTGACCAGAATCGAACTAGGACCCTTCAGTCTGCAGGCCGACACTCTATCCACTGAGCCAAACCGGCCAGGACTACTGTAACTGTTTTTAAGTAGTATTCAGTTCTGTGGCATTACATACATATGCCTTATGTAATCATTACCACACCCATCTCTAGAACTTTTTCATTATCCCCAACTGGAATTCTGTGTCTATTAAACACTAACTCTCCCTCTCCTGCTCCTCAGCCCTTGGTAACCACAGTTCTATTTTCTGTCTCTATGAACTTGACTACACTACTATCTCATGTAAGTAGAGTCATACTGTATTTGTTCTTGTGTACCTGGCTTATTTCACTCCACATGAATTCTTCAAGGTTCATCCATGTTGTAGCAAATGTTAGAATTTCCCTTCTTTTTAAGGTTGAATAATATTCCATTGTATGTGTATACTTCATTTTATTTATCTGTTCACCCATTAATTTATTCTTACCTAAATAATAAAATTGTTTAATGCAACTATTTTATACTGCTTCTGCTTTAAATTTTTTAATTAATTTAAAATATATATGAATTCTTGCCGAAACTGGTTTGGCTCAGTTGGTCTGCAGACTGAAAGGTCCCGGGTTTGATTCCGGTCAAGGGCATGTACATTGGTTGCGGGCACACCCCCCGTAGGGGGTGTGCAAGAGGCAGCTGGTCGACGTTTCTCTCTCATCGACGTTTCTAGCTCTCTATCCCTCTCTCCTCCTCTCTGTAAAAAATCAATAAAATATATTAAAATAAATAAATAAATAAATAAATAAATAAATAAATAAATAAAATAAAATAAAATATATATGAATTCAGTCTGGAAATTTCTGTCACTTAAATGTGGTGTTTGTTCATTTACATCTAAAGTAATTATTGATATGTGGATTGATTATAGTCTACTATCTTGCTATTTGTATTTTATTCTGTTTTTTATTCTTTTTTAAAATTTCCAATGACTATTTTTTTCTGTTTTATCTTCTCTAAGTTTATTAATTACATGTCTAGATATTTTAGAGTTTATAACATGCCTCGCATCACAAACTATCTTTAAATAATACATGGGAACACTATGGGAAACGCTGCCACAGTGGTTAAGGAGCAGAGGTCAGGGGTAGCTTTATACATGTTACATATACTTGAAAGCTAAATGAAAAAATGATCTAACTTACAGAACTGAATTGCATCATATTAAGAGTAAGTTTTTAATTTTTGGATACATGATCCTGTGGTTCTGTTAGAACTAAATTTCTGTCAACATTCTCAATTATATAAAACTTGGATTTGCCTTTGTTCAGCTTTTCTAAAATTACTTCTCCTTCAGGTGGTGTAATATTAGCTGCTGATTATTCTCAACTTGAACTGAGGGTCTTGGCTCATTTATCCCGCGATAATCGTCTCATTCAAGTATTAAACAGTGGAGCTGATGTTTTCAGGAGTATTGCAGCGGAATGGAAGATGACTGAGCCAGAGTCTGTAGGGGAAGAACTGAGGCAGCAAGCAAAGCAGGTAATCTTAGTGAATATGCTTAACATCAGTGTGAATTTTAATAATTCAAAAAATTATCTCCGTCATTTGCAGTTGAAGACTGATTTCTTTTTTGCCTCTTTCAAACTACATTTATCTAGCCTGCTCTACCCAACTACCCCCCTGCCAGCCTGCTCTCCTCCAACTGCTCCCCCCTGCTGCTGGCCTGATCACCCCAACTGTCCTCCCCTCCTGGCCTGATCGCCCCTAACTCCCTCAGTCTTGGCCCCACCACCATTGCTTTGTCTGGAAGGACATCTGGAAGGTCTCCCAGAAGGTCTTCTGGTCTAATTAGCATATTACCCTTTTATAAGTATAGATGCTCTCTAAATGTTTGTTAAAAAATAAATATTGCTGTGCTGTGGATTATAATTAGTAACTGATAGCTTTTTTAGTTTTTTGAGGCCATTGGTTAGCTAATCCACCTGTGAACTTCATACTCCCTTGGACCTTTCAAGTGGGCCCACATGAGTTTCTACACCTGAATGATGTCAGGCACAAAGACCACCAAAGGCCACATTTATGCCCTTGCCTGGCCTGGGTTAACACCGATACTTCCTTTCCACTGGACCTGTGGGAAATCTGATGCCATTTTCAAGAAAATAGGGTTGATGGCTGAGATAAAGACACTCCACCCCACCTCTAAGATCCTGCTTTCCTAGTTTTACATTTACTAGGATACCCACAGCTGTAATTCTGACTGGCTCATTGGGCATGAAGCACTTCCTCTCACCACTGTCTGTTTAGCACCAACGCTGTTTCCCATGACTTAGGAAGTTAGCTTTTGTCTTCTCCGTTTAATCTCCTTTGGGGTCCTGCATTTAGCAAGAATCAAACTCCAGGTAAAATAGGTAATATTCTAATATTTAATCCTCATAATAAACCCATGAAATAGGTATTATTATTACTATCTTCATTTTATATAGGGGAAACCGAGGCACAGAAAGTTAGTAATTTGCTTAAGGTTTTATAGCTATAAATGGTAGAGCCAGGTTAAGTTCAAAATGCCAGAATTTAGACATTTGACTCTGTAACCTAAACATTTTCCCCCTGATGATAGCGGCCTCCATTTAATAAGTTCTAGCATGATGTAATAGTGTTTATGCTATACCAATTTTCCTTACTTAGTTTGCACCGAACAACCTAATTCTTGAGGTTTTTTTTTTTTTGTTGTTAGATCTCTGAGATCTGTTAGCACTAAGTAATAGATCTGAGTTTAAGAAGGGAAAAAAAATTGGCATCACAACAAAATACAACCTAGAAAGATCAAAAAGGAAAACAAAAAATGGAAGAAATTTGTCTCATTGTGTTCAAAAAAAAAAGAAAAAGAAAAATACTACTAGCTATCTTATCACATGAAAAGATTTTGGAAGTCTTTTTTTAATAATATATTTTTATTGTTTTCAAAGAGAAGGAGAGATAAAAACATCAATGATGAGAGAAAATCATTGATTGGCTGCCTCTTGCACACTCTCGCTGGGGACCAACCCTGCAACCCTGTCATGTGCCCTGATCAGAATTGAACTATGACCTCCTGGTTTATATGTTGACACTTAACCACTGCATCACACTGGCCAGGCTGGCATTCTAAAATTCATTTTTTACAAGTTACCTTTTTAAATTTTTTGCAAGTTATCTTTCAAATCAAGTTCTATATCCATGTTTATTTAACATGGATATAGAACTTACTTTATGGCATGCGGTTTTCTAAACACTTATAACTGATTTAATCCTAACAATCCCTAATGATATAGGTATTACTATTGTCTTTATTTTATAAATGAAGAAATCAAGATGCTAAAGGTTTCTGTAGCTTGTGCAAGATAATATATCTTGTAAATGCTGGAACTGGGATTTGGACCCATGCAATACTTATTATAAATCAGTTGGTTTATTTACCTATTTAGATCATTTTCCTACATAATGCCCAAAATTCCATTACTTTTTGTTTAACTCAAATGAATTCTACAGTTGTGGGATTTCAGGTGGCTGTGAGGTGAAAAGCATATTCGTTTCCAATGAGTTATCCTATTAGCAAACTCTTTTAGTGCTATCTAAAGGTGAGGATAGGAGTGTTTGTGTGCTTTTCTTTCCTACTCATAGGCACTTCTTTAAGCAGAAGTTAATGAGGTTTTGAGGAGTTATGAGGAGTAGAAAGCTGCTCTGAAGACTGGATAAATGACAAAGAATCAGAAATAAATCTTTCCTTTTAAATCATAGGATTAGCCCTGGCCAATGTGACTTGGTTGGAGCATCATCTTGTATACCAGAAGGTCACAGGTTCAATTCCTGGCCAAGACACACGTTCAGGTTGCAGTTCTCATCCCCAGTTGGTGATTGTGCAGGAGGCAACTAATCTCTCTCCCTCCCTCCCTCCCTCCCTCCCTCCCTCTCCCTCCCTCCCTCCCTCCCTCTCTCTCTCTCTCTCTCTCTCTCTCTCTCTCTCTCTCTCCCTCCCTCCCTCCCTCCCTCCCTCCCTCCCTCCCTCCCTCCCTCCTTCCCTCTCTATTCCTCTCTCCTCCACCCCCCCTTTCTCTCTTGTCTCTCAAATAAATAAAAATGAATAAGTCACTAGGATTACTTTCTTAAAACACACAACATTCATGTTCAATCCCACCCTTTGTTTCTTTCCGTCTCCCAGAAAAAAAAAAAACAGTACTGCTAAAAGGCAGAAAAGATGTTCAGCTTCTATGGATCTAACCCGCCAAAAACAGATCTAAACATTTCTCTGACTCACTGTGGAATAAAATGCTTATCAAATTTCAAACTTAATGAATTTTTTATATTTGCATTTTGTTTTTATGACCTTTCATTTGCTTACTGAGTGTGATGCCCTCCTTTCAGATTTGCTATGGAATCATTTATGGAATGGGAGCTAAGTCTTTGGGAGAGCAGATGGGCATTAAAGAAAACGATGCTGCGTGCTACATTGACTCCTTCAAATCCAGATACACCGGTAAAGGAGCCTCGAGTGTTATCTTCTAGATGCTATTCTTTTCAACTGTCTTTCCATATTATATTAATTTTAAAATTTTGCATTACAGAATTTTTATTAACATTTATATTAATTGGAAGTTGTCATCAGATGTTAATGAAATAACCTTATTATAATTATTTACTAAGATGTGCTTTCCCCCCCCTATAAAAGTAGGGATGGAGCCCTAGCTGGTTTGGCTCAGTGGGTAGAGCATCAGCCTGCGGACTGAAGGGTCCCAGGTTCTATTCTGGCCAAGGGCACATGCCTGGGTTGCAGGCTGGATCCCCAGTGGGGAGTGTGTGGAAGACAGCCTATCAATGGTTCTCTTTCATCGTTGATGTTTCTCTCTCTCTCTCCCTCTCCCTTTCTCTCTGAAATAAAAAATAATAATAATAAATAAAAAAATTAGGCATGGAAATGGAATAGCAGAGTGCAGCAAATGTATATGCTACGTGTCATTGTGAATATCTCATCAAGTCTTGGACTTATCCTGTACTTTAGGTTTAGATGGCTTTAACATGAAACAGTAAGCCATTGGTAAATGTACCACAACCTGTGAGAGAACAATTGCTGTTATAGAGAAATTTGAGTATCACTATTTTAAATTATCTTTTCTTTTGGCAGTTTATTGAGGTATAATTTACATAGAATAAAATTCACCCTTTTTAGGTATATAGTTCTATAAATTTTGACAAATGCACACTGTCATATTCCACAACCAAGACATAGAACCATCACCCAGAAAGTTCTTTTATGCTTCTTTTTAATCAACTTTGTCCCCAGTCTTCCAAAAGAATATTTTATTTACACATGACATGATCTTGTACATAAAGAATCATATGAATTTTACAAAAAACAACTACTAAAAGAAATAACTAAATTTAGCAAGTTTCCACCATACAAAGTCAAGTTCTAAAAATAAATTATATTTCTAATGTAATAAACAATTAGTATATGAGTAAAAAATAAAAACTATATATATAAAAGCCTAAGTGACCATCAAGATGGAACCACCAGTTGACCAGTTGCTATGATGTGCACTGACCACCAGGGGGCAGATGCTTAACACAGGAGCTGCCCCCTGGTGGTCAGTGCACTCCCACAGCTAACCTCTCTCGGCTGGCCAACCTCCCATGGTACTTCCACCCTGCCACAGTGGCGGCATGGCAGTGAGGGGAGGAGGAGGGGGGGAGGCGGGGAACTGTGTGGTCTCGGGGCACTGATGTTGGTGTCCAGCATCTGTTCCTTCTGCACCTGGCCCAGCAACCATCAGCCAGGTCTAGGGTCCCCACCCGTGCACAAATTCATGCACCAGGCCTCTAGTGTACATATATCTAAAAGGCTAAGTGTCTTTGTGACCAATAGCTCTGATGCACACTGACCACCTGGGGGCAGATGTTCAATACAGGAGCTGCCATGACACACACTGGCTGGCACCATGGACCTGACAAACCAACACTCGGCTTCCCCCAAGTGGGACACAGTCCCCGCCACCACCCCGGAACGACACCTCACCAAGTCACAGCCAATTCTGCCAACACCCCATTGCGCAAAATGCAGCCCACAGCCCAGCCCAGCTCAAAACGGTTTCTGTGGGCGCCCTGGTAATGGCATTAAGTAGCAACGCCTGTCTTCCTCTCCCTAGCGACTGGCCTACTTGGAGTTGCTTCAGCCCAGGAATTCAACTTGTTTATAGCCAGGTGCAAACATTTCACAATTTAACCAAATGTCTGTGAAATGTTTTTCTGTGCCTCATCTCATTTGATCCTCACAGAATCCTAGAGTAGGTAGATGGTAGATTCGATAGAATCCTATTTTATTTTCATTAGCCAGAAACAGATTTATAAAGTTTAGAAACTTAACCCGACTGAAAAGAAGTAAGAAATGGTGGAACTTGAAAAAAACTTAAGGTTTTCTCACTGTGCAGAATATAGTCAAACACTACTAGAGTTAAATATTTTACCCTTTGTTCTCCCTGCATGATCTACAATAATAATTGGCTTCATGTTGATATTTACTGCTGTGTTGCTGACAATTACCTGAAAGAGAAGTTGGGGTGCTTCACTGGGCTGGAAAAGTTTAGCTAAATCAGAAGGCAGGTTTAATTAAGCAAGTTTATTCTACATATATAAAAGGCTAAATTGACTCGAACATGCAGGATACATATAAAGCTCTCATTGGCACCAATCGCATGTGTGTGTTTCAATCTGTCATTGTCGATCATGAATTTGGTTGACACTTCTATAATAAAGAAAGGACGAATAGCGATATTAATATATTTCTTCTAATTAATTTCCTTTCAGTGTGCAAAAATCCATGAATTGGGTCACTAGTTTATAATAACTTCAGAACACATGAAATACTTAGGCTACATTTAATAATTTCAATATTTTATTGAAAATTTCAAAGCAAGAGAGAAACTGAAGAATACTTAAGTAAATGGGAGGTTTACCATGTGGGTTTACTAGAAAGCAAAATATTGTTATGATGACAATTCAGTGGAATGCCAATTAAAATTTAATTAGACTCTTGTACAGATAAGCTAACTCTAAATTTATATGGAAATTCACAGGGACTTGAATAACATTTTTTGGAGAAGTACAATGTTGAATGATTTCAAAATTTATTATAAAACTACAATTAAGGTAGGCATAAGAGTAGAAATAGAGAACAGTGTGTCACAATACAAAGCCCAGAAATAGACCCATTACATATGTGGCAAGTTGATTTTCAACTAAGTTACCATGGTAATTCATTGGAGGAAAAATGGTCTTGTCAGCCATTGGTGTTAGAATAACTAGATACCAGTATAGGGGGAAAAATGAACTTTAATTTTTTTTCACATTATATTAAAAAATTAACTTGATATGGAGCATAGACTTAAAAGTAAAGGCTAAAACTATAAGTCTTCCAGAAGAAAGAGGGGAAAAAAAGATTTGTGACATTGAGATAGGCAAAGATGTATCATATGATAATAACACTGAATCATAAAAGATAAATACTGATAGCCCAGCTGGTGTAGCTCAGTGGTTGAGCATTGACTTATAAATCAGGGGGTCATGGTTTGATTCCCAGTCAGGGCACATGCCCAGGTTGCGGGCTCTATCCCCAGTGTGAGGTGTGCAGGAAGCAGTCAGTCAGTTATTCTCTCTCATCATTGATGTTTCTATCTGTCTTTCCCTCTCCTTACTCTCTGAAATCAATAAGAAATATATTTTAAAAAAGATAAACATTGATAAAAGACACCACTAAGGAAATGTAAAGGCAAACCATAGACTGAGAGATAATATTTACAGCTCCTATTATCTGAGAAAGGACTTGCATCCAGAATATACAAAGAACTCTTATAAAACAACTAGAGGCCCAGTACATGAATTAGTGCACGGGTGGGGTCCATCTGCCCTGACCTGATGGGGGCCAGTCGGGGGTGGGACTGGCAGGAGGTCCAATGCTGGAAGCTATAGCTTTCCCCCAGCTGGATCTAATTGTACTTTATGGATGGCCCAAAAGAAAACCCACAACAGAACTGTTTTGCAACTTCACGTGCCATGAGATGAAGTTGTTTATGTGTTGTTTTCAAATGTATATCAAGATGGATGATGGCCCTTTAATGATTTTTGCATTCTTCCTGGGGCTCTACCCTCAGTTTCCCAATATGATATTCATGACTGTTTATTTAAAAGGTTTTCGGTTTTTAATGTGCTTACCCTTCACTGTTGCTCCTGGCAGCCTGCAGGTCCTCTTTGCCGCCCCCCCTCCTTTTTTTTTTATTGGTGAGGTTTCAGATTTTTTAAAAAATAAATCTTTATTGTTCATATTATTACAAAAGTTCCTCATTTTTTTCCCCTCCACCAGGTTCCCACCCCACCCCCAATTTTCCTTTCCCCACCCCCCATTGTCCTCATCCATAGATGCACAGTTTATGTTTCATTTCTTTCTGTACCTCCCACTCCCCTTTTCCCCAAGAATCGTCAGTCCACTCCCCTTCCATAACTCTGATTCTTAAAGAGAGATTGAAAGCACACCTAATCTGCAAGGCAATGCAATTTCACAAAATCCCCACCCAGCCTCTCTACATTCCTCAGCAAAGGGTCGCCATTCCATTGGCTAACTTGGAAGGTCTCCTGGGGCTGTCTTCCCTGGAGAGAGAATTCTACACCTTGGCTGTAGTATTAGCAGAGCCCTCTGGAGACTCTGGTCAGGGTCAGAGGGACTAATAATTATTTTCTTGTGCTTACACTACATGTACATGCACCAGAGAGCCAGGCAGTGATTTAGGGGTGCTGGGGGCTGATCCGGGTGGGGGCTGTCTTTGGGGGTGGGGCCATGGGCAGTTGGCAGCCAGCCTTGCCCCTAATCAGGTGTTGGGGGCCAATCGGGGGCTAGGCTGGCCAGGTGGGGTGGGGGTAGGGGTGCCACTTGTGGCCCAGATCAGGGTGGTTGGCTTCTGCAGTGCGTGTCATAGCCACCCGTGGTTCTGGTCATTCTGGTTGTTCTGCCATAACAGTCGCTGGGCTTTTATATATATATAGATGCTAAGAAGGCAAATTATCCAATAAAATAAAGGTCAAAGATTTGAACAGACACTTCACAAAAGAAGATAGATGAATGACCACATCAAATGTTATCATTTGTTAGTCATCAGGGAAAAGAAAATTAAAACCACAAAGAGATACTATTACAAAAACAAGAACCTTGGCTGGTTTGGCTCAGGGGATTGAGCATAGGCCTGGGGACTGAAGGGTCCCAGGTTCAATTCTGTTGGAGAGCACATACCCCAGTTGCAGGGTCTCTCTCCAGTGGGTGGGCGTGCAGGAGGCAGCCAATCAATGATTCTCTCTCATTATTGATGTTTCTATCTCCCTTTCTTTCTGAAATCAATAAAAATATTTTTTAAAAATACAAGAAAAATGACTAAAATTAGAAACATAGTATCTCTTTAACATTGCTGTGAGAATTGTGAAATGGTATAACCACTTTAGAAATTAGTATGGTCCTTTCATACAAAGTTAAACATAAACTAAGCCATTTGATCCTGCAGTTCCACTATTGGGTATTTGCCCAAGAAAAATGAAAACATATGTCCAAAGACTTGTTAATATAAAAACATTCAAATCGGTAAAGAATTTTTGTGAATTTATTTGAGCCAAACTGTCGACAATTGTCAGGAAGCAGTATTTCAATGGATTGAGATAATGCTCCAGAGAATGGCAGTTTTTCATCTATTTTTATATATTGCAGTCGAAGGAGGTGATGTAGGTGGGTTACATGAAATCCATTGGTGATAGATTAGAGAGAGCAAAGGTGGGGGGCGGTGGGGAGTGGTGGTGAGGAACCTCTGGGATTGGATAAAATGTAAAATGATAGGTACATACTTAGGTGGGTGCAGGATAGTTAATAGTCAATAATTAACCTGATGACAATACAATAAAGGAATTTGTGGTATCTGTCCTGGTGCCCAGGTACATTAGGTTGTGCCCCAAGGGGTCTAGAAAAAGGGAAGTTACAAGTTACCCACACATTTCAAGGATTTGTTATCATGGATGCAAAAAGACAGGCTCATTTAAGGTAAAGTTTGACCTTATTAGTGAAAATGAGCTAGGAGGTAACTACCCACATAACTGCTTTTAGTTAAGGATGGTACTTTCAGACCATCCTTTGTGGTTACTTTAGGTCTCTGAGTTTGCAAGACTGCCACGCAGGCCTTCCCTGAGCTTGTCAGGTTAGCATGTGGCCCCTTTTGCTCCACAGACTTGAACATGAATGTTGTAGTAGTTTTATTCATAATAGCCCAAGATTGGGAACAGTCCAAATGCCTATCAACATGACTATAAATAAACAGATTTTGGTATATCTCTGTGATATAATACTACTTAGCAAAAGAAGGCAGGCACAAATGAAAACATAAAGTATAATTAAATCTTTTATGAATTTTAAGACCATAAAAACTATAATATGCTAAGTGTCTGGTCATCTTGTCAGCCATTCAACCAATCAAAGCGTGAAAGGCTAATGATATGCTAAGGCCGCTCAACTGCTTGCTATGACTACCAGGGGACAGACATTTGATCAGTTGACCAGTCGCTATGACCTGCACTGACCACCAGGAGGCAAATGCTCCAACCAGTAGGTTAGCTTGCTGCTGGAGTCTGGCCGATTGGGACTGAGCAAGATACGTCAAGCACACCCTGTAGCCCTCCAGTGAGTTAGTGAGGCTGATAATGGGGATCTGACTATAAGGTGACTGAATGTTTTGTATCTCGTAGTGTTTGTTAAATGAGTATATACATATGTTAATATATATCAACTAGAGCAGTGTTTCCCAACCTTCTCTCATGATGAGAATCACCTGGTGGAGTTGTTAAAACACAGATTCCTGAATCCCAACTAAGAAGTGCTAAACTAGAATTTTTGGGAACATATAGGTAAAATTGCATACCTAACTTAGTGCTCTGTATATAACATCTGTGTTAGAGCACTAGTTAAGTATACAATTTTACCTATATGTTCCCAAAAATTCTAGTTTAGCACTTCTTAGTTGGGATTCAGGAATCTGTGTTTTAACAACTCCACCAGGTGATTCTCATCATGAGAGAAGGTTGGGAAACACTGAACTAGAGGCCCAGTGCATGAAATTTGTGCATGGGAGTGAGGGTCCCTCAGCCCAGCCTGCACCCTTTCCCAATCCTGGGATCAGGCCTAAACCTGTAGTTGTACATCCCTCTGGCATTCCAGGACCACTGACTCCTAACCTCTCGCCTGCCTGCCTAATTGTTCCTGTTTGCCTGCCTGCCTGATCACCCCTAATTGCCTCTGTCTTGGCCCCTGCCACTATGATTTCATCCCGAAGGATGTTCAATATGAAGTCTGGAATGTTGTTTAGCTGTCTGGTCTAATTAGCATATTATGCTTTTATTATTATATTGTAGATCATTGACCTGAAATGGGTATTGTTTACTGTATGTAGTTTTTATCTCAGAATTCATTCTTGTTGTTTTTATTTATTTTTTTTAAATATATTTTTATTGATTTCAGAGAGGAAGGAAGAGGGAGAGAGAAATAGAAACATCAATGATGTTTCTATTCTAAACATCAGAGAATCATTGATCAGCTGCCTTTTGCACACCCCACACTGGGGATCTATCTGCAACCCAGGCATGTGCCCTGACCCGAGTTGAACTGTGACCTCCTGTTTCATAGGTTGATGCTCAGCCACTGAGCCATGCCCAGACAGGCTCATTGATTTTTGTTTGTTTTCATTGCTGTTGTTTTTTAAGTAGTTCTTTCGGTCTCTGAATATTAGAAGGCCTCCTACAGAGTCAGGTAAGAGAAATTGTAGAGCTTTCTTAAATCTCATTTTCTTATTTCTCTTTAAAATCACAGCAGTTCCTAAGGAGAAAGGCTAAGAGAATGATTGCTCTCTGAACTTCCATACTAGTGGTCACCTATCACCAACAGCTGTGCTTGGCAGGGCAGGGTTTTCTCTTCTTCCTGTCACTCGCTTTCCTCAAATGTTTCTCCTGTGTCAGTCACACAACACAAATCCTCAAACTAGGAGTTTCAATTGGGAGACATTAGTATTTATTACTCAGGATGAGCAGCGCTATGAGGAAGCAGAGATTGCATATATGGATAAAGTTAGATAAGCATAGTCTTTGTACTTTTGGTATATTTCTCTATTGAAACTATTGAATGAAATTAAGAATGACTTTAGTTGTACTCATTTTTTTTTCTTTGTAGGGATTAATCATTTCATGAAAGAGACAGTGAAGAATTGTAAAAGAGATGGGTTTGTTCAGACCATTTTGGGAAGACGCAGATATTTACCAGGAATCAAAGACAACAACCCTTATCATAAAGCTCACGTATGTTAAAATTCTCTGGATTTTTAACTTAAAATTTCAATGGCATATACTTTTGGTTTTAATTTATCTTTGTTGTTGAAGGTATTACAGATGTCCCCCTTGACTCCTCAAGACTCTGTCCACCCCGTCCTCCCACTTACCCCCTCCTCCCGCCCAGGCCTTCACTACATATTGTCTGTGTTCATGGGTTGTTCATATGCATATAAGTTTTTTGGTTAATCTCTCCCCACTTACCCACCCCCACCTTCCCTCTGATTGACATATACTTTTCAACAAAGACAACTGCTGCTAATGTAGGATCACTAGTATATTAATTGGCTCTTGTGTTTCATTAAGGATTTCTGAAGTCATGGCACCTGCCAGTCTTTGGGAGGCATAAATGTTGGCTCACGTTTATGATACTTCACTTAAAGATGTTTTATTAAGCTAGTTATTTATTAGCTTTGGTAATAAGTTATAAATAAACTTAATTCTTATATTTAGTATTTGTTCTTTGTTTTACCTACTGTATGCATAGCACACCAGATTGCCAATGCCTTCAGAGAGTAACATCAGTCATTAACATCAGTCCAAAAATTTATTGATGATATTTGTTCAAATTATGAATAAAATCTCTTCCTGAAGTTATTAGGATTTATAAAAGCATTCTATGTATCTGAGCATTTAAGCTTCTATTTTAGTCCAGATCTTTCTATTTTATCAGTCTTTTATATTATTGTAGTGCTTTCCTTGATCTGTTGAAGAAAGGTTTCTCTACCCCAACATCAAGAAAATATTCTCTAGAAATTTTTGTTTTGCCTTTTACATTTATATCTACAATCAACCAGGAATTGATTTTCATGTTATTACAGATGGAGGGTCAGGGTACCCTATCTCCCCATGGATATACAATTGTCCCAAACTATTGAAAAGGCAGCTTTCCCCCCACTGCTTCTGTGGTGCCACTTCTGCTACAAATAAAATAATATGGATGTTTCTGTTTCTGTACACATTATTTTGGTCTGTTGTATTTGCTTATCTTTTAGACAGTGCTGCCATACTGCCTTAGATATGCTGCTTTGTAAGGTGTCTTGATATATGGCAAAGTTTTCTTGCCTTGTTCTTTTCTTCCTCAAATATTTGCCTATTCTTGGTTCTTTGCATTTCCATATAAATTGTAGAAGCAGCTTGTAAATTTCCATATAAATACAGAATCCTATAGGGATATTTATTTATTTATTTATTTATTTATTTATTTCAAATGTCTTGATTCATAGATGAAGATGGGATTAATGGACATGGACATATTTATAAATTTGAGTTTTCAATCCATGAATGTGATCTATTTGTTCATTTATTTATGTCTTTAAGTCTTGTTAAATTCTCTCAATAACATTGTGCAGTTTTGGGGAAGAGATTGTGTATGTTTCTTATTAGATTTACAGCTAGGTATTTGAAAAGTCTTAATGCTATTGCAAATGGCATCTTTTTTTATTATTCTTTTTTTTTCCTTTTTTACATTTTCTAATATGGCTGCTCACACATAGAAATATAATTGTTTTTTTGTTGTTCTTTTGTCTAGAGACCTTGCAAATATTACATATTAGTTCTAATAATTTACCTATAGATACTTTTAAATATTCTGTCTACACAGTTATTATCTGCAACACACACACACACACACACACACACGTAATTTCATCTTTTCCAGTTTTTATCAGATGGTTGGTTCTAATGACCTGATCTCCCATGATCAGAAACCTGTATTTTTTATGTACTGGTATATGAAAAGCCCTGGACATAAAGGGACTTGGATTATGGGATACAAAGCTAAGATTGCCAAGTTTTCTTATTTTGGAAGAGAATCAAGGAAGTACAATACCATGAGAGTGAAGTATATATTTTAATCATAGTTTCCCACAACCCCAAAATTTCAGTGGCTTATATAAAAGCAGTTTTATTTTAAATTCACGTTATAGTTTGGCTTTGGGTTGACTGTGGTTCTGCTCTTCACTCTGGAATCCAGAACAAAGGAAGAATCCCCTCTCTGGGACAGGCCTTTCTGTGACAATGTTGGGAAGTTTTTAAACTTTCTTACATGCACTGCACGTCAGTTTTACTCACAGTTCATTGGCCAAAACAAGTCAAGGCCACCCTTTTGGCACGAAAAACACTTTAACTTACATGATAATGAGGGGTCTGTGTAACTTCAGGGAGAAAAGCAGCAAGTAGTAACAGTAACACAGCACACTACCCAAAGTTTCAACCAGGGGAGGGGTCATTAGGACGCTGAAATTCAGTCACTCTAAACAGTGACAACCAATTGAGTTTACAGTGGATTCATCAACATTTGGCAAAAGAAGAGTAAATTTTTAAAAACGTCTATCTCTTTAGCAGGTATTTAATACATCAGGAGTTAAGTGTACCCAGGAGACAGGGAACTAGAGAACACCTCTCAAGTTACACAGATCCCTCCTGCGAGGAGACTCCATTTTCTGAGAACTTTTGGGACAACAGGAACGATATTCATGGATAGGTTATACTGTGGATATTAACCCAGACCTCATCCCTACTGCCCCAGGATCATCATTTTTAGCTGCTATGGCTGCTTGCCAAGAAGCTTATGGCAGCAATAGTTTCAGGGACATTCTAACTTAAGACCTAAGGAGCATTTTCACTAACACCTAAGATTAGTCCTAGCAGCCCATCAAAAGCTCTGTTTCATACTCAAGGGCTGCACACCTGCTGGGGGCAAACTACATACAACCAAGAGGCCACGGATATGGGGGATGTACTTGGAACATCCCAACTCACATCACAAAGAATGACATTCTACTTATGTCTATTTAGGATTAATATGAGTTATTTTGAAGTATATGTTCTTTTTAAAAATATATAGCTTATTGATATTTTACAGAGAGGAAGAGAGAGGGATAGAGAGTTAGAAACATCGATGAGAGAAAAACATCGATCAGCTGCCTCTTGCACACTCCTTAGTGGGGATGTGCCCGCAACCAAGGTACATGCCCTTGACCTGAATCAAACCTGGGACTTTTCAGTCCACAGGCTGATGCTCTATCCACTGAGCCAAACCGGTTTCGGCTGAATTATAGATTCTTTAGAGTGAAATTTAAAACAGCTGTAACGATGATATATAAAATAAAATAAATTTAAGCTATTAAGTATATTTTAAGTGTGGTACAGATTTGGTTCTTGACTGTTGAATATTTCTAAACCGAAGCAATCTGACCTTCTGTTTATTGTGAGAATGACAGCCAGAAGTCTAGAGCCCTGATCATTCCAGTTATTGTTCTTAGATGCTGCTTAATTGTTGATTTCCTGGGTCGCATCTTGGTCCAGATTTCCAGTTTGGTTTCAGATGTAAGCACTGATCTGGATGTGAAAAACAGGTATGGAACCATGTTGTGTATCTGACGGAGAGCCTGTTATTGTTTTTTATAGGCTGAGCGTCAGGCTATCAATACCACAGTCCAAGGGTCGGCGGCTGATATTGTGAAAATTGCCACAGTTAACATTCAGAAGCATTTAGAGACCTTCCAGTCAATCTTCAAATCCCATGGTCATCGGGAGGTTATGCTCCAAGGTGACAGAACAGGTTTGTTCATGAATGTTAACTATAGCCTGGTGAGATTAATTGCATCAGGAATGAAAAGAGGTGTATTTTATATATTATTTCTCAGCAGTTCTCCAACATTTGGTCTCAATTTGTCTTTACACTCTTAGAATTATTAAGAACCCAAAGACCTTTTGTTTATGTGGGTTATATCTACTAAAGTGCATTTTCAAGTTTCTTTAAAAGATAATGCTGTATATGGTATTGTATATATTAATCATTTCATAATCCAGTATTACTTAATGCTCAATGAATAATAAAAAAAAAAACATTCTGAGGGGGGGAAAATCAACGTAATGAACTACATCCAAGTTTCCTGTTGGTGAATTTACTTGGTGTAAAACCAAACTACTGAGTCTTTGGATAAAAATGTGTATTTAGTCATTTCCATATTAAATGGTAAGCACTTTAAAAAAATAAAAAAGGAAAAGAACCTCTGCCTGTTGTTAAGAAAATACTTTGTGCAGAAGCTTTGAAAGGGCCTCAGCGATCCACTGTGGTCCTCAGAGCGCAACAGAAGAGCATGTTTACCTACTCATGACCGTGCTTGTTCTCTAAAGTCTGGGAACATACACTAAACTGACCTCCTTATCACATGTATTTATTTGCCAATATTGTCATCTTTTCTTACTACTGTTCTCGAAATATTTTCCCTAAGTTCTCTCCTTATTGCTTGGATAAATTATTTCCTGTTTTAACAAGTACATAGAACTTTCCCTTCTCTCTTTGTCTCATGTCCTTCCTTCTGCTTTAAATACCATTTCACGATCGCTGAGATTGTCGAATTATGACTGCAACCATGTTTAAATTTTTCTGGAAAGAAGTTAAGAAGGTTTCAGGCATAAAGGAGAAGAATAAATTGCTTTAGATAGGGCAGAAAAGATATAGATCAGCTATTGACGATGGAATTTGCTATTTCTAGAAGACATAAATATAGAGAATAATACAGCAAGATGTTCACTTATATATAAAAATACATAGATATAAAAAAAAACTATTTGGCCATCAAATTAGGATTTTTAGTTTGTCTTCAATGCCCCCCAAAATATATAAGGTTGATCATTCAACATTTTGTGTGTGGGAATATGTATGTTGGCAAACACACACACACACACATGCACACACACACACACACACACACACAGATGGGAGGTGGGAGAGAGAGAGAGAGAGAGAGAGGAGAGAAAATGAATGAGGATATTTGGGTAAAAACACTGTACTATGTGCTTTGAAGGGTTTAGAAATAAAAGTTATCAACCCATGTTAAGATTTAAGGAAAGGAAGGGAAGATAGGACCCTCACTGAAATGTTCGCACCACTCTCCACAGCAGAGGGATGCAGTGCCAAAGTGAGGATGTGGACAGTAACCACCTTTAGAATGAGTGGAAGGCAAAGTAGATGTGTCGCTGAGGATGACTTTCTGGTGTCGTGCTGGGTGAAAAGCAGCAGTAGGTCAGGGGGATCAAAGGGAGCCGAACCTGAGGAAACAGACCACCCAGGGAACAGGAGGGTCGTGCATTCTGGGTCAGAAGCCAAGTACCTAAGGGAAATGAGGACAGAGGTATGGCGATCAGAAAGCAGAAAAGCTAGAGCTTCCGGGCAGCCAGTGCTGTGAGATGAGTGGGGCCCAGTGGGGCGCATCAGATGTCAGCCATGCTGGCCAACAGATGCACAGTCTTTGCAGCCTGGTGTGAAGCAGCCTGCCTGGCCTCATCTGCATTTGTTCTCTTACATCTGAGAGCCACCTCTGGGGAAGGTGGGCTGCAGATAGTGAGGGCTAACGAACGCTGAGGGAAGCACCGGGTGTGGAAGGAGATGGTGTGCTACTTGTGCTGTCCGGAAGGGTAAGGAGGAAGCTGAATGGTAGAAAAGAAGGACTGCTGTGAGATAGGGCAAACCAAGACATTTGCTCTAAAGGTATTAATGTTGAACCTTATTTTAGTGACCAGAGGGGCTTAATCTATACTACCAGGCCCAGCTGGTTAGGAAATAGTAACTAAGTCTAGTAGAAGTGATTTATGACCATTTTTGGAGTCATGGGTTTTTCTCCCGAGAAAAATGTAGACACGGACTCTTACATCCAATGTCAGGGAATGCACACACACTCTGAAGTCCACATTTGGACCCGAGATTCAGAATTACTTGTCTAGAGTCTGGGGTCCAATTGGGGAGGCACCAGTTTTACCACAGTGACACTTCCGGCCATAAAAAGACAGCAGGAAGGGTCCTTAGAAAACACGGCATAATGACAATCCCAGTTCACTGTGCTGGACAGGGATCAGGCCCCATTCTGCTCTGGTGTTTTCACTCAGAGAAGCTGTAGCGGGGACTCCGTGGAAGGAGAAGATATAAATTAACAGAGTTTGGAACAGATTTCTTCAACTTCATTTACTGGCTTCTTTGTTAGACTCCCACTCTGGGAGGAAGTTGATGGGGATTTAGTTTACCTGATAGTTGGGTTAGTTAGCAGCCAGGAAGTATTTAGTTTCCTGATAATTCTAAATCTTATATGTTTTAATTAAAATTTCCCAAAGTTTCTCAAGATCTCTTAAAAAGAGAAGAAAAAAAAAAGAAAGAAAAAAATTATCCTGTGGCAAAATGACATACTTATCAGTTTGTTACTTTTTTTTCACGGGGTAGGATTGTTACCAAAGAGAAAACTGCAAGGGATGTTCCGTCCAATCAGAGGAGGCTTCTTCGTCCTGCAACTCCATGATGAACTCTTATATGAGGTGGCAGAAGAGGATGTGGTTCAGGTATTTCCACAGTGTTTTTTCTTTTCTTTCTTTTTTTTTTAATTATGCATCCCAGTGGCATTTTTTTATTTTTTATTTTATTGATTTTGTACAGAGAGGAAGGGAGAGAGATAGAGAGTTAGAAACATCGATGAGAGAGAGTCATTGATCAGCTGCCTCTTGCACACCCCCTACTGGGGATATGCCCACAACCAAGGTACATGCCCTTGACCGGAATCGAACCCGGGACCCTTCAGTCCCCAAGCCGACGCTCTATCCATTGAGCCAAATCGGTCCCGGCTTCACAGTGTTTTCTGTTTTCCATTCTATATAGAACGTTCAGGCACTGTATGGGTCAGGCTAAGATGCATGAGGTTCTGGAACCCTTCCCCATAAATAAATGTTGGGTCCTTACGGGGAGAGAAGGAACTAAGAGTGCACAGTGTCACACTATTGTTAAAGAAATTCCTGGTGCAGGGGTGTTTTTGTCTGGGAGAAGTGAGATGAGAATCTGGAGCCTTGTCCTGGGGGTTTCAAAGCTCCGAGCATTCTAGCTGACCTGGCAGGGCCCCTGTGGTCAGTGCAGACTTGGGGTGCCTGGCTCTTCCCAAGTCACTTCCAAGCAGCAGGGGAAGAGCTCCAGTCTGGCCCGCTCCTCAGGGGGTAGGATGGGAAACCTTCAATCAGGCAGAGAGTTTGTTAACCTCTTTCTTAACCCCCACCCCCGCCCCTAGGTTGCTCAGATTGTCAAGAATGAAATGGAAAATGCCTTAAAACTTTCTGTGAAACTGAAAGTGAAAGTGAAAATAGGTGCCAGCTGGGGAGAGCTGCAGGACTTTGATGTGTGAACAGGCAGCGGGTAAGGCCTCCTGAGAGGGAAGCCTGCGCAGGTGCCATTGCCCGGAAGGAACGGAGATTTAATTACCCTTTCACCTACTTCATGGAAACAGAAACCCTCAAGTCCTGCTGGACTCGGGATAGTAATTTTATATGGAGTTTCAAAGTGTGTCTGAGAGTTTATTCTCGGTAGTTCAGTGACTGTATTCACTCTCAAAGAGTATCTGTGAAATTGCCTTTTATCATTTACTGCTGCTCTAAACAGCTTCGGCACACAAGCTCGAAATATGCACTTAGCACTTTGGGTCCTCGCCTGTCTGATGAGCTTGAGAAAGATGGAACCGCTGCCTCGGGGGTATTTCCAGCCCTTCCAGGACTCAATGTGACACAGACTCCCAACAGGAGCCGCGGGCACATAAGGATCTCATTTCACGTATGACACCAGGGTTAGGCCTTGTGTGTGACTTTTTTCCAATATCGATTTAAGACTACTGAAGTAGTATTTTTAAATAGTATTGTCTAATAACGAATTTTATAAAATGGTAAGACTTGATATGGATGCAGTCAAGGAATTGGAATTCATAAAATGCTATTTTTCCTTCCTTTCTTCTCCTCCGTTCATACAATGAATGCATTTGTAGCACTTAGGTATTAAACAAGCGCCACCTCTTGAGGAGATGCCCTGTCCTGTCAGAGCTGATGTCTGTGTTGCAGGTTAATACAGTACGGCCACAGGCAGGAAAAATCCTCCTGTCAGCTTCTCAGTGTGTGTCCGTGTTTGTGGCATTGTTAGAACCCCCTCCCTGTAGGACTGTGCTTTAATAATCCCAGTCAGAGGTGTATAACTGACCATTTTATGTTAAAATAAAATATATTTATGAGAAACTTCTTATCAGCAATTCAGTTTTTAAATTGTGTTTGGTCTAAGAGTATCGGAACCAGAATATTTACTTATTCTGTAGTTTACTCAACTCTATAAACATAGGAAATGTGAATTATATCTTCAATCAGTTATCAAAAGAGCTCTTTTGTGTTTATTAATCAGAAATTTTTAAAAAGACAGTTGCTTTATAAACACAGTGTGATACACTGTCAGTAACTGGATATTAGTGCACAAGAGCCTCAGACAGACATGTATTTTGGGGGAGGGGGATTGGGCAGAAGATGGCGGAGGTAAGAGGGAAGTTCTATCATTTTTTCTTAATGTTTCCATATCCACCTATACCATGTTTTTTCAGAGAGACAAGCTATGGTGCTGTCAGTATTCTGGTGGCCTTGAGATCCAGCTCATGAGAAAGGTCAATCTATTTACTTATGAGTGTTCTTCTCATATGTGTGCGGACATATAGGTCTCTTCCACCTCATGTTCTACAGCCATGGCCCTGCATGTGTAGTCACATGCATCTTCTTTATTTTTTGGTTAATTCTCATCTGAGGATATTTTTCCCATTGATTTTTTAGAGAGAATGGAAGGGAAGGAGACACACACACGCACACACACACACACAGAGAGAGAGAGAGACAGAGAGAGAGAGAGAGAGAGAGAGAGAGAGAGAGAGAGAGAGAGAGAGAGAGATGTGAGAGAGATATATCGGTTGTTTGCCTCCTGCATGCACCCTGACCTGGGCCAGGGATCAAGCCTGCAACAGAGGTATGTGCCCTTGATGAATTGAACCTGGGACCTTTCAGTCCGTGAGCCAATGCTCTATCAACCGAGCCAAATCAGCTAGGGCAATGGTTGGCACACTCATCAGTCAACAGAGCCAAATATCAACAGTATAGTGATTGAAATTTCTTTTGAGAGCCAAATTTTTAAAACTTAAACTTCTTCTAATGACACTTCAAAATAGACTCACCCAGGCCATGGTATTTTGTGGAAGAGCCACACTCAAGGGGCCAAAGAGCCACATGTGGCTCACGAGCCTCGGTTTGCTGACCACTGAGCTAGGGCAATCACATTCATCTTTTCATCCTTTTTGAGTTATTAGCTTTGCATCATTCAGTTATACACAAATTCTAGTAATCATGGTTTATTTAAATAACACTAGTGCCCCTACCACACATTTCAAATTTTACCAAGGTATAGTAACTGAATAATTGCATAAAGTTCAAACTTCATTGGTAGCTCTTCGGGATACAAATCACTGTGTAAATAATAGATGTCCACATCCTAATTCCTAAGACCTGTGAACATGGTGTATTACATGACAAAATGACATTCTGATGGGATTTCGTAGAGAGATCTTGATATGGGGAGATTATCTGGGTGGTTCCAATACACACACAAGGAGCCTTGCCCAGCCAGCGCCTCAGTGGTTGAGCGTCAATCTGTGAACCAGGAGGTAACAGTTCAATTCTGGTCAGGGCACATGCCTGGGTTGTGGGCTCGATCTCTAGTTGGGGCTGTGCAGGAGGCAGCCGATCAATGATTCTCATCATTGATGTTTCTATTTCTCTCCCTTCCTCTCTGAAATTAATAAAAATATTTTTTAAATATTAAAAAACACACACACAAGGGGCCTTATAAGAGGAGGCAGATTGTCAGAGTCAGGGGAGAGGTGACTACAGAAACAGAGTCAGATTAAGACTTGAAGATGCCGCACTGCTCACTTCAAAGAGGGAAGAAGGGGCCGTCTTGCTTCCAGAAAGAAGCTGGAAAGGGCAGTGGAACGACAGGGGGTCTCCCCCAGGTCCTCCGAGGGCAGAGCCCCGCCCGCATCTTAAATTCAGCCCAATAAGACCACATCGGATTGCTCACCTCCAGAGTGGTAAGATAATTTGCGTTGTTTGCTTTCGAGTTTTAATGAGATAAAATTGACATACAACACTGGATAAATTTGTTGTGCAGCATGATGGCTTGATTCACAGCTATTGTGGAATAATTACCACAGTGAGTTTAGTTAACATTCATCATCTCATATAGATATGAAAAAGAAGGAAAAACTTTTTTCTCCTTGTAATGATAAGTTTTAGGACTTGCTTCTCTTAGCAAGTTTTGAATATACAATCCAGTATGTTTATTAGTGTGATCATGTTGTATATTAAATCCCTAATACTTATTTATCTTATAGCAGGAAGTGTGTACCTTTTGACCAACTTCCTTCAATCCCCCAGGCTCCACTCCCCAACCCCAGCCTCTAGCAACCACAAATCTGATGTTATTGTTGTAGTTTTTAATCCTCACCTGAGCATATATTTTCCCTATGTTTTATCAGAGAGGGTGGAAGAAAGGGAGGGAGAGGCATGGAGAAAGGGAACGAGAGTGTGAAAGAGAGAGAGAGGGAGAAGGATAAAGAGAAACATCAATGTGAGAGAGACACATCAACTGGTTGCCTCCTGCACACTCCCCTGTTGGGGAGCAAACTGCAACCCAGGTAGGTGCCTTTGACGGAATTGAACCCAAGACCCTTTAGCGCGTGGACAGATGTTCTAACCATTGAGCACACCAGCCAGGGTGAGTTTTGTTTTTTCAAGATTCCACATCTAAGTAAGACTATGTAGTATTTGTCTTTCTCTGACTTATTTCATTTAACATAATGCCCATCCATATTGCAAGATAATGCACAGCCATGTTATAGCAAGTGGCAGGATTTCCTCCATTTTTATGGCTGTAAATATTGTATGTATGTTCCAAAATTTCTTTATGCATTTTTACCCACTGATAGACACCTGGGATGTCAACCTGTCTTGGCTATTGTCAGTAAGGCTGCTATGAACATGGGAATGCAGCTATCTCTTGGATAAGTGTTTTCCTTTCTTTCAAATATTTACCCAGAAGTGGAAATGCTGGCTCATATGGTAGATCAATTTTCAATCTTTTGAGGAATCTCCATACTGTTTACTATAGTGACTGCACCAATTTACACCCCCATCAATAGTGCACAAGGATTTGTTTTTCTCCACATCTTCACCTAGGCTTTTTTTTTTTTTTTTGTCTTTGTGACAATAGCCATTCTAAGAAATGTGAGGTGATATCTCGTTGCGATTTTGATTTGCATTTCCACAATGATTAGTGATGTTGAGTCCCTTTTCATGTGCCTTTTGGCCAGCTGTATATCTTTGGAAACATGTCTATGAAGATCCTCTGCTCATTTTTAAAATTTATTTTGGGAGTTGTTCTATTGAGATATATGAGTTCTGTTTACATTTTGGATATTAACCCCTTGTCAGATATAAGGATTGCAAAAATTTCTTTACCATTTCATAGGTTATCTTTTCATTTTGTTGTTTATTTTGTTGTGCAGAAGCTTTTCAGTTTGATATATACCCACTTATTTTTTATGTTGCTGCTTGTGTTTTATTTTATTTATTTATTTATTTTTAATATATTTTATTGATTTTTCATAGAGAGGAAGAGAGAGGGATAGAGAGTTAGAAACATCGATGAGAGAGAATCATCGATCAGCTGCCTCTTGCATACCCCCTACTGGGGATGTGCCCACAACCAAGGTACGTGCCCTTGACCGGAATCGAACCTGGGACCTTTCAGTCCTCAGGCCGACGCTCTATCCACTGAGCCAAACCAGTCCCGGCGCTGCTTGTGTTTTAGATGTCATATATAAAATATCATTACCAAGACCCAAAGTCAAGGAGCTTTTTCCCTGTGTTTTCTTCTAAGAGTATAACAGATTCATGTGTGATTTTTAAGTCTTTAATCTATCTTGGATTAAGTTTTGTGACTGGTATAAGAAAGGGATCTAGTTTTATTCTCTTGCATGTGAATATCAAAGTTTCCCAGCACCATTTATTGAAAAGACTATCTCTTCTCCATTGAATATTCTTGGCTTCTTTGTCAAATATTACCGGTAATTGACTTTGTATGTGTGAGTTTATTTCTGGGTTCTTGATTCTGTTTCATTGGTCTATACATCTGTTCTTCTGCCAGTATCATGCTGTTTTGACTACTATCCTATCTAATAAAGAGGGAATATGCTAATTGACCCTCACACCATTGCAAAATGCGGCACCCACAGCCAATAAAGAGGGAGTATGCTAATTGACTGCCCCACCCTCAAAGATTGTGGTGCCCACAACCAGTAAGGAGGGAACATGCTAATTGACTGCCATGTCCTCAAAGATGGTGGTCCCCACATCCACAAGATGGTGGCGCCCAGTCCACTCAGCCCCGCCTGCCTTCAGAGTTCCCCAGTCCCCTAAGCCCCTCAGATGTGGGCTGCCCAGTTGCCCAGGGCCGGCCTGAGGCACAGGCAAGCCGCCGATGGTGACCAGGTCTGGCCAAGGCTTGCACTGCCAGCAGTGGAAGCCGCAGAGGTGTGATGGGGCATTGCCTTCACCTAATTGCCGGGTCGCCTCCCACCCCTGAGGGCTGTTTATTTCTCCTTTCCATTCTGTTAGCTTTTGTGTTATATATATAGATGCTTCACTGTTGAGTATATAAATATTTACAATTGTTACAGTATATCCTCTGGATGGACTGAGCTTTTTTTTTTTTTTTTATCATTCTTTGTCTCTTTTTACCATTTTTACTTTAAAGTATATTTTGCCTGATGTAAGTGTAGCTACCCCTTCTTTTTACTGGTTACAATTTGCTTGAAATATTTTTACTCTCAGCCTATGCATGTCTCTTTAAGGCTAAAGTGAGTATCTTCTTAAAGGCAGCATATAATAGGGCTGCCAGAAGGACAAGAAGAGCAGCAAGGATTAGAGAATATATTTGAAGAAATAATGACAGAAAACCTCCCTGATATAGGGAAGGAAAAAAGTCACACAAGTACAGAGAGTTCCAAGCAAAATGAATCCCAAAAGACACAGGTGGGGGGATGGGAGTTGGGGAGGCTGAGGGGAGGTCAATGGGGAATAAAAGGAGACATATGTACTACTATTTGTAATACTTTAAACAATAAAATAAAATAAAATAAAAAAGAACACAGAAATAGACAAATAGATTATTTGAGAATTTAGGAAATAGACATATGTATGTCTGTGAAAATGTCATTTCAAATTAGTAGTGGAAAGGTGAGTCATTCAAAAATAGAGGTGTAGTAATATGTTATCCATTTGTCAAAAGATCACGTTAGATCCCTAGCCCAAAATTCCAGTTGTATTAAAAGACTAATATAAAAAATAAATCTAAAGAAGTGAAGAAGAAGATGTAAGAAAATGTTTTTATTATTGTGTGGATGGAAAGGCCTTTAAAACAAAGTTCAAAAGTCAAAGATAAAAGGTTATAAAAATGACTCATATTAAAAGAAAAAAATTCTCATGAAAAAGTGATGACATCAAGATGCTGAACATTTTGACTCAGGGGCTAGGGCATGACAGAGAACCCCAAAGGGGGGCCTGCCTGGTTGAGGCTGAGTTAGCAAGTGAGGACCACAGGGCCCCATCCCAACTATTGAATGCAGATATGTGGAGAGTGAGGTTAATGGATCCTTTAAGAAAATGATTGAAGGGAAACTTGGGCATTTGGATTTTTATTGCGTCTGTCTTTATATTTGTACTTTTAATAAAAAAAACATTTCTTTAGCCTAGGGTTAGTTTCTTGTTTTTTGTTTTGTTTTGTTGTGTGTTTTTGTTGTTGTTGTTTTAATATAGAACAAAAAGTAGGAGGAAAATTGTGGTGATGGGAAAATTTTCCTGAAATAATTAAACAGCTTTTGGAGGAAAATAATGGGTTGGCTAATGCCACAGTGTAGGTAACGGTATAAAGAAATACCTGAAGAGGCATCGAGTGTGCAGATGAAAGCCAGAGGAGCAGGAGTGCGCACTCTCTGGGGGACTTTCGGAGGTGCTGGGTTAATGAATGGTCATTATAACCACTAGGTGGTGGTATAAGCTCACAGTGGCTTATTTTTAAAGCTAGCTCTAAAGGAAGTAAGGGGGTAAGGTGTGAATGCCCTAAGTACATCTCATTCAGCCTCAGTTTATTCCCTGCACTCCCACCAAGCTAAGGTTTAACTTGGAGTTCACCAAAGGTGAAAACAGTCAAATCCTCAAAAATTATCTGTAAATTCTTCCAATAAAAAGTTACATATCTTCCAATTGGATGATAATTTTGAATGGCTATCTCTAACCTTTTTATGTTTAGGGAATTTGTATTTTGTTCCTTTGTTTGTTTGTTGTTGTTGTTTAGTTCAAATATATATGATGTACATTGTTCTCCCACCCATCTCCCTGCCTTTTAAAAATAATTATACTTTGAAAAACTATGGTTCATGGCGTTGCAAATGAGGGTCAGAATAGCTATCATCAACAAATCGGCACAAGACAAGTGCTGGCGAGGATGCAGAGAAAAAGGAACCCTCGTGCATTGCTGGTGGGAATGCAGACTGGTGCAGCCACTGGAAAACAGTGTGGAGTTTCCTCAAAAAATTAAAAATGGAACTGCCATTTGACCCAGTGAACCCACCTCTAGGAATATATCCCAAAGAAACTAGAAACATGAATAAGAAAGGATATATGCACCCCTATGTTCATAGCAGCACAATTTACCATAGCTAAGATTTGGAAACAGCCTAAGTGCCCAGCAGCAGATGAGTGGATTAGAAAACTGTGGTACATCTACACAATAGAATACTACTCTGCAGTAAAAAAGAAGGAGCTCTTACCCTTTGCAACAACATGGATGGAGCTGGAGAGCATTATGCTAAGTGAAATAAGCCAGGCAGAGAAAGATCTCACTCATTTATGGAATATAATGAACAACATAAACTAATGAACAAAAATAGATCCAAAGACAGAGAAATATCGATCAGAACATCAAACCTCAGGGAAGGCAGGGGACTGTGGGGGTGAGGGGACAGATCAACCAAAGGACTTATATGCATGCATATAAGCCTAACCAACGGACACAGACAACAGGGGGGTAAGGGTATGAATCAGGATGAGGGAGGGGTCAATGGGGGAATAAGGACACATATGTAATACATTAATCAATAAGAAATTTTAAAAAGTTTACATATCTTCCAATTTGATAATAATTTTGAATGGCTATTTCTATCCTTTTTGAGTTTAGGGAATTTGTATTTTGTTTTATTCCTTTGTTGTTGTTTTTTAGTTCATATATATATATTATGTACATTGCTCCCTGGCTTTTAAAAATAATTATAATTTGTAAGACTATGGCTCACGGTGTTGCAAATGAGGGTCTTACCACTGTCCATATTTAGTCTTGACAAAAATCATCAGTAGTTCATCACATCATAACATAAGAGAGCATCTATGTACAAACATATACAATTTTATTGATATCTCTACAGACTACAAGAATTTTAAGTATAGTCACAATTGCTGAGTGAAACAGAAAAATAGTATTTTGTCATTTTCTGAAAAGATGCAAAAATTCTGAGGATGAAAGAAAGATACATCAATGATATCATCTGTTTCTTATTTCCTAGAATAAAACATCACATAATTAAGTACTAAAAATTATAGGTTATTAGAGATTTTGATCCTGTGTACACTTGTCCATAACCACCACCCAGTTTCCTTTCTGACTTTGCAGTTGAGAAGGGCGGGCCAGTTCCCGGGGGAGCAGTAGGAGAGAAGTCTTGTGAGTGTTCTGAATATCGTTGCCGTGGCTAGGCGGACTCCCTCTTTCTGGAGGTGAAAGCCCTCTTTCAGGGCCCTGGAGGCCAGATGTGAGCTATAGGCCTTCTTCTCACTTTAAATGCATGTCCAGTTACTAAGAAAATGAATCCAAGTGGTCCTCGGAGCTAACAATGAAAAAGGAAGAGTTGTTCTCCCTTTTTGCTAAGATAAAATACACCTATAGCAGAACCGGTGCCTGGTACCCATCTCTCCTCCAAATGATGAGTGAGTAATAAATCTGGACCTGGTTTGGTAAGACTGAGTATTTCCACTTTGAAACTACTGAGAGTTGGTTTTCCATGTAGCTTTACATGCTGTTGATTTTCTCATTATTTCTGATGTTTTGTGATGTCACATGTAGAAGATAATCAAAACCTAGATGTTTGAATTGGAATAATTACTGGCCAAGTTGCATAGGAGAAAAATCACAAAAGAGCTAAGAGTTAATGGGGTGCTGGCTGGTCAGAAATGTGCACAAAACCTTTGTTTTGGGTTGTGACACAAAAGGAATATGAATCCAGCTGACACCGTATCTCCTACATCCGGCCTTCCCTGGCCCCTTGGAAGTGGGGCTTGGACACCAACCGAGGTAGACAAATATGTCTTCCTGAATTGGGGCAGTGGTCATCAGCCTTGGCTGGACACTGAAACCACCTGGGGGCTTTAGAAAATACTGATGTTTGGTTCCCACTCTGAGAGACTTCAATATAATTGGGAATTTTATTTATTTATTTATTTATTTATTTTTAAATATATTTTATTGATTTTGTACAGAGAGGAAGGGAGATAGAGAGTTGGAAAAATCGATGAGAGAGAGTCATCGATCAGCTGCCTCTTGCACACCCCCTACTGGGGATATGCCTGCAACCAAGGTACATGCCCTTGACCGGAATCGAACCCGGGACCCTTCAGTCCCCAAGCAGACGCTCTATCCATTGAGCCAAACCAGTCTCGGCATAATTGGGAATTTTAAAAGCTCCTCAGGTGATTCTTATGTACAGCCAACTCCCTACACTCTGGCTTCCATGTCCCTCCCCACTCCACCCCAATTGGCACTTCCTCCTCTTTTCCCAGCTCAGACCTTTCCTATTCTGCTTTTCATCTTTACAGGGCTATGCTGTCTGCAAATACATACACTAAACCTGTTATGTGACACCCAAGCTCCCAGGGACGATGGCATCCAAATACACAACTTGCTGGCAAGTATGTCTAGCATGTGGGCCAGTGAGTGTGGGGTGGTATCTAGTCAAAAACGAGGCTGAGGCTGTAAAGGACAGAGGTGAGGAAGCTGCGGAGGCTCCTTGTGTCCCTCTCCAGATGCAGAGCCCGACGGGGATGTCTGACTGCTCTGGCATGGCCCTTTCGGAACAAAAGCGGTCAAGTTCCCATGTCCCCCCACCCACAGGGGCAGCTGTAACCACACAGGTTTGCTCCTGGTTGTCCCAATGATCCTACACCAAGGAGAACAGTTTTAGTTCACTTTTCTAGACCCTCTTCCTTTTCCCTCTGCCAAACATTTTATAACCAAGTATCTCAAAGAGCTAATCTTAATTTTCTTTTTCAAAGTCAAGGTCCTCCTTTATTCAGATAGCAGATAGATGGTACCTTTAAAGCTAGGCATATGGGTCACATAAAAGGAATCCAGCAGCAAACTAGAAGGAACACCCTTCTAACCAATCCCTTGAGATCTTTGAGTAAGGTGACCAGACGTCCCACTTTTGGCGGGACAGTCCCGATTTTTAACAATTTGTCCCGCATCCCTAGGCATTATTTATTTTTTATTTTTTTTAAAGTCCCGATTTTTGGAAAGAATAATCGGGACTTCTTTAAAACACTGCGGGACACGGGACAAATTGTTAAAAATTGGGACTGTCCCACCAAAAGCGGGATGTCTGGTCACCTTATCTTTGAGGGCTAGAGACCTGGATCCTAATTTATTAGCTGTATCATTCAAAGGCCATAGAAAAGATCTGAAAAAATGTCTGTGACTGAATTACCAGGAAACAACTCAGTCGGTTCTGCCACTGTCCTGCCAGAGTTAGTCAGACAACGACCCTGCTGGTGACTGGGCCACGAACTCTGGGTCTCTTTCAGAGACGTGCAGGAAGCAAAACCAGTAGTCCTGCTTTTGTGGAGGATTAAAATAAATGACAAATCAGTCATCCTTCCCTCCTAGCTCCAGGACAAGTGGACCATTTCATGGTAAGAGTTATTGCTTATTAGAACCAGGAAAACAAACACGTCGAGGCTCCCAACGATGAAGGGGGTGCAGAGGCCCGATTTCTCCTGGGATAACAGGAAGGGAGTCAGAGGGGCGGGAGGGCAACTTGGAGAGGCCGTGGTTTGCAAGCCTCATTTTCCAACGCCACCTTAGCAGAGAGAATATGACAACTAAGGCTCAGAGTCGTTTGCTCTGCCTTTGTCCGAGTTATTAGGAGTATTTTTCTTATACTCTAAGACAGAGGCAAGACATTTACACAGTTGTGAGAGATGTGAAGAATTACATGGATCAATAGTACTCGTTTGCCAAAGATAATGATGTTGATGCTGTGTATGCGTGTGTGTATGTGTGCGCGTGCGTGCATGCATGCACACACGTGTGCTAAGGTGAGTGCAACAGAAATGTTCAAAGAGAAAATCACATCCACATTAGATTCTTGTTATTGCTATCTCTTTGCATTATAAAAATTATTTTGATACAGTAAAACCTCATTAATTTGTATTCCACCAATCAGGAGTTTGTGGGATAAAGTTACCCTTACATTATTGTAAGGGCTTATATAAACAATATTGAAAGATTAATTTAAAAAGAGCCTGTTCTTTTCAAGCATTTCAGAAGCACCTGTTTACTTCCAATTGTGCTAATTATAGACTTTTTATCTATTCGTTAAAGCCAGAGTTTTAAGCACTTCTGTGAAATGCTATGCTTCTGTTTTTGGTGTTTTCTCTGAAGGCTTTAAAATATTCTGTAACTGTTGTTTTTTTCTGACTCATATAAGCTTTCTTCAAAATAGGATTTTATTGCATATGAACCACACATGTAATTTTGGATATAATAATTTACCTTAAGACACTGTGCACTTATGATGTTTAATTTTATACTAGACATATATTACATATTCACACTTAACCTGTCCTTAAATGATATAGAACAGTGGCTCTCAATTGGGAGCAATTTTGGCAATGGCTGGAGACATCTGTGATTGTCATTGCTCAGGGGTTGCTCCTGGCATCTGGTGGGCAGAGACCAGGGATGCTGCTGAACATCCTAAGGTGCAGAGGGCGGTCCCCACAATGGAGAGTGAGTGGACAGTGCCATGGCTCAGACACCCCAACGCAGGCCAAGTTAATCAGATCTTACTGGGGACTTCAGAGATAGTGTACTTAGTGCCACTTTGGAGTGAATTTCATTGTTCCTAAAATTAATATTTTAGTCTTTTAAAGTTTTTTTTTTTTTTTTTTAATATAGAAATGATAAAATATTTGTTCAGAGAACTGGGTCCTTGAAAAAGATGGTACAAGTAGTTGCAATGTTTCCCAAATCCTGGTCTCAAGTTTCTTTAACATTTTTACTATATAATTTTATGTATTGTGTTGCATTTTGAAGTCTGATTTAGTTACCCTAACTGCTCACAGGACTCTGGAGAGCTTCATGGAGAGGCTTTTATGAGACATTGGGCGAATTCAAGGAGTCTGAGAAACGCTATGCTGGCGTACATTAGCTGACTCTTTCAATCATCTTGGCTTTTCTCAAAATGACTAAGAACAATTAAAGGAGGTAACACTTCACATTCACTAAAGATTTTTTAAAATCTTTTTTTAAAAAAAAACCCAAGAAATACTATTTTTGGCTATTAAAAGAACCTGACTTCAGGGAAATGCTGAATTCTTAAGACACAAATGTACATCTTATAAGATCTTGATTAATCAAAATTAAATAAGCCAAACCCATTATTATTATTATTAAACCTGCATATACTCATTTCTGGGACTTTTGACTTCCAACCTCATGTTAAATAATGACAGCAGGTGTGCTTCTTTCGTTTTGCCTCCAGTTGTCATCTGTTGAGTTATGATAGATGCCTTTTGTCATGTGAAGGGTGGTCTTTATTTCATGATGAAGACATTTTTAAATAAGGAATAGGTATTTGGTATCTATTGACAATAACCCTCTACTTTATATCACTTAGTCTAATGAATGGCAGAATTATTGGTTTTGTATCATTAAACTCTCTATGTATTTCTGTTGTGCATAATGGTGACTAAGATAGCAAAAACACCACTATATTTTATAAAGATTATTGAACCAAAATTATTTCCTAATGAAAGCCCTTGTTAATCAGAAATGTAAGAAATCAGAATTCCTTTCCCAAAACATTAACTGAGGTTTTACTGAATCACGTTGAATAGAAGGACCAGTTTGGTCTCTGAGTGTCCGGCTGCAGGAGCACCTTTGGATTGCAGACCCGCTGGGCGTGAACAGTAATATACTATGTAACCGGCAGACAAGGATACAGTGGAGCACTGAGACTGCCACCTCAGAAACTGAAGCCAGAGTGTGTGAAATCAGTCCTCCACGCTCAATGCATTGTGCCTAGAATCAGTCCAGTTTCCCAAACCTATCAGTCAGCTCCCCTGCAGAGCAAAACCAGCTGGAAAATGCTTTGCGGTGTCCCAACCCTGCATGGTTTGTGACTAAAAATGGCAACTTGTTCTGAAAGTGATAGAAATGGAAATAATTGTGTCAGAGGTAATTTACTGTATTGGCAATACTTGATTATGACCGAGAACTGTGAATGATATGAGTGAGAGGAAAGTCAGTCAGATGCTCGCCACCAGAATTCAGTCATGTTTTAGTCTAATGAAAGTTATAGATGAGAAGAAAATTTTGGGTTTTTTTTCTCTTCCTTTTCAGTTGTATGGTAAATGTACTAGAAATGCACTGATAACTTCTAATGCAGATTTTTTAAATTGCGGGATGTGGCCCAATTTATAAAAATAGTTTACCATTAATCTTTTTTTCTTCTGTCACAACATGCTTTTTTCTTTTCCTCTTAAGATGTTAATTTATCATGCAAAGGTTTTTTTCAGTAAGTGCATTAATGCTTTTGTTTGTACAGGATTTTTTCAAATCAGGAGGACTCCCCGTAGTTCCTAAATGTAGATCCTTAGCCAATGGCATGCCAAGACGACAGCTCCATTCCACGGGGGAGACGGCAAACGCAGCCATACCTCGGGGTTCTGGCCAGGGTTCCAGCCTTCCGCTTGTACAGTGTCTCTGACAAGTCTCTCTCATGGTAACTTCAGATGGGCTGTAACGGACGTTTATAGAAGAAACTGGCTTCTAGCGGTTGAATGGTGATGCTGGGAATTAAATTTGGTTTCCCTGAATAATGGTTTCTCAAAGCAGTCACAGCTTCTGTAGAAGTTAGAATTGGTACCATTTCTTATCCTTGTATTTCAGCATTAACTGCAAAGAAAAGTAACCGTGAGATGTTAATAAAAAAATAAAAAAAATCTTAGGAAGTGTTCATCAAGCAAGCTTATATTGAGTTAATCATGAATATCTCAGTAAATCTTCAAACTAATAAAACTTCCTTTACTTTGTAAAATAATGACAAAGTCTTTTCTTAGAAAAACAAACCAAGCTGTAAACACTCGGCTGACCAGAAGTAATTTCAGAGACTGAGACAGAGGGGAGCGTGGAGCCTGGGCTTGCCCTGAGCTCCGGTGGCAGCAGATGCACAACGTACAGCGTCTCAGAACCAACGGGAGATGTCCTCCCAGGCCGTCCCCATGACAACGGAGTGTCATGTATTACAGCATTTTAAAAAGGATTTTCCTCCCAAGTACTGAGGGACCGTAGTGGGACCCAGGATGACTTAATGTGCGTGGCAACTCTGCGTCAGCTGTCTGGTACCGGACCTAAATGTGTAAAGTCATCACTGTGTGAAGATGCCCAGTTACTGAGTTACCTCGTGTGCGTGCTTGGAAAACGCCTCCGCGCTGGTCATCATGCCCGCCGTCTTCTCCTCCAGCTCCCCCAGCCTCTGCCCCCGCTCGTCCAGCGCGATCCTCGCTCGGGTCAGCTCCCCCATCACCCCGCCCGCAGCGCCCTTCATCCCCTCTATGCTGCCGGGGCCGGGGATGTGCTGGGCCAGGCTGCGGGACGCTTTTCCTGCCGCCGCCTCCCCGACTGGGAGTTCAAACAGAACGACAGAAAACATTGGTCAGTCACTCAGACAGTGGCAGTCAAGTTTATTACCGAAGTACTTATATGAAGTCCTACTGTCACACTCCTCTAGTAAGAGACAGACGTATTTGACCCTGTGATTGCACTTAAAGAAAAATGCCTATGAAGGAGGCCGAGAGCTATTGCCACATCCCTGTGTGTGTGTGTGTGTGTGCGCGCGTGCGTCACACAATATGGCCTAATGACATTTTTTTTTTTTTGGTTATTTTTAAATTACAGTTGACATACAATAATACATTAGTTTCAGGAGGTACAACATAGTGATTAGACATATATATATACTTTATGGAGTGATCACCCCTAATAAGTCTAGTGCCCATCTGACACCACACATGGTTATCAAATGCTATTGACTATATTCCCTGCGCTGTACTTTACCTCCCCGTGATGGTTTATGATAACTGGCCATTTGCATTCTTAATCCCTTCATCTTCTTCGCTCAACCCTCCAAACCCCTCCCTTTCGGCCATTACCAATCTGTTCTCTGTATCAGTGAGTTGGTGTTTTATTTGTTCGTTGTTGTTGGTTTTTTGTTCGTTTTGTGTTTTTAGTCGGCTGCTGCTTGTTTGGGTTTTTGGACCTTTGACAGGTTTGGGGAAAGGTGGGCGTCTTGTGTGGAGGAGCCACTGGAAGAGGCTGGGCCAGGCAGTGAGCTGAATGGGAGGGGGGTCAGGGATCACCGTGCTGGGTGAACAGTGCCAACCTGGTTCATGGGGGAACACAGGCTCGGTGCCCCCTGCACTGGTGGCGGGGAGGGAGGGGAGCTCCGCAAAGGATCAGATGCCGGCCAGGCCCTGTCCCTGGAGCGCTGCTCTGGCCCTGCCCCCCCAGCCTTGCCCTGAAGTTACCAACTTGGCTCCTCCCTGCTGCCCCCGGAGCTTTCCAAGGTGCTGCTCCTGTGCTGGAAATCGGGGTTTATGAGCTTTTGAGTGAGTCTGTGTAACAAGCAACTTGAGGTTCTCTGCAGTCTCCAGAGCCCCCTGCCCTTCCCAGATGTGACCCCCAGCTCCTCACAGCCAGATGTTACGGGGACCCTTCTTCCTGCTACTGGAGCCCTGAGCCAGGGAGCCCGGTGTGAGGACAGACCTGCTCCTCAGGGCCTCCATGTCTGAGAATTCCCTCTAGATTCCAGTCACCACACCGGGGGTGTGGGACTGTCCATCCGAGCCTTGGCCGTCCTACTGGTCTCCATGGGTGTCTTCTTTATATTCTTAGTTCCAGGGATTCTGCTCAGCTAGTCTTCAGGTGGTTCTGTAATCTCTTTGTAATTTCAAGGTGATCATGGGAGGAGGTGAGCAGGGTTTGCCTACTCTGATCCTGACAGGTATCGGGATAATTGTATCCTTGAGGTTGCTGAATTGGGGTGTTCACAGCATATGTGAACTCACATTAGTGTCTGTTCCAATCACAGGTCTGTTCTTTTGTTTAAATTTGGACCCAAGTGTTCATTCCAGTGTTCTCTGTGTATCTTGCTATCAGCCTTTATAGGTCTCAGTTGTTGTTTTTAAATCTCTCTCTCTCTCTCTCTCTCTCTCTCTCTTTCTCTCTCTCTCTCTCTCTCTATGTAAATACTAGAATATGGAGTATATGCATGATGGGCATTAATATAAATATGATGTTTTCACAAAAGACTAACATTTACATATCATTTACAAAGCTCAGTTTCATTTAATTTTATGAAGTAATTTTTAAAAATTGAAAAACAACTGTCTTGGTAAAACTTTCTGAGCATTCCCAAAGAGGCAACATTAGGAATGGAATCTAGATCTATAAAAGGCTTATTGGGATATAATTCACATGCCATAAAGTTTTCCTTTTTAAGTGTATAAGGCAGTGGTTTTTATTGTATTCAAAGTTGTGCAGCTGTCACCACTATCTAATTTTAGAACGTTTTCATTACCCCAAAGAAACGCCATAGCCATTAAACAGTCACTTCTTGCCTGGCAACTACTAATCTACTTCCTGTCTCTCTGAATTTCTCATTCTGGACATTTTATATAAATGGAATAAATCATATAATAAGTGACCTTTTTGTCCTCCTTTAACTTAGCATGATGTTTTCAAGGTTCATCCATGTTGTGACAGATATCAAATTTCATGCCTTTTTATGGCTGAAGAATAAATATTGAATTGTATGGAAGCACCTAGATGTTTTGCCTAGGTAAAAGTTTAAAAGATTTTTTTATCTGCAAGATCAAATGATGATAAGATATTCTAGAAAAACTTATTCCCCCCACCCTTTTTGAAACCTTCCTCCCTTTTTGAAACCTTCCCCCCCTTTAGAAATCATTAACTTATTCTCTATATCCATGAGTCTGTTCTTGTTTTGTTTGTTAATTATTTTTGCTTTTTAGATTCCACATATAAGTGAAATGACAATATTGTCTTTCTCTGTCTGACTTATTTTATTTAGCATATTACCCTTTAGGCCCATCCATATCATTATAAACTAGAGGCCCGGTGCATGAAATTCATGCTTGGGGTTGGTGTCCCTCAACCCAATCTTCACCCTCACACATCTGGGACCCCTCGAGGGATGTGTGACCTCCTGTTTAGGCCCAATCCCAGTGGGATTGGGCCTACATGGGCAGTTGGACATACCTCTCACAAACCAAGACTGCTGGTTCCCAACTTCTCACCTGCCTTTGCCTGATTGCCCTAACCAGCCTGATCACCCCCTAACCACTCCCTTGCCAGCCTGATTGACGCCTAACTGCTCCCTGGCCAGCCCAATTGCCCCTAACTGCCCTCCCCTGCTGGCCTGGTCTCCCCCAACTGCCCTCCTCTGCTGGCCTATTCACCCCTAACTGCCCTCCCCTGCTGGCCTGATCGCCCTCAACTGCCCTCCCCTACTAGCGTGATCTTCCCCAACTGCCCTCCTCTGCCTGCCTGGTCACCGCTAACTGCCCACAATTGCCCTCCCCTGCAGGCCATTTTGTGGTGGCCATCTTGTGTCCACAGGGAGGCAGCCATCTTTGACCACATGGGGGCAGCCATTTTGTGTCTTGGAGTGATGATCAATTTGCATATTACTATTTTATTATATAAGATGGCAATATTTCATTCTTTTTTATGGTTGAGTAATATTCCATTATATATATACCATATATACCATATCTTCTTTATCTAGTTATCTATTGATGAACACTTAGGTTGCTTCCATATCTGTATACTATAAATAATGCTGCAACGAACATCGGGATACACATGTGTTTTTAATTAGTATTTTTTGTTTTCTTTGGATAAATACCCAGAGTGGGATTGCTGGGTCATATGGCAGCTCTATTTTTTAAAGGAATATCTGTACCATTTTCTATAGTGACTGCACAAATTTATATTCCCATTAACAATATACAATGAAAATACATTCTTGACTTCTTTCTAAAAATGTTGCCTAGCATCTTTCTACTGCTTTTTTATTACTGGTCATCAGAGTCTCGGTGGTAGATATTAAAATAATTTGCTCTGTAGTATTGATAAACTATGTGTTTGTTTCCCAGCAGTGGTTAATGGCAGGCAGGTTCAAAATGTTTTGTTGTTCTTGTTTTTTGTTTTGTTTTGTTTTGTTTTTTTACACAGGTGTAACTGAATATCTTCATTCTTCATTGCAAACACGATCTACTTGCAAATGACACATCTGTTAGCTTACTCATTATTTGCATGAATTTTATGTACTATTTTTGTTAAACTATTTCCTACTATAAAGTGATCAACTTTATTCAGGTTTAATAAACAGAAATAATTTTCATGGCATAGAAGCAAAATAATCCACTCTAGAATTCAAAGTCATATGTCATGTTAAGTCACACACACACACACACACACACATCTTCTATTTTGTAACACAATCTTAGGATCAGGAGTGTACTCACAGAGCTCTTCTCTGTCAAAAGTTTGTCCACTTCCACCAAACAGTCCCTTTAGGAAACCTCTGTTTTGAGCTTCTGGTGTCTCTATGGGGGTAAACAAATCTCCCAGCATGTCCTGTACATAATTCAAAGAAAAAAGCATTGGAGTAACTACAAATAAATTAATATATCAAAAGATAACCCTGTGGTTGTTAGAGCACATCATGAAAAGACAGTTTGCTTTCCATATCTTTCTGAGTTTGTTTTGCTCCCAGTCCTGTCTGTCATTCCCTCTCCTTTTCCTTTTCTTCTCTAGGAATTGCCATCCTAAAATTTTTATATTTCTGGGCTCTTATTTCCTTTACAATTAGAAAGCAGGGAAAGATAGTATATTCACTTTCGGGTTAATTTCCACTTGGTCAATGACTATTAATCTAGACTTCTGATCTTTTTCAATTACTATAGCTTCTGCCTGACCTAGTCTGTCTCCTAAACAAGCATGAGTTCCCTATGAAATGGGAAGCCTGTGGTGGTACATGGAGAAAGGTTGGATTTGTTTTTATATCAAGTACAAGATTATGAAATGGCTCAAGATAATTTAAAGGAGTCAGATAGGCAGCTACTGCATGGTGAGGCACAGCTGAGCTGTTCTCAATGTGGTGTGCTTCAGTGACTGGAGAAAAATCTTGGAAATACAGATGCTCAGGCTTTACTCCAACACACTCAATCAGAATCTACAAAAATGCGCTGTGGTTATCTCTACTTTATACTTGTTCTCTAGGTCTTTCTAAAGCAGATCAAAATTTGAGAACTATCAATGTGGGGGAAGGGACTTCAACCACAAGTCAGATCTGTGTCCTAATGCCAGCTTGTCTAGGAGTTTGCTATATGACTTCATCGTCATCTCCCCTCACCTCCACTCAGCAGACTTGAGCTCTCCTCCTTAGTCATTTCTTTTTGGAATTGGCAGTACACCAGCTATCCAGTTTCCCAAGCTAGAAACCCAGGAAGAGTTATTAATTCCTTCCTGTCCCTCACTCCTACCGCTAATAATCCTCCAACCCAACTGATTACACTTCTTAGCTATTGAATCTGCTAACTTTCTCCATCCTCACTGCTGGCTGCCTCATTTCAAGCCACTGTTATTTTTAGCCTTAATTATTTTTTAAAAGCCTCCTAATTGCTCTCCCCACCTTAATTCCTCAAAACCAATGGCTATACTGCCTCCAGAATGTTAGTTTCAATAAACACTTTGCTAAATCTTTTAAATGACTTCCTGTTGCCCTTAGGGGAAATACTGTTGGGATAAAAGGAGCTTAAAGGTGATCCAAGCTCTATTCTTGACTAATTCTCCAGCACCATCCTCACTCTTCTCACTTCCCAACTCTGAACTTTGTTGGCAGTTTCCTAAGCCTTTGGGCTTTGTGTGGCACTACTCTGGCAAGAATATCATCACCTTTTCCACCCCCAGCCGCCATTCCCATGGGGAACTCCTCCTCATCCTTCTCATGATGTTTAACTGCTCACTTCCTCTTTTCATCAGCCCAGGTGCCCTATAAATGTCTCCCCAGTACCGGCTCAGCCATCTATAGGCAGCATTTCCGCAGAGTACTGTGGTTGCCTCCCTCCACTCTAGCAGATAGGACTTACATCTTGTTTATGACTACACTAGTAGCCCTGCACAGGAATCTGTTCACCAGTAGCTCCCCTGCCCCCTGCCCCTCAGCCCCCCTCATAGCTTGCTGCCCTGTCCCCTCCTGTAGCTCTCCACCACACGCTTATAGCCAGTAGCTCACTGCTGCCTTCCTGTAGCTCTCCACCTGCCGCCCTGCCCTCCTGCAACTCCCTTTGCCCCCACTCCTACCCCCCTCATAGCTTGCTGCCCTGCTCCCTCCTGTAGCTCTCCGCTGCCTGATTGTAGCTTGCTGCCCCACCCTCACAGCTGATCTGATATCTGGTCTTTAAGCAGTGGGTCATTATACTTCATGGCATAATGACCATTTGCATATTACATCTTTATTATATAGGATTCCTAGAGCCTAGCCAAAGTATTAGGCATACAGGATCAACTCAGTATTTGTTGAGTAATGATAATAACATTATTGTTTATTTTAAAAACTTCCTATATTTCAGGCACTGTGCTCAGTGCTTTATATGAATTCCTCCTTAATTATCACACCATGCTCTAAGGTAGGCTAAGTAAAATATCCACAGTCTTGCAAGTGGGCAAAATACACTCAAATAGTTCAGATCTTATACTCTTAAAACTCTGTGTTATAATGAATGGCTTTTAGTTTTCTTATTTGTAAAATGAGGGCATTGAACCAATAAAATTTCTAAGGGTATTTTTAAATTTTTGTGAGGCTTTTATATTTATTCTGTATCTATGCTCTGCTCAGTGCTATGATCAAGGACAAATGCTCAGCTCTAACCCACAGAATAAGTATGTGTTTCTTTTGTATGGCTCTTAACCAAATTAAGTTTTCCTTTAAAAAAAAAAAAAGTCCCAGGCCTGAAGCAGCAGCTGCCAGGCTGGGAGCGGCCAGGCCCGGAGCAGCCGGGTCGGGTGCGGCCAGGCCTGGAGCAGCAGCTGCCAGGCTGGGAGCGACCAGGCCCGGAGCAGCCAGGCCCGGAGCAGCAGCAGCCAAGTCCAGAGCAACTAGGTCTGGAGCGGCAGTGACCAGACCCGGAGCAGCTGGTTGTGGAACGAACCAGAGCAACAGAGGCCAGGCCCGGAGCAGCCAGGCCCGAAACAGCTCACTCCGCGCCTGCCCCTGCCCCACGGCTGCCTCTCAGACATGGCTGGAAACTTTTGTGGGAACTTGAGGGTCTGCTGAATCAAGTGATGAAGGCTTAGATCTGGATGTGTTGAGTTAGTATAGGGCTGGGGTGTTGATCTGTGAGTGCCTTGGGTGGGGCCTGGATGAGGCTGGTTGACCTATTTGGAAATGTCTTTTGTGTGAAATGTATTATTGGGCATGTGGAGGTATTATTGATATGAGAAAATGCTAAGTAACTGATTTACTATCTGAAAAGGGATTTACTATCGGGGAAAGGGAGGGAGGAAGAGATTGAACATAAACTGCACCTATGGATGAGGACAATGAGGGATGGGGAGGGGGCGGAAGGTGGGGGGGGGGACCTGGTGGAGGGGGGAAGAAATGAGGAACCTTTGTAATAATATGAACAATAAAGATTGATTTAAAAAAAAAAAAAAAGTCCATGAACTCCCTGAATTGTATGAAAAGTTTTTGTGTGCACAGACACATCCTCCATCCTGGAGGGAGAGTTTATCATCTTTCAGAGCATTCTCCACAGGTGAAAAAAACCACAAAACCCAAAATTTAAAAATCAACCATTAATAAGCATAATCTTTACATTTTTCCCTCTTACTTACTTTTTCTGAATATACCTAGAAACACATTTGGTAGGGTCACAGTGAGGAACATAATATTCGACATATTCTAGGAAAGGCATATTTATTGTCTGGCCCAATAATGCTTTAGCTTTTATTTTTAAAACAATGCTTTATAAAAAAAAATATTTTTTAAAAGAGAGAAAGGGAAGAGGGCAGAGAAGAAGAAAGAGAGAGAGAAATATCAACTAGATATGCGCCGCATCTCTCCTCTCTCCCCTTCCCCCCCCCCCCCTACACACACACACACATGCACTCTGACTGGGCATCAAACCTACAACCTGGGTTTGTGTCCTAAGGGAATCGAACCCGCCACCTTTTGGTGTACAGGAAGACGGTCAAACCAGCTGAGCCATACTGGCCTGGACAGTATTTTAGTTTTTCTACATCTCTCTCATTCTCTCTTTTTACAACCACTCCAATGATTTTTTGTGCCTGACTTACCTGTAGATTATCACACATTTCTTGGCTGTACGTTAACCGCTGAATTTCCGTAGGAGAGACCAGGTATAATGCCTGCCCTTCGTTAGTGAAACAGAATGTCCGTGCTATCCTCATGTCTGTCAGTGGCAAATAATTAACATCCAACATTGGGCGAAGACTAGGCAGGCTGCAAGGGGAAAAAGCAAATCCACATTTTATATTCATATTGTTAGCAGCTTTTAATTTCTTAAAAGCTATACAGAAAAACAATGTTTATACCTCTATTTTGTGCTTGTTTCTTTTTAATCTCTTGAAGTCTCATGACTTTGACATAAAATTGTTTACATAAAAAACCATGGGCACACTTCTTCTATCTTAATTTATCTAGTACTTAGCAAATGTCTTTGAAGATGGAATTAAGTGAGTGGCCAGAAATTTCAGGATACTTTTTGAAGCATTTCACAAGTTTCTACAGTGTGGCTATATCTTTGGTTATGACAGAAACACTACCACTGGAAAGTGCCTGACTGCATACTTGGTCTTTTAAGGCAAAACTCCTGAGTTTGAGGAGGTTGTGAGCTGATGGCGACATAGAGTGGGTCCAGGTCACTGTGCCTGGGAATGGAGTGCTTTGTGCTCCATTTCTTCACTCCCTCAGGACACAGGAAATGGAAATTACCTGTGACTACACTGAAGGCATGATTAATAAATATAAGCATGGCCAGGGCTGTAAGGGGATGAGAATAATACATAATAGATGAGAATTTGTACATCCAAATGAATATCACTCATCTCCTAGTGTCTTACTGAAAGGCTATATGCTTATCCTAATGTTAGAGCCAATGTTTTCCCTTAAATTCATTTTTCTAAACAATGTCCCGTGGATACTGTCGTTTGAGCCAGTTTTACAAACTACTGAAGGAAATATCTCATTGCTTGTAAATCACACCTCAAATGCCAAGTGGAGAAAAATAAACTTGTAATTATATCTCAAGCTTTGAAATCATCCTACTAATTCCCATATGCACAATGATTTTAACTTATTCCAGATGATAAAACCAGTACTTTGAAAAAAAGTATTAATTTACCATCTAAAAATAGTTTGTAATTACAATTTAAACCCTAGAATCTTACCATATAAAATGAGACTTGAAATATGTGCTGTTGGAATATACTTTTCATGAGGTCATAGCAGTGTGCTGTCCAAGGTGGTAGCCACTAGCCACATGTGCCTATTGAGCAGTTGATATGTGGCTTGTCTGTATTGAGATGTTCTGTAAGTGTACACTATATACTGAATTTCAAAGACTTAGTATGAAAAAAATTATTATTAAAAAGTATATGTTATGGCATTTCAAGTAACTAAACTCATTTGGATATGAGTTCAAAACACACCCAGTTAAATAGAATCCATAATAGATTCAGTCAAATTAATGTGTGGTGGTGGGAAAGAGGTTAATTCATTAACATGTATAAAATAGTGGATGCAAATAATACTTTATTTTCCAGGTCCTAGAGAAGCTAAAAGGATCAAATTAAATTCTGTATGTAAAATTCTTATGTGGACTATGAAACATAGTAAAAATAACAGTTCACTTATTTTCCTTATAGTTTCTTTATCTTTAGATTTCTAGTGCCTAGTATAGCTTCTGGGAGATAACCTAGGCTCAATAAATATTTGCTGAGTGAATTTGTGAGTGACTGGAAAATCACTCTTTCCCTAGATTTTTTAATGTCAATTAAAATATATTTTTATTCAAAATGTGAAGCATTTTTAGCAAACAAAACACCCAACCAAAACAAAAAATAAAAAAGCTAAACTCTTCTTAAATTGTAGAACAATAAGACATTCAAAAACACAATGAAACAAGGATTTCAGGTTGCTTCTTTATAACATCTTGCAGATTACACATATACTTCTCAACATTGTACCTTGTTGGCACTGTTGTGATTATAGATAATTTATAAAGAAGGCAAGTACCTCATTATCATGATATGCCCATTGGCACAAAAGCATGCCAAGCAGGCACTGTTACACATGACCACCACATCTGCTTGCAGTATAAAAGATGTCTCGGTGATGTTATGAACATAAAGGCAAGTCTGAGAAGGCAGTGAGAAAACTTTGGCTTGTTTTTCTGAGCAGACGATTGTATACTGATGATCTCCTACTTCCTGTGACAGAGAGGGGCAGTTCATGACCAACTTCCTTCTCCAAGATTTTTCATTTTCATCTGTGCTGTTTGGGTCCCTCCACACTTCATACGGTGGCTGCATTAATCCACCAGTTCTATCCATACAGGAGAATGTTAGCACAGCTCCTTTCAATGAGAGGAATGTACCTGCAAAAAAAAATTTTATGTCATTGGCATGTCAAATTCTTTCTAAAACAGCTGTTATTCATCTATGGGCAATAAATGTTTTATATTATAATTTAAATCTATAGTATAATATACAATAGTATAGTATAGTATAGTTTAGTATAGTATAATATATGAATCAGATTTGTGAGTCCATTAATTCCAACAACTTGCACACAGAGAATGTTAGTTCTGACAGGAGCCTAAGACATCAACTTGTTGTATGCTCTCAGTAGACTAATAAGAAAGTGGGGACCCAGAAAGATGATTAGACTTGGGCCAAGTCAAGTTAGTTGCTGAGTATGGACTAAAATTCAGGTTTCCTGATTCCTAATCCAGTGTTCTTTCTTTATACCATATAGTCCCCCTTAAAATCCTTTCTTTAAAAAGCAATTTTCAGAAAATATATAATTTTTATTTATTGAAATAATTTCAACTGAAAAAATAATCATGTCATCTGATTCCATTTCTCTCATAGGCTTATTCACTAGGAAATGTTGTTTTCCTTCTTCTGAAATTGAGCACTCAGAATATATCTAGAGTGCATGCTAACAATGTTGATTATATGGAATAAAGCAAACTACCTTTGGCTCTTGGTCAGGCTAATCCATCTTTATGCCGAAGAGCGGTTTACTCACCTGCATTCTCCAAGAGAATATCCAGGCCAGATTACTACCTGTGGGTAATTTTCACCTGTCCCAGTAGACAGGACAAAGCTTTGAAGGTAACTTGAAGATTGACCTTTTGACACTTCCAGACTCTCCCTTAAGCAGTGCCCTAGCAGCCTTTCCCCCCCTATGTTTTTTTTTAACACCATAGAGAGAGTAACAAGATTAATCAAGCTGACAGACTTCAGGAGTGTACAGAGACATGAAAAAGGAAGGTGATATATAAAAATACATTCCATTTAGAAAGTACTTTATAGTTTGAAGTACTTAAAATTTATCACATTCAAATAACATGTTCAGAGCTTTAACATCTCAGTTGTGTTTTTAAACTCACATTAAAACCAGAATGTGTGGCCTGTGAACGTCCTGCTAGGGAACTGAATAGGATAGGAAAGTAGGGACTTAGGCCTTCAGTTTGAGGGTCAGGGTATAAAAAAAAAAAAAAAAAAAAAAAAAAAAAAAAAATAGCTCTCCCAACCTTCCATGAAGAAAAAATAATTCCAAAGCCATAATAAATAATTAGAATTAATTTAGAATTGATCCTAAATTCGAATTGGTGCACCAGGCCTCTAGTAAGATTAGAAGTGGCATTTAAAGTCATGAAGCTGGCTGATTTCTTCTCGGGCTTGAATACAAATAGAAAACCAAAAAGATTGAGTATTTGTGCATTCTGACATTTTAAGTCCAGTGAAATGAGGAGGAAACAGTAAAGAGAACTAAAAAGGAAGGGTTAGAAATATAGGAAGAAAACTAGGTAAATAAAGTGTTCTGGAATTGAAGTGTTTTAAGGTAGAGACGATGGTAAATTGTGTATTGTGTTGCTGATATGTCAAGTAAGATATTGCTTGAGAACTGACCACTGGATTCAATAATGAGGTCAGTGATAACATATATGGAGATTTTTGCTGATTGGTATGGGTGAAAGCTTGATCACAATGCAATCAAGAAAGAATGGGAGGTAAGAGATCAACCAAAGAACTTGTGTCTATATAAGCATAATCAATGGACACAGACAATGGGGGAGGGGATGTAGGCCAGAAGGGGGAGAGGGGATGGAGAAGGAGGAGAGAGGGCAGGCTGGGAGATAACAATGGGGGGGGGGAGGGGAAAGGAGGGATATATGTAATACTTTCAACAATAAAGAATTTTTAAAAAAATGGGAAAATAAAATTGGAAACAGTGAATATAACAACCATTTAAAGGAGTTTTACTTTAAAGATAAAGAAGTGAAATGGGGCATTACAGAAGAATAGATTTAAGAGAGGGCTTTTTCCTCTTTAATGGAAGAAATAACAGCATGTTTGTATGCCGATCTAATAGAAACATTTATTATAATCAGAATTATACAATTATAAGTAATATAAATATGACATATAATTACAAAAAGGAAAAATTGCTGGATTGACTTTCTTGAGCAGAATCTAGTGCGCACATGGAGAAATTGATCAAGTTAGGAGTTTACACAGAATAGTCATAAAAATAGGAGAGAATATAGAGACCATGGAGATACAGGTAGACAGGTTGGCAGATACTGTGGTGTCAACTATGGTTCTTACCTGTTTTAGTTTTCTCAGGGAAAGAGGACACACATTGTTAGCTGAGATTGAAAACAGTGGAGGAGGTACTGGAGGTTTGAGGAGAGTGGAGAAAATTGTAATTGTTGTTCAAGAGGGTGAGAGATAGTATGATTACCCAGCAACACAGGAGCCCATAGAAAGTTATCGACGATGTATTTCAAAACAAGTCTATTAGTGTGGTTATACATTTTTCCAAGCCATATTCAGCTATACAGGTATAGAAATAGTAGGCAGAATTAAATTGAACCAGGATTTTGAGTAAGCTTAATATGCATGAGTGCTATTGTGATGTATAATAGGTATTTGGTCTTTATTACCAGTTGGGGCAGGGTCCTTTGGAATTTCCTAAGTGATGAGAGCTACACAGATGTCCTTTGTTATGTTAAGGAGCTGACTTTGGCCCTTGCTTTAGGGTGGAGGCTAGTTGCCAGGGGAACCAACCATGATTAGAGGATCTGCCTGAGGTAGAGGGGCTGGAGATAGAGTTCAATAACCAGTGAATTCAATCAATTATACCTGTGCAGTGAAGCCTCCATAAAAACCAAAAGGAGGGGTTTGGAGAGCTTCCGGGTGGGTGAAAAAGTGGGGGTGTGGGAGAGGCATGGAAGCTCTGTGACCTCCCCACTTATTTTGTCCTGGCATCTCTTCTACCTGGAAATTCACCTGTCTCCCTTCTTAATAAACTGGAAACAGTAAGTAACTAGTTTTTCTGAGTTCTATGTGCTGCCATAGCAAATTAAACCCAAGAAGGGGTGTGTCCTCAGTTTTATAGCCGAAGCACAGGTAGTAACCTAGACTTGCGACTGGCTCCTGAAGGAGTGCGGGGGACAGTCTGATACGACTGAACCCGTAACTTGTGGGACTGAGCCCTTAACGTGTGGGATCTGACATTATCTCCAGTATCAGACTTACGTTAAATTATGGGACAACCAGCCAGGGTTGCAGAGAATTGCTTGTTGAGGGAAAAATCCCTCCAAAACTCTGTAAGAAGTGCTGTGAGTGAGGCACAGGAAAAGCACAGGAGGAAGGACCAGGCTTTTCCTTACCCAGGGGGAAAGGAACTGGGGGCTTTTCCATTCCTGCCTGCGAAGTTGCATTTGCAGGACCAGCATCACCTGGGAGCTTATTAAAAATGCAAATCCCTCTCCTCCAGCCCAGACCTACCGAATCAGAAAAGCCAGATGGCACCCAGTAATCTGTGCTGTAACAGCCCCTGTTGATTCTGATTCCAACCACAGCTATTGCCACTAGGATGGATACTCTCTAGATGCGTTCCCTCTAAAATTCAATAGTTTAGCGCAGTGTTTCCCAAACTTCTCTCATGATGAGAATCACCTGGTGGAGTTGTTAAAACACAGATTCCTGAATCCCAACTAAGAAGTGCTAAACTAGAATTTTTGGGAACATATAGGTAAAATTGTATACTTAACTAGTGCTCTAACACAGATGTTATATACAGAGCACTAAGTTAGGTATGCAATTTTACCTATATGTTCTCAAAAATTCTAGTTTAGCACTTCTTAGTTGGGATTCAGGAATCTGTGTTTTAACAACTCCACCAGGTGATTCTCATCACGAGAGAAGTTTGGGAAACACTGGTAGCGATTTCAAATTTCCATATCATTGAATAGAATTTATTTTTAAGATAACCAAGATAAATTTCTGTGAAAAGATTCCTTAGAAAAGAAGTGGGGTTTTCTTTGTGAAGAGGTTTTTGATTACTGATTCCTTCTCCTTAGTAGTTACAGGTCTGTTCAGGCTTTCTATTTCTTCGTGATTCAGTCTTAGTAGGTTATATGTTTCTGGGAATGTATTCATTTCTTCTAGGTTATCCAATTTGTTGGCATATAATTTTTAATTCTATGGTATCAATTGTAATGGCTTATTTTTCATTTCTAATTTTATTTGAGTCTTCTCTTTTTTTTCTTAGTGTAGCCAAAGGTTTGTCAATTTGGTTAACTTTAAAAACAACATCAACACAGTTCTCAATTTCACTAAAAAGTGAGCTAAGGACTAAAAGAATTGTGCATACTTCTTTAAAAATTAGAAATGTAATAAAAATGTTTTATTGTGAAATAAATTTATAATTTAAAAAGTAATCCTCTGTATGAGTTTGTTTCAGCTTTGTTGGCTCATTTTATTTTTTAGATTCCACGTAAGTGAAAACATACAGCTTTTGTCTTCCTCTATCTTATTTCACTCAGAAACAAACTCTTAAATGCAGAGAACAAATTGATGATTGCCAGATAGCAGAGTTTTGGGGGATGGGTGAAAAGTAAAGGAGGGGACTAAGATATACAAACTGCCATTTATAGAAAAAAGTCATGGATATAGGGAATATAGTCAATAATATCATAATAATAATATGGTGTCAAATGGTCACTAGACTTATGGTGATCACTTTATAAAGTATATAAATGTCAAATCACTAATGTACACTTGAAACTAATATAATGTATGTCAACTATAATTTAAAAATAAAATTTAAAATGATCCACATAGATTAACTTTTAAAATACAATATATGTTATAGTTTGAATTGTACCCCCGCCCATTCATATGTTGAAACTATAAACCCCAGTACCTCAGACTGTGACTTTAAGATAGATTTTAAAGAGGTGATTAAGTTAAAATGAGGCTGTTAGGGTGGGCCCTAATTCAACAGACTAGGAATTAGTCTTTCCAAGAAGAGGAGATTGGGACAGGCAGCCCCCAGGGTACATGCACACAGAGGGATGGCCACCTGCACATCTGGGAGAGGCCTCAGAAGAAACCAACATTGCCAACACCTTAATCTTGGACCTCTAGCCTTCAGAAATATGAGAAAACAACTGTTGTTTAAGCCACACGCATGCATTTATGTGAATTTGCAACACTAGTAGAGAGAGCTATTCCACTTACAATCTATAATATTAAAAGTGCAATATGAAAATCGACCAGCCAAAAAGCAGAACAACCATCCAGAGGACCTTCTGGATGAAGCTGGGGATGTGAGGGCTGAGGCAGCTGGGGATACGAAGGCTTTCTCTTGCATGGGTTCCCTGCACCGGGCATCTAGTCCTATATACTGAAAGCCTAATATGCTAAGTGTCTGGTCATCCAGTCAGCCATTCAATCAAAGTGTAATATGCTAATGATATGCTAAGGCCACTCAACTGCTTGCTAATACGTGCACTGATGACCAGGAGGCAGATGCTCCAACTGGTAGGTTAGCTTGCTGCTGGGGTCTGGCTGATTGGGACTGAGTGAGATGGGCTGGACATGCCCTGGAGGTCTCCCGAGGTCCTTCTCTGGCTGACCAACCTCTTGCGTCCCTCCTTAGCACCAATCGTGCATTGGTGAGGTCCCTCAGCCTGGCCTGTGCCCTCTTGCAATCTGAAACCCCTCAGGGGATATCAGAGAGCCAGTTTCAGCCTGATACTACAGGCCAGCCAAGGGACCCCACTGATGCACAAATTTGTGCAGTGGGCCTCTAGTAAGTAATAATTCATGTATATGAATTTAGCACATCCAGTTAACTAAGAAAACACAACTTTATCTAACTTACTATATCATATATGTGTGTCCTTTTAAATTAAAATCCCTTATGCTATCTATACTAATAAAAACCTAGGTGGCCCTTGCGCCTCACATCATCATAAGATGGCCATCTCCAGCTGTCACAAGATGGCTGGCCCCACATCATCACAAGATGGCCAGAAGGGGAGGGCAGTTGTGGGCAAACAGGCTAGCAGGGGAGGGCAGTTGGGGGTGACCAAACTGGCAGGGGAGGACAGTTAGGGGTGACCAGGCCAGCATGGGAGGGCAGTTGGGGTTATCAGGCAGGCAGACAGAAGTGGTTAGGGGCAATCAGGCAGGCAGGCCAGTGAGTGGTTAGGAGCTAGCAGTCCTCAATTGTGAGAGGGATGTCCAACTGTCAGTTTAGGCTGGATCCCTGTCCGACATCCCCCAAAGGGTCCCAGATTGGAGAGGGTGCAGGCTGTGTTGAGGGACACCCCCTCCAGTGCACAAATTTCATGCACCAGGCCTTTAGTATATTAATAAAACTTTTTCTTAAGAAATGTTTTTCAGATAACTTTTATCATAAATAGGAAGAGAACAAATTAAAAAATATTAAAAAGAATAACAGGAGGAATCTCACTCATCTCTTCTTTGAATGAAAAAAAAAGATAATTCAAGTAGGTAGAGAATACAGCATATACTTTGGGCAATAGGATAAAAAGAAAAGAAATTGTGTGAAGCAAGATGAGATATTTATCAAAGAAGTTATGCTGTTATTTTCTGAGTCTATTTTTAAATCATTTACTTTCTTTATCCATATCTTTGCCATTTATCCTATATTTGAGAGCTTTCCATGTCTTTGTCTTCCAAGACTGCTATTACATTTTAATTTTTATCATATTTTTTATTTACAAAAAGTTCTCTCTTCACCTCCAATTGTTCTTCCCTCCCCATTTTTGCTTCATAGATGTAATAACTTCTCTTCCCTGCCTCTAAGACACTGTTATATATATTCTGTTTGAATAAATGTTTTCTTCTCCTTTCATTTTCACTGTTTATTTCTATGCTCCATCCCCTCTTCTCCCCCCTGCCAGAGCCACCTCAGGTTAGATAATTCTAGTTTAATTGTTCTGAGTTCTTCAAGAATGATACAAAAACACTCATAGGCTCTGATCTAGCATAGAACTTTGGAGAAATACTTCAACTCATTAAAAATAACTTTTTAACTTTTGCATTGAGGTTTTTTTCAGTTCAATGCTTCTCAGAAACTTCTTTTCCAAGGCACTGTTTAGGCTGGTTATTCCAGTTTACTACCATAGAAGTAGTTGTGCCATTTTACACTAAAGGAAAGGTAAGTTGCAATGCCACAAATGTTGGAATAGTATATGACTTATGAAATTCTCAGTAGTTCCTATTATACAGAATACATCAATACAATGAATGCATTATAATACCTTATATCTAAATTTTAAAAAGTAGCGAAGAAGGAATGACTAAAAACTCTTACCACTTGGCAATACCATGACTGGCTCTGTGAGTCTTTGTTCCTCTGCTGAAGGCAGGCTCAGGGGCATGATTAACACCATCCCCAGACTAGTTCCAACAAACAAACAAGGGGAGTTGGTGGAGTCGTTTTTCCGAGCGAAGGACTCCATGAAGTACAGTGCTGTAATTGCTTCTTTCGAGTCTTTGTCAATACTGGAAATGCTAGAGCTTCTAGAACGACTATAAGAATTTTCTCGGCTGTCTGTGGAAATTTAAAGAACAAAAATTAACTTTTTTTTTCCAGAAAAAAATAAAGTCAGACTTAGTACATGAAAACCAAAATTATGAAGGGGACATAGAATTTTATTTTTTGTTAGCTGATCTGGAAGGCAGGCTATGCAGTTCACCAGGTTATTTTGAAGAGGAAGAGACTAACGTACAGAGTGCAAATAAAAAAATGTAAGCAGGGCTGGAACTAGAACTAGAACTTGACTCTCCAGTTCACCATGCTTTTCTCTCTACATCACCTCATATGTTAGTTGAAATTCTCTAATCTGGAAAAAAAAATTTAGTCTAAATAGTCAAAGTTACAAGAATATCTGGTACCATTTTAATTATGCTTCCCATCTCTCTCTCAATTGTTGGAAGTATTCCTAATGATTTCTTGGCAATTTCCACTTACTGACAACATGCTGGCGGCTAACCTGAAGGATCACAAGTGCTCTATGACAAATATATTTCCTTAATGCACTTTTTAGTTTTGCTATATCTGGAGTAATTACAGTTATAAAAAAATTGAACTAGAAAACCCACACACAAGAGAATCCAAGATGGCTGCACAAGTAAATACCTAGCTGCAGCTGCACACAACAATTACAATAAAATACAACTAAAATATAAAATGGACATTACCCAGAACTACAGGAAAGTCAACTGACTGGAAATTCTATAACGAGAAGCAAGGAGAAAAGCAGAAGGAAGAGCGGAGGACTGTAAAAGCCTAAGGTACGGAGACACGTGGTGCGCAGAGAGGACGGAGCCGGAGAGAAGGGAGGCTGAGTGCCTGGCTGGCGTTCCCTAGCAGAAAGGAGATAAAAGCTCCGACTGTGCTGGGCCCCAGTTCCGACTGCTCTGAACCCCAGTTATAGGCCAGACCCCAGAAACCCAGGCTCAAACAGAGGGAGCTGGGCTGTAAGGCGGAACCCCAGGGGAGTGGCGAAAGGAGGTCCCAGAGGCGTGCACATTGCGTGCAGAGAAGGGACGGTTGGCTGTGCCACGGGATTGCCCTGGCAGGAAGGAGAAGGGGCTCCAGACTGCTCTGAACGCCACCTCCAACTCCACTTCCAACTGAACTGAACCCCAATACCGGGCTCATTGGGGGAGAGCCTAGACTGTTTGGTAGCAGGCAAAAATCGAAGGCACCTTTCTCTCAGAGGTGCTTGCAATGAGTACTGAAAGACCCTGAGACTCAGGAGCCGCATAGGGTGGGGCTGACAGAAGCCAAAGCTGTAGGCTCCACCCTGAAACCCCACTCCATCAGGGAAGCTGCGAAAATGCCAAGGCGAAATAGATCACAAATGAAAGAAATGGAGGACAAAAAGCGACTGGATATAGAGTTCAAATCTACACTTATAAGGTTTTTCAAGAATTTCCTAGAAAAGGTCGATAAGACCTATAAGGATATGAAAAGGGATAAACTAGAATTAATAAGGAATCTACAAGAAATGATAAGGGATCAACAAGAAATAAAGAATACATTTTCTGAAATAAAAAATGTTATACAGAGTCCTAAAAACAGAATGGAAGATCGCAAGAATCAAGTCAAAGATTTGGAACATAAAGAGCCAGAAGACACTTCTCCACAGAAGCTAGAAGGCAAGAGAATCCAGAAAATTGAAGATAACGTAAGAAACCTCTGGGACAACTTCAAGCGAACCAACATCAGAATTATGGGGGTCCCAGAAGATGAGAGAGAGCAAGATATCGAAAACATACTGAAAGAAATAGTGACAGAAAACTTCCCCCACCTGGTGAAAGAATTAGACTTACAAGTCCAGGAAGTGCACAGAACTCCAAACAAAAGGAATCTAAAGAGGACCACACCAAGACAAATCATAATTAAAATTCCAAGAGCAAAAGACAAAGAGAGAATATTAAAAGCAGCAAGAGCAAAGCAGGTAGTTACCTATAAAGGAGCACCTATACGATTGTCAGCTGATTTCTCAACAGAAGCCATGCAGGCCAGACAGGAATGGCAAGAAATATTCAAGGTGATGAATAGTAAGAACCTATAGCCAAAGATAATCTACCCAGCAAAGCTATCACTCAGAATCGAAGGTCAGATAAAGAGCTTCACTAATAAAAAAAAAGCTAAAGGAGTTCATCACCACCAAACCAGAATTATATGAATTGCTGAAGGGGGTTCTTTCAGAAGAGAAAGTAAATAAAGATAAAAATTATGAACAACAAATATGTAAAGATAAAAATTATGAACAACAAGTGAATCTAAAAACCAAGGAAATAAAAAAAAAATCTGATGAACAATATTAACTGTTGAATATAATAGAATCAGAGGTATGGAAGGGGAGTGAACTGACGATTCTTGGGGAAAAGGGGAGAGGGGGATGTGGGAAGAGACTGAACATAAACTGTGCACCTATGGATGAGGACAATGTGGGGTGGGGAAAGGGCAGAGGGTGGGATGGGAACCTGGTGGAGGAGAGCAATGGAGGGGGGAGGGAGGGGAGGAACATTTGTAATAATATGAACAATAAAAATTTATAAAAATGGGGGGGTGAGAAATTGAACTATTTACCAAGGCCAAACAGCAAATGTTATCTTCCTGAACTAATTCCCAGCTGCCTGCCTTGAATCCAAATTCAGTCCTAATTGCGTAGGGCCAAAAAAGGAGCTGTGGACAGTGCCATCCGATTGACAATGGTAATCTTTCTGAAAGCCTTCAGCCCACAGGATGGTTTCAGGTTCTCCTGCCCATCAACACTTATCAGTGCACACACTCCAACAGCATAAACTCACCGCCTCAGCGAAAGGGCATTAGGAAGGTTGTATCCTTAGAAACTCCCCCAGAGTACAAGTTTCTCATATTCTTTCTACTGCCTTCGCTCACCTTTCCCCCTTGATGGGTAGACTGTGACTCATTTTTATAAACAGAGACCAAGTATGAATTCTCAGACTATTCTTTTTCTAGAAAACAAAAAATAGTATTCCTAATTTCTCCCTCCTATCCCTTGGCAAGTTTACAAACATAGTTGTTGTCATAGAATTTAGAGATGAGAATAAGCTTGGGAGTGCAGACAACAGATTAAGGCATAGGTCTCCCTCTGTACAGAGGAGGTGGGAGCTCACCAACGGGCAGAGCCAGTCTGGTTTCAGAGGTGAAGGAGGGGGAGAGGGGAATGGATTTAGAGTCATGACCACAGCCTGTCCAGGCTCTGTTAGTCTCTGCCTAGAGTTCACTGTTTTTTTGTTTTGTTTTGTTTTGTTTTTATTTTTTATACATGACCCCCATCCCTTGTCCTCCAGCTCCTGATACCATGGTCTGTCAAATTTTAATTATATCCACAAAAATGTGTATGTTTAACCTACCTTCTGTTGTAACTGGTAAGGAAATCTCCATGCAGGCAGCTGACTGTGCTTTACGAAAAGGCGGTCTTCCAGGACCCCAGCGGTTTACTTTGGAAACATCGGCGCTGGAAAGGCGTTTTCCAGAACCGCAGCTCTGAGAAGTTGGGCTTGTGCAGTGTCCATTCACATTATCTGTGCCAAGAGGAGAAGGCGGCATAAACATCAGAATTAAATCTTAATATAAAGGAATCCAAGTGTGTAGATTAATAAATGAAGAGTGAGAATTCTTTTTGTTCAAATCAGAGAGATGGCTAAGTCCTTGCTATTTTAAAATTTAGTCACAATTTCAGTAATTAGCCAAAAATGTCATATTTATTAAATATAAGATTTATTTTAAAAGTTTGACTAGTTAACACAGTTCAATATTTCTATGTATACCCTCACTGTGAATTCTACCATTTAATGGCAATACAAAATAGGACACAGTACTAAACTTTCTTTTGGTTAATATAGGTTAACACCTGTGTTTTAGAAGTGCTTCAAATGCTTGTAGAATAAATTATAGACTGGAAGCATTTTACTGTGTACAGTTGAGAATGGTACCTAAGAATATTCACTCTACAGCTAGACTGCTTGGGCTCAAATCCAAATTCACTAGTTTTACGAATTATTGGAGTATTTATGCTTTAGTTTCTACTTCTGTAAATTGGGAATATTATTATCTGCCTCATGGAGATTTTGTGATAAAACATGTCACATACAAAAATACTTCCTGGTATATGGTAAACTCTAAACTAAAATTAGTATTGTCACTTTTGTTTCAGAGAATTAACACTGCTCATTTCTAAGATAAACCATACTGTTTACTTAGAGTGTGAGTTTTGTTTTGATATAACTTAAACTTGGAAATAACTGTACAAAATGTCTTATTTTTCTTAATGCTAAACAATATTTGAAATATCAGCTCATAGTTCTGCAATATTCAGAATGTGTTTTAAATGGTCTTATTTGGTCAAAGGACAATAGAGTTTAAAGGGGAATTCATGTTTAAGTCCCTGTTGGACATGGGGCACTGGCTCTCAGTATCCCCTTTGTTACAGCGTTCTGTACTGCATATTTGAAAACTTAAAATCATGTATTTCCTTTATGCCCTTGCAGCTTGCGCAAGGATGAGAATTAGGCTTCACTATTTGAATGCACTAGTGTGCTTTACTATTTTTTTAAAATGAGAGTTAACAGTTATTGAATACTTTAGATGCAAGGCATTTTATACACATTATTCATTTAATCTTCACAGCAACCCTGCAAGGTATGTGCTTTATTGTTCTGATTTTGTAGGTAAGGAAACTGAAACTCAGGAGAAAGGGATTCAGAAAATTGTCCAGTCTCAGAGGAGTAGTATTCATGGAGGCAGGAGTCCAATCACAATTTTCTCACTGAGTTTCTGCGTGCTTAAACACTGGGACCCAGGCCACAAAAATCATCTGGGAGGGTTTAGGAGTGGTTTATGTAATGCAAGCTCTTTAGGCCAGTCATTTTCCATGCTAACATAGATCTCAGAAATCCCATATTTCCCAGGTGGAAAGGCAGAAATATCCCTCGAAGAGTTAGCCAGAAGGAGGCTGAAATAAAGAGCTCTACCTCTCCTTCACTATCAAATCTGCTCCTATTCAGAGGAAGTACTCTGAGAGCAACAGCTGGTGCTAACAAGGACTTAGAATTAATTTGAAAATGGCGACTCCTTTGAGGGTGCAATTGAAAAAATCATCCCCCACCCTGGGTATACCAGTTAGGCCAAGTGGCCCCTTCCTCAGATGTAATGCCTTGTTCCATGGCTCACTGCGTGTCCAGAGGAATGTGCCATGGACGCACAGCGTTCTTGGCCATGTACAGCAGTATATGGCAGAGCCCTGGGAATGGTAACATTTGTTTACTTAGCCAGGACCCCTGGCACTTAATTTCTTGCTAGCTGTTACATGTGAATGTTATTTGAGCTCAACATTCTAGTCCCTCAATATGCTGTAGTGACCAGATTTTCCTCAGGTTCTCATGTTTGATTCACAAGGTCCAGCTTACATGACCATATATTGGGAAGCCCAGGGTTTTTGGCCATATATTTTTGTTTGCAATAGGGCTGATTAATGTAAAGGCTTTTTGTACTTAAAAATTTTAAAATAAATGGAAGTAAATTTGTTTTCTTTAAAACTTTTTTCTATCATGCTAAATATTTAAGGTAGATATGAATTGATAGAAAACATTTTAAAAGAAATTTGGTCATTGCCCAGACACAGTCATTCTGGAAAATTATGATAAAGAAATGATGCTAACTATAAAAGAAAAGCAAAAACCCCTATGGATAAAATTATTCACCATGGTTTTAGTTCTTATGGAAAAAAATTGGATATGAGCTATCCTTTAAAATTGAGCATAAAACTTTAGGTACATTGTTGTATATAATCATGTAACAGTATGGTGCCCTTTAAAAATTAAAACATAAAATATATATGATTTCATATGATAGTTAGCTCTTGTTGCATAAAAAAACCACTACAAATGTTACTGATGTAAAATCACAATCACTATGTTATGTTCACAGATTCTGTGGCCCATAATTTAAGTAGCTGAGGCAAGGTGCGGCTATTCTATCCATGATGCCTGGGGCCTTCCTCCAGAATACTTGAATGGCTGGGGCCTTGGGATCCTTCGGAGGCTTCTCTACTCACATGCCCGGGCTAGCATGGTGCAAAGGCGGAGTTCAGTTGGGACTGCCAATTGTGGCTTATTCCAGGAGCCTTGGGCTTCCTTATAGCTTCCTTATAGGTGACCTTGCAAGGCTTAAGAAAATCTGGCAATTAATTTGAAAATGGAATGGACGCCATCTTTCCACTTGCAAAAAATTTTTGCTTTGGGTGTTATACAATGGAGACTTTTATTTTGTGTTGCTTTGAAAGCAACCTGACAGTGTCTAGTCACAAGCTTTTTATTTTTATTTTATTTTATTGATTTTTTACAGAGAGGAAGGGAGAGAGATAGAAAGTTAGAAACATCGATGAGAGAGAGTCATCGATCAGCTGCCTCTTGCACACCCCCTACTGGGGATGTGCCTGCAACCAAGGTACATGCCCTTGACTGGAATCGAACCTGGGACCTTTCAGTCCGCAGGCCAATGCTCTATCCACTGAGCCAAACTGGTTTTGGCTAGTCACAAGCTTTTTGTATGTCAAGAGGCAGTTGGTGGTAGATTTCCTGAGCTTGTAATACTGTTCTTCAGTTCAACAACTGACTGGCAGTATTATTCTGATTCTTTGCTTCTAAAAGTAGCAAAGGTGCCGAAACCGGTTTGGCTCAGTGGGTTGAGCATCAGCCTAAGGACTGAAAGGTCCCGGGTTCGATTCCGGTCAAGGGCATGTACATTTGTTGAGGGTACATCCCCGGGTATGCAGGAGGCAGCTGGTCGATGTTCCTCTCTCATCGATGTTTCTAGCTCTCTATCTCTCTCCCTTCCTTTCTATAAAAAATCAATAAAATATATTTAAAAAAATAAAAATAGCAAAGGTGTCTGCTCACCTAGTGTCTGTTTGGTGGCTTTATTATGAATGTCATACCTTTAGGCCAAACTTAGAGTTTACTTCTCTAATCTTTCAGTGATTTCTAAGCACATAGTTTCTTGTATTAAAAATCACTTTCTGTATTAACACAACTAAATGGTTTGTTTCCTAGAAACAAACTGCTCCCTGATTATAAGAGTGCTTTAGCTCTATGTCATGTAGAGAAAATTCAACATTCTAAAAATTCAATTGTAAAACATTCAAGCAAAAGGAAAATTGTTATTCTGTATTTTACATAAAAAATTCCCAAATTTTAAAAATTTATGTCTTTAAATGAGCTGATTGTATTGTGCCTTTAAATCAAGATTTGATTTAATGTACTTAATTGTATAAAGTAAGGCACAGTGATTTACTGAAAAATGACTTTATTGAATGCAATTGAAATTTTAATGTAGTCCTTGCCAAAGCTTAATATAAATAAATATAAATAAAGATTTAACACATTATAAATTAGTCTGGTTAAACAAACTTTTTAATACACACTATGCAATTCCTAGAAAGTAAAAAAGATTATTCCTGTGCCATAGAGGGTAATTCTATGGTGAAATAAATATTGAACATTATGCTAAATCAAAATATGTGTTGACTTTTTAAAAAAATATATATTTTATTGAGTTTTTACAGAGAGGAAGAGAGACGGATAGAGAGTTGGAAACATCGATGAGAGAGAATCATCGATCAGCTGCCTCTTGTACACCCCCTGTGTGCCCGCAACCAAGGTACATGCCCTTGACCGGAATCGAACCTGGGACCTTTCAGTCCGCAGGCTGATGCTCTATCCACTTAGCCAAACCGGTTTTGGCATATGTATTGACTTTTTTTATTTCACTTATTTTCATTGTTTTTAAGACTGCATTTAACCATATAAAATACAGCCTATATTAAGTAATTGGTTAAAATGTTTGAAAGCCCACATTATTATACATTTGTTTTCTTTTATAGTTAAGCAATAACTCTTCTTTTCCTCCCCCCCCCCACCCCCCTTTTAATCATTGGTTATGTAACCCTATGTGATTGATTTAATGTTGATTGATTTAATGTTGATTGTTTGCTTAATTTAAACAGAAAAATAATTTATTAAAGGTTACTAGGCAGCTCAAACTCTTAGGAAGAGCCTTTGCAGAAGAACTCAGAAACTTTGCAGCCAATAACAATTCCCACAAGTAACTAAATGTTGAGTTACTTATAGTTACAATACCACTGTCAGTGGCTTAGCATTGCTGGTGCTGGGTTCTTGCTGCCGGGAGCTGTGCTACTGCTGGTCTGGCACAGGAGACCATCTCTGCTATCCTACTCACCAGAACTGAGGTTTATATAATTTTTCTTTACTTCAGTGTTTTTGACAAATAAGAATAGGCTATATATTTATATACATTTTTTGCTGGCACTTTTGAGGTTTTTAAGCTATTATTTTTAGGACATTTTTTCTGAAGAATTTTAAGCCAAAGACCAGAGACTGAATCACAGACTTCCCTTGAAGTCAGCTTAATTTTACTATTTCATAAAGTTTTCATGGCTATGATTTTGTTGTCAAATTTAAAATGCCTTAAATGGGTAAAGGTTTATACATTCTGAATTTAATGTTTAGTCTCTGAAATCCAACCTTTCAATGAGCTTTTTCCTTTTTATTTATCATCAATTTCTCATCTCTTCCAAGTTTAATTTCTATTGCATTTAAACATCCATTTAGGCAGATTTTTACAAATTATTTGGGACCAAATTTACAGTCTTTAGAAAAATAATCTCTTACTGAAAACATTACCTTAGACTTTGTTACTGATGAATAGAAATGCTTTAACTTGAAATAACAACATTTAATATTTTTAGCTTCATCAAGGTATAATTGACATATGAAATTGTAAAATAGTTAATGTATACATTGTGGTGATTTAATATATGTGTACATTGTAAAATGGTTCCTGCCATCTCATTAATTAACAGACTCATCACTTCTCATATTTATTTATTTTGGTGAGAACATTCAAGTTCTCCTCTATTAGCAAGTTTCAATTATACATTATAGTGTTGTCAACTATAGTCACCATGTTATACATCAGATCCTCAGATCTTATAACTGAAAGTTTATGCCCCTTGACAAACCTCTGTATTTTCCCTACCTCCACCCCCTGGCAATCACTTTTCTACTGTTTATTAGTTTGACTTTTTTTTTTAGGTTTCACGTATAAGTGATACCATGAATATCTGTTTTCCTGTCTAGCTTGTTTCACTTTGTATAACGCCCTCAAGGTCCATCATTGTTGCAAATGGCAAGATTTTCATCTTTCTCCTGGAAGAATAATCCTGTAATATCCTCTTTCAGAAGCCTTATAATTTTTTTTGTAGATATTTGTGAGAAACAAGTTTTAAAAATAAAATTACATTAACTACATATTTAGAAATAGAGATTTAATGACATTTTATCATGAGTCCTTTTAAGTGTAAAATACCCTTTAGTAAAATAACAAGCACATGATTATTTTATCTTTTATATATGAGTTTTCATAAATGATCTTGCTTTAAGTATGTATGAAAATAGTGAGAATGAAGCATAGGAAGGGAGGTAACTGAAGACACGGCAAAACAGACATTGGTAGAAATGTAACTATGCTTCATAAACTCTGGGTACCATGTTCTGTGATCTGGATTCAAATCTTCAAGCTATCATTTACTAACAGCATCTGTGCAACACTTTTGTAAATTCTCAAGAATAATGCAAAGACCAATTATTATATTTTTGTTATTTTAACCATGACATTAGTAGGATTTAATACTATGGTTTTAAGTAGAATTTAATGCTATGGTTTTAAGTCAAAATAAAGGAGATGAATAAAAAGGTAATTCAATTACATATCAAAAAAGAAAAGCCATGTTGGAACAAGCAGATAAAAGTTCTGAAATAAAAATATATGAAGGCCTATTTAATAAAGTCTTACTTATTTCAGACTTAGAATCAAGACTAAGGCTGTGACCACCACAAAAAAGTAAACTAAAATTGAATAGAATTTTTTATAACTTCCCTAGAATAAAAAAAAAAAAATAACCAAACCTCAATTCTTATAGTATATCAGACTTTTTAAAAGTAGCGTTACTTCTCAATGATACTTATATAAATATAGGAAAAATAATTCCAGAAGAAAATGGTGCTAATTTACATGATAACAGTCACAGAGGACCCAATGCGCGGCTATTGAATGTTAAAACATTTTCATGATAAAAAGAAAACAAAACGTTATATACCTTTGTGTGTAATGATTTGTAAAACATAATTTTATAAAATGATTACTAAATAAAATGTTGAATGCTGCCAACAGAACTGTATGGTGATTTTCAGAAAGCTTTTTTTTGAAAAACATCAAACACCGCCATCGAAGAAACTTGTGTTATTCATGGACTGGTTGGTAAAAATGTTCAGCCAAAAGAATGTAAGAGAACTTAAAATTGTTGGCTTTTGCCTACCGTACCAAGATCAGCCTTAAGATCTGTTGGCAGACTTAACTTTCTTGATCCTTTAACTGAAACAACAGAAAAAGGAAAAAGGCAGTTGTTAATTATATAAAATTAAAGAGGAGTGTGGGGGAACAGTATGTTTTAAAATATAATTATTAAAATCCTAATAAACATTACTTTAGTGAGCATGTATGGAAGCGAAATATTGTTCAGTGTTAGTTCATTGCCATTCAGTAGTAAAAATTTAATATGCGAACAGAAACATGAGAATAGTAATTGGTATTACAGTAAATATTTAAGTGTATCTACATAGTTTCTTTTTCCATGTAGTATAAGGAGTGATTACTTATTTATTTGGGAAATAACCCAAAACAGTTTTAGATAAATCTAATAGATAAAGAAGTATTGCAATAAAGGTATCAGGTCATATAATAAATAATGAGGGTAAAAACTGATGAACTTTGTCAACATTTTTTTTTGAAATAGAAAGAAAATTCTATTATAGACGTATGAAGTAATCAAGAAAACTTTACCATGCCAATGGCAGATGAAATGACTTCACTATTGAAAACTATATTGTTAAAGTCAGCAGATAAGAAAATCTTGAAAATAAAAAATTTGAAAATAAATTTAATTATAAATCAAGCTATTAGAAAATGTTTGAATAAACCAATAATACTTCCGCAATTTTTTTGAAAAACATTACTCATTGTTTATCTGTTAATAAAAATTTTACAATGGGCATCTCATAAAAAATATTTAACTAAGATGCATGTTATCATAGAAAGAAATGAATTAGGAAAAAATCATGTTAGAAATCTTTTCTGTTGATTAATATTTAAGATTCAAATTACTACTACCAATTCATTTCTACTTTCTAATGAGTAACTTTTAAAAAAAAAAGGTTTTATTGATTTAGAGCAAGGGATAGGGATAGAGAGATAGAAACTTTAATGAGAGAGAAACATCAATCGGCTTCCTCCTGCACATGCCCTACCAGGGATTGAGCCCACACCCCAGGCAAGTACCCTGACTGGGTATCAAACCAGTGACCTCCTGGTTCATGGATTAATGCTAAACTGCTAAGCCACACCAGCCAAGCTCTAAATAAATAATTTTTCACAACAGGAAAGCATTTTAAAATAAAGATGCCAGACATAGTAAAAGAATACTCTTTTTAAAATAATAAAACATGGCTCACAAATTTCTGAATTGTTACCACCTAGATATACAGCTTTGGAAAAAAAAAATCACTTCATCGATTTGCAGCTTAGTCTTTTTGTATGTCAACTAATATTCTTGATTCTATCTCTAATGCTTCAGCTGGAATATGATTGGAATGAATTTTATAATAGGTTTTATGAAACCTAAATAGAATATAAACAGAAATGTACTTTTTGTGTCATAAATATTACTCTTTATTACTCTTTTGATATTTGTTCCCAAACATCAAAAATTTTAAAACCCATTCTTAATTTAAAAATCATACCAAAATAGGTGGCAAGCTGGATTTAGCCTGTGGGCTGTAGTTTGCTGACGACAATACTAGTATACGGTGCCAACCTACTTATAAAAAGAAGATAAGTACTAACATTTTAATAAATGTAGTAACAGCAGGTAGTTTTCTCTATGAAAATACATTAGGAAATAATTCAAGATTAAGAGGAAATAAATAAAATTTTAGTAATTTGGGTTTATAATTAGCTGTACAATCAAAAGTGTTACTTATATCAAAATATAGCAAACTATGTAAATACATATAATAATTAGAGGCATGGTGCATGAAATTCGTGCTTGGGGGGGGGGGGTGTACCTCAGCCCAGCCTGCACCCTCTCCAATCTGGGACCCCTCGAGGGATGTCCGACTGCCCATTTAGGCCTGGTGGGATCTGGTTTAAACGGGCAGTCAGACATCATTCTCACAATCCAGGACTGCTGGATCCCAACTGCTCACCTGCCTGCCTCCCTGATTGCCCGTATTTGCTTCTGCCTGCCAGCCTGATCATCCCTTAATCATGCCCCTGATTGATGCCTAAATGCTCCCCTGCCAACTGTTTGCCCCTAACTGCCCTCCCCTGCAGGCTTGGTCACCCCTAATTGCCCTCCCCTGCAGGCCTGGTGCCTCCCAACTGCCCTCCCTTGTAGGCCTGGTCCCTCCCCTACTGGCCATCTTGTGGTGGCCATCTTGTGGCCACATGGGGGCAGCCTTCTTGTGTGTTGGAGTGATGGTCAATCTGCATATTACTCTTTTATTAGATAGGATAGAGGCCTGGTTCATGGGTGGGGGTTGGTTGGTTTGCCCTGAAGGGTGTCCCGGATCAGGGTGGGGGTTCCCTTGGGGCCTGAGGTGGCCTAGGCAAGGGGCCTGTGGTGGTTTGCAGGCCAGCCACGGCCCCCAGCAACACAAGCGGAGGTCCTGGTATCTGGGGTTTATTTATCTTCTATAATTGAAACTTTGTAGCCTGGAGTGGAGGCCTAGGCCAGCCAGGGCTGCACAAGCTTGGCTTCCTCCATTGCCGGGGGCAACACTAGCCTTCTGCTCTCTCCAGCTCTGTGGCTGCTGCCTGTTTGTTGGGATTTATTTATCTTCTATCATTGAAACTTTGTATCCTTGAGTGGAGACCTAGGCCCGCAAGGGCAGGCAGAAACTTGGCTTCCTCCATTGCTGGGGAAACCCAAGCCTCCCTCCTGCTCTCTGTGGCTGCAGCCATCTTGTTTGGGTTTATTTGCATATTTGCTCCTGATAGGCTGGTGGGCATGGCTCGTGGGAGTAGTGAAGGTATGGTCAATTTTCATATTACTCTTTTATTAGGTAGGATTATGCTTTATAAGGGGTTTCAAAATAAAGTCTATTTTAAAAATTATGCTTTTGAGGGGGTTGCAATAAAGTACATTTTAAAAATTGATTCATAATTCAGATGAATCATTAAGGAAGTAGGTTATTTACTATTTAAAATAATCTTTCATTTAATTTTTTAAATAGGAACTAATTCCTTATAACTTATTGATTTGTTTTATAATTTCTTTTCTTTCTATTTTGTTTTTAAATAGGGCACTTTAATGTATCTATACAGTATTAGTTATTTCAAAAATCCATTACAAATATGCCTTTAAAAAGAGGGTAAACAGTCCTGCCTGTTGGTCAATAAACCCAGGTGCATATAGCAGGACAATGACCACAATGCAAATGCCCTCCCCACTATTTTAATGAAAAATTCACCTCCTGTAGTTTAGTATCTAACTGACTCTGGCTCTCAAATCTGCTCTACCTTTGGGAATTCCCCCCTCTACTTTGCCACTTACAATTTTTGGCTTCCTGTTTACTACTTTCTTTCCCTCCCTCTACAACCTGGGGAGGAATCTAAGGAAGCAGCCAAGATGAGAATTTACAATCTCAGCCTCTCCCCCAGGTCCCAGCCAGCCCTTCGGCCACTGCGCCACCAGAAACCAGCTTTTCTATGCTGTGGAAGAAGTTGGAGCCATAGCAGTAACCTTAGCATGTTATCTCTAAGGAAAACCTGGCAGTTTTAAATCCAAATGGCCACAAGGCCTGGGAGTGGACTATAAGGTCTACTCCCTCGTTCCCCTCCCTGTTCTTCAGCGTCATACACCTATACATAATTTTCCAAAGTCTTTATTAGCTTAAAGGTTTTGAAGCATCGCTAGGTTAAATAGTAAACATCTAAATATTTTAAAATAACATAAAACACTAAAACATTAGTTGCTAGATAAATTTTAATTCACCTGCTCTTAGCTTTTATTACAGAAGGTCTCTTGTACTTTGTTAAAGGCATATTTTATTGAAAGTAAAAGTATGTTTAAAGTGTGTTCATAAATGTCAATCTAAGAAATATTGGTTATTTTTTAATTATCATTAAAAAATTAAGGTTTCTAAGAATGTTAATACATTTTAAAGAAAAAAAAAGGTCTGTACATGCTGCTGATGGTAAGACAGAAAGAAAGAATATTAGAGATACTTAATAGAAGGATTGAGGCATGGTTATGCATTTTTGAAGGACATGGAAGGAAGATTTGAAGGCTAATTTGGAAGTGTGAAATTTGTGAAGGTTGTGTATGTGATAAGAAGGAAAAGAGAAATGTTAAGAGGAAATTGATTAAATGATACAGGTCAGTAATCCTGGGAACAAGCAGAACTGGGAAACATATTTAAACAGCAGTTTGCAACCATCTAGAAAACCCTGTCTTTCCTAAACAACCAAGGACACTTAAAAGTCAATGATTTGTATTTTGCCTCCCTAAACAGAAGGTAAATACCTTATGTCAAAGTACTCCAGGAGGTTGATAACAGATATCCAGTTAGTGTCACCCAAGGACAAATGAAGTTAGAAAATAAGCCTAATTTTGTTTAGTTTTTTTTTCTAGTAAAATAATTATGTTATATTAATCAGATATTTAAAAAATATTTTAATCGTAGGCACTGAAGTTTATTAGCCTATATTCCTGTCTCATACACTTTAATATATAATCCTTTGGTAAAATCAAGTTTGACAATCCTTCAAGGGTTTGAATTTTAAGAAACTTTTCTGGATCTAGAATTGACTTTAAATCATCCTAATAGACTCTAAAAGGCCTCAAATGTTTCTTTTCTCTATCTTGTAATTAACCGCTGCCTAGAGGCTTTTCCAGTCATGGGATGGCCCCTAGAGATAAAAACAAATAATGGACCTGCCTATGCTAGCTCCTCCTCTCAGCAGTTTTGCAAGCAATACCAAATAGTACATAAAACAGGAATTCCATATAATCCCCAAGGACAGGCAATTGTAGAAAGAGCTAATTGGACCTTAAAGACTCAATTACAAAAACAGAAAGGGGGTGAGGGGTATTATCCTACTCCACAGGATCAGTTAAATCATGCTCTTTACACTTTAAATTTTAAAAATTGTGACAATGAGGGTCACACAGCAGCTGAGAGGCATCAAGCTCCTGGTGCCATAGCATCTGCTGGTATGGCATGATGGAAGGATTTACAAACAGGGCAGTGGAAAGGGCCAGATCCAGTAATGATGTGGGGAAGAGGGCACGTTTGTATCTTTCCAGAAGGGTGACAAGAGCAAGCAGTGCATCACAACCATGGACCTGGGAGAACAGCTCATCCCGCCGTTCAAGAAGCTAAAGATCACACCTCCCATGATGATGCCAGCTCATCTACCAACCCCGAAGAAGGAGAAAAGCAGAAGACAGGTGACAAGGCCACCCGAGAAGCTTAGTGACCCCACACAGGGTCAACTGAAGAAGCTGACCATTGACGCTTGGCAAGAGGTGAAAGAACCACTTTCTAGTAACCCCCTCTACCCTTTTACTCTTTTTGTTGCTATGATGGCATTTGTCAGCTGCCAGGTAAGTATGGCTGCAGCAGAAACTTACTGGACATATGTTCCAGACCCCCCTGTGGTCAATCCAGCCACCTGGACTAGGAAATCAGTGCCAGTGTTTATTAGCAACACCAATATGGTCGGGGGTAGCTCTGACAAGCACATAACTCCTTCTTCCCATGGTAATTATACTTATAATGGCTTTAGTGGGGAGCTCTCTATTTATCTAAAAAGGGGACTTCAGGATGTTTGCAGCTTGGCCAAGAAAATAAGACATCCTATAGAGGCACAGACATGCTAACATTGCAGGCCCCTGGAATGTGGGAAAATATATCCAGACAGTTAATAAACTTGGGGGTTTCCTAAGGCCACCCGAGGGCTGTCTGATAAGCAACTCCCTTCAAACCCCCCTCCCCCCCCCGCCGCGCCTCTTCCCCCCCCCCCCCCCCCCCCCCCCCCCCCGCTCCCTACTGTCATATTAGCCCAGTACTGAGCTGGGAGCATTTCCTCAGTGGCAAGATTGTGCCAACTTTGTACCAGTGAGACAATATTTCTGGCTCTGACTTGTATGTACTGGATTGGTCTCACATGCTTGATGCTAAATATCCCCATCACGAGCCTATATCACCAGGAAGGTGTGATGGGTAACAAAGATCTTTGGCGTTTAGCCACTGCCCTTGACTTTCTTAATTTTACTGGCTCTTTCTTAGCTAATATTAAAGGAGCGTGTTCATTGAGCCCTTGCTATGGCTTTCGAGCCTGTGCCCAGCCTCCATATGTATTGGTGACTAGAAATGTGAAAATCACCAGATTGGACACCTATTATGCTGGTCCAATGCCATCACTATAACCTTACAAGCTGTTTCCAGGCATAATCTGAATGAAGATATATTAATTTTAAAACAGCCTTCTTTTACTATGCTTCCTAACAATATGATAGGAAAATGGTATTATGATGGGACCTCCAGGCATTGCAGGAATTACATAATCAGCTGTCCCAGGAAAAGCGTGCTTTGGAACTTACTATTTTTGGTATTGTTACCCAAGTTACTGTTATTGCATTTGCTGTAACTGCTTCTCTTGCATTGACCTAAAGCATTCAGAATGCGAAATTTGTCAATGAATTGGCTCAGAACACCTCAACTACATTTCATGATCAAGAAGATATAGAAAAAAGGCTAGAAACAAAGTTAAATGCTTCAGAAGCTATAGTAATAGGACTAGCCAATCAATTAGAAAGTATCAAGATTAGACAGCAGCTGCAATGCCGCTGCTTTTACAATACATATATTTGTGTGACTTCAGCCCACTATGATAGTCCTCTATGGGATTGAAGTAAAATCAAGATGCACCTACAGGGAATATGGCATCATAATAGTATCAGTATAGACATAGTATGGCTACACAAACATGTGCAAGCCTTGTAGAATAGTCATGATGAGATTATACCTCCAGGGAAACTGGCAAAAATTTGCTGGGTAATTTAAAATTTTTTAATCCGTGGAAAATGTTAAAACACAGCACCTGGTACCTAATAGGATTTCTTTGTGTACCATTAATTTTATTCTGCTTTCTTTCAGTGAGCAGCAAGCTCCTGGGATCTCAAGTCCAAAGTCTTTAATTAGATGCCCATAAACTACACTTAAAATATAAAGAAGAGAGAGATGTAGAGAGCGCCTGGAAAAGGCCCCTGAGCTGATTGTCATCTGAATCTAGTGGTGCCTGGCAGTCATGCCCTGGAAACATATCTTGCCACAGGCAGGTGAATTGTGAGTCTGACCTTTAGTTCAGGCGCCAGAGGGTGGATTTCATTATCTAAATCAGCGTTTTTCAACCGCTGTTCCTGGTGTGTTGTTGCCTGGTGTGCCGTAGGTGCAGACAAGACAAGAATTTTATAATTTTTCACTATTTTGTTTACTTAATATTTCATAATAAAGTAATTATAAAATACTTTCTTTGTGTTTATTTGATTCCTATTCAAGAGAATTACTTTATATATAGTCAATATAGGCACAGAGTTAAATTTTTTAACATTTTCTAATGGTGGTGTGCCTCGTGATTTTTTTCATGAAACAAGTGTGCCTTTGCCCAAAAAAGGTTGAAAAACACTGATCTAAATCCAGCCAGGCACCAGGAACAATCTCAATTATATGGGCCCACCCAGAAGTGACGATTACAAAGAAGCCACAAGAATGCACATATTTTCTTTATCTTAAACTTTAGTAAAACGTCCTGGTATCTTATTGTATAAAATAAACGTGCTGTATCAGCTCTGGATCACTGCCTCTGCATCACAGGACAGCTATCCCACCTGATTCCAGCTTTCCCTACTGTCTTTTTGTCTGTCTCTTTTATTTTCTCAATCCCCCATCACCCTACTCAGGACTCCTGTCCGCTTTCTAGCTGTGCTGGTCGCAGAAAAGAGAGAAATATTTATAAGGCCCTGAATAACTGCAGCAATCCTGAAAAAGAAGTACAAAGTAGGAGGCATCTAAATGCCAGATATAAAGCTGTATTACAAAGCCACTGTCCTCAAAACTGCCTGGCACTGGCATAAGAACAGACATATAGACCAATGAAATAGAATCAAGAACCCAGAAACCCACTCAAACCATTATGCTCAATTAATATTTGACAAAGGAGGCAAGAGCATACAGTGGAGTCCAGACAGTCTCTTCAATAAATGGTGTTGGGAAAATTGGACAGATACATGCAAAAAACAAAAAACAAAAACCACACACACACACACACACAAATTAAACCACAAACTTACACCATAGACAAAAATAACTTCAAAATAGATAAAGGACTTAAACGTAAGATGGGAAACCATAAAAACCTTAGAGAAATCTACAGGTGGTAAAATCTCAGACATATGCCAAAGCAATATCTTCACTGACACAGCTCCTAGGGCAATGGAAACTAAATAGAAAATAAATGGGACTACATCAAAATAGAAGCTTCTGCACAGCAAAAGGAACCATCAACCAACAACAAAGTCCACTGGATGGAGGAACATATTTGCCAATGTTAGCTCCAATAAGTGTTTAATCTCCAACACTTACAGGGAACTTAATACAACTTAACAAAAGGAAGATAACCCAATAAAAAATGGGCAATGGACCTAAATAGATACATTTCGAAAGAGGACATATAGAAGGCCAAGAGACATATGAAAACATGCTTAAAGTCACTAATCATCCGAGAGGCAAATCAAAACAACAATGAGGCATCATCAACAAATGACAAGTGCTGGTGAGGGTGTGGAGAAAAAGGAACCCTCGTGCACTGCTGGTGGGAATGCAGACTGGTGCAGCGACTGTGGAGAACAGTATGGAGTTTCCTCAAAAAAACTAAAAATGGGACTTCCATTTGACCCAGTAATCCCACTTCTAGGAAAATATCCCAAGAAACTAGAAATGCCAGTCAGAAAGGATATATGCACCTCTATGTTCATAGCAGCATAATTTACAATAGCTAAGATTTGGAAGCAGCCTAAGTGTCTATCAGCAGATGAGTGGATTAAAAAACTGTGGTACATCTACACAATGGAATACTATGCTGCTATAAAAAGGAAGGAACTCATACCATTTGCAATAGCATGGATGGATCTGGAGATCATTATGGTAAGCGAAATAAGTCAGTTGGAGAAAGATAAATGTCACTCATTTGTGGAATATAATAAACCACATAAATTGATGAACAAAAACAGATCCAGAGACAGTGAAGCATCTGAGAGAAGGCAGGGGAGAGTAAGGGTAAAAGGGAAAGATCAAGCAAAGGACTTGTATGCAGGCATATAAACATAACCAATGGACACAGACACCAGGGGGGTGAGGGCATGGGTGGGAGTGGGGGAGAATGGGGAAATAAGGACACATATGTAATACCTTAATAAAGAAATTTAAAAAAAAAAGAATACAAGTAAGTTGGATTCAAATCATGACTCAACTATTTACTAGCTGAGTGACCTTGGTCTAGTAGTTACTTAATCTCAGAAAGATTGTTTTTCTCTTCCTCTGTAAAATGGGGGATAATAATATTCCCTACTCCAGTGGAATCCTGTTAGCATTAAGTAAGGAAATGTGTGTAAAGTATTTAGCATCGTGTGATATATAACAACCATTCAATATTACCTATTATTTTCATTATCAAACTTAGTTGGCAAGAAAATATTATCTTTCTTTGGTATTCTATATGGCTTATCTGGGCAACATGTCCTACTTAAAATAGAGTGCACAGGATTAAACACAGCACACTTGATAAACCTCTACTTATACATAGTATTACGGTAGTTCTTTACTCTGCACAACAGTAAAAGAACCTACTGTCTTTTTAAGAATGATGACATCCCACACTTGATTCATAATACTCCAAAAACCTCTCCTTTGCTATAAAAATCTATTTAAATTATGTTGTGTATCATCATATAGAATAGTATCTTTAATGCTTCACATTTTGAAAAACTGCCTGTCTTGGCTGACAGACAATAACACAACAAATAGTACCACAGGTAATCCAGCTGTGGGGCCGGGAATATAGCTGCAGCAAGTGTTTAATTTCTTATGATCCTAGTCCTGTTAGATTGTGGGCAAATTGTCAGGAAATTCTTCTTGTTGTTTTAACATGTTGCAGCATACAGTTTTGAAAATAAAAGCAAAATTAAAAACAAAAAATAAATCAATTGTACACTAAAAAGGTGCAATTTATTCTACATAAATAGATCTCAAATCTGAGTTTAAAAAAAAAACAGTTTGAAGGAAAGCAACCCCAAAGATATGGTTAATCACTTACCTAATCACTTCTATCACATTCTGGCTTACCTAGAAATTGTTAGGAGGAATGGCATAAGAGATGAAAGATGATGCAAGTGAGTGAAAGAATAGGCTGATGGCAAAATGCATATTAATATTTATCTATGAATTCATGCCTAAAGATCAGGCGATGGCAGAGCCCTGCAATAGCACCAGATTACAAAACTTTGCAGGACTATTTATCTCCACTCCTAGATTTTCTGCCTCCTAAACTCAGGTTGTTATAGTCATGAGGCAGAGTATTCTGTTGGTTTCCCATAGCTATGCCAGAATGAGGTCATATGTTCAACCCTATCTTTGATATTCAGCTCATTTTGAATCTTTAGTCCTAAAAAGTGACGACAGGGTTTTGCCTAGGGCACTTCATGTGTGTTGTTTGTATCATTTCCATCAATCACCTATATATTCATATGCCCTTTTCCTAACTTGTAATTCAGCTCAAAGTCAATGGATAGTATAGCCCAGTTTAACACAGGGATTTTGTATTGGCTTCATATAAGTCTCAGACAGATTTGTGGTTCCTTATTTGAATCAAAATGTTAGGAACTGAATGACCCTGAATAGGTTAAAATATCAAATGTAAAGAGCGAGGCTCAAAGTTTCTAATTCAAAGCTTGGAATCGGTTTTTTAAAATATATTTTTATTAATTGCAGAGAGGAAGGGAGAGGGAGAGAGGTAGAAACATCAATGATTACAGAGAATCATTGATCGGCTATTTCCTGCATGCCTCTCACTGAGGATCCCATAACCTGGGCATGTGCCCTTGACTAGTATCAAACCCAGGACCCTTCATCCCACAGGATAGAGTGGACACTATCCACTGAGCCAAACAAGCTAGGGCTGATTGTTTCTTGATTAAAAACAATTGAATTGACATTTTGGTTTCCAATGAAGTATTTCTACTTTGTTATAAATAAAATAAAACTAATGGTTAGAAATTTTAAATGGTCAAGAAGGCCAAATTCAGTCTCTTTAGGCCATGGATATTCATTATTGTGTTTTATAATAAACTAGAGGCCCAGTGCACAAAATTCGTGCATGGGCGGGGGCGGGGGGGTCCCCCTCAGCCCAGCCTGCACCCTTTCCAATCTGGGACCCCTCAAGGGATGTCCGACCACCGGGATTGGACCTAAACGGGCAGTCAGACATCCCTCTCACAATCCAGGACTGCTGGCTCCCAACTGCTCGTCTGCCTGCCTTCCTGATTTCCCCTAAACACTTTTGCCTGCCAGCCTGATCACCCTAACCACTCCCATGCCAGCCTGATTGATGCCTAACTGCTCCCCTGCCAGCATATTTGTCTCTAACTTCCCTCCTCTGCAGGCCTGGTCATCCCTAACTGCTCTCCGCTGCAGGGTTGATTGTCTCCAACTGACCCTCCCTTGCAGGTTCTTCCACACAATTTTTTTTAAAGATGCAAATAAGAGATCAAATAATTTGGGGTCAGAGGACCTTGAAGTCTGAAGAACTGAGTTGGTTCAGATTAAGCTATTTACTAATAGGATAACCTTGGACAAGTTATAGATTTTTCTTGGCCATAATTTCTCCATCCATACAAAATGAGAATAATACCAATGTTACTGGGTTGCTGTAGGATTAAATAATACACATGAAAAATGCCTTGTTTGTTTTAAAGTGCTATACTAGTGTTGATTACAATTTTTAGCAAACAAGGCTTAATAAATTTAAAAAGTAATAATTTATTTTAAAAAATATATTTTTATTGATTTCAGAGAGGAAGGAAAAGGGAGAGATGTAGCAACATCAATAATGAGAATCATTGACCAGCTGCCTCCTGTACACCCCTTACTATGGATTGACTGAAATCAAACCAGAGACCCTTTAGTCCGTAGGCTGATGCTCTATCCACTGAGCCAAACCAGATAGGGTGATAATTTGATTTTTATGAACTATAAAAAATTATTTTCAAATCTCATGGTTTTGTTTTATTCCTGGAATTTAAATGGTAAACTATGTTTCTAATGTTTCATGCAAAATATATTTCTTAAGTTCTTTTGAATTTGTCAAAATATGCTCATGACTCAGAGCTTCTCACTTTCTCAATGCTTGGATGTCATATTTCAATTGTGATTATTTTTTTTGTAACTCATATTTACTTTTTCATTTTATTAATAAAAAACAGAATTTTTTTTTTAAATCATAGGCTTTACAAACAAATGTAACTAACTTCGAATTCTCCTCAGAAAAAGGCATGTCATCGGGTTGTTGTATTATGTAAGAAAAAAAGAAACTACTAAAAAATTACTGTCTGGAAAACTGTTGGTTTAAATTGTCTTTAGGTTTCCTGGTTGCTGACTTTATTTAGGAGAGTATTGATAATTCATGGTTTTTCAAGTTGCAAATCTGGTCACTACCACTTTACAATGGTTTTGTAATTAAGGAAGCTGCATAACTTGAATTTGATTGTGATTTGGCCCCTATGAGCATCATCAAATATCCAATGACTACATAAAATTCAGATTATAAAACCTTACTTTCTGCTCAATATTTTTGAGAGGACATTGTTCCTTTGAGGCAGTTCTTTTGTGGAGTTCCCATGATCATCATAGTTGTTTCTGATCATAGGAAATATTTAATTTTATTACTAAGAATTATGGAAAAATTTTATAAACCCACTTTACTTCTTAGTCCTTAAGTTTTCCCCGAATTCTCTGTTGGCCCCTCCATATTTTCTTATAGGCCTGATAAAATAATTTAGGTGTAGAGTAGAAAAGTAACAAAATTCTATGGAACATTTCAAAATTGTTAAAAAAAAAAAAAAATCCTTAGGGGTTCTGCTTTTTATCTCCTGAAGTCAGTGTTAACCATTGCTTCAGGGAAATTTGTCTTCATTCACCATGAGGGATCTGTGTTCCAGCACAACAAATGAGAATAAAGCTTTTGATGCAAATTGTGAATCTAGAAAATTGTGGTGGTATGAAAAACTTATTTGTTTACAAAAGAGATTTTCACTTTCACCTGGCAAATGATGGACTTGATTCCTCTGTCTCACAGCTGGCATTTCATTCCTAAAGCCAAGTGCTGCCTCGGGAGTTCTGGTAGGAAGTCCTAAAGAAAAGGAATAAAAAACTTTTGGCATCTAATTTCTTAGTCCAACTGAACCAAGAATTTTCACTTTAGAGGCAAATTTTGCGGTAACTATTTAGAAGGGTCTCTGTTTTATGCCTTTATCTGTGTCTTTTGGTACTGCCCCAACAGAAGACTGCTTAAAGGGAAAAAGATTTCTTCTTTGGAGAGTACAGTGGAGTTCTAGATGCATAGAATCACACAGAAGGAGCATTCAGAATAAGCTCTAAGAACTAGTTATAACTCATATTTGAGAATAGATTTGGTTAATTCCTTGTTAGTATTTGAGACATTCGTCCTCGATATTTTAATAAATATATCTTTATTAAAGATGCCTAAATAAATATATTTTATAAAGATAAATATCACCCTAGCCCTCACTTGAACTTGATAGCATAAGAAGTCTATTGTATATTGTGGATGCTGAGAATCATGAGGTTGAATGGCTGTATAGGTAGCAACAGTATTAGAATGCCAATCTAGAAAAAGATATTCATTTGAGCAAATGATTTTTAAAGACACAGCTTCAAGGAAGACAAAGTATAAAAATTCACACCTGTGAACAGACATAATCCTACAGTTGAAGGCTTCATTAGCTTTCAACTCTTAGTCCAAAGGAAAAGGTACTGTTTCCTTTAGGGTAGTGGTTCTCAACCTTTCTAATGCTGCAACCCTTTAATACAGTTCCTCATGTTGTGGTGACCCCCAACCATAAAATTATTTTTGTGGCTACTTCATAACTGTAATTTTGCTAATACAGTTCCTCATGTTGTGGTGACCCCCAACCATAAAATTATTTTTGTGGCTACTTCATAACTGTAATGAATTGTAATGTAAATATCTGTGTTTTCCAGTGGTCTTAGGTGACCCTGCTAGCAGTTCTCAACCCATAGGTTGAGAATCACTGCTGTAGAGCCTAAGACAGGAATTTGACAACAGATAAATGCTTTTTTTTAAGGAATATTTAATGCAAAATTGCAACATTGGGTTTCACTAAAAGTTCAATGACACTAAAAGATACTGTAGTCACTAAGATTGCCTCTATGAACAAAAACACAAAGATAAGGGGGGCCTTTACAAACAGGAATTTGACAACAGATAAATGCTTTCTTTCAAGAATAGTTAATGCAAATTTGCAACACACATATATATACATATTGATCTGTCATTCGTAAGTTATTTAAATATTTAATTGTTTATATTTTCATTCTTTTCTACTGCCATAGATAAGCTTTATGAGTTTTGTAAATGACTGTTAAAAGTCTTAAATTTGCTTTTTCCCCCCCATAGTTATACTTTAGTTGTATGAGAATGGGCTAAAAAGTCTGCATTTACCTCACGTTTTGCCTGATAATCTAGATTGGATGCAGCAAGTCCTTTAACAATAGCAAGAGGCAGAAACCAGTTTGGCTCAGTGGTAGAGCATCGGTATGCGTACTGAAAGGTCCCAGGTTCGATTTTGGCCGAGGGCATGTACATTGGTTGCGGGCACATCCTCGGTAGGAGATGTGCAAGAGGCAGCTGGTCGATGTTTCTCTCTCATCAACATTTCTAACTCTCTCTCCCTCTCCCTTCCTCTCTAAAAAATCAATAAAATATATTAAAAAAAATAGCAAGAGATTGTAGAATGTAGTTTTATGTGTATGTGTTGTTATGGTATTCTGGAAATAGTACTGGACACATTCTCCTCTGTGGACTTAAAAAGACCCTTCATATACACTTATTTTTTCTTTTCCATGGGAAATGAATGACATAAACAAATATTGAGTATTTTCAATATTAAATAAGATAAATTAAGCTCTGTTGGCACTTTCTCCAGAAAAATATACTTCACATATTATAACAAATATATAATGACTAAAAGCCTTTAAAAGAAAAAGATCTCTTAATTCCTCAATTAAGGTTATTTATAATTTCAAGTTGCTACAAAAGAAGAGCAGAACCTAGCTAGTTAACCAGTCTCAAGCTACTGAAGTGATCAATAAATTTCATTAGTCAATTATTACTGTCCCAACTAACAGAATACTAGTATAAATGTATTCAAAATCTTTCTGCTTTGGAGCAATCTAGTTGATTGCATGCAAATTCCTCTGACTCTGCCAAAAAATAAAAATGTGATGGTGGTGTTTCCAGAACTGCTCTAACATTAATAAAAGAAGAACCATCAATCCTGGCTGGGTAGATCAGTTAGTCAGAGCATTTTCTCAATACCTCAAGGCTACAGGTTCAATCTTCCATCAGGACACATACAAGAAGCAGTCAATGAATGCATCAATAAGTGGAACAACAAGTCAATGTTTCTCTCTCTCCCTCTAAAAAAATCAATAATAATAAAAAAAAATCTTAGGCAGAGAGGGCTAAAAGCAGGATGTCTAACTAGAAACCACAGCAATTACCATAATTATGCAATACTATAAGACTTATCCCTGAGATTGAAAATAAGAAAAAGGTGTTTGCTAACACCACATCTATTTAACATTGTATTGGAAGTTCTAGCGAATTTCTTCCTTTAGAAAGAAGAAATAGACCTGTCATTTTAAAAGGGAGTATACTCAGATGCATAGATATAATCAGATGCAAAAGAATTTATAATTTATTGGAGTTAAATAAATTTATCAAGTTTTCTGGATTAAATTTAATATATAAAAATTAAGATGGACCTGGAAAACATTATGTTAAATATAATAAGCTAGTCAGAGAAGGACAAGTATCATATGATTTCATTCATATGTAGAATTTATGAACAAACTGAACTAACAAGCAAAATAGAGAAAGACTCAGAGAGAGCAGGCAGACATCTCTGGTGTGGAGGGGCTTAAGGGGTGGAAGGACTGAGCAAAAACAAAAGAAACAAATGCATTGATTATACATTATGTCATAGACTAACCTATGCATTACCTATGGGGAATGTTTCACTCATTGAAGGAACACATAGGTGAACCTAGTGTGTGGGATATTAGTAATCTTCTATGAAATATATTTTAAAAAATACCATTAAAAATGTGGAAAAAATTAATTGTATTTTTATATTCTACCCAAAAACAGTAAGAAAAAGAAATTTGAAAATTTACAATATAAAAAAATTAAATACAAAGGATTAAATCCAATGAAAGGTGTGCAAAACCTCTACAAAGAAGACTAAAAATATTTTTGAATGTAAAGAAGAGATAAATGGAGAGATACCAAGTGGAAAATTCAATATTATTAAATGCTAATTTTGCACAATTAAGCTGTAGATCCAATAAAATTGCAATCACTATCTAAACATATTTGTGTATGTGCAAACTAATTGTTTCAAAAAGTTAACACAAAAGACTGAGAAGAACTATAACACTCTTGGAAAAGAACCACAAAAAACAAAATTGAAAATCCTCTACTATCAAAGAGATGAAGGGAGAGGGAGGGAGAGATAGAAGCATCAATGAAGAGAGAGAAGCATCTATCAACTGCCTCCTGCACACTCTCTGCTGGGGATGGAGCCTGCAACCAGGGCATTTGCCCTGACCAGGAATTGAACCATGACTTAATGGTCAATGCTCAACCAGCAAGCCACGCTGGACAGGTTAAAATGTCTTTGAAAGTACTGCACTACTATCTCTCATGTTAATTTTTTAAGAGGCCAGAAATATTTTTACAAAAATGTAGTTCTATTTAATTTTGGAATCAAATTTGCTTATGGTTAGTTACAGAAACTGACTTACCCCTTTACTAAAATAACAAATCTGACATTATAAGAGTTCAGAAAATAAAGCAGTAGATTATGGCAGCGAGTTAGCAGAGCCTGAAAATTACCACTCATGTTTACCTGAAGTGGGAGACTTGCAGCGTTCAAGATCCAGGGGAGCTGGATCGTCATTCAGCTCAGTTAAACCTGAAAATAAAATGATAAAAAATAAGGTAAAATTTGCTAATGATACTTTGTAGATAATTCTTATCTTTATAAGTTTTAAAGTTTTCCCTGTGAAAACTACTTTTCTATGCTCATTTATGATCATTTGTGTTAATCTTCTTAAGTTAAAATATAGTTGGCATAAAATACTGGTTTCAAGTGGTTGACATTTATATATCTTACAATGTGATCACCACGCTAAGTCTAGTAACCATCCATCATTGTGCCAATTTATTAGACTATTATGGACTATATTTCCCCTTTGCCTTTTTCATCCATTCCTCTACTATCCTTTGTGGTAACAACCATTAATTTGTTCTTTATTTCTATTTTATTTTGTTTCTTCATTTGTTTTAATTTTTAAAAATTCAACATATGCATGAAATTAGGTGCTATTTGTCTTTCTCTGACTTATTTCATGTATCACGATATCCTCTAGGTCCATGCATTTTGTTGCAAATGGCAGGATTTCTTTTTTTTTATTATTGAGTAATACTCCATTGTATATATGCCACATCTTCATCCATTCATTTAACACTGGACACCTAGGTTGCTTCCATATGTTATCTAGCCCAGGTGCATGAAATTCATCACTCAGAGGGGTCCCTCAGCCTGGCCTGTGCCCTCTTGCAGTCCTATGGGAGCGGGCCTAAGCCATCAGTCGGACATCCCTAGTGCAGAGGCAGCTTCTGCATTGTGTGGGATATGGTCAAAACTTGCTCTCCGATATCCCTCGAGGAGTCCCAGATTGCAAGAGGGTGCAGGCCAGGCTGAGGGACACCACTGGTATATGATCAGGGTTGGGGAGGGACATGGGATGTTGGCCATGGGGAGGGACATGGTAAGGAATACGGGAGGGCTCCAGGGTATGTCAGGCCCATCTCATTCAGTCCTGATCAGCTGTACCCAGCAGCAAACTAACCTACCAGTCAGAGCATCATCCCCCTGGTGGTCAACACATGTCATAGCGAGCAGTTGAGCAGCCTTAGCATATTATTAGCATATTATTAGTATAATATGCTAATGTCATTAGTATATTAAGTGGCCAGATGACCGGACCCTTAGCATATTAGGCTTTTATTATATAAGATTATAAGTATGCTGCAATGAACAGAGGAATGCATATATATTTTAAAGGTATTGTTTTTATTTCCTTCAGATAAAGGACCAGAGTGGAATTGCTGGGTTGTATAGTGGGTCTATTTTATATTTTGAAAAGTCTCCATAATGTTTTACATAGTGGCTATATTCATTTGCAGTTCCACCAATATGTACAAGGGTTTCCCCCACACACACCCTCGTCAATACTTATTTGTTGACTTTTTTCTAAAAGCCGTTCTAATAGGTTTGACGTAATCTCTCAATCTGATTTTGATTTGCATTTACTTGATGATGAGTGATATTTTTTCATGTCCTTCAGCTATCTGTAGGTTTTCTCTAAAGAAAGGTCTCTTCATGTCCTCTGCCCATTTTTTGATCAGATTGGTTTTGTTATTGCTTCTGTTATTGAACCATATGAATGAGTTCCTTATACTTTTGGATTTCCATCCTTTATTGGATATATGGTTCCTTCCTTTACTAAAGCTTTTTATTTTGATGAAGTTCTATTTTGCTTTTGCTTTTGTTTCTCTTGCTCAGGAGGATATATCAAAAAAGGAATTAATAAGACAAAGTCAAGTGGTTTTCTACCTGCATTTTCCTCTAGGAATTTTATGGTTTCAAGTCTTACATTTAAGTCTTTAATCTATTTTGAGTTTATTTTTATATATGATGTAAGAGTGGTCCAGTTTCATTCTTTTGGATGTATCTTTCCAATCCCCCCCAGCACCACTTATTGAGGACACTATTTCTCCACTGTATATTCTTGTCTCTTCTGTGATAGATTCATTGGCCCTACAGGTGGAAGTTTTCTTTTGGTCTCTCTCTTCAGTTTCACTGATTTATGTGTCTATTTTTTTTTTTGCCATTACCATACTTTTTTATTATTATAGCTTTGTAGTATAGTTTGAAATCACAAAGTGTGATATCTCCATCTCTGTTATTCTTTCTCAACATTGCTTTGGCTATTTTGTTTGTGTGTGTGATTCCATATGAAGTTTAGATTACTTTTTCCAGTTCTGAGAAGAATGCCATTGGAATTTTTATAAAGATTGTACTGAATCTGTTGGTTGCTTTTGGTATTATGGTCATTTTAACAATATTAATATTTCTAATCCATGGACCAGGTATATCCTTCCATTTATTTGTGTCCTTTTCAATTTATTTTTTTGCACCAGAGTTTAGGACTTTAAATTTGTCCCATAGCTGCTGAAGCAAAATTATGATAAAACATTCTGCTTCCCTCTATACCCCAACACACACACACACACACACACACACACACACACTATTTGTAGGAAAAAATGGTTTTGTATATGGAAAGAAACAATATAAATTCAAAACTTACAGGTAAATGTTAGCTCTATCACTCATCTCTTTAAAAAGTTTATATGAATATCCAGTCAAAACCAACAGTGTATCTCCTTTGAAATGTTATCTACATGAATTTCCAAGTAGACCACAGGACTGTATATTGTCTTGGAATGTCCTTAGAAGGCTCTGTCATTGATCAGGTAACAGAGTAAAAACACCAGAGTCCTTTCTTTTTCAAATGGAAAATGGAAAGACAGGAATAGAAGAAACTATTCAAACTTCGTCTTCTTTCCTGTGGCTTATGGTTTCCTTCTCTTCTGCCTCCTTGGATGCTTCCTTGACCTCCAAAACCTCCTCAGCCTCTGCCACCAAATCCATCTCGGCCTCTGCTACCACCTCTGCCTCTAAAGCCACTTCTGCCTCCACCACAATCCCCGAAGCTACCTTCACCCTTAGGCTTGGCCCAATCCAAAGTAACTTTGTTTCCAGCAATTCACCATCTTCCAGGGGCTCCTTGGTGGATTTGGCATCTTCCCCACTGTTGAAGTCTACAAAACAAATCCTTTGAATGAGCCAATCTCCCAGTCAGTGACTATCCTAGCCCTGACAGAGCATCACATGACTCCTTCAATGTCTCTTCTGTTGTCTCCTCAGACAGACCTTTGACAGAGTTTTGGATGGCTGGCTTCTTGCATTAGGCTATCCTCTGGGTCCTTGTAATTCCAGCCTGATTGCTCTGCCCTCGATTTCTCTTTTATTACAGGAATTTAGAGCTTCTTTAGCATCTTCAAATGAAGCAAGTAATATAAGTGCATATCCTTTAGATTTGCCATTTTAGTTCTAAGATACTTTAATAAAAGCTGCCTTCTCGAATACTTCCTGAAGGGTTTCTTCTGTTGCACTGTAAGAAAGGTTGCTTAAAATCAGAGTTTTTGATTCACCATTCCAAGTGCTGTTCTTTCCACCTCTATGGTCTTGATCCAGTACAGTACAGAGAAATGGATCACCCATCTATTTATGTTCCTTGCTTTTCTTTCAAGATTTTCTCTGCATCAGCTTCTGGCTTAAATTCAATATAAGCAATCCCTTTCCATTTTACATCCTTGCTGACTAATCTGAGCTCCATAGCTTCTTCAAACACTTCTTTTAATTTGTCCTGAATAACTTTATAAGGCAGATTTTTTTTTTTTTTTTTTTGCCAAGTGTTCTTGCATCTCGATCTTTTTTTTACTGTCTTTTCCTTTGTTTGTTTTTTCTAGTTTAATTTCATTGCCAAAGACTTTTAAACCAGTGAGTTCTAAGGCTTTTTCCATGCCCTCAGCAGATTCAAAATCCACATAGCAAAATTCCTAAACACACCAATTCTGACATTCATAACTGCAAGATCGTTTTTAGCAAAAACATCCCTGATACCTGTTTTTAATTCAGGAGCAGTCTTGCTGAAGTGCAGGTTTCCAACAAAGAGACTGAAAGCCGTAGTTGGTTCTGTGGCTTCCACTTCTGTTTCTTGGCCTCAGGAGCAGCTTTCTGTTTGGCCATTTCCTTTTTCTTTTCATTTTCCAGGTGCTTGACAGGCTCATTCTCCTCCTATTTATCCTTCTCTTCATTATCCTCTTCCTCATCCTCCTCCTCTTCATCATCATCCTCTTCATCTTCATCCTCAGCTGTTCTCTTATCCTTCATAGGAACAGCTTTTACAGGAGCTTTCTTGTTTTGGTGCAATCTCCATAGATTCTTCTTCAGAGTCATCTTCTTCTTCACCATCTTCCCCACTGTTGAAGTCTACAAAACATCCTCATCCTCATCTTCATCCTCATCTTTGTCATCTGAGGCAGGAGCAGCAGCAGAAGCTTTCATCACTGCTGGCTCAAATTCATCTTTCTCCTCCTTTTCCTCCTCTTCACTGTCCTCAACATCTTCCTCATCACTATCTTCCTTCTTGGCATTCTTGCCATTCTTTGCTCCCTTGACTGGGGTGGCTGCTCCCTTCTTACCAGGAGCTGCTACCAATGCTTTGCCTGGTGCCTTTTTGCCAGGGGTGACAACTGCTTTCTTGCCTAGTGTGGAAACTGCAATCTTTTTTGTTTGGGAATCCATCACCTTCTTTCTTGGAGTTGTGGTAGCCTTCTTGCCTTTTTTTCTGAGGAATGATTACCTCTTCTCCACTTCCTTCATCTTCTTCATCCAACATTTCCTCCTCTCACTATCTTCTACCTCCTTTGAAGGAGGAGCCATTTTCTTGGGGTCTCCTTGATTTTTACCGGCCTTTGTGAGCTTCGCCATGACCTCAGCTTATCATGGAGGAGTGTGTGGCAGGTGAGTGGTGCAGATGTGCCCAGAGGGATCAAATGGCATCAATGGCAGCTGCCGATACTAAATGACTGGAGTGCATATATTTCACTTCAGCTAGAGCTCAAGACTCTCAATTTCTTTTTTCAGTGTCTTACAGTTTTCTGAATAGAGGTCTTTTACCTCCTTTGTTAAATTTATTCCTAGATATTTTATTCTTTTTGGTGTAATTATAAAAGAGATATTTTTAATTTCCTTTAGATTATATATTAGTGTATATTCATACAATGGATTTATGAATATTAATTTTGTATCCTCCTACTTGACTGAATTCCTTTACTGCATTCAATTTTTGGTGGATTCTTTAGGGTTTTCTATATATACTAGAGGCCCAGTGCACGAAATTCATGCATGGGTAGGGCTCCTAGGCCTGGCCAGTGATTAGGGATGATCTGTGGAGCAACTGACAGGGCAGTCAGGGCCCCACTAGCACCACCTTGGCTGGCCTGGTGCCACCCACTCACTGGCCTGCACACTCCCCCTCCCCCACCACCACCACCATCACTGCTGGTCACTTCCCTTGGCTCTGCACCCCAACTGCCCCACTACTGCTGCCAGTTACCTCCCTCTTCAGGGCGACCAGTGGGGCAATCGGGGGCACCTGCTTTGGCTGGCCTGGGGCCTGTGGGCTGGGGGCTGCTCCTCCATTGAGCATCTGCCCCCTGGTGGTCATTGTGCATCATAGTGACTAGTCATTCCACTGTTCATTTGATTTGCATATTAGACTTTATTATATATGATAGTGGTATATCAGGGTTTTTATTGATAAGGACACCATAGCTCAAAACAAAAAAAAAAGTGACTCTTGGACAAATAGGATGTGGTCTGCATGGTTTGAAATAAACACTAAAACAATGGATATAAGTAATTGGATCATGACAATAACTATTTGAAAATTTTAAATAATTTATTAAAATAATCAGGCTGCACTTCCATAACAAAACAAAAATTTGCATGCATGCTGAATGTGTTTTTAAAAAAACACATTATTGAGCACAGATGTATGGATTTAATGCAAGCATTACAACTTAAAAATGCTATTTGCCTAACTGCAATGTAACTTACTCTGATAAGAAGTACGGATCCGTTTCGTTAAATCAGGATAAAAGTTAGACAGGCCACGCATGCAAAAGTTGTCTTTGGAACATGCCAGAACACCAGCATCAGCAGCAGGCAGGGGAAAGAGAGAGAAATAGTCTAAAGTGAAAGGAAGTGATATCATACCAGAATCTATAACAGCCAAGATGAAGAAATTGCAGCAAGATTAGGTAATCAAATTAGAAAGAAGATATTAAAAAAATAAGTCAATTAGAAAGTAAAATGTGATAGATGAATGATGAGAATTCTGTAGTAATTTTATTTAATCCAATATGCCATCTATTTTTATAAGATATTTATCTTATGCTCTTTATGTAGTAAACTTATTGGTTTACAAATAATATATTACCTCATAAATATCACAATGGTTGTTTTTAATTTTCTGTATTAAAAAGGAAGCTTAGGGGTTATAGTCTTTAATATTTTATTTTTATAATGAAGTGAGTACTCATTTTATACACTAAATATGAAATTTATTACTTCATTACAGTTTTTCCTAATTTTAAAGTCATCAAAATTGTAAGCTCTAATCATAAATGTTAAAGCTCAACAAGATTAAATTAAGCAACAGTTGTATTATCTGTCTTCCCACTCTGTATATCTAGCAATAATTTATATGCTATCAGAAAATCCAAAGCTTTTCTGATTAAATTGGTGCTTTCCATATGCAAACAGTGCCTACTACCTTCTAACTTCTTTCTGCCTTTAAGTTCATGAACTTTCAAAAGTCAACCCTCTTTTTCCAAATCATGAGGGAATTTTATGACACATGCACACACAATTTCTCTTATTCAGTCTTCCTTTCAAAAGCCAGTAGTGGTTGAGACAGAACCTATTAAATTTGAAATTTCTAGCATTCCTAAAATATTGTTAAAAGTTGAGATTTCTAACAAAAACCAGGTTCTAAAAGAGAATTTCTGTGTTCCTGAAAAGAATCAAACTTGCATTTTGAGAGGATTAAGGTTTACAATAAGCAGAGATTCAGTATATCAAGTACTTTTTTTATTAGTCTAAAAGGAAACTTCAGTCTTCAGTATCACATTCAGATGTTAAATTTAGAACATAATACCTACCATCATGCACTGTTTTTATTTTAAAATATTCTTGTATGAGTATATTTAGTAAAGCCTTGCATAGTCTTCAACTGATTAAAACATTTTTAAGAGAACTATCCAAAATGTAAAGAAACTGTATATTTTCTGTCTACTGATATAATACTATAAACATATTTCCATCTGTGAGCCTTTTAGCCCAATTAATTTTTTAACTGAATGATGTCAGTGGACAGAAAATATACAAAAGTTTGACAATGTTTACAAAGCCAACTATTTGGACATATACTGAAATTTGGATGATTTGGCATTATATAGGAAGTATTTTGCTTAAGTCCTAATTGAACATGTATATTTTTCTTTTATACTTTTTGATCCTATTAAGAAACTCATCTTTTGTAGAATTTTAAATGTTAATAATGTTTATTTCATTTGTTAAATACCTCGTAGAAAGTCATCACCCAATAAGAAAAATAACAGCTAAAATATGGAGTTTATTTTTAAAAAGAAGTAAATAACTACTTTTAACTAATAATTATATTTTTAAAGAGGCAAGATATACTAGGAAAAAATTATTCTCTTTAACACAAAATTGAAACCAGTTTTTTCAACTAAAGAACCTGATTTTCATAGCATTTTTGTATTTAATAGCTTATTTTCTAGAAGACTTTAACCTAAGAAACTTGAAATGATTCCTAACTTTAAATATCTCATTTACCCTTTCAAAGATTCTATGTTTCTGTCTAATTTTACTTACATGGTATTGTAAGTTATGTTCACTTTATGTTGTCATGCATTTTAACAGCATCACAAAAAAAAGATAAGAAATCTAAAGGCAAGAAAAATAGATGAACTTAATCAAGTTTGTAACCATCTTGTTTTTTATCTCCTACCGGCAATGAACTGCTTGTTTTTTCGAGGAGACCGTGGTTGTCGTTGGTATAAGTCACTTGATCTATATAGGTCAATGGTCCCCATGCTTAATAGTACCGTCTTCTGTATAAAATCTACTACAGCCAACCCATTGCAGTTCCCAAATGCAACTCTGAGAGAAAAAGAAAAATGCAACTAGAGTGAATCACACCAGTATTATTTTTTTTACATTTGAATTAAAAATAAGATTACTGGAAAGTAAAGCTGTCATGTTGGAGATGTTGGGCAGTCCAGAAGGATATTATGCCTTTACAAAAAATGGGTTGACCTTGTATAATTTTCCTCACAAAAATAGAGTTGATCAATATTATTATAAGTAAATTTATAAATGACCATGACAAAACATAGGAATGAGCTGTACCCACATTTTGTCATATAAATAGTGATTACCCAATTGGCTCTTTAACTACTTTATCTTACATTTCTACAGAAGAATCATGTGACATCTTTTTGGTACACAATGGGGAAATATGTCAAGAAGGGTCACGCTTTCAAAAGCTACAAAAGCTTAGGTTTGTAATTAGGTGCCTTTATGAAATAAAATATTAGATTCCAAATTAGTTCTCTTTTTAAACTAAGGATATATATATATATATATATATATATATATATATATATATATATTAATCTTTATTGTTGAAAGTTATTACATAGGTCCTCTGTTTTCCCCATTAACTTCTTCCGGCCCTCCCCCCAGGCCCTATATCCATGGGTTATGCATACAAGTTCATTGGTTGATCTAATTTTCTCATTTCTTTTGCTCCTCATTTTGTCCCATTTATTAATAGATAAAGACCATTTGATAAATTCCTTTGAAATTAAAACTGTTCTCCTCCAGGGGTCCTCAAACTTTTTAAAGTGGGGGCCAGATCACGGTCCCTCAGAGAGCTGGAGGGCCGGACTATATGAACTACTAATTCCTACTGTAACACCTCGGCTGCACTCACTGACCAAAAAACCTGGCGGGCCGGATCAGACTCCTCTGCGGGCCGCATGTGGCCCGCGGGCCTTAGTTTGAAGACCCCTGTGACCTAAACAGTCATTTTGATCACCTCAACCATTAGCATACAATAACTTTTCTTTTTCTCAATTTACAATATGCCTTCCAGCTGAATAATTATAAATATGTGTTTGTTGCTTCTTACATTAAATATACACTAGATGTATGGGTGCTATTTTGCTCATTTTATATAAGTTACATGTTGTTTTATTGCTTAGATTGAATCTGGTTAACTGATCATCTGCTTACTCTGAATCTAGTTATTTCCACTCCATCTCACTGTCTTCCTCACAACGAAGAGTTTCAGGATACTAGATGTTTTGCTATTTTACACAGAGTATTTTACATCTTCTAGTAAGAGATTTTGGAAACTTTGAAAAAGTGTTCCAGTAGCTAGACATTTATATATATATATAGATTGGAGGCCTGGTGCATGATATTCATGCACTCAGGGCAGAGTGGGGGGGGGCGGTCTCTCAGCCAGGCTTGTGCCCTCCTGCAGTTGTGGAGCCCTTGGGGGATGTCTGACTATGGAAGTGGGCCTAAACCATCAGTCAGATATCGTTAGTGCTGCCACGGAATTGGGAGAGGCTCCTGCCACCACTGCTGTGCTCACCAGTTGTGAGCCTGGCTTCTGGCTGAGTGGTGCTCCCACTGATCACAAGAGGGCATAATCTCAATGCAGGAGCTGCCCCTGGTGGTCAGTGTGTATCACAGCGACTGGTCATCCCACTGTTCTGTCAATTTGCATATCAGCCTTTTATTATATATAATAGGATTATTATTTTTCTTATACCATGTTTTATCTAATAAAAATCCAACTAAGGGCTTTCTTTCCATATTTAGAACTTCACTTAAGCATTTTAAAGGAAATATCTAAATATATCAAACACATTAGATAAATAGTACAAATTAGAAAGAATGTTTAGCTACTCACATTCCATATGCTGAACTTACAGCAAGACTAGTAATCTGTTGAGGGGGTTCACCATCCGCCCACACCAACTGAATAACAAGCTCTGCTTGATAACCTGGTGTCATCCGCACTGGTCGTGTCTTAACACTAGGAAAAAAAAAAAAAGAGAGAGAGAGAGAGAGAGAGAGAGAGAGAGAGAGAGAGAGAGAGAGAGAGAGGGAGAGAAATGTAGTTCTATCAATACAGTTTAAATAAGTATGTTCATGCTTATCTTCATAATTTACATAGAATATTCCTATAGAAATATACAACACCAGACATTAAGAATAGTATGCAGCTGGACAATGTCTTCTAGCTTTCTCAAAATATAAGCCACCTGTGACTGCTTAGTTTTTTCTTTAGCATGTTAAGCGCCCAGCCTGTTTTATCTTCCACTAATGGAAAGTATAGTGTCAGCCACCAGTGACTGACTGGACACTTAATGTGTTAAGTAGCTGTTCAGTCAAATCTGTAACTTCAACTGGTCTTTATCACTTTCTTTTTTTCTTCTGAGAATAGTATTTTAAATTATTTTATTATTTACTAGAGGCCCTGTGCATAAAATTCATGCACTCTAGCGGGGTCCCTCAGCCCAGCCTGCACCCTCTCGCAGCCAGGGAGCCCTCAGTGGATGTCTGCTGCCACAGAGATGGGAGAGGCTCCCACCACTGCTGCTGCACTTGCCAGACCTGGCTTCTGGCTGAGCGGCGCTCCCCCTGGGGGCTGCTCCTGTGTTGAGCGTCTGTTCCCTGGTGGTCAGTGCATGACATAGTGACTGGTAGTTCCACCGTTTGGTCAATTTGCAGATTAGCCTTTTATTATATAGGATTTTCCTTATGAAATATTAGTTACACATTTTAAGTTATAAAGCATAAAAATAAAAAAGAATAACCAATAATCTACCACTGAACATAAGATTTCAACATATCCAAAACCTAAATTCCTGCTCTTTACTACTAACCTGGCTCCACCTGTACTCTATTCCAGTTGATAGCAACTCCTATCCTTGTAGTTAATCAGTTAAAGAAACAAACAAAAAACCTTTAAAATCACTCTTGACAAATATCCTTCTCTCATACCTCAATCCCAATAAATTTTTAAATGTTGATGGTGTTACTTTAAAAATGTATTTGGAATAAGACCCCTTTTTTACTTCTCTACTGCTTCTATCCTAGTTATAATTGACAAATAAAAATATTGGATAGCTATTAAAGCCTGAATTTCAAATAAACAATAAATAGGTGTTGTTGTTTTTTTCTCTGTATGTATGTCCCATGCAGTATTTGAGATATACTGAAGCTAAAAAATGTTCATTGTTTATCTGAAAATTCAGATTTAAATGGGTATTCTGTATTTTTTTATGGCTAAATCTGTAAGCCCTCAACATTAAGTCTAGTTAGGTACAAACATCCTTCTTACTGGTCTCCTGACTTGTACTCTTTTCTTCCATCTCAAAATTGATTTTCAACATGGCCATCAAAGTGATTAATTTAAAAGTTACATCTGATCATGTCACTTCTGTCTTCAAAACCTTATGACTCCTATTTTATAGGAATAAAAGCCAATCCCATTACATTGGCTCTCTGTTGACTATCTGACATTATCTCCTACTGCCCTCTCCACTAACATAGTTCCCCGAGTTCTAGTTACACTGGCCTTATATGCCAGGCACTTCAAGCTGTGCCTTTTGCCTGGGACACTCTTCCACCTTGTCTTCTTCAGCCAACTCTCTCATTTACTTTCCATTCAAATCTCATCCTCTTAGTGAGAGGCCTAGGCTGGCTGCTCATTTTACACATTGGGAAGCACAAAGGCAAAAAATTTTAAACATCATTAATTGCACAAATATGTGTATATTGGTAAGAATTGTAATGTTGCTAAAAATGAAGTGTTGTTTGTTGAAATGCTTATTTGTCAGCTAATGTATATGGTAATCTAATCCACCAAAGGGAAAGTGACTTAGGGATGGATGCTGACATATAATTTATCATAGACCAGAGGCCTGCTGCACTAAATTCTTGCATGGGTAGGGTTCCTAGGCCTGGCCTGTGACCAGGGCCGATAGGGCCTTCTTTCCTCTGCTGCCGGCTGCTGACCGGAGCCTTCCTTCATTACCTGCCACCCCCTGGTGGTCAGCACACATCATAGTGAATGGTCGAACTCCTGGTTGGTTGAACTCCCAAGGGGACAATTTGCTTATCAGCCTTTTATTATATAGGATTATATGCAACTAAAAAACCACATGTAATATAATGTAATTCATGGAACACTATTCTTAGATCAGTTCTGCTGCTTGGTTCCTAGGACCTTATATACATTATTTATTGATTTTTTCATTTTGGTTCTCTTAATTTTCCTCAAAACTGTATTTCTTCAAGTCAACATTAAATTATTTTATTATGCTTAAATATTGTTAATGCTTACATCATCTCTACTACCAAATTTTTGTTTTCTTCACTGTTTTTTCTCTTATCCCTATCTTAATTTAAATTTTATATAAAAATATTTAGATCATTGGAGGACCCACACTTCATGTTGGTTCTTATTAGTTAATAAACAAATCAGTCTACATTGCTTTCTTGAGCTTTGTTGAGTTTTTTCTTCTCTTTTTGGATTTCATTTTAATAGAAAATGAAAAAAAATCAATAAAATGAACCAAAGTGCTATGAAGGGAAAACTGAATATATAATAACATTATGAATGTTTTCTATTTGCTAAAATTTTATGATGTTTCCTCTGTGTAGATTTTTCCTCCAGTAATTCCTATTTATATTTCCTTTTTGTGCTTCACAAGAAAAAATTTTTGTGGAAAAACAATAATTACAAAAGTACAGCAACTTCTAATTGTGTGGTAAACTGATTTTCTTCTGAAATCTTATCTTTAAAGTTTCCATAAGTATTTTTATAATAAACTAGTGCCCCAATGCATGGGTTCATGCACATTGAAAGGTAATTATTTAGAAGGTGGCTGTGGGGCGAGACTGGGCAAGACAGGACAGATACACCCTGAATTCAACCTCCCGCTGTCCCTTGCTGGCTGGCTGCACCTGGGGTGGCATCTGCAAAGTGAGCAGGGTCCCTCCAGTAGGTGGGGTCCCTCAGCCTGGCCTGCAGGGAATGGGCCAAAACCAGCTCTTTGACATCCCCCAAGAGGTCCCGGATTTCAAACGGATGGTTCTTGGGTGATGATCCCCAGAATGGGGCTCCCTCCTCTCTGGTTCTGGGTGTATCACCAGAGAATCGCAACTGCCAAATCACCACAGCTCGGCAGCTCCTGGGTTGAGCATCTGTCCCCTCATGGTTAGTGCCTATCATAGCTATGGGTTGGAGCGTCTGCCCTCTGGTGGTCATTGAGCGTCACAGCTACCAGTTGGACAGTCAGAGAGTTACTTATGTTTTATGTATATAGATGAGGAAGCTAGTTCTCTAAAGTTCCTTTAGTAGCAGATTCGGGTATCTTCATATAATGCTTAAACAAAGTTTGCTTAGGCTCAATTCTCCAACTAGCTAATACAGAAAACATTTGGTTTAAGGAAGAAGCAGTGAGTAGTAATTTAAGGAAACTGCATTCTTTTATACTTGAGTTTTAAAAAGCATAAAAGCAATTAAGATAAATATTTCTATGGGCTTGACTAAGTCTTCTTTGATTATGACACTAAACTTTGTTTAGATATACTGAGAGAACATAGTTTACTACCAAATAGCATCAGTTAAAAAAGAGAAAGACATACAGTATTCTACCAAGCACAAGAGGTAAAATCTTCTTTTCTAACACAAAACCTGGTTTCTTTCCCATTCTGTGACATACTTTTCAGGACCATGTTTGTGCCCTGACGAAATTTTCCCATTCTATCAAAGCCATGTTTTCTTTAGGGTCCTTCTGGGAAGGAAATATGTGAACTAGTAAGTGAAGGATGAAAATACTATGTCCTCTTCAGGGATATTCAAAGACAAGACCAGAGTATCCTGTGGGGACTGTAGGTCACTTGTAACAACTTAATAGGAGAGAAGAATGATTTTATTTGGCACGGTTTTAAAGAATTATATGATTCATATGTAAAATTGCTTTAAAATTTGGTAGCAACTCTTACTTGAGACATGGGATACTGTCCTTTGTTACTCCTTCACTGGACACAGTGTTAGTGCTCCCGGAAGGACTCCTTGAAGAAGGAAGCTGAGTTGAAAGATCTGGAAATGGAGGACTTGTTTCTGTTTCCGGGGTAATAATATCTTCAACATCATACTGAAGCCGTACCTCTAATGACTAAAAAACCAAGTTTAAATTAATTTAAGTCATGATAATAAATAATCACATTAAAACAGCTTATAACTTTTGGTAAGTATTATTTTTTTTCTGTTTAATAAGTTTAATTTTAATTTATAGTAAAGCTGACATATTCCAAACTAAATTAACAGTAAATTATATGAAATAAATGGCATCCACAAAAAATTTAAAATACTTTTTAATTCTTCAGAATTGTAAAAAAAAAAATGCATGAGTGTAGATACATTTTTATATAATAAATATTCCTTTAGATAAAGTTTAAATTACAATTTTTTATATGATTAAACAAATGTAAAAATTCATGTTTACCTCAGAGGAAAGGATTAAAATGGATGAGTGTATGTGTGTGTTTACAAATTGTTATTTGTACAAGGTTTGTACAAGGCTTTTTTTTTTTTTTTAAATCTTCCTTCAATTTTATTTTAACTCAATAAAAATTTTCCAAAATAAATTCCATTTTTCTAGTTGTTTATTTCATTAGCTTTGCTCTTCCTTATTTAATTTCATTAGCATGGTCAGAGTTGCTTAATGAAAATCATGATAATTTATATTAAAATAAAAATGTGATCCAAAACCTTTTTTTAAATTAAAAATGTTTTAAAATTAAGTACTTTATTATTGCATTTAATGCTTTATTAAAATTGATTTTATAACAAACATTTTCTTTACCATGTAAAATTCAGCATTTTTGAGAATGAAAATAACTGTTTACACAAATACCATTATGACATGGTGAATATAGCAAAATGATTATCATAATTATCTTTTTTTAAAAAGTATATATATTTTATTGATTTTTTTACAGAGAGGAAGAGAGAGTGATAGTTAGAAACATCAATGAGAGAGAATCATCGATCAGCTGCCTCTTGCACACCCCCTACTGGGGATGTGCCCGCAACCAAGGTACATGCCCTTGACCCGAATTGAACCTGGTACCCTTCAGTCTGCAGGCCAATGCTCTATCCACTGAGCCAAACTGGTTTTGGCTATCGTAATTATCTTAAAACTATAAAAAACCTCTAGTGATAATAACAATAGTTAAAATTATTGGGTGCTTATTACACTTAGACACTATGTTAATGACTTCATATAATTATCCTAAAAACCCTCTAAAACTGGCATTTCTATTTCTTGTTTATTGTTACCGTCCTTCTTATTTACACAGGAAATTACATGGGTGATGAATTTAAGTCTTACCCAGAACTATGACTGAGTCTTGTGACTTGCTCAGTCACAAAGGTTCACTGGTAAAGCCAGAATTAAAACCGAGGCTTATAAGATTCCAAACCTTGGGATTTTAACTAATATATTTTAAAAGGGTAATACTTTAGTTGTTAAGGTAAAAAGAGTAGATAATTAAAGATTATCTACTATATGCCTTTAGTAGATAATCTTTAATAGGCCTTTAGTAAATCTTTATTTTCTGATAAAAGGGTAAGGGTAGTGAAGGCCCATTATCTATAGGTGCCTTAATTTAGGTTTAATTTATTCCATGAAAGCGCCATTATTTTAAATAATTATTTTAAAAATTAAGATTAGGCAAGTCAACCCCATAATTATTTCCACTGTATAAAAATGCTGCTATATAAAAAATCATTATAAGTAATCTTATTGTAGTTGAGATATAATCATATATGAGATATAATCAATTAAGTTACAAAAAGGAGAAGTAAACTTAAAAAAAAATAAAGGTATAGAATGAATTTGACATACATAAAACCAGTAACAAATCTACATAAAACCTATAGGCATAATTCATCCTATTTAATAATACCAAGATTTTATAAAGAATTGTTTTTGTCATTTCAAGCCAAACTTTTAAAATATACTATACAAAAACTTTTAAAATATACTATATTAAAAATCCTATGAATTGGATTATGGGCCACATACTGCAGTCTTAGTGGCTTAAAACCATACCAATTATTAACCAAAATCTATGATAATTTCTTTTAATTAAGTGGGAAAGTTAAATTTTCAATGACTTACCACTATTTCTGTTGTAATTTCATGTCTGCTGAATTTATAAATTATTACATATGCAGAGACTCCTGAAACACAGAATATTCTGCTCTCTGGACACCAGTAAATCATCTGAATGGCATATGGATCTTCCTCTACAATTTCACATGTTTGTTTTCCATCTCCTATTTTCTGTTTTTCAAACACTTTTGAAGTTTTTAGCTTGTATAGCATCTGTAGAGTTACTATAAGATATTGAAGCATAATTACCTTCTAATTTAAACTAAATTCTTAAATGTTGTTGAAGTTTTTTCAATATACTTGTTAAATAACAAAAATAAAACTCAAATAGACAAAACAAATTGAGTTTTAACTAGTAAGAATTCAATGTCATGCTCTCTTATAAGTACAGTTTAGCTGAAGGGAGAGTACCGGGAAAAAGCAAGCATGTATTGAACATACAGGATATACCAACGGATATGTAGGTCCTTTGTATGCATTGGCTCATGTTATTTTCAGAAAAACGTCCCATTAAGTATTTGTATCCCCATTTATTTGACAAAAATGTCAGAGTTCAGAAAGTTTACAATGGAAATACCAAATCTAATTCTCCTAAGGAAGATCCCCCCTCATTTCTTTACAATTTTCCCCTTTGATGAGAGGCTGGTGCTATTTTTAGTGGTTTTACGCCTCTTAGTAACTCTTTAGATACTCCTTCAGAAGAGAAACATTATAATATACCAGCCAGCAATACTGGAAATCCAATAATTTATAATTATCTTAGAAAGAATCTTTTCTGAATGGCTCAGTGTTAGGAAAGGGTGAGTTATAATTTTAAGAAACTTGGGGTTTGTAAATTTTCAAAAATATTTAGTTTGGGAAATATTTTTTCTTTTCAGTTTTAGACCATGATAATAACTTACTCCTCAATAAGAAAGCTCTAATTCTACAAAGGTTCTCTGAGAAAGTTTCTAAAAATCTAGGAGTTCTGCCAAAGGTGTGTATAATCTGAACCTAATCAGTTGAACCCTAACTGAAGATTTTACAAAATAACTGTCCTGAACTCCTCACAAATGTCTTTTGACACAAAATAAAGACTTGGGAACCATACAAGATTCAAGAAAGCTCAAAAGGCATAACTAAATGCCATCATTGATCCTATATTTTCATTTATTATAAAAGATATTATTGGGACAATTGGCAAAAACTGAGTAAGATCTGGAGGTTAGACAACAGTGCTGTATAAATGTTAATTTCCTGATTTTAATAACTATAATTAAAGGAATGACTGTAATTGTAGGAAATACACACTGAAGTACTTAAGGGCATTTAGTGTCAGAGGAGCATTTTATCTTCACCTTACTCTTAAACGGTTACAAAAAGTTATGTTATAAATATGTACATATTTACTAGTACATACATGTGTGTGTGTAAATATAGAAAGGGGTGAGAGAGAGTGAGGAGTCGGGCTGGGGGGAGAGCACAACCATAAAGACGTAGTGATCACTGACATTTTGGAATCGGGATGAAGGCTTCTACAACACTTCATACTACTTTTTCTTTTTGCAATTTTTTGGTAAGCCTGAAATTATGTAAACCTAAAATAGTTTTCAGAATAAGAAAGGCGTTAATATTAGGTGCTATATCCTTGCCTTTAGGTCAGAGGGATTATCACTCATGATTATTTTATGTAACATGGCAATAGTAAACGGATATTGCAGACATAAATAAGGCCCCTAATTAGTTAACTGACTTAATCAATAGAGATTGTCCTTGATGGGGCTGACATACTCAGGTGCGCCCTTTAAGAGAGACTCCCTGAGGTCAGAAAGATACTCCTTTGCTGGCCTTGAAGAAACAATTAATCATGAGTTGTAAAGCTGCAAGAAATAAATTCTGGCACCATCCACATGAGTTTGGAAGATCCTGAACCTCAGATGAAATTGCAACCCTAGCTAATACCTTGATTGCAGTCTCAGGAAACCCTGAGCAAAGAACCCAGCTAAACCATACCTATACCTATATTCCTGACACACAGACTGTGAGATAGCAAATAGGTAGTGTTTTCAGCTGATAAATTGTGGCAATTTTACAATTCAGCAGTTAAAAACTAATACACACAATAACATAAACAATTATTCAAATGCAGTATAACCTTACTTCCTGTACTGGACAGTATTACACAAAATTTGTAAACTAAGTGATATTTCATCAATGACATCCATTAAATTAGAGATTTGTTTTTATAATTAAATAGAGGCCCAGGGCACAAAATTCGTTCACTCAGTGAGCCCCTCAGTCTGGCCTGTGCCCTCTTGCAGTCCGGGAGCCATGTAGAACTCTCTTGTATTCCTTATTTCTAAGAGTTACTACATCTGGTTTCTCATCCTCAGACACTCCTCCTATTCCTATCAAAATCTTAACAATCTTCCAAAACTCATGTTAAAAATTACTTCCATCAAAATATCTTTCCTTGATCAACCTGGTTCAAATAAATCTCCCATTTTTATAACAAATTGAGATTGTACTACCTCTCAGGTTCTTATGTTGTTTGCCCTGTAGTTACATATGTGCATTTATTTGTTTTAGTTATTAAATTTTCTGAAAGGTATGTATGTTATAATCAAGTCTGAAATATCCTTATGTACATGCCCATCAGTTGAGCAGAGTACATTTCTTTTAAATTTTGAAATTCTCAAATTAAAAAAAATGTTTTACATTTATCAAATAATTTATTTTGATTTTCACAGGATTTGGTAGACAAGAGATAAAGAAAAGTGAAGACTCATATGTAATACTTCCAACAATAATTAAAAAGAAAAGAAAAGTGAAGACTAATGAGATAAAAACACTTTTCCAAAACCACAGAGTTAGGAAATGAAGGCCATTCTTTTAGTTTATCTTGACAAAGTTTGGTACATTTTCCAATGTAGTTTGCCTCTTATAAATATTGGGTCGGCAGCTAAGTAATTGCGGGTTTCACAGATATATGGCTTCAGTTGAATTTTTAGGTTTGCAGACGTAGTACAAATGTAAAACACATTTTGTTATTTGATAGTTGGCTATTCAGCTGTTAATCAGTAAAAAAAGTTTTTTGATCTGTTTTGTAGTTTTCGTTTGGCGTTCGTTGAAAAATGGAAAATCAAAAGGAACATTTTCGTCATATTTTGCTTTTTTATTTCTGCAAAGGGAAAAACGCATCGCAAGCTCATAAAAAGTTATGTGCTGTTTATGGTGACGAAGCCTTAAAAGAACGGCAGTGTCAAAATTGGTTTGCCAAATTTCGTTCTGGTGATTTTTCACTCAAAGATGAAAAACGCTCTGGTCGTCCAGTTGAAGTTGATGACACCCTAATCAAAGCAATAATCAATTCGGACTGTCACAGTACAACACGTGAGATTGCAGAGAAGCTTCATGTATCACATACATGCATTGAAAATCACTTAAAACAACTTGGCTATGTTCAAAAACTCGATACATGGGTTCCTCACGAACTGAAAGAATCACAGTTAACGCAACGCATTAGCAGCTGCGATTTGCTAAAGAAACGTAATGAAAATGATCCATTTTTAAAACGACTGATAACTGGCGATGAAAAATGGGTTGTTTACAACAATATCAAGTGGAAAAGATCGTGGAGCAGGCCAGGTGAACCAACTCAAACAACATCAAAAGCTGATATTCATCAAAAGAAGGTTTTGTTATCAGTTTGGTGGGATTACAAAGGAATTGTCTACTTTGAACTCTTACCACCCAACCGAACGATCAATTCTGATGTCTACATTGAACAACTAACGAAATTAAACAATGCAGTTGAAGAAAAGCGGCCCGAATGGACAAATCGAAAAGGTGTTGTATTCCATCATGACAATGCAAGGCCACACACATCTTTGGTCACTCGGCAAAAATTAATGGAGCTTGGTTGGGATGTTTTGCCACATCCACCATATAGTCCTGACCTTGCACCATCTGATTACTTTTTGTTTCGATCTTTACAAAACTCCTTGAATGGTAAAAATTTCAATAATGATGATGATGTCAAATCGTACCTGATTCAGTTTTTTGCTAATAAAAACCAGAAGTTTTTTGAATGTGGGATTATGATGCTGCCTGAAAGATGGCAAAAGGTCATTGATCAAAATGGGCAATACATTACAGAATAAAGTTATTTAGTTCCATGAAAAAATTGTCTTTTTCTTTAAAAAATCCGCAATTACGTAGTTGCCGACCCAATATAATGGTTGGTGATAATGAGTGACTTCAGTCCTGTCTGTTTATATTATGGAAGTAAAGCAAAGTAGAGATACTTTACCAGTAAAATGACCTAATAATATAGGAAATAAGTTTTTGTAACACAACTATGTATGTATGGTAAAAATGTACCTGAAATATTATTCAAATAATTAATGAGTACATATTAGCCAAGTGCTTCCTGCTAAGAGGGAAAAAACTTAAAACTTACTTGCAGAAGCATCCCAAAATTTTATTGATCCATCTGCATGACTAGATGAAAAACAAGTTAGCATTAATTAAAGTATATTAAATTTAAAAAATCATTCTAAAAGTATAAAACTTGAGTTATTGTTAAAATTCAATTTAAAAATACTGTTTCAATGAAAACTAGAGTACACTAAATCATTTCTAAGCTCAAGACAATGGTTTACATTTAAAACAATACATTAAAATCTAAATTTAAGAAAGAACAATCATTACTTAGATTTTACTCTGAGAAGATTTTGTGTGTAATAAGAGAGCAATGAAAATGGATCTGTAGGAAAAAATATTTTTTAATATAAACTTTTTACACTCAATAAAAAAGATAGTTGGGGCAATTTTGATTATGTTAAAATAATTTTGAAATGAATAGCATACTGAAATTAAAGTTTCAAATTGTAAAAATCAAATTCTTAAACCTAACTATATTTTTATCATTATATGGTAATAAATAATAAGAATTCTATAAGAACTTACCAAGAATAGAAAATAGGATAAAATACTTCCCAACACATTTTATGAGGTCAGTTTTATCCTGATACCAAAACCAGTAAAAACATTGCAAGAAAATTACAAATTAATATTCCTCAAACATGGGCATAAAAACTGTCAACAAAATATTGGCAAACCAAATGAAGGAATAAATAGAAAGGATTATACATCATAAGTAGGTGGGATTTAATCCCAGGAATGCAAAGCCAGTGAAACATTAAAAAAAAAATCATATTGTAATTCATCATACTAAAAGATTTAAAAACCCCCACACATGATCATCTCAATAAACGCAGAAAAAGCATTTGACAAAAATTACCATTCATTCATGAAAAACAAACAAAAACAAAACAAAACATACAACCCTCAACAAACTAGGAACAGGAAACTTCTTCAACCTGCTAAAGAGCATCTAGGAACAACCTTCAAATCCCACATATAAATGAAATCATATGGTATCTGTCTTTGTCTGTCTGACTTATTTCACTTAAGAGAATATTCTCCAGGTCCATCCATATTGCAAATGGCAAGATTTTATTCTTTTTTATGGCTGAGTAATATCCCATTGCATATATGTGCCAAATCTTTATTCATTCATCTATTGATAGACACCCAGGTTGCTCCCATATCTTGGCTATCCTAATATATAAAAACACCGGGTCCATCACATCTGCAAGGACCAAAAGGCTCGACCATTCATCAGGCTATGCAGGAAGCAAGTGAGTGGGCTGAACTGCTGACCTCTGAGAGAGAGAGAGAGAGAGAGAGAGAGAGAGAGAGAGAGAGAGAGAGAGGTGGGGCTGATCAGCAGTGGTAGCAGCTGCTGGCAAGGCCTGGATAGAGAAACATGGTGATCAGATCCATTTCTCTCTCCCTTGCCAGCAGCCAAGCCTCTCTCTCTCTCCCAGAGGTCAGCAGTTCAGCCACTGGCAGCAGCCTGAGGCAGCTGCTGATTAGCCCCACCTCTATGATCAGACCTGGAGATAGGCCTAGAGATGCTCACTGGCATAGAAACAAACCAATCAGAACCAAATCTGGGTGAATTGCAAGGAGCCAATGGTTGCCTAGGAGGCGGAGCTTTTGATGCTGACTGGCAAAGAAACTGACCAATCAGAACCAAATCTGTGTGAATTGTGAGGAGCCAATGGCTGCCTAGGAGGCGGAGCTTTTGACACTGACTGGCATGGAAACTGAACCAAATTGGCCAGCAAAGGGGGGCAGTTGCAGGAGACCAGGCTTGCAGGGGAGGGCAGGTGGGGGTGACCAGGACAGCAGGGGAAGGGCAGTTGGGGCTATCTGGCTGGCATGGGAACAATTAGGTGTTAACCAGGCCAGCAGGGGAGCAGTCAGGGGGTGATCAGGCTGGCAGTTAGGAGCCAGCAGTCCCGGATTGTGAGAGGGATGTCTGACTGCCAGTTTAGACCCAATCCCTGTGGGCCTCTAGTTATAAATAATGCTGCTATGAACACAGGGGTGCTATATATCTTTTCAAATTGATTTCATTTTCTTTAAATACCCAGAAATGGAATTCCAGAACCATACAGTAATTCTAGCTTTAATTTTCTGAAGAATCTGCATTCTATTGTTCACATTAGCTCACTAATTTAAATTCCCACCAAAAAGTACACAAGGATTCCTTTTTCTCAATGTCTCAATATGAGGTGATATCTTATTGTAGTTTGGATTTACATTTGTCTGATGATTAGTAATGCTGAGCATCTTTTCATGTGTCTGTGGGCCATCTGTAAGTCTTCTTTGGAGAAATGTCCATTTGGATCCTCTTCCCATTTTTTAATTGGATTTTTTAAATGTTTAATTCTATGTGTTCTTCACATACTTTTGATATTAACCCCATATCAGACATAGTATTTTTCATCCACTTTTTTTCTTCTGACTCTATAATTTCATATTAGCTATTTTCTAGTTCACCGATTCTTCTGATTAAGTCTGAAGTTGATCCCTTCTAGTACATTTTTCAATTCAATTATTGTGTTCTTGCGCTCCAAACTTTTTTTATTCTTTTTATAGTTTCTCTTTGTTTATATTCTCATTTCACTCATGCCTCATTTTTTAAAATTTCATCTAGCTGTTTATCTGTGTTCTCTTGTAGTGCACTGAGATTTATAAATATAATTATTTTGAATTATTTGTAAGTTAATTCACAGATCCCTACTTCTTTTTTTATTATTGTTAATCCTTACCTGAGGATATTTTCCCACTGCTTTTAGATAAAGTGGAAGTGAGGGAGAGAGGGGAGAGAAGACAGGGGAGAGGAGAGAAGGAGGGAAGGAGGAAGAGAGCGAGGGAGGGACATTAAAACATCAGTGTGAGGGAGACATATCAATTGGTTGCCTCCTGCATGTGCCCCACTGGGGCCCGGAAATGAACCTATAACCCAGGTACTACCCTTGATCAGGAATCAAATCCAATGCCTTTCAGTGTTGGGGCTAATGCTCTAACCACTAAGAAACACTAGCCAGACCACAGATCTCTCTTTCTTGAGGATCAGTTTCTGTGTGTTTATTTTCTCCCTTGATGAGGCACATCTCCCTTTTTCTTTGTTGGGAATTTGTCGTTTGAAAATATAGTCTCCTCTTATAAACTGGTTTTGTACAGGAGAAGAAATTTACCAATCAGCTTAGATAGAAATATTTGGGATTCTCAAATCTTTAATGGGAATGGGTCTTCTATGGACTTGTGTTTATATAATTTCCCAACTAGAGAAGTTTGCTGGTTTTCTTCAGGAGTTTATAGTATTATGCTCTCTCTGTTATCTACAGTATTGCAAGTTTGGGGGGGGGGAATTCAACAAACACTGAGTTCCTCTTTGCTCTCTGCACCTCCCAGGGACCCAAGTTCCATCAGTACTCAGATTCAGGTGAGACAGAAACTAATCTCTTGGGGGAAAAAAAAACCCTGAAAAGCAAGAATATTGGGTATATATTCTACTTCTCTTTTTCCTTCTGATGAGAGAAGGTGCAAGCTAGGCTTTCCTCCTAAACACAAGCTGTACCAATTTTGTGGAGAAGCTTAGTTGAAATAAAGTTCAGTAGCTATCTTAACCCATTTCAATGTAGTTGAACTTGGCTTTGAATTTGCCTGGGCACTACAACTTTTTACTTGTTTCTCAAGTTTTCATAAAAACTTTTGAACCATATACTGTTATGTCAGTGTCTACATGAAGAAATAAGGCCTAGGGCTATCCTGGCATCTTACTGATGTCACTCTCCATAATTATTTTATGGAGTATTTTTTTCAATTCCTTTTCTCTCAACCTGACCATACTGTTATATTTGAAGTGAATGTATTGTAAATAGCATGAAGTGGGATCATAATTTTTTTTTTGATATTGCCATATGTTTTTTGTTTTTAAATTTCTTTATTTTTTAAGGTATTACATATGTGTCCTTATTCCCCCATTACCTCCTACCTCCATTCATGCTCCCACCCCCTTTTGTCTGTGTTCATTGACTAGGCTTATATGCATGCATATAAGTCCTTTAGTTGATCTCTCCCCCTTACCCTTACTGTCCCCTACCTTCCCTGAGGTTTGACATTCTGATTGATGTTTCTCTGTCTCTGGATCTATTTTTATTCACTAGTTTATGTTGTTCAATATATTCCACAAATGAGTGAGATCATGTGATATTTATATTTCTCTGCCTGGCTTATTTCACTTAGTATATCTATGTTGTTGCAAAGGTAAGAACTTCATTTTTACTGCAGTGTAGTATTCCATTGTGTAGATGTACCACAGTTTTTTAAACCACTCATCTGCTGATGGGCACTTAGGCTGTTCCCAAATTTTAGCTATGGTGAATTATGTTGCTATGAACATAGGGGTGCATATATCCTTTCTGGTTTGTGTTTCTAGTTTCTTTTGGGATATATTCCTAGGTAGGATCACTGGGTCAAATGGGAGTTCTATTTTTATTTTTTTGAGGTAACTCCACACTGTACTCCACGGTGGCTTTACCAGTCTGCAATCTCACCAGCAGTGAATGAGGGTTTCTTTTTTTCCCCCCCGCATCCTCGCTAGCACTTGTCATTTATTGACTTGATAATAGCCATTCTGACAAGTGTGAGATGGTACCGTATTTTTGCTTTGATTTGCATCTCTCTGATGATTAGTGACTTGAACAGGTTTTTATATGACTCTTGGCCTTCCTTCTGTCTTCTTTCAAAAAGTGTCTATTTAGATCAGTTGCCTTTTTATGATTGGGTTGTTTATCTTCTTTTTGTTAAGCTGCTTTTTCTTAAGTTCCCTGTAAATGTTGGAGATTAAACCCTTATCATTGATATCATTGGCAAATATGTTCTCCCATGCATTGGGCTTTCTTATTGTTTTATTGATTGTTTCTTTTGCTGTGCAAAAGCTTTTTATTTTGATGTAGTCCCATTTGTTTATTTTCTCTTTAGTTTCCATTGCCCTAGGAGTAGTATCAATGAAGAAATTGCTTTGGCATATGTCAGATTTTTCTGCCTATGGATTCCTATAGTATTTTTATAGTTTCTCATAGTATGTTTAAGTCCTTGATCCATTTTGAGTTTATTTTTGTGTATGGTGTAAGTTGGTGGTCTAGTTTCATTTTTTTGCATGTATCTGTCCAATTTTCCCAACACCATTTTTTGAAGGGACTGTCTTGACTCTGGATCATAATTTTTAATCCTCTCTGCCAATCTGTGAATTTGAATTGGTGTATTTAGAGCATTTAAACTTGAACTTCATGGGTTTTTTTTTCTGCCTGCCTATGGGTTAACTGAATTATTTTAGTCATCCATTTTGGTGTGTCAGTGTTTTTCAGTGTATCTATTTGCACTGGTTTGTTTTTAATGGTTGCTTAAAGTAAAACAACTTACCACAATCAACTGGTGTCATATTACCATTTCCAAGGGAGTATAAAACCCCCACCTTCCTTTACAATACATTACCATTTCCTATTTATACTTGTCTTAAAAATTTCCCCTCTATATATGTAGAATTACATCAGACAATGTAACTATAATGTTTATTCAACCATGAAATACAATTTTTAAAAGTCAAGAGAAAAAAAAGCCCATTATTTTTGCTTACTGTGTTTTTCCTTGACATTCCAGGCTTCCTTCTTTTATCATTTGCTTTCTGCTTAGAGAACTTCCAGTTGCTACTCTTTTAGGATAGGTCTTATGCTGACAAACTCTGTTTCCTTCTGAGAAACTGTTGATATTTCCTTCCTTCCTGAATGATAATTTGCTGGGTATAACATTTTGGGTTGCCAGTTTTTTTCTAGCAGCACTTGAAATTTAGTTTTCCTTCTGGCCTCTACAGTTTCTGATAAGAAATTCACCATCATTCATAGGGTGAGACTACAGGATTTTGCCCTATAGTCATTTCTCTTTTGCTGTTTTCATTTTTTTTTTTCTTCTTAGTGTAATGTTCATAGGTTTGACTATGATGTGACTTGTGGGTTTCTTGTGATTTATTCAGTTTCTGGAATTTATACGTTCATGTCTTCTGCCAAATTTGGAAAGATTTCAGTAATCATTTTCTTACATACATTTTTTAGTCCTGTTCTCTCCTTATTCACTGAATTTCCACTGACACAAAAGTAGAAGATATGGGGCTCATTATTGCTTGGCAGTGGTGAAAATTCTGGCCCCCCCACATGACTCCTGTAACCCCACAGATGATGGGTTTCATCACCTCCAAGCAGAGTTAAAAGTCCCAGATTCCTACTCAGCCTTAGTTCAGTGTCAGAAAATGATACTCCTCTCAGGAGGAAACTGAAGCACCTTTTTACAGCCTAATGAGGTTGAAAATCTAGGCTCCCCAGTCTGTTTTGCTTGAGTGAGTTGGGGTGACAATTAGCTGAAGTAGAGGGATTATTTTCTAAGAATTTTCTGTATCAATAAACTGCCCCTTTGCTCATCCATGGCTATAGAGAACTAGCTTTTGTTGGTGTTTGATTTTTTGTGTGACCATTGGCAGATCTAGGTTGCCAGATTCTTCAGCTCCAATTCTGGAATACATAAGGCAAAAGGAAAACCCAGGAAACTTACCACCTTGTCATTCCGTAGAACTTGGGAGCCTTGCCAGTCTGACTTTACAGCCTTTCCAGTCATATTATGTTTGTTTAATATATAATATTCAGGGTATTTAGTTGAATTTAGTGGGAAGAATAGGGAAAAGTACATCTACTCTACTATCCCATTAGCAGAACACCTTATTATCTTTTAAATCTCATCTTTATCTGTTGCTATGTCTCTGTTTTCATTCTGAATATTAGAGCATTTAGTAGGCTGCTATAGAAAATGGTAACATTTCTGGTGTTATAAATTTTGAAACATACTTTATGTAACTACCTGATGAGACATAGAACAATGACTTTGGCAAGAACCAAGAGATGTTGTTAAGGGCCATTCTAAAGCTAATAATCTGATTTCCAAAGAAATTCTTCCTTGACTAGTCTCTTGTAATTTTTCTTTTTTTTTTTTACTTTCTCTTACCCTTACAATCTACACTTAATTATTTTTGTTGTATATCTATGATTTCAGTGGTTTCATTCTATCTTCCACCAATGTTATAATCTTTGGATAGCATTTGTGTCTTATATTTTTATTTTACTTGAACAGTCAATCTGCCTAGAGCATAATTATGAGAAATTGTAAAAATTCAATCAAATATATTTGATAATAAATTGATAAATTTAAAAATCACATCCCACTTACCCAGTAATAATAATTTCTGGATATGTCTGTGTCCCAAGGTTCCAAGCTCCTCCAGTGATTGGCCACTCCTAAACATATTATCCAGGAAAAATTTATGTTCACTTTTAAAATTTGAATAACTTCTACATTTTAAATGAAAATACTTTAAAATAAAATATTTTCTTATAAGTCAGTAGCTATAAAGTAATGGAGGATGAAGTATGTAGCTACCTTTAATTCTCTCAACCAAATGTGTAATTCCAAGTGTATAATTCCATCACCTTTAAAAATGTTGATTTTAACAAAGATTAAAAAGTCAAATAAGGTTTTTCAATCATAAAAATATAGTGTTGTTATATTTTCCACATAATCTGTATACTGCCAAACTATTCTGGTGCCATTTAACACGGAATACAATGTAAATTGTGCCCTCCTTGAGTTGTCCACCCCCTAAGCCTTGTACAAATAATAGAAAATATAATAGGTGGTCTACTATAATTGTAAGTATTTGAATCCTGTAGATGAAATTCCAAAGTTATTTAACAAATGGCTTTTGATAATTATGTCTTATTAATCACTGACTGATAAAAAATGATTAACTAGGAAGAGCAGACTTACATTTCTTAAAACATAACCCTTCACCTAAAATAACTAAGTTATATCTTATAATCCAAATCAGTTCTTTTAAATATATCATATATATATATGATAGATAAGTATATATAAAATATAATATATTTATATTCCTATAAGTATAAAGCTATGTAGCATTTAGGAAATTTGAATTCCAGAGGTTATGTCTTTTACTGATTCCAGCTTATAATCTCAAGAAAAATTTTCAAGTCTTTTATGAAAAGTCTGAAAACAATATAACAAAAAAATGTGATCACATGATATGAATATGAATACAAGACAATTTATTTTTGTTACTTTTACCTTATTACTGTATCCTTGTTTTTTATGCTTGACTCCTATAGCATAGAGTACTAGTATCAAATCTGGTGGGCAATCAGCAAAGTAGGCTGTGCACGTAACTGGTGACTCATGTATGTCCATGGAATATGGATTTTCAAAGATTGGAAAGCTAATAGATAAACACAATATATTAAGTGCATTTTTCAATGACAAAAATTAAAATAACTTTTATAAAACACCCTAAAATATTCTATATTTTAATTATGTATTTCACTTAATTATTTTTTAAGCATCACAAAATAAGAATCATATAATAACAATGATTTTTAAGTACTTATCCATAAAATGAAATATAAATATTGGTAGAATTTTACTTGAATAATGAATTTTCTTTCATAATTCAAAAATTCCACAGTAATATTATTTTTATCTAAATATTTATATAACATACTTATAAGTATGAAAATATCTTCTTAGTAAGTTTGACATGTTTTTCAAAGGAGGTAATATTTAAGTGAGTTTTTGTTTTTGTATTTTTTTTGCAAGAGTAATTGAAAGATATGCATGATTATAGCATGTTTAAGATAATTTCCTATGCAAACTAGAAAACATAGTGATAATGCAGACTTATGGATTCAGTAAATTCTATATCCTCAAGTCTACTATAATTTTAAAAGGCATATAAGTTTAATAGGACCAAATTAAATTATAATTCTTATAGCCACAATATATTGTGCAGCTCTTATGTACCAGATGTACCAGGCACTGCAGTAGAAGGAACCAAATATTATTCTACGTTCCATCTATTCCAGGTTATTCCAGGTTTGTGTAATCATGTTAGTTCTGATATAATGTGTAGTTGGGGGCTATTAAAAATAATTTCCCAGCCCTAGTTGGATAGAGCATCAGACTGTGGAGTAAAGGGTCCGAGGTTCAATTCTGGCCAAGGGCACATGCCCAGGTTGCGGGCTTGATCCCCAGTAGGGGGCATGCAGGAGGCAATCAATCAATGATTCTCTCTCATAATTGATGTTTCTATCTCTCTTCCTTCCTCTCTGAAATCAATGAAAATATATTTAAAAATAAAAATAATTTCCTCCCCTCACTGTTAAGAACTTAATAAATAACTTAGTTCAATCTTCAGAGAATATAGTGTGTGTGTGTGTGTGTGTGTGTGTGTGTGTGTGTACTTGCTACAGAAAGGAATAGCAGTATATGCAAAATCAGGTGAGAAGAAACAAGCTGTGTTTAAAAAATGGCAAGTAGGTTAAACTGCATGGATCAGCGATCCCCCCTTTCAGAGTAGAATTTATCAATATTTCTTAGATGAAAGAACTGAAATAAACTAAATGGATCTACAACTTGGCATCTGATAATAGTAAGTGGTTGCCATGATAGACTTCTGACAAGGTGAACAATATTGTAAAAATGTTTGCATTAAATATTTTAGTATATTGGTAAAGAGCATAGAAAAAGATACTTAAGAAAGAAATAACAATTAAATATGTATTATAGGAATTTAGATGTAAAAGTGTAAATTGGTTGCTATGGAAATGTAAACAAAGCTACAAATCCAAGAAACCAAGAAAAGAAAAAAATTTGTAAGCCCTAATGTTTGCTTTTATATAGAAGATTAAATATGGGGATGGAAGGAAGGAAGGAAGAAAGGAAGAAAGGAAGGAGCTCAGAAATTCCAACCAAGACGGCAGAGAAGATGGAAGCTGCACTCATGTCCTCCCATTACCACCTATAATAACTAAACTATAGTATTATCAACCTGAATTACCATCTGAAAATTAGGAGAATTTAAGTCATATAAGATATATAAAAGATGACACATAGAGACTGGTAGAAGGGGAAGAGACACAAAATGAACCAGCCTGCTCCTACATGTAACAATTGAGGATCCAGAGGGATATCCCCCCTGAGGAATGAGGAGTTTCAGTCCCCCACCAGGCTGCCCAGTCTGGACACCAGTGCCAGGAAGAGGAGCTCACATATCATCTGGGAGTGCAAATCAGCCAGGCTCCCATCCCCCACAAGTACTCATGACAGGATAGATGGATCTAGAAGTTATTTATTATGCTAAGTGAAACTAGTCATACAGAGAAAGACAAAAACCATATGACTGCTCTTATAAGTGGAATCTAAAGGAAAAAAAGAACAAACAAAACAGAAACATATTCCTAGATACAGAGAACAAAATATTGATTGACAGATAGGAAGGGATTAAAGGGATGGGTTAAAACAGTGAAGGGATTTAGTACAAACTGGTAGTTATAAAATAGTGATAAGGATGTAAAATTCAGTATAGGAAATATAGTTATTATTATTATTATAATAATCATGTATGGTATAATGTGTACTAGAAATATTGGAGGGAACATTTTGTAAAGTATATGATTATCTAATCACTATGCTGTACACTAAAAATAATACAAATGCTATTGAAAATAAAGTGTAACTGAAAAATTAAACTTGTAAAATATATTTAATTAAAAAAATAAAAATATAGTGTGGAATTAAAAAAAAGAAAAAAATGGTGTCTCGGTTTCTAGAAAAGATGGTGAAGTATGTAAATAAAGTATTCACCTCCTCTCATGACCACATCAAAATAACAACTAAACTACAGAACAACCCATCATGGAGACCCACCTGAAGTCTAACTGAACAGAAGTCCTATAAATAAGGATATATAAAAGAAACCACGTTGAGTCCGGTATCAGGGAAGAAGAAGTGGAAAGGACTGGCCCCACACCTATGTGTGGCAGTCCAAAATCAGCAGGAATATCTGGGCTCAAAGATCCTCCCTTGGAAGCAGGAAGTCCAAACTCACCATCAGGCTCCCCAGCCCAGGGTTCCACAACCAGGAAGAGAAGCTCCCATAACTTCTGGCTCTGAAAACCAGCAGAGATTGTGGCTGAGTGAGTTAGAGGGCCCCTGGAGTCACAGGCATTCTTCTTACAGGACCTAAACACAAACTTATTGTTGATGGATTCAATTACTCTGAACTCGAAAGATGCCAGGAACATACAGGGAGGAATTGAATTGTCTTGCTTCAGGGCAAGAGCTAGAGTGGAAACTTTCCCCCCCAGATAAAAGTACAGTACTGACATTGCTTCTTTTCTAAGTTCTTCCCATGTGGGTGCAGCTGGGCACCATATGAATCTCCTTCAACCTGGCTAATACTGCCCCTACCTTACTGATTCCATTAGCTATACAGCACCCAACTTCTGAACCCATCCAAATAACTTCCAGTGACTTTTCCATACAAATGGCCTATAGCAACTCATGCTGTGGAATTTCCTAAAATCTCTCAAAGGTTCACAATCCCAAACAAGCATCCTGTGCCCTTTAGGTGCTCTGTACCTTTTTCTTAGCAGTCCCAAGCTCACCACTAGCAACAGCTTGCCTCATTTCACACTTTAGCCTCTCCCAGGCACTTTCAAGTCCAGCACAAGTGACATCCACCTGCAGATCATTTTGAAGATAATATCAAGTGGCCCTGGGTATGGCACAGGCAGCAGAGACCTTGGCCTGCATTTCCCAAGAGGCCATAGGAGCAATACACCAAGTGATCAGCTTCAAACCACCCAACCACCTCCACAAATGATACACTCAAAGGAAAGACTGAGCAGCAAAGCAAATTTTACTCCATAGGGTAAGCCTTTGTGTGACATCTCCTCTAGTGTAGTCACAGCCAGTCTTCACAATCAATCAGCCTGAAGGTCAATCCTTACCATTGATGTGCCAACTGTAATCAAGGCTCAACTATAACAGGACACACACAACCCAAATAAGGGTATACTCCTGGAACACTGACTCAGGTGAACTATGCCACTACACCCCATAGGATACCTACTACATAAGGCCACTCTACAAAGACTGGTAAGTGTAGCAGCTCTACCTAATACATAAAAACAAATACAGAGAGGCAGCCAAAATAGGAAAACAAAGAAACATGTCCCAAGTGAAAGAACAGAACAAAAGTCCAAAAAAAAAAAAAAAAGAAAAAAAAAGAACTATACCCAATGGAGAAGAGAAAGCTGTAAGATTCAGAGTTCAAAATACTGGTTAGAAGGATGCTCAAAGATCTCAGTGAAAACTTCAACAAATATAAAGGAAACATAAAAATGGAAAAAGAAAACATAAAAAGTACCAGTCATAAATGAAGAATACATTGGAGGGAATCAACAGATTAGATGAAGCAGAGAATTGAACCTACAATTTAGAAGATGAAGTAACAGAAAACACCAAATCAGAACAGCAAAAAGAATAAAGAATACAAAAATATGAAGACTGTTTTAGGGGTCTGTGGGACAACATCAAACATTCCAACATTCACATCATGTGGATACCAGAAGGAGAAGAGAGAGAACAGGAAGTGAAAACCTATTTAAAGAAATAATAATGAAAAAAATTCCCTAATCTCGTCAAGGAAATAGACATACAAGCCCAGAAAGCACAGAGAGTCCCAACCAAGATGAACCCAAAGAGGCCCACACTAAGTTACAACTTAATTAGAATGCTAAAGTTTAAAGACAAAGAGAAAATCTTAAAATCAGCAAGAGAAAAGCAGTTACTTACTTATAAAGGAGCTCCTTTAAGACTGACAGCTAATTTTTCAACAGAATATTTGCAGGCCAGAAGAGATTGGTGTGATATATTTAAAGAGGTGAAAAGCAAGGACCTACAACCAAGATTACTACCCAGCAAAGTTATTATTTAGGATCAAAGGAGAGATGAAGAGCTTCCCAAAAAGAAAAAAACTAAAAGAGTTCATTATCACCAAACCAGTATTACAAGAAACATTGAAGAGTCTTCTTTAAGAATAAAAAAATAAAAATATTAATAATAAAAGGGCAATAACAATATATCTCTCAATAATTACTTTAATTGAAAATTGATGAAATGCTCCAATCAAAAGACATAGGGTGATTGAAAGTAAAGGGATGGAAAAATATATTTCACAATATAAAAACAAAAAAAGTAAAAGATCTAGGGTAGCATTACCGGTACTTATACTTGATTAAATAAACTGTAAAATAAAGACTTTAACAAGAGACAAAGAAAGGCCCAATAATTCCACTTCTGGGTATTTATCTGAGAAAACTCAACACACTAATTTAAAAAGTTATATTTATCTATATGTTCACTGTAGCACTATTTATAATATACAAGATATGGAAGCAATCTAAGTGTCCATCAAGAGATGAATGGATAAAGAAGTTGTGGCACATATGCACTGAGTGGCCAGATTATTATGACTACCCCATCAGTATTTTGTTGGGCCACCTTTTGCCTTCAATATTGTGGCAATTCTTATTGGCGCTGACTCCACAAGATGTTGAAAGGTGATGCGAGGAATCTGACACCATGCCTGTTAGCACTATCCAGTTCTGTGAAATTTGATGGTTGTGGAACAAGCTGCCTGATGGCTCTTTTAACTTCGTCCCACAAATGCTTAATTAGATTGAGATATGGTGATTGTGGGGGTCACCTAAGTATGGTAAAGTCTCCCTCATGTTCTTGAAACCACTCCTGCACAATATGAGCACAGTGGCATGGTGCATTGTCTTGTTGGAAGAAGCCATCTCCATTGGGATATGCCACCAACATGATAGGATGAACTTGATCAGCAACAATACTTAGGTATGTTATGCTATTCAGACATTGTTCCACATGAATTAAAGGGCCCAAATCATGCCATGAAAACATGCCCCCAAAAATTACATTGCCCCCACCAGCTCGAAGGGTTGTACTCATGCATGTGTGGTGCATGCTTTCATGCTGTTTCTGCAAAATTCTCACTCTGCCATTTGCATGATGCAACTGGAAATGTGATTCATTGGACCATATGACTTTTTTCCAATGCTCAACTGTCCAATCCTTGTGTTCCCATGTGAATTGAAAACGTTTTATCTTGGTAACTGCAGACAGCAAAGGTGTGCAAACAGGCCTTTGGCTTCCATATTCCATATGATGCAGTGTACAGCTAACTTACCTACAAATGTCAGGTGATCATAATAATCTGACCACTCAGTGTATATGCAATGGAATATTACCGAGTCATAAAAAATGAAATATTGTCATCTGCAACAACATGGATAGATCTAGAGGATATTGTGCTGAGTGAAATAAATCAGAGAAAGTTAAATGCCATATAATATCACTTATATGTGAATTATAAAAAAAACAACAAGTTGACAAAGTTATAATTACGGAGAACATTTTGATGGTTGCCAAATATTGTAGTAGGACGGTCGGGGAATTCGGGAGAAAGGAGAAGAGATTAATACAGTACAAATTGATAATTACAAAGCAGTCATGAGGATGTAAAATATACTAGGTGTACCGGTCAATAATGGGGATTTTGTAATAAAAGAAAACACGATTATTTCAAGAGAAACATCAAAAATGCTTTATTCAAAGTAATGTCTATTGCTAGCTACACACTACCCCCATCTTTCAGGTAATTTGTGGATACTGTCTCAATAGAACTTTTCTTATTTTGAGGCAAACCATTCAGAGAACCAATTTTCTACTTCTTCATAAGTTTTGAAGTGCTGTTCAGAAAGTTCGCATGCCATCAATCGGATCAAGTGGTAATATAAAGGAGTAAGGTTTGGTGAATATGGTGAGTGGTTATTACTTCCTAGGAAAGACCATTTAACATGTCTTTAACTGGTTTTGAAGTGTGTGATGGTGTGTTATCATGAAGCAAAATTACATTGCCATGTCTTCTGGCCCATTCTGGTCATTTTGCAACCAAATCGTGGTTCAAATTGATTATTTGTTGTTGGTAGAGATCAGTGACCTGGTTATAGAAGCACATAATACACCATACCTTCCTGATCCCACCAATCGCAGAACATTGTCTTCTTTCCGAAGCAATTTGGCCTTGCAGTCGATGTTGATGGTTGACCTGGATCAACCCATGATTTTGTGCATTTGGGATTCTCAAAATAAATCCACTTTGCATCACCAGTCACAATTCAAAGCAAAAAAGACTTTCTTTCATGCCATTGAAGCAACATTTTACTGATGACTTTTTGTTTTTCCATTTGCTTTTTGTTCAATTGATGTGGTACTCATTTTTCTTCCTTTAAAATATTTCTCATTGCTTGAAAATGATCAGAAATTGTTTGCTAAGCAACGTTTAATCTTTCTGCAAGTTGTTTTTGAGTTTGACATCTTCATCCAATAATGCTTGTAATTGTTGGTCTTCAAACTTTTTTTGGTTGACTTGGACATTCTTTGTCTTTCACATAGAAATCAATACTTTTAAAGCATTTATGATAAACCAGTGTTCACAAGTATCTTGAGATGAAGCATGTTCACCATAAGCTTCCCAAAGTACACAATGAGCTGATCTTTTCTTCAAAATAATGAATTGAAACTTCCTGCAAATGCTCTTTTTTTGCATGAAATTTGATGTTTTTAAACATAAAAATATATATGATGTTAACACATTCAGAAAATTTGACATATGAAGTTTTGAAGCTTGCTGTCAATACAACAAAATAGCATACATATCAAATTGCATATATATCAAACATATGTGTAACTCTGTCTACTAAAAAAATCTGCATTATTTACTGGTACACCTGGTAGTATAAGAAATATAAGCAATAATATTTTAATAACTACATATGATGTCAGATGTGCACTAGATTTATCAGGATAATCACCTAGTAAGTTATATAAATGTCTAATCACTATGTCATACACCTGAGACTAGTATTATATGTCAACTCTAATTGAAAAATAAAAAGTTATTTTTAAAAATAGAAAGAGTCCAAATCTGAAAATTGATGTTAACATTAAACATGGCTGAAAGCTAAGAATTTTGAAGGGAAAAGAATATATTAAATTTTTGATGTTAAAATTCTTGTAATAGACAATGAAATGGAAATCTCACATAGATTTTAAAACATAGTGCTGAAAAAGATGAAATGTTAAATAAAAACTTGCAAACAAAATATAAGTTCACATACATATAAAAGGTAATGAAAAGCATAAAAATAAATGTATAAAAATGGTAACTTTTGTTATGTGTCTCTTATCACATAAATTTTACAACAGAGATTGACCTAAGATGCCTACTATGGAATTGGAAACCACCCAACTCCCAACCCCCTGCCTACAGAATCTAAGCAGGAGGTTGCTAACCCAGAACACTATAGTAAACATCCTTTATAGAACAGATGGGTGCTCTAATTTTTAAAAAATGATAAAAGCAAAATTTGGCAAGTAAACCTTTGGCTGATTTCTTAGTTTGTTATTGTTAAAGACTTCTAAGCTCTGTATAACCATATTAAGTTATCTAGTAATTTAATGCCTGTCTGTGGCTACTGATCTTTAAGGATGATATTGAGACTATAGGGGAAGATGAGAAAAACAAACAAGAAGGATGATGGCTAAGTACATGAAACAAACAGCAGAGACAAGTGACCTCAAATGCTAGAGATAGGGCTGTGCTTTATTGGAGAGTCTTTTGATGACTACAGTGATGATGTATATGGAGCTTTTATTAATGTTAGAGCTAACAGTGATAAAACAGAAATATGGACTACTAATGTGAAAACAGAGAAACTGTTACACATAGAGGGAGAGTAAGAAAGATGTAATTGGTTATCAGTCCCATGAAGTCACAGTTATTAAGAGGGCTCCACCAGTAAAAATAGGTTTGTTGTTTAAGAAGATACCTTCTGAGTGTTCTCATAAGAGACTGCATCAAGCTATTGAGATTTGAGAGCTGAACCAAAACCTCCTCAAAAGCACAGTTGACTGCATTTAAATTTCCATGTAAATGTTGCTAAGATATTAGAGACGTCTCATTTGCCTTTGTCATACTCCATGTGGAGACAAAGCCCCGTCTTCACTTTGAAGCCCAATGTCTGGCAGGAGACAGTCGTTAAACTAATAAGAAATGGAAAATTTAATCTTTGTCAAAAGCTATGAAGAAGATAAATATGGGAACTATGAAACTCCTTAATAGGATACTTGACCAAATTATATAGATAAAGAGGTTTTTCACTGAGAAAATGATATCTGATTAGAGACTTATAAATAAGACATTAATAATGAGAATAAGAAAGAGATTGTTCCATGCAGAGGATTGAGAAATATACAAAAGTTCCACATATATAAGAAGCTAAATGAAGCCCTTGCTGGTTTGGCTCAGTGGATAGAATTTAGACCTACAGACTGAAGGCTCCTGGGTTTGATTCTGGTCAAGGACACGTACCTTAGCTACAGTCTGGATCCTTGATCCCCCGCCCTGATCTGGGTGCGTGTGGGAGGCAACCACTCAATATGTCTCTCATGTTGATGTTTCTCTGTCTCCTTACCTTTCACTCTCTCTTTAAAAAAAGAAATCAATGGAAAAATATCCTCAGTGAGGATTAACAATAACAAACAAAATTAAACATGGGGGGATAAAGACACATATGTAATAACTTAATCAATAAACAAGAAGGGGGGAAAAAAGCAGCAGCAGCTAACTAAAGATTTGCTGGTCCAGAGCACAGAATGAGGGGAAATCAGTTTTATACTTAACATCATTTACAATGAATATATGTAGCAAGGAAGACAGAGTTTATCAATTTCAAGTGTATGTTTTATTGTCCATTTTAAAGGAGTGGACAGCACCACTCTTACAGCAATATTTTCTATTTGTTCCCGTTGCCCACAACAACATGAGAAATTTTTTAAAAAGTAAAAGAGGACCTCCATCTCATCTGCCTCCAACATCCTATCCTACTCTTTTGTATTAACTGATAAAGTAGTCCAATAATACTTTTATCATGTACCATTTTCCTTTAGACTATCAGATGGCCACATAGTACACTGTACATTTTTTTTTTTTTCATAACAGCTGCTTTTGTTTAGGGAAATAGCAGGAATGTGATCCATTTTGTTTGTTCTTATTCTCTAAGCATTAGGTGCTGCCTTTAAAATCTCTTTGATGTTCTCTTCACTTTTCCAGTTTAGTTTTCATTATTGAACTTAATTACACTTCTGTGATTCTAGCAAAACAATAGTCCACATAAAAGAATATTTGCCATCTAAAAATACTAATGTCAATTATTTATAATGTCCTCCAGTATTCTAACTGTAATGAACAGATTTAAAATAGTTAGTGGTATTCTCAACATGCATAACTTACTTGCTTTGTGTCAAATCAACTACAATGAGATCTTTCTCCAGAAGTACTACGACTGCATAGGGTTCTTGAAATTCTACAAGTTAAAAAAAAAAAAAAGAAAAAGTTTTCATATTTCACATTCTATAAAATCACCAAACTTACACTTCCTTTATCTGCTGTACAAATGTTATTTAAATGATTTGAGAAGACCAAAATATGAGGCCAAGTAAGAAGTATGAAGAGTACTTTAAAAAACATATAGGTTGTATTTCTTAAATTTAATGTTTATGCCCATTACAGGGAACAAGAAAAAAAAAAAAGAGAGAGAGAAGTTGCATAGCATAGAGTTAAATATATCTTAAAAATAATAAGGTGGAGATAGATTATTTGAGTAGAGCAAGTCTGTCATCTCCCTCTCATAAACACTTATTCTTCTATAACCTTACATTTGATTTAATTTCCTGCCTGCAAGGAGATATACTAAAGAAATAGTAGTCTGCTTTTCCTGATCTATGATACATATTTATTTCCCTATGAGACCAACACTAATACTAAAAAAATTACTTTCTATTCAGTGTGATTTGACATGGTTTTAAAGATTGCCTACTATGTGCCAAATGGTATACACCTCAAAAAAGCAGAGAATCTAAGGATAGTCTAGGATTTTTCAAGTTCTTAAAATTCAACTTGTTCTTTCTCTATTCATCCCTTCTTTTCTTCAATATGTTCTAGAAACTTTGTAAGAACAAAGGATATATGGAGAATAAAGTTGACAAGGTCCATGTTCTCATGGAGTTTACACTCTAAGGATGTATACAAACCATGAACAAGTAATGTGATCTATAAAAAAATAACATGGACAATGATATAAGAAATTACTGTGGTTGGAGTGAGAGCACTAATTTAGTTGTAGTGGTCAGGGAAGACATTGCTTTTCATCTATAATAAAGAATAAGGGGCAGCCACAATTAAAGGGTTATTCTAAATTCAAAGAACAGGTTTTTACAAAAACATTTTACATACATGTTATTTGATTCTCAGTAGCTAGAGCAGATATCAATATTTTCCTATTTCATAGGGAAAATTGAGGTCCAAAATGGTTACAAGATTGGCAAAAGTTTACAAAGCTAGTGATAGAGCTGAAATTTTAACCCAGAATTCCTGACTCTAAATCCCATCCTGCTTTCATTATACCAGCAGTTTCTACTGGCCAGTTTAGTATTTAATCCTAAATTGAACAATCACATGGCAGTAATTTTGTCCACAGTATTCTAGTCTTGGATGGGAAACTGGAATAGATGGCTTTCACGGTCCTTCCAATCCTGCGAAGCTATAGAAACTATTCATAGATCATATGCTGTAAGAGAAAAACTAAACCAACACCCCTAAAACTCAGAAGGAGCGTGCCAATTTTTGGTGCCTATCTATGTGGCAGTAGGCAGTCACACTGCTTGCTACTCAAACTGTTCTTAAACTGAGGCTCTTTTCCCCTTCTGTCTTATTTCTGAAAAATTGTTTTTCAACATTGTTTCAATACTTCTGGGTTGTTTTTATTTTTTGTTTTGTTTTTCAATGGGAAGAACATTGAAATTTTATGCTACTAGTTTCTTCTTTTTCTTCTCCCCCCTCTTTAGGAAAATGACCTGTTGAAAAGCACAGATTATTTTTAGGAGACTACATAAGAATTTTAGTAATAGTGATTGCCTCTGAAAGGGTAGAGAGAGAAAATTTTCATTATATATTGTTATGTATTGAAGGGTATTTTTCTAACACTTTCATGTATTATTTTAATTAGAAATAGTTAATAAAGTACATTTATATTTTACTGAAAAAAGTTAAACTATTTCTTCTAACTTTGACCCAAAAAAAGCTCCATCTGCATTACCAATTCTCTGAAAAGCAGATATATACGTGGCTTAGAAGTTGATTAGACTTGGTTACAAAACATTTATAATTTATTTAATATTTCTAGAAATTGTCCTAAAATTTCTACTGATGTATAGAAATTTATATATAAACACACACATAGTGTTTGATTTTTGTAAGCACACATTTTGAGTTTTTATTACTGGCATAAACATCTTTCTCTAGGCTCTTTAATGGGGAGGAATTTTCATAAACTCAGTTTTTGGTCCTCTGTTCTTTCTTCCTTTCTTTATCATTCATTCTCATAACTTCAAAGAACATCTATATTCTGATGTTCATAAATAAATATTACAGGTATTTCCTATTCTCTAAATAACTCCATAATTAGACTTTCTTTCTCTCCTTCAAAAAACTATTACTAAGATGTAACCACTATTCTTAAAATTTGTTATCTTTGACTCATCTACCATGTCACTCCTAATTCAATTGTTGACCAAATTCAGTGCATTTTCCTCTTTCAATTCCTACAGGCAGTACTCTGTTTCATATCTTGACCATTTTAAAGCACTTATCACAAAGGCTTCCCAGCTGAAATCTGGAATTTTTTAGATTTCAGTGTCTGTCTTTCTTCAAACCCACAAACTCCTTTTGGGTAAATCATACTAAAAACACTGCTTTCTTTCATTTTAGTATTTCCTCCCAATTCCTCTGTAACTCCCTATTTTCAAATACCTCCAAAGGCTTTCAGTTATTTGTCTAAACTGACCTCATGCTTACCTCACAATTTCTAAAACATTTACTCAATATCCTTTTTTAAGATTTCAGTCATTCTTCAAAGCCTATCTAAATCCTCTTCCCATAAACCTTTGCATGAATAGTTCAGTCACCGACTACTTGAATAGCCTGAAATTAGTATAACTTAAAAACTTAAGATGTCATATTTTTTAAACTTGTCATAATTATCTTCCTCATCTGACCATATTTTATATAATTTGACACCAGAGATCAGTTTCATACTTCATCAGTATTCTCAAAAAGTTCTTACAGTATTGAGGCCATAGAAGCATCCCATAAATATTTGTTAACACAGGTAATTTATCTATCCCCAGGAATTCTAGAAATAAAGTGCCACTTTGATTGTCATCTCCCATTTAAAAAAACATGAAACCAAAGAATAAAACAAATTAATATGAATAATAAAACCCACAACTTATCTTCTTAGTTTATAAAGCACATTCACTTTAGCCTTCCAATAATCATTTGGAATCAGTATTATTATTCTCTTTCTACCAATGATAAATGAAACTCAAACATAAAGTGACTACTTATCCAAGGTCACGTAGCTAGGAAATGGCAGAGGTAAAATCACAAACCCAAATATTCTGCAAGTCTAAGTCTCCAAGTCCAGTGTGGGAATATCGATATGTGGGAATGTATGTATACTATGTTTTAATCATAAACTCATACTTCCTTTTTTTTATGTTTCACCCTTTTAAATGTTTAGATTTCATTATTAAAATATTTCATTATTATTATTAGATTCCATTATGTAATTTACATATAGTTTAGATTATTTTTTATGTTTATAAGAAGTCTTTAAATTTGGGCTGATAAAAATATGTAAGCACCTCTCCTCCTGCATATCCTTCAGAAAATTATTCTCAAAATTGAAATAAATCACTAACCACACATCAGCAATCCCAGAGTAATCAGAGGTGCTGCAGTTGCATCTGAAGCAAAGCCAGATGTGAAACAGATGCAGCACCACCAGAGTTACAGATCACTGATATTAGGTAAGTGCTTTAACTTTGATTGGCTTTAGAATGGGATGGGTGGAGCTGGTCTAGGAGAGGCTATTAGGAGACCTCAATTTCCCCAAGTGATTTCACCCTGGACCCCTATAGAACCCTCCCAGCTCAGCTTCCACCATCCTTATCAAAGTTTAAAGCACTTACCTGATATTGAACCTGAAACTCCAGCACTGCTGCACTACATCTGTTTTACTTCCAGTTCGTCAAGTAGGTACAGTTGCAGAACCTGCGCCAGCCCCTGTTGCTCACAGTGTTGTACCACAGTAGGTGACAGCTGTCAAAACTAAAAATATTTAAGCTTAATTTTGTTAGGAACTTATTTCAAAAAATTATTTTTCAACATAAGTAGTTCCATTTTAGTTACTTACCATTAGGATAGGGTGTTTCACATAAAGTTAGAAATTCAACAATAGGATGATCCATTTCAAGTACTGTAATTGCTTTTCCATGCATGATGGTTAAACTTGGTCTTCTGCAAGCTTTGTCATAGGACAGTCCACCAGAAAATATTATAAATGGTTCGCTGTATAGGAAAAAAAGTTAATAAGACTGAGAAGTCATTTTAGATGACACAATGTCACAGGATTGAGCCAATAAACTTGACCAAATTCAGTGCATTTTCCTCTTTCAATTCCTACAGGCAGTACTCTGTAGGAATTGAAATGTAACTACACAGGAGAACAAAGTCTTTCCTGTCCCAAAATATATCACCCAACAATTTACTATTTTTCCATTTTCCTTTTAATGAACATATATTTTCACCATTAAAATTATTAATTAATCAGTCTTAAGATGTTGATGTGGGGGGAAAGGGAAAGGCAATGAGGTAGGAGGGATGTGAAGGGGTCACTGACACAAAAAGACATCCACACATATAGTATTAGTTGGTTCCCAAACTTTAAATCTCTAAATATAGGCTATGTTAGTTTTTTTGTTTGTTTGTTTGTTTTCCCCCCCACATAAACCAGTTTGCATGTTGGGTCCCAAATCTCAAAAATAAAAAAAGGGGCAAGTTTCAATATGAAATAAAATGTGACAGTGGCAAACCCAAAATGGTAGGAGGTAACATGAAAATTCTATGCAATGGAGTTTCTGTGGAAAAAAAGTTAAGACAAACAGACAGAGAAAACTAATGTATAAGGGAAAAATAATTCACCAAAAAGAAATGTGATCTTATTATCAAATTTACTTAGTGCCAGCCAGTTCTATTTATCTTCTAAAATTAAAGTCAAATAATTTTTTAATTCTCTGTTAATTGCAAGATACAATTAGGTAATAGAGTGGGAATGAGATGACTATAAGATATCATAGCTATTAGAAAGTTATTGAATAGCTTCATAATTTTTCAGTCTTCTCCAATACCTATATCTCTAATATATGTATATAAAAGAAAATAAGTGATGATATGAAGTATTTTCAATAAGTAAATATCAAACAGAAAATACTCTTATTAAAATTTTTTTTTAAAAAAGAGCTAGTAAGTACTTTTAGTGTACTAAATTCTTTGAGAATACATGCTTCTCTAAGTAATTCACTTCGATCCATCCAATAAACTGAAGGAACTAATTATTTCTAGAAATTACTTTATAAAACTTCCCTTTCTCTTCTGGTTTGTACTGTACATAGTATTATACATTATCAATAGAACATTTGCTAATTTTATGCTGACTGTATACAACAACAAAAAACCTTTAAAAAGTTGCCATCAAAGTCTATATATAAAATACCTGTACTAATTTTTATTATAATTCTGTCAATATTTTGACAAAAATATTTGAGTTGTAAGCTACACAAGCAATAATGCTCTAATTTATTTTCCTTGAGTCCTTGCATCAATTGGCTTGAGTTAGTCTTTCCCCAGTAATTTGACATAGTAAATTACTCACCTACTAATAGTGGTAGTAAGAACCGTTTTTGTTCTTTCTATAAATTACACATATGTTATTGAGAAGATTTCTCCAGATTTAAAAATAATTTCTAATGAAATGAGTATGGGTTTCTGTATCTTTGTTTGTTGGTTGCTTTGTTTCACATCAGGATCATGACTTGGAGAACATAGTACCTTTTCAAACATATTGGCCTTAATATCTGTTCCAAATATTGATAAAGACCATAACTATCTACTTATTTCCATGTAAAAGTGAATTTACTCTCATCTCCTAGTACTAATCTAAACATAGGTCAGAAGCAATTTACTCTATCTCTTTTTTGTAAGTACATTGCAAAATATGCCCTTTCTTCTAAAAAAACAACTGTATTTATTTATTTTCCCATCACCATTTTGTTCCCTATACCCTCCTCAACCTCAGCCACCTCCCCTGTCTTTTTAATATTGAAATCATTTTTGCTCTCATTATGACTCTGCATCAGAAAATATTGGGTATAAACTTAATTATACATGTACTTCTTTGTAAACTACTGAATGATTGAATAAAAAGTTATTTACTCAGGAAAATGCTCAGGGAACCACTCATAGTTAATTGCATTAGAAACTTAATTATTGTAGTAAATCCTCGTAAGTATTACCCTCATTTTATTAATGAGGTTAAATAACTAAGCAAAAAAAACCCAAAACTGAGGTCTGTCAGACTTCTAAACCTGCTCTTTTAAACAGTAGTCTGTAGTGCTTGTAGTAATAAATAGCTACAATTTACTGAATGATTACCATGCACATTCTATATAATAAAAGCCTATTATGCAAATTGACCAAGCCACTGAACTATTGGTGGAACAATCAGTTGCTATGATGTGCACTGACCACCAGGGGGCAGACACTCAATGCAGGAGCTGCCCCCAGCCCACAGGCCCCAGTCCAGGCATGGTCAGTTCCAGCGGGGCTCCTCCGATTGCGCAGGGACAGGGCCAGTGAGCAGGTGGCGCCAGGCTAGCCAAGGCAGGTGCCAGCGGGGGCCCCCAACTGCCCCACCACCGCCCTGGTTGCCCCTCACTGCCCCCCCCCCCTGCTGGCCTAGTCGCTCCACACAACCTGCTGGTCAGTTGTTTGGTTGTCCCTCGCTAACCCATGCCTGCTGTTTGGTTGTTACTGTGAGGGTGTCATGACCAATTTGCATATTACCCTTTTATAGAAGCTTTATACATATAAATAAAATATATATACATAAGCTAACTGGTAAAAATTATCACAATTTTCATATTATTAGGTCTTTATAATAGTAGGCATAAACAAACATTAAATGTACCTATGATGCCAAGAAAACATTCTAGTGTGAGCATATAAGTAATACAAGATAGGATTATCCAATTTAGAGTAAAAATAAAATTAAAGTTTAAGCAAGATTTGGAATTGTGGTAATTCTGGGTGAATATATTGCCACTAAAAATTATTGCAAGTAAAAAGATTGTTGATGTATAGGATATGGCTGCTATATATACACAAGAGAATTTTAAGAATTCTTTAATTTTCTATATATTAAAATTTAATGCTATTTTATTATGCTAATGAACATTACTGCTTATCTTTTAAACAAACAATAATCTTTCCAATTTCAGAGTATAGAAACCTAAAGTACAGAGGCTTGGTTATGTATTTACTTATTTCATATGCATTATCAATAGGTAAATAGCTCTTCTTAATAATGGTAAATGACTGCTACTTGTAATGTACATAGCCAAAAGCCCTACATTGTTAAAATTAATGTATATAATATTAATCTGACTATTCATAAAAAGTTAAAATAATTAAGTTATTATTTGTAATATATATATATATATATAGCTAATATGCTAAGTGTCCCTCCCTCTCTGACTGGTCACTATGATGCACATTGACCATCAGGGGGCAGACACTCAACACAGGAGCTGCTGAGCTGCAGTGACTTGGCAGCGGCAGTACTCAGGTGACGCACCCTGAAACCAGAGAGGAGGGAATCTGATTTCTCATAGGGCCACGCAATTCCACCTTTGTCTGTGGGTTCTGTGGTTGCTGGAGCACTGTTGGCCCTGAATCTGGTTTATTGCACACTTGCATTTGCATTCCACACCCAGTATGACAGCAACTTTGCAGAGTCCCTCTCACACTTCAGGACCCCTCAGGGGATGTTGAAGAGCCCATTTCGGCCTGATCCCCCCAGGCCAGGCTAAGGGACCACACCTGCTGGAGGGACCCCACTCACTCTGCCTACCCCTTTTAAGCCCCAGTGCCACCCCAGGTGGGGCCGCTGGGAAGGGACCTCGGGAGGTTGGCTCCAGTGCATGTTTAGCCCGTCTCACCCAGCCCCACCCCGCTGGCCACTTTCTAATGAATTTCCTTTCAATGTGCACAAATCCGTGCACCAGATCACTAGTTTTCATAATAATGCTCAACATATATATGCTTATTAAACAATAAGAAATCTGTTATTATTAATGTAAAGTATTCAGCCAGGTAATATAATTATGAAAAACTTTAAACAATACACCAACGTTAAAACTTATCTGCCTTTCTTGTCTCTGTTTATTGCATATTTTCCCATATTCCCCAAAGTAAAAGCACATACCTGTTTCTACAGGTCTTGTATTCTACTTTAAGTATTGGTTTACAAGATTCAGATTTTCTTCCTTCTCTTTGACTTTTTCCTAAAGAAAGAAAAAGAATTTTATTAAATATGATTTAATTTTTATTATTCCATAATAATTAAAAGGTTTGACTAAAGGAATATAAAGAAAATAATAATGTAATGTGTGTTTTTTTCCAATAAAATAAACACATGTCTATGTAGCCTAACATTTTTGTTGAATTTGTAAACAATTTAATGAATTCTAATACTTGACTGCTATATAGTCAATAAAGTTATCTGTAAACTTATGAAATTTATATTGTTTTACATTCTACATGTATAAGTATAGTCTTATGTAAGATTATTTTAATTATTTAAGTTTGTTTTTAAAAAATCCTCAATCAAGGATACGATTTTATTGATTTTAAATAGCAAGGAAGAGAGAGGGAGAGAGAAGAGAGAGGAAACATTGATGTGAAAGTGAAACACTGATTGGTCATCTACTACACATGCCCTGACCTGAGATCAAATCTGCAACCCAGGGATGTGCCCTAACTGGGAATTGAACCTGTAGCCTTTTGATGTATCAGACAACACTCCAAACAACTGAGCCACACCAGCTAGAGCTAATTAAGTTTCAAGATAAAATAAACAATCTTTAAATTGAAAGCACACATATATATTTATCCACAAAATGAAATGTATTATTATGAAGATCCATTTTATCTATAATACAAGCAAACCCCATTCATATGGAAAAAAAACACATGCTATTCAAAGTTTACAGACTATCAATATTATTGCATTTTCATTAACTTCATTTAAAGGAAGTTCATTAGATGATAAACACAGTATGTTTCATGATTTTAAAAAGTAAATTTAATGATGTATTCTATTTGCATACAACAAAATAGTGGTTTCTTGTAGGGGAAAGATTATGTTGTTTAGATTTTGAATAAAGAATCAAAAAGTATGAAATGGAAACAAAGCTACTTCTGCATTTATTTTTTAAAATATATTTTTATTGATTTCAGAGAGAAAAGGAGAGGGAGAGAGAGAGAGCTAGAAACAATAATGATGAGAGAGAATCATTGACTGGCTACCTCCTGCATTACTCCTACTGGGGATGTACAACCCAGATATGTGCCTTTGACCAGAATCAAACTCAGGACCCTTCAGTCCACAGGCCAATGCTCTATCCACTGAGCCAAACCAGCTAGGACTACTTCTGCTTAACTACTTACCTTTCTACTTACATTTTTGTTTATATTCTGTCTCATTTTAATAAAGTTGACATTTTAAGTTGATTTATACATTTTTATTTTAAGTACCATTATTTATTCTTGTATTGCCACAGTTGTTTATAGAAACAGATACCCATTATAAGCAGGTGTTTACATGCATATATGTTTAAGTGTTCAGAATAGCTTTAGAATGGCACAACCAAATCCAAATAGGATGTCAATATAGTTATATTTAATATGTTTAAAGGGTAGGGTATTAGCATAAAGCATGCTGTATCTGTTCCATGGCATATTTTCTAAAATTGCTTTTTCTTTTACCCTATGTCAGTAAGGAGGCAACTAATAATAAAATATTGGTTATAATCATTCTCATTTAGAAAAAAGATTATATATAAAAAGTAATTGCTGACATAATATATAAATCATGGTGCCTTACAAAGAGACAACTGTGGCTCAAGACTAAAACTGAACAGTGGCCTTGCACAGAGAGGAACATCTGGTTAGTGGTTACTGGTTTGAGTAATGAGTGGAATAAGAGAATGAAGGAAGTAAGAGCCAGGAAAGAGATCCATCCTTTACACAGTGATGTCTTTTTTAACCAGTGCTTCTCTAATAATCACTAAGCTGGTAATTAACCACAACAGTATATTTTACAGTTGTTTATATATCTGGAAGCAATAACTATTTTTCAACCAATACACATCAGTATTATGCACCAATTTTAATAGAAAAGACATCCAATTAATTAATGTTTTACTTCAATTTCCAACTCCAAAATTATTTTTTGGGTGAAGGATTTCTGCTTTAATTATATTTGTTGCCTGTCAGTAATTGAAGTAGCTTAAATGTCATATTGTATAAAACACCATAATAAAAAATTGCGTTTATTGATACTCCTTATGCTCAGAGTACTGTACTAATTGTTAGGGTACAAAGAAATAAATTTTACTAAATTAATCAAAACAAATATAAAAATGACAATATGAGGTACCATAGGCAAATCACGTATCTAAATCGTAGGTAAAAAGGAGAATTATAATAGGGATTAGAAAATACTTCAAACTGAATATTAACAAAAATTATATATTATTAATGAAATTACATATAAAATTTATAGGATACAGTTGAAGTAGTACTTAGAGAAAATTTTTTACTTTAGAAAGTAAAAATAGCTGAACCAGAAGGAAACAAACTGAATCCAAAGAATATAGATAGATATGACAATGGAGGCCTCTATTGTTGAAATCACTGACACTGGCTTCACTACGTTATAGTGAGGCAGCGGGAATTTAATTGTATATGTTATGAGAAATGCAGATGTTAATGTTTCCAACAACTTGTGAACAGAACTTCATTTAAAAACAGAATTATAGAAAAACCCAAACTGATAAAATAAATATAGATATGGTAAAATATATTAAAGTATCTGTTACCAGTCAAACCGAAAAGAATTTGTATCAAAGTTGACTGGTGAGAATGTAAGTAAATAGAAAATGTATGAATAAGCCATTTACAAATTTGCAAATAAAACTTAAAATGGTTGGGAGAGTTGATAGGGAGGAGAACCTATCACAGAAACAAATAATTAAACCTGAGTAGATGTATAGCAAATACGTATCCAAAGTTTCCATAACAGCAATCTTTTAATTTTAATTTTTATTGATTTCAGAAAGAAAATGAGAGGGCAAAAGAGATAAAACCATCAATGATGAGAGAGAATCCTGCATGCCCCCTACTGGGGATTGAGCCTGTAACCCAGGCATGTGACCTTGACCAGAATCGAACCTTCAGTCCACAGGCTATCTACTGAGCCAAACCAGCCCAGGCATAGCAATCTTTAAATAAAACATCTCATGTAAGTATCTAAATTTAAAGTAATCTCTAAGTAAAGCACTTCAGATTAAATGTATTAATCATCTGCAGATGAAACATGCAGCTGTGGTACAAAACATGGCAGACTAACACAAGATGAAATAATTCCATATTGTGATTTATAAGTCATCCATTGTTTTAAAAAATTCCTGCTTTCTAAATGCTACACTTTATAAATGCTCGGAAACTATAAAATAGAATGTGTTTGATTAAATGGTAGGTTTTGACCTCTCTATTCTAAGAAACAACCAACACTTTGAGGTAAACATAGAATTCTGATCACCAATATTCTTGAAAATAATATGGTTATCTGAATCAAAGATAGGTGGAGATGCCCAACATAAATGCTAAGTATGCTTTTCAATGAGGAAGATAAAAATAAATACAACCTATAATAATACCACAATCCTCATAATTTAGTGGAACCAAATGGCAGAAATGGAAATAAATGTAATAACTAGAAAACAACAGATAGGAATTATCTGAAAGTCAGATCTAGGTAATGCCATTCTCCTTAACACTTAAAAACTGGCCAAACATCCTTTATTATCTCCTCTGTTTCATATATATATATATATATATATATATATATATATATAGGCCATCCATTATCCAATTTTTGGTTGGAAAGGTCTATATAAGTATCACTTACTAAGTAGGAAAGTGGATAGATAGGAAGTTTAGAGCATAATGTGGGGGTCTGAATGAGGTGTAAAAGAGGTATTTAGAATCAGAAGCTATGTCTATTGCTTCTTTCTACCAAACACATTGATACTACCTCTTTATTTTAATTTTTATTTTTTAATATATTTTATTGATTTTTTTACAGAGAGGAAGGGAGAGAGATAGCCAGAAACGTCGATGAGAGAGAAACATCGACCAGCTGCCTCTTGCACACCCCGTACCGGGGATGTGCCCGCAACCAAGGTACATGCCCTTGCTGAGAATCGAACCTGGGACCTCTCAGTCCACAGACCGATGCTCTACCACTGAGCCAAACCGGCTTCAGATACTACCTCTTTAAATTCTATAATTTATTCCTTTTGAAAGCATACATCTTACCATGTGGAATTGTGATCTGGAAAGGACGGCTTGGGTTTTTCAGGTTCCATAAAGTCAAGCTACCATCTGAATGGCTGCACATGAACTGTCTGCCCTCATGATGCCAATCAATTGAATGAATAGCCTAATGGAATAACAATTAAACAGGTAGAGTAAGAGAAGTTGATATTATAAAGAAAAATTATTGACATAAAATTATTATAGCAATAGCACTTAATAAACATATATAATTTTTCTGACCCAGATTATACTATCTTTGATTCATCCCTTTATGGGCTTATAAAAGGGTACCAAAAACTCATCTCCTGAGATAAATAAAAGTTAAGTAAATTTTCTAACATCATTAGATCCCAAAACTTGCTATCAATTCTACATCCTCCCTGTATCCTATAATGTTTCTTTGAAAAATTGTTTATATAGAAGTAAAAGAAAGGTTATCTGAAGATGATTTCTGGTAAGGTAGTGGGCTAGTTCCACTTAAAGTAGCTAATTTAAAAAAACAATTTACATAAGAGCCACCATCTCTTATGGTGAGTCAGACCAATGGGAAGTACTTTATGTATATTATTTCATTTAATCCTATAAAAGAAGTATTATTTTTTCAAATTTACATATGGGAAAATAGGCCTAGAGAGATTGAGGTACTTGCTCAGGACACACAACTCAAAAGCTGAGGTCTATCTAAATAAATAAAAAACCCATATTCAATCATTGTAATACCATATTGCCTCTAACATAAAAAATTTAAATTGATTTAAAGTAAGAATTAATGTTTTTATTTACAGATTCACTTTGTAGTTATGAAAGAAAATTAAAAAGTATTACTTCATTTTCCCAAACTTATTCCCAGTGGTAGCACAGTCTCTTGCATAAAGTAGGCGCTCTGGTAGACATAAAAGCTGAACAGATATATACAACAGGATCATTTCCTTAAGGGAACTTAGAGAATAGTGAGCTAAGAAAGACTGACATAAATGAACTTCCAAACAGTAGGTATTATTAGAGCTACAGATAACTGACTGCTAGAGTAATAATTAGACACATCATAAAGGAAACAAGATATAAGCTGTACTTCAAAAGATAAGATTTGATTAAGTGGAAAAGATAACATGAAACTGTGAGCTTTTGTTTTTTTCTCACCCTGCTCTTCATTACTAGGCAGAGAAGGGAAATGTCACTTCTTGCCACCTCTTCATGTTAACTTGGATGAGCCTCCCTTAAAGTTCTCTGAGACTGCTCTTCTACATATGGTGGGGGGGAGGGGGGGGACACAGAGACAGTGCCCTCAGGCCCATCCCTTCTTCCTACTAATAGCTACAACACAAAACCAAAACAAGTACTATAAAAGAAGTATACATATTGTACAGAAGAGTAGACATGTAAAAACAACTTGTTATTAGAGAGGAGGATGTCAAAGAGTGCATTATTGAAGAGGTGGCATTTGAACTGACTTAATGAATAAATATTCAATTTGTAATTATTTGTTTATACCCTACCCTTTTCTTAAAAAGGACTTTAAAGCTCCACTAAAATACAACTAATTCAAAAAGAACTTAAAAATGTAGAACACAGAAACAATGTTCCACTGTATATCTTAAAATGATAATCTTGTTAGTAAAAGACACTAGAAAGGTAAGAAACCAAAGGAAATTATACATATATCATATAAATCAATATTTAAAATGATTTCTAAATAGAAAGTAGGTAGAGTGTAGTAGTCCACCCACTTATTTAAACATAGTTAATCCTTATTTAAACAGATCATTGTAAATACTTTTGCTTGCTTTTTAAGGTTAGAAACATTCCTTCTACACTGTTCAAGGCCATAGGAAAACCATCTGATTCAGCATTTTCCTCTGGATTTCCTTTTTAGCTGCTCTACTCTAGTTCCAACTGGCTAACTTCCCAGATGGTATTTAGACTCTTATCTAGCAGCTTAGTCTTTAAAGAGAGAACAATCTCCATCCTTATCTTTACATTTTGTGTATTTAAAATAAGGAAAATCCTTCTTTCCTTATGATTTAAGATGCCCCAAAAGTTTATCATAAAGGGTATATTTGTATAACATTACTTGCTGTAGTATTTTTCACCAAGCATGCCCACTGTAAATCTTTGGCTATCTTTAAGTATCAAAACTTAAAAACTGTTAAGAGAGGGTTGGAGGGAGTACAGAAAGGAAGGATTATAAATGTTTTTAAATTTTATTTTTGTATTTATATCAGTGTTATCTTACATTCTTCTGCACTCTTTCACTATAAGCATGCGAGAAACCAGCAATTGTTGACCTGTATATTCCTCCTATCTCTCCCTACTCTACCATCTTAAAATTTTAATTGAAAGCACAGATGTTAACCTTTATTTTCACAGCTATAAGAGGTAATTCCCCTTTCTTTTTCACCTCTGCCTCCAGCTTCACTGTCTTCACATTAGCCTTTCCTGATGATGGAAATAATTAATGGTCTAGAGTCAATCTCTGAACATATGAAGTATAAAGTCAGAGACTATTCCTTTATAAATAGGAGTTAATTGCTTTCTCTAAATGAAACACTAATCAAAGTGAATACCCTAGAAAAATTAATTGTACTGGACAAAATGCTGTTCCTAAAGTGTTAACTAAAATTTTTATTGGTAGTTCATCTCATGATAAAATTGTATAACATGTAATGAACCTAAAGCAGTCATATTATAGTGCAAAAAATTAAAATTTAAAAGCTATCAAGACTACATTAAAATTTTTCAAAAGCCTCCTAATATTTAAATCAAAAAGGGGAGATGGCAAAGTAGAAGAATGTCATGTAAGGAAAAATATCCTGTAAGTAAATTATAGCTAGAAAATTTGTATTTTAGAAAATTAAATGTAATGCTAACAGCAAAACACCCATGAAAAACACACATGGTGTTAAAATAAGCCAGAGGAAAATCATTTGGGCAAAAAATGGAAAAGGATCTATAGAAAATATTCCTTTATTAACTTTTGGTTAAGAATATGTTTGTATATTTTCAGAAAACAACTCTAAGACCATGTGAATTCTGGCAACAGAGAGGAATTGACAGGACTACTCCAACCATGAAAACAGAAGAGAAGCAGTCCAGAGATGGAAGATGCTGACGTCGCCTTGCCATACTAGCAGTCAACAACTATGAGTCACCCTAAGTTGCCCAGGACCAAACCAGAGAGGTTTACACCTGCATTACCACCATTTGTCCACCATCCAGAACTGAAATATCATTGCTGACATATACACATAAGGAACTGTTTGAAATTGAGATTGGGTCTCAAAAGAACTGTTGGCTCAGAAAGAAACTCACTACAGACTGATTCATTTGCCTTTCAGCATAATCATTATTGCTTGTCTCATTTTCAGCTCTTGTAAGAATATTTCCAGTAGGACATGATTTCACTCATCTAGAGGAAATGATGAACAACATAAACTGATGAACAAGAACAGACCCAGAGACAAGGAGGCATGGATCAGACTGTTGGACCTCAGGGGGAGGGTAGGGATAAAAGAGAGAGATCAACCAAAGGACTTGTGTGCATACATATGAGCCTAACCAGTGGTCAAGGACAACAGGGGGGAGGGGCATGACTGGGGAAGGGTGGGGGATGGGAATGGGGGAATGAGGACAAATATGTGATACCTTAATCAATAAAGAAATTAAAAAAAATAATAAAATGTTTTAAAAAATGAATGAAACACTAATCAGCCTCAACTACGTACAATAAAACTTCATGATCTTACTGACTCTTATTATTAGGCATTATTATGTACAAAATCTCTATTCTAAAGCAGCAAGTATTAGAAGATAAGACCGTTCAATTTAACAACTTAAATTTGATGACACATAAAAATAATTTTCTGTGTGAATAGTGTCTTTAGAGACCGTAAGGATAATGAGTTAAGACAAAAGCACACGACCTAAAGAAAGGAAAAGAACTTTAGATGAAGGTGGCTATACAGTACAGATAATAGGCACTAAAGTATATAAGATGCCATAAAGGGCCCCCCAAAATAGGCACTAAAGTAGGCAGAATTCCCACTCAGAAAAACAACTCAGAGTTGGAACTTGTGCAAATATCAACAGGAAGTGTGAGGCATTGAATCAGAATCAGTGTCCCAGTGATTAGAATACTGGTAACATACATAGCTTAAAAGCAAAAAAAGACACAAAGTCATAACATGCTTTCAAATATTTCAGGAGAAATCACTTACCTCATCATAATAAAGTCTCAGTTCTGCTCTTTTAGATTTCAAGTCCCAGAATACCACAGTACCATTTTCATAACCTATTAGCAGCTGGGAAACATTAGAACAATCATTTTGTAATGCTAACATTAATTTTAACTTGTTCCACATAAAATTTAATGTTAATACATTAAAATGAAATCATCCTATATAATACAATTTTATTAGGATACCAATTTTTCCAGATTCTGAATATAGACTTTCTATGTTTTAAAAAACTGGCACGTATGCTATTTCAATATAAACATTTGCCAATTATATCTGCCTCATTCTAAAAAGAAATTGAGGAAATATGTAAAAATACATGACATACACACACAAAAAAAATAAAGAAATTGAAGCAGAAGAAAAAAGGGATAGAAAAAATAAAGATGAAATAAAGGATGAAATGAAGTTTAATAAATTATGTATAATGCCATTCAGTCCAATGAACTTGAAAATGTGGCCACAAATCTAGTTTCTCTATATCAAGTTTTTTTCTTTGACTTATAATAGCATTTTAAACTCAGATTTATGAACACTTAGAAGTTCACAAAGGTCTTCTAGAGATTCAAATCATTAAAAGTAATTAATATTTGTTTATAAATCAATAAAAAAGACAATTAAAATACATGTTCTTAATTTTAAAGTAAAAGAATCTGAGAACAGATAATTATAAGATCATATTCAAGTTTCAACTAGTCCTAGCCATACTGATTTTTGCTATGATTCTTATGTTTCATTAAATTTAATCTATCCTTAGTTGAAAAAATAGAAAGGATAAAAATAGGCCAGTGTTGAAGTAATAATATAGCCCATGGATTTGCCTTAAGATAACTTTCTAGAAATCTATTAATAATATTTCTCTGATGAGAATTGTTATACAGTATGATGTTTCAATATTCAACAAAAAAACAAAACTCTGTGGTAAAACAGAAAATATAGTGCTGGTTATAAGCTACTCCAACATAGCATCCAGAGACTTAATCACTTACACAAAAAAGAACAAATCAGCTAGTAGTTTTAACAGGAAATAAACAAAATTTCATATATCAGGTCAGGAAAACAATGTATGCTAATTTTTGAAGCTATAACATATTCTTATTTTGTTTTTAAACCATACAATAAATTTTAAAATTGATTTGACAAAACAATTGAGTTTCTTTACAAACTCAAGGGCATAATGATATATTTGTAATACCTTAATCAATAAAAAATACGTAATAAAAAAGTAAATTTAAAGAATATTTTCTAAAGTAAAAATTTTAAAATATATTTTAATATTTTATTTATTTTTTACAGAGAGGAAGGAAGAGGGACAAGAGATGTTAAAAACATCAACAAGAGAGAAACATCGATCAGCTGCCTCCTGCACACCCCCCACTGGGATGTGCCCGGAACCAAGGTATATGCCCTTGACCAGAATTAAACCTAGGACCCTTCAGTCCACAGGCTGACGCTCTATCCCCTGAGCTAAACCAGTCAGGGCCCTAAAATAAAATTTATATAAAATCATATATATTGTACTAACATGTGTTTCAACTTCAAATAAATTCTATTTACATACCAGAGAAAATGATGGACAATAAAACCAATTCCTATGTAGTATATGAGAAAAATTCCTATGGAGTATATAGAAATAAAATTTGTACATCTAAAAAGTTTGAAAAATCTGATTTAAGTAAAAAAAATCTTCTATAATAATAAAAGCCTAAGTAACCATCGCAATCAAACGAACAACTGAACAGGCTGCATGGGGCAACCTGTCAGGCAGGGGGATTAGTGAGGGGCGAGCAAATGACTGAGAGCAGACTGCATGGGGCAATCAGGCCCACGGGAGCGGGGGGGGGGGGGGGGGGGGGGCAGTTGAGGGCGACCAGACCAGCAGAGCGGCACAGTGAGGGCAACCAGGATGGCAGGGGGTGGAGGGAGGTTCAGTTGGGGGTGACCAGGCTGGCAAGGGGGCAGAGTAAGGGGTGATCAGGCTGGTGAGGGGACAGTTAGGGGCAATCAAGCAGGTAGGCAGGTGAGCAGTTAGGAGCCAGTGGTCCTGGATTGTGAGAGGGATGTCCTGGATTGGAGAGGATGCAGGCTGGGCTGAGGGGGGACCCCCCCGCCCCACCCCGTGCATGAATTTTGTGCACCGGGCCTCTAGTATATAATAAAAGCCTAATATATAAGTGTCTGATCGACTGGTAGGCCGTTCAACCAAAGTGTAATATGCTAATGATATGCTAAGGCCACTAAACCGCTTGCTATGACGTGCACTGACCACCAAGGGGCAGATAGTAGACTCGTGGGGTCCAATTGATCAGGACTGAGCAAGATAGGCTGTACATGCCTTTGAGTCCTCCTTTGGTCCCTCCCCGGCTGGCCAACCTCCCATGTCCCTCTCCAGCCCCAACTGTGCACCAGTGGGGTCCCTCGGCCTGGCCTGTTCCCTCTCATAATCCGGGACCCTTGGGGGATGTCAGAGAGCTGGTTTCAGCCTGACAGCGGACAGCCAGTCACTGTGATGTGCATTGACCACCAGGGGGGGCAGACACTCAACACTGGAGCTGCCTCCTGGTGGTCAGTGCACTCCCACAGAGGAAATGCCACTTAGTCAGAAGCCAAGCTCATGGCTGGCAAGCGCAGTGGTGGTGGCAGGAGCCTCTCCCGCTCCACGGCAGTGCTAAGGATATCCGGCTGCCTGACTACAAGAGGGCACAGGCCGAGTAGAGGGATCCTCCCCCCAGTGCATGAATTTCATGCACCAGACCTCTAGTGAATAATATAACCTTTCATAATCTGAGCCCAAAGACTTAATTAAATAATATTCTAAAATGCTAATATATTTTTTCAAAGTAAATATCTGAAAATGGATGTTGTAAAACATTATTAGCAATAGCTTCAGTAAAAATTACAAAATATAAAATATTGAACCTCAAAATGTCATAAATTGAGATAATTATACAATATTATAATACAGGAAATGTAAAACACACACACACACACACACACACACACACACACAAACAACAACACTGAAATCATTTAGAGAACTGAGATAGAGAAAAGCAGCCCCTGACATCCATGAGATATTAGACAAGGTCATTCTGTGACCAAGATGGATCAAGACAAATGCAAGATCACTCTGCAACATGTGTGACCACACCAAAACATAAAACTATAAAATATTACATATATTTATATGTTATGTAATTATATATACATATATATTTTAAAAATATACGTCCCATAATAGAATGTAAGTACCATAAAGGCACAGAAGTAGGGTGAATTATTCACTACTACATCATCAGAACCTGGAACATTATTTGAGGAAAATAGATTATCTGATAAATGTATGTTAATTATTAAACACCAGCACTGACCAATGTGACTCAAGTGAGTATAGCATCAGCCCACTTACTGAAGGGTCATGGGTTCGATTCCTGGTGAAAGGCACATACCTGAGTTGCAGGTTGGATCACTGGCCCCAGTCCAGGTGAATGAGAGAGATAACTAATTGACGTGTCTCTCTCACATTGATGTTTTTCTCTCTCCTCCTCCTCCCTCCTCCCTCCCTTCCACTCTCTTAAGAGCAATGGACCCTGCCTGGTGTGGCTCACTGGCTAAGTGTATACCTATGAACCAGGAAGTCATGGTTTAGTTCCCAGTCAGGACACATGCCCAGGTTTTGAGCTTGATCCTCAGTAGGGAGCGTGCAGGAGGCAGCCCATCAATGATTCCGTCTCATCATTGATGTTTCTATCTCTCTCTCCTTTCCCTTTCCCTTCTTCTCTGAAATAAATTTAAAAAAAAGTATTTTAAAAAGCAATGAAAAAAATATCCTCAAGTGAGGATTTAAACACACACACACACACACACACACACACACACAACAAAAAAAGAAAAAATAAAAATAAAAAAATACCAAAGTATCAAAACAAATTAGAAGTCACTGACAAAAACATTTTGGAAACAAAAAAAATATATTCCTAAATAATTAATGGTAAAAGAGAAATCATTATGAAATTAAATACAAGTGCCTCATAATGAAAATTATGGGACATGGGTAAATATTTGTCAACAGAGAAATGTATAGTTTTATAAACATATATAAAGAGACAATTTTAATTGTTTAGTGATATAATCATTTGATTTTAGAAAAAAACACTTAAATACCAAAATTCAGGAAATAGAAGAAAAAATAATAAGTCCTTTTAACAAGAGCAAAGAATACATTTCACTTATTCAAGTACACTTCTATATCTTTAGGAAGTTGGAAAGTCTTCCATGCATAGATTTTTCTTGTTAATTTTATAGCAAATTATTTTGAATTTTTGGTTGCTGTTTTATATGAGATCATCTCTTAATTGTCTCTTCTAGGAGGGTACTGTTTCTATGGTTGGATTTTAGTATGTTACCCTCTAAATTCTATCACTGCTTTTATTCATTTAAATGTTAATTTTCATAGGAATTCCAGGTATATTACCATATAACCTAAAATAGGGACTGTTTTATTTCTTTCTTTCCAATCTGTATTCCTTTTTTCGTATGCATCTAACCACACGACAAAAAAAGCCACTAAAAATAGTGGAGAGGAAGAGAAATCATCCTTGCTTTCCTCCTGACTTTCCTGCCGACGCCTCTAGTATTTCCCCCATTACATGAGATCTGGGTTCTATATATTTAACACTAGAGGTCCAGTGCACGAAATTCGTGCACAGGGGGGCTGTCCCTCAGCCCAGCCTGCACCCTCTCCAATCAGGGACCTCTTGAAGAATTGGGCCCAAACAGGCAGTTGGACATCCCTCTCACAATTCAGGACTGCTGGCTCCCAACTGCTCGCCTGCCTATGCCTGATTGCCCCTAATTACCTCTGCCTACCAGCCTGATCACCCCCTAACCACTGCCCTGCCAGCCTGATCGATGCCTAACTGCTCCCTGGCTGGCCCGATTGCTCCTAATTGCCCTCCCCTATCGACCTGGTCACCCCTAACTGCCCTCCCCTGCATGCCTGGTCCCCCTACAACTGCCCTCCCTGCTGACCTGGTCTCCCCCTACTGCCCTCTTCTGCCATCCACGTCACCCCTTCCTGCCCTTCCTCCTGATCACCCCCAACTGCCCTCCTCTGCTGGCCCAGTTACTCTTGACTGCCCTCCCTTCTGGCCTGGAACCCCCCCTCCCCCCCGAACTGTTCTCTTCTGCTGACCTGGTGCCTCCCAACTGCCTTCCCCTGCAGGCCTGGGTTCCCCCCTCAACTGCCCTCCTCTGCTGGCCTGGTCACCCCTAACTGCCCACAACTGTCCTCCCCTGTAGGCCATCTTGTGGTTGCCATCTTGTGTCCACATGGGGGCAGCCATCTTTGACCACATGGGGGCAGCCATTTTGTGTCTTGAAGTGATGGTCAATTTGCATATTACTCTTTTATTATATAGGATATACATACATATGTACATAAGCATGTGTTAATTCATTTCTATACATTTCTTGTCAGGAATCCTATATAATAAAAGCCTAATATACTAAATGTCCAGTAAAATGGTCATCCATTCAACCAATCAAAGCATAATATGCTAATGATATGCTAAGGCCGCTCAACTGCCTGCTATGATGTGCACTGACCACCAGGGACAGATGCTCAATGCACAGGATTGGCTCCCTCCTGTCTGGACTGGGCCTGCAGGGATCTGGCCAAAATCAGCTATCCAACATCCCCCGAGCGGTCCCGGATTGCAAGAGGGCATAGGCCAGGCCAAGGGACCACACCAGTGCATGAACCCATGCACCAGGCCTCTAGTATTTTAATAAATATATTTATTAAAATACAGAGAAAAGTACACAAGTTATAGATGTGTCTTTAATGAATTATGAAGTGAACATACTCAAGAAAATACTACCAAGTCAAAAAACACAATGGGAAAACAAGAAATAGAAGAAAAACAATGCAAGACTCTCAGAAGCCTATTTCACAACTTTACCCAGTCAATATCCTCATCCTCTTTCTCTAAAGGTAACTACTATCCCCACAATGTATTCATTTTACAGGTAATGTAAATGTTGTTATGAATAAATTTATAAATGCCTTTTGGTGAACACCTATATGCATTTCTGTCAGATATATACTTATCCATATTTATTCATGGGGTAAGAGTATGTTTAACTTTAATTAATAGTGCCAAGCAGTTTTCCAAATTAATTATACCAGTTTTCATTTCAAAAACTGCATAAGAGAGCTTCAATTCCTTCTCACCTTCTTCAACAACTAATATTGTCAATTGTTGCACCATGTTAAATAAAAGATGTATATAGTCAGCATCTTTTTTTTTTAATATATTTTATTGATTTTGTAGAGAGAAGAAAGGAGAGAGATAGTTAGAAACATTGATGAGAGAGAGTTATCGATCAGCTGCCTCTTGCACACCCCCTACTGGGGATTTGCCCACAACCAAGGTACATGCCCTTGACCGGAATCGAACCCAGGACCCTTCAGTCCCCAAGCCAATGAGCCAAACTGGTCTCAGCTATAGTCAGCATCTTTTATCAGTTCTTATTACAGGAGAAAAACATTAATTCACCATTAAAGAGGATATTTTCATACTTTTGGGTAAATAAGTGAAGTTCATATTAATTACTTTCTTTTCCTAATGTTACAAGATAATTTTATTTATTGTGAAGGGAAGTTAAATGAAATCAAATGCATCTTTTTATTGTAATATATTTTCTCCTTATTTCTGTTAATATGGATATGATATTGACTATGAAAAGTTAAAACACCTTTGTGTTTCTGAGATGAACACAAATTAGTTGCGTTCTTTGTACTTTTTTTCTTCAATTCTTCATCAGCTAGCCAGAGATGCATCAATTTTATTAGTATTTTCACAAAATCACCTTTTGATGTTACCAATGTACATTTTTTCTATTTATTTTAATATCTGTTCTCATATTTTGTATTAGAGTTCTCCAGAGAAACAGAACCTGCAGGATGTATATACAGAGATTATTATAAGGAACTGGCTCACATGATTATTGAAGCTGACAAGTCCCAAAATCTGCAGGGTGAACTGGCAAACTGGAGACCCAGAAAGCCAGCAATATAGTTCCATTTGAGTCCTAAGAACCAGGAGAACTGATGGCGTAATTCCAACCTGAAGGCCAGCAGGCTTGAGATCCAGGAAGAGTTGATGTTTTAGATCAAGTATGAAGGCAGGGAAAAAGCTGATGTTCCAGTTAGAAAGCAGTAAGGCAGGAGGAATTCTCTTCCCATAGAGGAAGGTCAGCCAGCTGTCCTGTTTTATTCAGGCAACTGATAGGAGGAGACCCACTCACATTTGGGAGGTCATGTGTTTTACTGGACTACTGATTTAAATATTAATCTCATTCAAAAACACCATCACAGAAATACCCAGAATAATATTTGACCAAAACTCTGGTTATCCCATTACTCAATTGTGTTAACACATAAAATTAACCATGACATCTTTATTATTATCTATCTTTTACTTTCTTTGAATTTAATTCACTATATTTCAAATTTCCTATTTATATTTGATAATCTTGCTAAGTTATCTTGTGGTTAACACAATATATTGTGCATTATTTTAATCCTCTGAAATTTATTAAAACATGTTTTATGTGTCAACAAATGTACAACTTCAGTAAATATTCCAGGTACACTTAGAAAATAATGTGTAGTCTGCAGATATTGGGTATAATGTACTACACACATCAATTAGGTTGAATTAGTTAATCATGTTCAACTTTTCTTTGTCCTCACTATTATTATTATTATTATTATTATTATTATTATTATTATTTTGGTAATTCTTTCAGTGACTCAGAGAGGTGTATTAAAATCTTCAACTACATTTGCAAATTTGGGTATTTTTTATTTTAGTTTTTTATCAATTTGGCTTTATATTTTTTAGTTCTGTCAAATTACACATACCCAGTAAGGAGTCATGGAAAATTAAAATATGTACAGTTATGCATCTTTCAATTAACTTGGTACCATGCAAAGCAAGTACTGCCTATACAATATAAAACTATATTATTAGATGTATACAAATTGAGGGTTATTACTTCTCCTGTTGAATTGAGTATTACGAAATCTTCCCTTCAGAAAAAATTCTTGCTTTTAAGTCTCATTTTATGAACTATAAAAATGTTTGTGTCCTCTTAAAAATCTTATCTTGAAATCTTAACTCTAAAGGTGATAAAGAAGTGGGGCCTTTGGGAGGTTATTAGGTCATGAAAGTGGAACCTTTATAAGTGGGATTAGTGGTCTTATAAAAAAGACTCAACAGCTCTCTTGTCTTCTTTACCATATAAGGACGCAGTGAGAAGATGGCCATCTAGAAACCAGGCCTTCAACAGATACCAGGTCAGCTGGTGCCTTGATATTGGACTTTCCCACCTCCAAAACTGTGAGAAATAAATGTTTGTTGTTTAAGCCATCCTGTCTATCGTATTTTTTGTTATAACACCTGAATTAAGACATTTACTTTGTCTCATATAAGTATAGCTAGTTTTCTTTGCTTAAGGTTTCTATGCTATCTTTTCTGATCCTTTAACATTAAATGTTTTTATATCCTTAAGTTTAAAGTGTGTCTCTTGTAACAGTATGTTTTGACAGATCTGCATATTACTGTCCTTTAGCCAATTTAATCTGTTTTCATTTAAAATAATTGCTGACTTACATTAGAACAAATCTACCTGTTTTATGTTTGTGATATCTGTGTAGTATTACTATTTCTTTTCCTTTCTAAATACTTATTATTGCAGTGTCCTACTCCATCAACTTATCCATTAGAAATATATTTTTATTTTTTTAGTGTTACCACAAGAATACAAAATGTTTCCATGACTCATCAAACTTTAATATAAATTAGTATTTGTACTACTTTCTGGAAGTTATAAGATCTTAGAACTTGGATTCATTTGATATCATAGCAACTTTTGGCTATTTTTAACTTGTATTTACACTCCCAGAATTCATTACTATTATTTGTATCAAACAGTCCCTTATATTTAATCCATGTTTGTTGTTCTTTACTCTTCTTCTCTGTCCTTTTAAAATGGATCAATTTTCATTTTTAGAGAACTCATTTAGTTTTTTCACTAGAGTACATTTTCTATTAATGAATTATTGCAAATTATGCTAAGTTGCAGTAATATCATCATATGCTTTTAATAATTTTTTTTGGTAGAGTATAGAATTCTGTGTAAGCAGTTGCTTTTTCTCTCCAGAACCTTGACATTATCACTCAATTGTCCTCATTTTCAATTTTTCTGTTGAGATCTCTGCTGTTAGTCTTACTACCTTTTTGTTTTTCTATACTCTGACTGCTTTGTCTTTGATATGCATATGTGAACTTCACATTTTGGTAAGCCTGCTTTATGTCTGTAGTACATCTTAGATTTCAATATCTGTCATTAGTTTTAGAAAATTATCATTCATTCACCTTTCATATATGCTACTATCACATTATGTCTTCTTCTGTGACTCTAATTATACATATGTTACTCATTTTTACTTTGTCCCAAATGCTCTTCATCCTTTTATCTCACCATGCTTTTGTCTAGATATTTTCTTCTATCTTCCAGATCACTAATTCTCTCTTTATCTATTTATAATGTTATTTTATTCTCTATTTTTCACTTCTCTAATGAAACCTTCATCATTTTTAGTTTATCAAACATTCCAATCAACATATTTTAATTTTAAATTACAGTGAATGCCATGAACTGTGCTAGAGATGTTAGACATTAAATAATATCAAGAAATATCTTTAAGAATAAGGAAAATAAATGCAAGAATAACACTGTAATACTCACTTTCCCTTCATCTCTTGGGCTATCGCTTAAATGTACAACTGGACCTGGATGAGTCTTTGTGGATCTGTTAAATCAATTTAAAACAGTAATTAAAAAATAAACATTAAAATACCATACTGTTAGAAACTGGAAAAAATTTAAGATTATATTGGAATGTACTCTAAATATTCTAGAGTTTAGCTTAGATTCATTTAACTTTTGAGTTGTTTTACTTTAAGATTACTTTTCTCTCTCCTACTTTATTAAATGAGGCGTGATATTTTTTAAAAATCAGGTTTAAGAATATAGACCCACATAACAATGGATTCTGTATTATCTTAGGCATTTGTTGCCAAATCTGGGCCTCTGAAAGATTGAAATTAAACTTTTACTTCTACAGACAAAGAACAACTTGCAAAGCCACAAGGCTAATGCTATAAACCTGCTTCAACCAAAGTCAAAGTACATACCTGATTTAAAATTTTCTTTTGACATAAAATCTCCTACAAAAAGTCCAGATTTATAAGAAAATTCTAGTGATAGCTAGCATACAGAAAACTGACTAACTAGGAAAACCAAGTTCACTTTTGTCTCATTTATCTGGTTACCTATGGCAGTAGTCGGCAAACTCATTAGTTAACAGAGCCAAATATCAACAGTACAACGATTGAAATTTCTTTTGAGAGCCAAATTTTTTTAAACTTAAACTTCTTCTAACACCACTTCTTCAAAATAGACTTTCCCAGGCCGTGGTATTTTTGTGGAAGAGCCACATTCAAGGGACAAAGAGTCACATGTGGCTCGAGAGCCGCAATTTGCCAACCATGGACTAGGGTAATCAATAACAGATCATTATGAGTCTAAGAGCATACTGTTAAAGAGTTCTGTGCTCTGTCAATATGACTTTAAATTTATTCTACTCTGATATCTGGCATATTTCTTTTATCTTTCCTACTTTAACTTAGATCATTGTTGAATGTGATTACATCATGGTAAAATATGACATGACCTGATAATGACCACGGATTTATTGCTCACTTTTCCACATCCTTTTTTCAATGACCTAAGTGTGCCAGATAAATTCTATTATGATTATACTGACATAGAAGTAATTTATTTCTTAACAACACCTGAAAATCATTAAAGATTCTTCATAAAATAATAAATATTTAAATTTTAGAAATCTTTGGAATCAGAGAAATTAAGTAACTCCACATTCGCCAGATACTGACTCCCCAGAGTGACTAAAAGGAATAGATATTTTGTTAGTGGTTTTACCCTAAATTTTCTCATCTAAAAATAGAGGTAGGTAATAGTACTAATCCTACTGAATAATTGTGGGGATTGGAATATATGTATAGCACCTACTATAATGTCAAAACATAGTAAGTACCAAATAAATAGTATGTATTATGATTATTGTAAATCATTGGAATAACTAAGTAAGAGTTACGATTTGCATTCTAGAATATATGCAGGAAGAAAAGAAATTAAGCAGGGCTTTATAAAAAGCTTGCAGGGCTTTTAGCAGTTATATCATCCTAGATAATAAAAAGCTAATATGCAAATAGACCGAATGGCAAAACAATTCAAATAACTGAACAACCAGTTGCTATGCTGTGTGCTGACTTCCAGGGGGCGTGTGTGAACATGGTTGGCATTAGTCCTGGTAGGATGGTGGAGCAGGTGAGTGGGGCACCAGACCTAGGCGGGGCACCCATTGCTGTCATAGGGGTGAACCTTTGGTGGTTACTGAAAATTCTTGGCTCCTGCATGGGTTTGATTGGAGCAATGAATACCAAAATGTACTCCATGATAAACTAGTGAATATATAAGGCATTTCACATAGTGCTGCATATCTATAAAAGCTTGGAAACCCTGAATTAAACAAAGATAAATATTTTCTTCTATAGAACCTCTTAGGGCTATAGTATGCAAATGAAAATTGCAAATTTTCAATATTTTTCAAAATTACTGATTCATAGAATCCTTTTTCATTGTCCATATTAAAGAAGTCACTGAAATACACTAAGAAACACTTAGATTATTTGTAAGACTTCCATTTAGATTCTCAGACTCTATAAAACACTCAAGTCAGAAAATAATCTAGCATTAAATTTCCACTACTTGGAATGACTTTTTCTAAGTATAAAAGAAATATAATTTATTGTGAAAAAATAAAACTTAGGAAATACCAAAGTATTTTTCTCATCAAAGGGGGAAAATGGCCATTAGAAATTGACTTAAAAAAAGAAAAAAGCATCTGTATACTCCAGATTCTATAAATCCCACAAAATACTTTAGATAGAATTATCAATAAACTTAAATTCATAAATGTCTATCTAAATAATGCCCAGCAATTATTCTAAGTGTCCTTCTTTATTTCTTTTCCTCTGACGCACCCCAATGGCTCTTGATAGTTTCCTTTGTGGACTTTGCTTTTATATCTTAAATATTGGTATTCCTTTGTATTCTGTCCTAGACTGCCATCTATTCCCATATTAGATGTGGTCATGAATTCAAGGGCCCAGGGGAGCAAGGCAGGTACTGCAAGTGAATTAAACAGGCTGAATGAAAACTGTGCTAAACTGGATGGCACATTACCCACCTACTGATAGTTGTTACTCATTTCCAGTTGATTACTCACTACCATGCAAGAATACTGGACTGGGATTGTCTCATTATGAATGTTTTTTATGAAAGCTGAAAATCTAAATTTTTATTTCTACTCTACCAATTTTTAAATATTAGAAACTAGCCGGCACCGGTGTGGCTCAGTGGATAGAGCGTCGGCCTGTGGACTGAAAGGTCCCGGGTTCGATTCCGGTCAAGGGCATGTACCTTGGTTGCAGGCACATCCCCTGTGGGGGGTGTGCAAGAGGCAGCTGGTAGATGATTCTCTCTCATCGATGTTTCTAACTCTCTATCCCTCTCTCTACCTCTCTGTGAAAAATCAATAAAATATATTTAAAAATAAATAAATAAATAAATAAATAAATAAATAAATATTAGAAACTAATTATTCAGATTTGTTTAAATACTCTGATGGCCAAATAAAACATACCTGTAAATTGGTTCACTGTCTACTAGTTGACTACCTCTTTCCTATGCACTCTTCATGCATAATCTCATCTATTTCCATGGTCTCACTAATAATACAATAACTAATAAATGATAATATAAGAATAAACTTGTGTTTTATGTACTCACAACTATAAACCTACTTTTGCCTCATCCTACTTGAGCCAGCCTCAAGTAAACACTTCATCTTATTAAGAAACTAATATGTATAGAGCATAAACATTTATTAAAGAAAATTTGTTTTTTGTGATTAACCAGGAAAATTGTCTGTTTACATACTACAAATAAATAGCTTAGAATTCCATGAAATTTCACATGTGGGGGGTCTCACATTTTAAATGTGTAGAAATGTAAATATCAGTGTCAAAGTCAAAGTGGTAATTGCCATCAACCACATACCCAAATAGCTGTATACATCACAACATAAAAATGTTAATAAATTTGTTCTCCCTTGAACCTAGAATAATATGTTAAGGCAAAGGAAGAATAAGCTCCAGCATTAAAAAATAGAGAGTAGCACCCTATCAGGTGGCTCAGTTGGTTGGGGTTCGATTCCTGGTTCTGGTATATAGCTAGGTTGCAGGTTCAATCCCTAGTTGGGGTACATTTGGGAGGCAACTGATTGATGTTTCTCTGTCATCTCTCTCTCTCTCTCTCTCTCTCTCTCTCCTTCTCTCCCTCTCTCTAAAAACCAATAAAACATATCTGTGGGTAAGAATTTTTTTTAAAAGTACAAGGTGACAAAAGTAGGTTTACAGTCGTTTGTATGTAAAGTGATTTTATATATATACATATCCTATCTAATAAAAGAGTAATATGCAAATTAACCATCATTCCACTACACCCACAAGCTATGCTCACCAGCCAATCAGGAGAAAATATGCAAGTAACCCCAACCAAGATTGCTAAAGCCACAGAGAGAGCAGGAGAGAGGCTTTGGTTTTCCCAGTGATGAAGGAAGCCATGCTTTCAGCACACCCTGGCAGACCCAGGCCTCTGCTTAAGGCTACAAAGTTTCAATTATAGAAGACACATAAATCCAGAAATGGCTGCCACCACTTGTGGCCATAAAGCCACAGCAGAAGGCTTGGCTCCACTCCAGGCTACAAAGTTTCAATTATAGAAGATAAACTCCAGATACCATGGCCTCTGCTTGGATTGCCAGGGGGCGTGGCCAGCTTGCAAACCACCACAGGCCCCTTGCCCAGGTTGTCCCATGCTCCAAAGGAACCACCACCCTGATCTGAGACACCCTTTGGGGCAAACCAGCTAGCCCCCACCAGTGCACCAGGCCTCTATCCTATCTAATAAAAGGTTAATATACAGATTGACCATTACTCCAACACACAAAATGACTGTACCATGTGGTAAAAGATCCTGCCCCCATGTGAACACAAGATGGACACCACAAGATGGCCAGTAGGGGAGGGCAGTTGAGAGGGACCAGGCCTGCAAGAGAGGGCAGTTGGGGGCGATCAACCTTGCAAGGGAGGGCAGTTAGGGGTAACCAAGCCACCAGAGGAGGGAAGTTGAAGGCAAACAGGCCTGCAGGGATGGGCAGTTGGGAGAGAACCAGATTTGCAGGGAAGAGCAGTTGGGGGGGACCGGGACTGCAGGGGAGGGCAATTATGGGCAAACAGGCTGGTAGGGGAGCAGTTAGGCATTAATCAGGCTGGCAGGGGAGTGGTTAGGGGGTGATTAGGCTGGCAGGCAGAAGCGGTTAGGGACAATCAGGAAGGCAGGCAGGCAAGCAGTTGGGAGCCAGCAGTACTGGATTGTGAGAAGGATGTCCAAGATTGGAGAGGGTACAAGCTGGGCTGAGGACACCCCTGCCCTTTCACCCAGCCCCCTGTGCATTAATTTTGTGTACCAGGCCTCTAGTATATATATAATAAACTATTATGTGCTCCTTCTATTACGCACAATGACCACCAGGGGACAGTGTGGGCAATGCAGGAGCTGCCCCCTAGTGGTCAGTGTGCTCCCACAGCGGGAGTGCTGCTCAGCTAACCAACCCATCCTGGCAGCCCACCACCCCAGCAGCAGCCACTCACTCCCTCAGTATTCCTGCAGGTCCAATCTCTGGAGAATGGACCAGACACCAATGGACCAGCGCCACCAGCACAGCACTATCCCAACAGTGCCTCTGGCCTCCTGGAAGTCAGCCTCGGGTACCGTGGCTGCTTCCCCTCCCTAGATGCTCCCCAAGGAAGAAACTATATAAAAGTGGCCGCCAAGTGGCTCCCAAACAACCGTCATAAATGTCAGTAGGACAGATCTGGATCCCAGGCTGGCAAGGGCATCCCACCACCTGCCCGAGGGCCAGCCATGTCCTGGCCTCTCCTACCCGCCTCAGGACGGGCACCGGATGCTGGGCTCACTCACAAGCCTCTTCCAATCAGGACTGACTGGGTGCAAGCCTGCCACAGGTGCAGCAGTGCTGGGATGAGTGGAAGCAGCAGGCGGAATTGGACTGCCGGTTTCAGCCCAATCCCCACAGGCCACGCCAAGGGACCCCACCTGTGCATGGATTTGTGCACTGGGCCTCTAGAAATTAATAATAATACAGAAATAAACTCATGTACTTGCAACTATAAACCTACTTTTGCCCCACCCTGTATATGAACTGATAATGATTATTTTCCATAAAACTAAATGTGGCCATAATCCACTTGTCATTATCAATGGAAGTGGCTAAACAAAGGTTTATTATAAGGAATGGAATGATTTCCATGTGTAACTTTTAGAATTAATATTTTATCACCAAATTTTACATAAATACCACTAATGACCTGTATTATTTGGAGATTCTAAAATTATCATATGTTAATACTACAATATCTTTTTTTCATTTTTAATATATATTTTATTGATTTTTTACAGAGAGGAAGAGAGAGGGATAGAGAGTTAGAAACATCGATGAGAGAGAATCATCGATCAGCTGCCTCTTGCAAACCCCTTATTGGGGATGCGCCCGCAACCAATGGACATACCCTTGACCGGAATCGAACCCGGGACCTTTCAGTCCACAGGCCGATGCTCTATCCACTAAGCCGAACCAGTCCCGGCTACAATATCTATTTTTAAAAGCCTTTATGTTTTCTAATTATTTTGGCTGAACTTTTCACTCATATTAATCTTAAATTAGCCATAATGTTTCAAATAACTATAATTTATATGTTACATAACCATATGAAATATTTAATGTCAATAAAGTGATATTTAAGTCCAAACTTACAGTTCAATTGCCTTGTTCCACATGATGACATATCCAGAAAGAATGAAAGATTCAATATTTACAATATGTGTATTTCCTCTTTCTGTTCCAACATAGAGCCATTTACTCTGGAAAGGTAGATGACAGTAAGTAATTCTGAAAGAAAGAAAATTACAATTAAAATATCTAACTTTATGTCTGGTCAGCATGATAGCATTAATTTTCCTTAAACTTATTATGTAGTGATAGCTGCATAAACAATAAAATTTACTATATACTCAAGTAGCATTTAGTTATTAGTGAGAGTATAGGATAACAGTATAATTTTAAAAACCATAATGATAATGCCCACTATTAAATAAGTACCTAATCTAGGCACTAATATTATTTCTAATTCTGAAAACAGCACTACAAGACAGACATATACTTCTGTTTTACAAAGAGGAAAACTAAAGTAAAAGTCTTTTATTTTTACTTGTCTAGAACTGACAGCTAATAAGTGGCAAAACTGGAATTAAAATCTATTCTTGTTTGGTTGTAAAATTACCATCTTTCTACCAAGCTACACTATTAGCTTGTTGTTGTTTTTTGTTTGTTTGTTTTTTGTGTTTTTTTGTTTTTTGTTTTTTAGTAATGTTCAGTTCAAATTATTGTAGGTACATTTAAAACATAAATTTCAGAGTTGTCAGAGTTTGTTTGTCTACTTAGTATGATAAATTACTTTTTTATTCAGATGCTTGGCATGTAAGTAATATAAAGAAAATTTAAAGGTCAGAGATACACTGTACTTATTCCCTTTTGTTTGTTTGTTTGTTTGTTTGTTCTGCCTCATCTTCACAATGGACTTTCTGGCCAACTCTGGGAGCCTGTTTCATAGCCAGGGCAACCATGACTTCTGTACATGAAATCTGGACGTTTAACAGAGTCTTTTTTTCAGAGCATCATCAGTCTTTCTAGTTTGACCTACTCATGCTCTTTAATAACTCTTAAAAAGGACAATAGGGCCTTAGCTGGTATGGCTCAGTGGATAGAGTATCAAGAGCACACACCCTGGTTGTGGGCTCGATCCCCAGTAGTGGGGGATGCAGGAGGCAGCAGATCGAGTATTATCTCTCATTACTGACACTATTGATGTTTCTAGCTTGCTCTTCCTCTCCTTTCCTCTCTAAAATCAATAAAAATATATTTTTTATTTTTTATTTTTTAAATATATATTTTATTGATTATTACAGAGAGGAAGGGAGAGGGATAGCGACTTAGAAACATCAATGAGAGAGAAACATAGATCAGCTGCCTCCTGCACACCCCCCACTAGGGATGTGCCCGCAACCAAGGTACCTGCCCTTGACCAGAATCGAACCTGGGACCCTTCAGTCCGCAGACCAACGCTCTATCCACTGAGCCAAACTGGTTTTGGCAATAAAAATATATATCTTAAAAAGAAGAAAAAAAACCATTAAATTATATAATAATTCTTAATCTTTAGTATAAATAAATATCTCATTAAAATGCATATTACCAGATTCCAGCTACACAAATTGTGACTCCATGGGATGGGACATATGACTAGTATTTTAACTAGTATTCTCAGTGCTTGCTATTAAAAATTAAGTCTATAGACCAGCAGCATGAATGTCCCTGGAAGCTTAGTAGGACTTAGAATCTCATGTTCCACTTTAGAATCAGAAAATGCATTTTATGAAGAACCTCAGGTGAGTCATATACACATTACCGTTTTGGAAGCACTTCTCTAGGTCAGTGGTCGTCAAACTCCTTAGTCAACAGAGCCAAATATCAATGATTGAAATTTCTTTTGAGAGCCAATTTTTTTAAAGTTAAACTTCTTCTAACACCACTTCTTCAAAATAAAAGGGCCAAAGAGCCACATGTGGCTCACGAGATGTAGTTTGCCGACCACAGCTCTAGGTGATTCTTATACAAATAATCTATAAACTACATTATAAGGAACACTGTTCTGAGGCTGACTCCTGCTTACTCTAAAGTTTCAGAATGAGAACCTAAATTGGTAAGTTAATAGTGGGGGTAATGCATTGTCACTAAGTAGTCACCTAAAAACAGCTGATGATAATTATAATGATAATAAGCTACCCTAAGGTCCCCTCAGAATCTTGAGTCAAAGACTGATACTTAAGAATTTTTATGAAAAAAACTCAAATCGTAAGAAAAATATATAAAATTTCTTTAAGAAAAGCATCTGATAAATTTTGTACAATATTGTATTCAGCTAGAACTGTAACACAAGAGACAAAATAAAACAGATAAGTAAAAATTTAGTTGAATTTCATTCACAGTACTAATGGGCTATTAATCAAGAAACCAGACAGGAAAAAAAAAAAAAAACTGGCTCAATTTTGTTGTCTATAGTTAGTTGTAAAATATCAAACATAAGGCAACTTTTAAAAATAAATCTAATCTCTGCAGTTTCAAAGGGAATAAGATATAATTCCTAACAAATGAAACTCTGAGAAGTTTGTTCTCATTTTCCTACAGCAAAAGAAATAATATTTTCTACCTTTATTTAAATTCATAGATTTATATATTGAAACAGAGGTATGGATACATGGAACAGACTGACAGCTGTTGGGGATTGGAGAGGGCTGGATGAAAGAAGATGAAGGGATTAGCCAAAGAACATATATGTATAACCCATAGACACAGACAACAGTGTGGTGATGGCCAGAGGGAAGAGAGTGTGGGGGTTGGGTGGAGGTGGGCAAGGGCAGGGAGTTGGAATGAGGACATCTGTAATAGCGACAATAATAAAAATGAAGTTTAAAAAATTCATAGAATATTTAATTTCTGAATGACAGAATTGTATTAGTGAAGGCCATGTGGGAAGCAAGAATAAATCACTAATTACTAACCAACAGGAACTAATCAAACTTTATAGAATAATCTGGTCAACTAAGGAGAAAAATCTGCCAACTTGCATTTTTATATAACTTCCAATTAAATCCACCTCAATTGAGATAACTAAGCTCTGGCCCATAGGCCTAAATGACACCCTTTCTCTATCCACAGCTTACAGGTTGGAGTTTCATAATCAGCCTTTCTGTTTTCTGAGCACCAAGCTACTGGAAGAGAATTCAAGTTCGTACGTTTTTCCACCACAGGTGAGAAGTGTTTATAATAGATCTGTATTTTTTTCAATTTTGAGCTCTCTTTTTTTTTTAATCCTCACCCAAGGATATATTTTTTCTTATGTTTGTCTTATCCTGCCTCCCCACCACCTCCATCCTAGGTCTCCACTACCCTATTCTCTGTGTCCATGGGTTATGCATACATGCACACAAGTTCTTTGGTTGATCTCTTCCCACCCACCCACCCCCACCTTTCCTCTGAGGTTCAACAATCTTTTCCATGCTTCTATGTTTCTGGATCTATTTTGTTAAACAATTTATTTTGTTTATTAGATTCCAAATATGAGTGAGATTATGTGATACTTGTCTTTCTCTGACTGGCTTATGTTGCTTAGCAAAAACGACCTCACACCTGTCAACCAATCAACAGATGATGAGGGCTGGTGAGACTATGGAGAAACCAGAAACCTAGTACACTGCTGACAAACATAATGGCAGGCTGATGCAGTCATTATGGAACAGTATGGAATTCCCTCAAAATATTAAATTTGGAACTGCCGTTTGACCCAGTGATCCCACTTCTAGAAATATATTATAGCCCAAGAAACCCAAAACACCAATCAGAAAGGATGTATGCACCCCTATGTTCACAGCAGCACAATTTACAAGCGCTAAGATCTGGAAACAGCCCAAGTACCCATCAGTAGGTGAGTGGATAAAGGAGCTGTGATGCATTTATAATATGGAATACCATGCAGCAATAAAAAAGAAGGATCAATTTTGTGCTCTTTAGACATTAAAAAAAAAAAAAAGGTTTTGTTTTTTAACTTTTAGGTATACATTGCGGCTTAACAGCCTCAGATCCCTTTCCAGAATCCTGTTTTTTAGCAAGGAGAACAAAAGTGTTAAGAATTATCCTTTAGTAGATGACTAAATCTATATCAATTATGAATTTTCTGTGAAAATTAACTATAATAAAACAATCATAAACATTAGATTATTTCTAGCTATTATGATTATGAAAAAGGTCTTTGAAAACTTAACCTATAATTTGTTCAGGAAATAATGTTTTTGTACATTAATAAATTGTTTAACTCACAAATTCTTACCGTTCTCGATTAAATTTAAGAGAATGAAGAATAGCTGGTCTTTTTTGTCTAAGGTTCCACAAATGAAGTGTATCATCTGAACCTGCACTGACCAAAGCACCCTGGAATAAAAAGAAGACAAATTCAACAGGTGATTTATTTAACCTAGGAATTTTTGTGAAGGAAAAACAACCAACTAGTTTACTGAGTTTTTCACTGCTTGATGAGTTATTTGTATCTATAATATATAACCTGGAAATACAAGGAAGTTCAACTGCACATAACTCAATCAGGACGTATAAGAATGCTGAAATGGAAGAAACAAGTAAACTTTACATAGGGATTGGTCAGGATGACTAGCTTAAGAAATATGCATATACCAATAGAAAGGAAGAATTATAGTAAGCATCACAGTGACTACTAAAGGATTTTTCCACCCCCCCCCCCCCCTGCTTTTCACACATGTACTATATAGCTTTGCAGAGAAGCAAATATCCAACCTGCCTGCCTGCCTGACTGGGGGGCGGGGGGGGGGGGGGCAGGCAGAGGCAGTTAGTAGTTTTCAAATTCAATCTAATCATATAAAAATTCTCCATTTGTAAGAATTTTTTATATACTATAGTTAAAAAGTACATATTCTTCCTAAAAAGTATATTTGGTATAATTTGATTGTTTTTATAGTTCAAGAAATTTCATCTATAATAAAAAAAACATTTATAATAAAAGAAAACATTTTTCCAACTAGAATTCAGTACAACTTCAAAAATAATGTTGAGATTCTTTTTATAAAAAACCTCCAAGTACAAATAAATCTTATTTCAAATATAATAGGCTATTTTCTAGTTAATAGGGCAGATACAATATATATATATATATATATATATATATATATATATATATATATATATATATATATATATATTTATAAAAGCCTAAGTGACAATTATGACTGAACAACTGGAACTACCAGTAGACCAGTAGCTATGATGTGCACTAACCACCAGGAGTCAGATGCTCAATGCAGGAGCTGCCCCCTGGTGGTCAGTGTGCTTTCACAGCCAATCTCCTGTGGCCTGCCAACCTCCTGAGGTCCCTCCTCCCTGGCCAGCCAACCTCCTGCGATCCCTCTACCCCTCCCTCCCCTTTGGCTGGCAGGCCCTGATTGGCCTGGTCCCAATCAGCCCGGCCCCAATTGGGACTGGGTGAGACAGCCCCAATTGGCCTTGATTGCCAGCCAGGCTTAGGGAACACACCTGTGCACGAATTCATGCACCAGGCCTCTAGTGTACATATACACACAGTTAAACTATTTCACTGAGTTCAGTAATATCATCTTAAATGACATTAGAACTTTTACAATTATGAGTTTCCCAGCTAAAAATGTCACTGCTTGCCTAAAGCTTGACAAAGCCTAAAGCTACTCTAGAGTATCAAAATGTGTTCTGCAAAAGTGTTCTTACAGATCCTGAGATACCTAAAATTCTTTCCATATTTTCCAAAGTACTCTATGATAAGTAATGTTTCATTAGTTTGTAACATCAATCACAGATATCAAAATCATTATCCCATTTAGATGCTAGGAAGAATTATATTAAAATTCCTAAAATATATTTCTTCTTCAGGAATTAAAGAAGAAGATAGGAATCTAAGTGTTTTTTTCATAAGAATTCCTAAGATAAAAATACTCATGTATCCTATGATGTTCTTTATATCCAATACCTGTTATTTTAGCCTCAAAGAAAAATCACTTTTAAGACACCAATCATAATAAGAGTATATCCCTTTGAAAATGTTTAAAAATTTGTATAATTTGCATATTGGCATATAAATGTAGAAATACACACATTTCAAATGGGTATTTGTTGATATATACACTTGAATATGAACTCACAGATAATTACATTCTATGCCATAAAATGTACCCTATACAAACTGTCAAATTATTAAGATTGCTTGAAAGTGCTCAATTAGTTAAAATTATTACTATTTAAATATAAGATACTGATCTCATTTCTCAGGAAAGTGGAAATTCACTTGGGATAGGGTGAGGATAAAATGTAATATAGGAAATTAATAAAACATTCTTCACAATAAATAGTTATGTTCTATCCAAAAGATATAATATGCCAAAGGCAATGAAATTAAAGCAGCATATATCAATAATATCTTAAAGTAATAGCTAAGTAAATCTAGACAGGAAGTCAATATTATTAATTCTATGACAAAACTAGGAAGTAATTTATCATTGGAGGGAAATGAACAGGATCAGTGAGCATAACAGCACCAACAGAGATAGGGCACATATAAGAACACATTATTAGTGTGACTAGGGCTATTTACAAGCAAAGTGAATATATAAGAAGCACTACTACAGATCTATGAAAAGATTAAAAACTATGAAAACAGCAGTCATGAGGTCAGAAACTTAGAATTTTGGGGATAAGTATAGAAGTAGAGTGTGAAGTAAATCAAGATGAGTAGTTTAGGATAAATATGTAAGCAATAGAAGGATGTCCAATCCTCATCTTTATATTTTCTTATAAAGTAAGGGCTATGAAGACAATTCTAAGAAAATCAGACCCAGAGGAAATACTAGGAAACAATTTATGCCTGTCAGTACACATGCAGAAGAAAAAAGGCTGAGATCTCTCAAGCAGTAAAAATGAGACTTCAAAAAGGTTGTCATTATAAATACTAATAACTATTATAATACAACTAATGGCCTGGTGCATGAAATTCATGCATGCAGGGTGTGAGGGGGGTTCCTTCAGCCTGGCCTGCACCCACTCCAATCTGGGATCCCTCTCACAGTCCAGAACCACTGGCTCCTAAGCGCTCACCTGCCTAAGTGATGCACCTAACTGCTCTCCCCTCCTGGCCTGATCTCCCTAAATGCTCTCCCCTCCTTGTCTGATCCCTGTAAATGCCTATCTGCTTTCCCCTCCTGGCCTGATCTCCCTAACTGCCTATCTGCTCTCCCCTCCTGGCCTAAACTTCCTAACTGCCTATGTGCTTCCTTCCTTTCTACATCTTAAGACCCCAGTGCAGGAGTGCTGAGAGCTCTCGGCTAAAGCCCCACCCCAGTCCTGACACCCCTCTGGGCCAGGCAGTGCCACAGGTCTGCATGACTGTGACAACTATTAGGACAATTAGCACATTACCTCTTTATTATATAGATTTTTTTTTAATGTTTTCCCTTTCCTGGGGGAAGAGAAATTTGCAGTGGTATGATTTTTTTAAACTGTTTTGTCCTTGATTTTATTTGCTAAACCCAGTTCATAGGACCTTTCAATTACAAACTCTCACTGCCATGCAGGTGGAGGTGCAGTTTTGTGGAGGCTGGGGAGAAAGTGTGAAACAGTAAACAGAGAGAGGTGACCAGGAATCTGGCACTGACACATTCTGGACTCTCCAAACTTAAGCAGCCATTTTTATCCTGAAGAGCCAGCCCCTTCCAGCAGCCTTAGGGCAGCAAGTGCAGCTGCACCCAGCCTCAAGCTTTACAGAGGATACAAGCTTTTTAGAGAATACAAGCTTTACAGAGAATACAAAGACTCTGAATAGCCCCAGGCAGCCCTCAAGCACTGGGTTGAGGGGCCATTTGGTCCAGAAACTAATACAGCAACACCCCCACCTAAAGCTCATGTCAGAAATAGACACTGGAGTAAATTAAGTCTGACAGCAGGCAGACAAACAAAGTGGGCATATTGGACCTGCCTGCTTGCAACCAAGGCTGTGGAGACAGACAAAGGAGCAGTGGATCACTGGGAACTTCAACACAGTGCTGACTACCTAACAGGAAACTGGGAAGTGGCAGACAGACAGTAGATTGGGGTCTTAAACCAGCCCCCATGAGACATTAAAACTCAGCTGAAGTGAACGACACTTCACTTTTTTACTTTTTATTTAAATATTTTTCAGTTTTGTTCTTTATCTTTTCCTTTTTGGATTATTTTTCTTCTGTAGAGAGTACCTGGAAAGGCACATTAGCATTTCTTTATTGTCAGCTGAATCCAGAGGCATTGGCAGAGCCATGTCCTGGAAACATGCCTAGTCAGAGGCAGGAGTGTTGTCAGCTTGACCTTAAGCCCAGGCTCCACAGGGATGGGTTTCGTTATCTAAATCCAGCCAAGCACCAGGAATGAATACAACTCGGGCCCACCTAAGAATGCACATAATTTGTCTTGACTTTTGGTAAAGCATCCTGGGTTTAGCTGCATAAAATAAACATGCTGTATTGGCTTTAGGTCCCTCTCTCTCTATCAGAAGACAGTAGTCCACCTAGCCCCAGATTTTTCCTTCCATCTCTGTGTCTGTCTCTTTCTTTCATTTTCTCAATCCCCAGGAGCCCCTACTCAGGAACTGAACTGCTCTCTAGCCATGCTAGATGTGGAAAAGAGAGAAATATTTACATTCTTCATTCTATTTTTATTTTTAAACATTATTTTATTCTTAGTTTTTCTTTTTTTATCCTTTTCTTCCTTACTTCTCTCTTTAAAAAAAAAAATGATTTAAGAGAGGAATGGAAAGGGAGATAGAAACATCAATGATGAGAGAGAATCACTGTTTGGCTGCCTCCTACATGCCTACCATTGAGGATCAAGCCCACAACCCAAGCATGTGCCCTTGACTGGAATTGAACCCTGGACTCTTCAGTCTGCAGGTTGATGCTCTATTCACTGAGCCAAACAAGCTAGGGTACTTGTCCCTTGTTCATTTTTTTCTCTTCTCCTGTCCCCGCTTTAGTTTTTCTCTCACCTTTCTTTTTACCCCTTGTTAAAAATTGATCTTCTTTATCTGCTTTCTTGACATTATTATTATTGTAGTGTCTGTTGGCTTACTCATATCTAATTTCTTCACCCCTGCTCCATGTCCATGCACCCTTCTCTTTTATCTTTCTTCGCTATCCAATTTTAAAAATGCTTTTGTTTTTCCTCTCTTGCTCTCTTCTTCTCCTAATTGCTCAATTAGTTTCACTCACTAAACTCAAGCCTATCTGCTCTCTTCTCAATTATCCTTTTCCAAAAATAGGTGAATAAATTAAAATGTTTTGTTTATTTAACGATTTATTTATTTATTTATTTATTATTTTTTTATTTTTCTTCTTATCTACTCATTCTCCTTCTACTTCTCTATACTAAACCATGGTCCTTCCCCTATTCATTCAATTCCTTAAGCTTACTTTCTGTTTAATAATAATTATGTATGGTGTCAGAGGGGTACTAGATTTATTGGAGTGAACCTTTAGTAAGTTACAGAAATGTATATTCACTATATTGTACACCTGAAAGTAATACAATATTGTATCTCAACTGTAATTGAAGGATTAAAATAATTTTTTTTAAAAAAAGGTCTACGCCCTGGCCAATGTGGCTTGTTGGTTGGACATTGAAAGATTGCCAGTTCCATTCCTGGTCTGGGTCGATGCCTGAATTGTGGGCTCAATCCCAAGTAGGGGGCATGCTGAAGGCAGCCAATCGATGTTTATATTTTCACATTGATATTTCTCTCTCTCCCTCTCCTTTACTTTCTCCTTTAAAAAATATTAAAAATATTTTTAAAAAATAAAAGGCTATGAGATGGCCTAAATAAAACATTTTTCCCACTTAAAATTTTTTTTTGAGTTGAGATGGCCTTAATTAGCCCTCAACTAATAGAAGATCTTCAAACTTTTTGAACTTTATAAATAAATATTTTGTCTTAGGAAGTTCCTAATCACCATAGGTTTATAAAATATGGGTAAAGTAGTCACCAGTTGTCATAATTGCTATGGACACATAAATAGATACAAATTCATACATATACTAACATATGTACATGGAGATACACACAGATAAAAGAGCCCATAGGTACATAAGTGAAAAGATTATTTCATGGAGGATAAAGACAAAACACAAAACTAGAGTTGGATTATAAAATTTAAGTTGCTGGGCAGAGAGTGTATAGAAGAAAAGTTTTATGGTAACTGAAGCAAGTGAAATATTTCAGTAATATTTAAAAAAACATTTATATAATCTACAAATTATTCTATACAATAACAGAATCTTCTCAGATATACAACTTTTTCTTTTAAAATTTAATAGACAAATACTAGAGTACCATTTTTATAAAAACTTTGACCATGAATAATACTATATATATATATATATATATATATATATATATATATTATGTATTTGGGTGCTCCTATATTGGGTACACGTATGTTTACCAAAGTTATTTCCTTTTGTTAAATTGCTCCCTTTAATATATATATCTTTAAGCATTTAGAATCAAAATATAAAAAGATTATATCAATGAAGAGAGAGAGAGAGAACAAAAAAAGGAGATCCTTACCTCATTGATCAAGAATTGAAGCTGCAGGACAGCTGCACCACTTTCATGTTGGCAATAACAATCAACACCAGGTCTTCCGAGTCTAATATAAATAAAAGTCAAGGATTCTAACACTTTAATTAGCACTTCTACTAACAAGAAAAACAAGTAAACTAACTTACCTAATAACTGATATTTTGGTTTTCAGTTATCCTAACTTTTGTAAATAAAGAGTTGAGAAATCTTAGTCTTTGTTAATGCACGGGATATCAGCAAAATGGCCAAATAAGACATCCCTCACAACAAAAATAATCTGGCATCCATACACAGACAAAGTGGCCTTCAGGGAAGCCTACTAGATTCAAGTAGAAGATTGTGAAACCCCGGGGCAGTCCCAGCATGAAGAGAACCAGGCTCACACCCAGCTCTCCAAAAACAATATGGACATAGCTCTGTACACCTGAGAATGTGGTTACAGCCCAGTTTGGATTTGGATCTGTCATCAGCAGACACCATACACCAAGGGACCCAGAGGAGTCAAACCCACAAATGGATCAGGCATAGAGACCTTGGTCCCAGTTGTGGACTCAGAAATAGTCCTTGAGCCAGCTCCAGCCTGTTTCTGCTGCAGTGTAGAAGCCCCTAGAGGTAAGGCTATGAAATTTGATCAGATTATAGATTCAAGTCTGAAATGGCTCTTTAACTCATTAGCCCCCTGCCTCAGCCTATGTTGAGCTTCTGTGTCAAGCAGGCCTGCTGGCACAGGCAAAAAACAGGATAAATTTCTGTCTGTGCCCCAGAGATCCTGAAAGGGCCCTGTACACAGCCCCGGCCGCAGGGACAGTCCCAGAAAGAAAATGAAATCACTCTCTTGAAGAGATATATGCACTCCCATATTCAATTCATCATTATTTACAATAGCTGAGATATGGAAACAACTAAAGTGTCCACTCATGAATGAATCAATCAAGAAAATGTGGTACATACACCTACAATGGAATATAATTCAGTCATTAAAAAGAAGGACATTTGTGACAACATGGATGGACACTGAAGGCATCTTGCTGAGTAAAATAGGTCAGACAGAGAAAGACAAATACTGTATTACCTCACATGGGTAAGAATCTACAAAAAAAAAAAACCAGGAAAAAAAAACTCCACAAAACACAAATAAACAACCCAAAACAACAAAATGATAGATACGAAATACAAATGGGTAATTGCAATAATTAGGGGGCCAAATTGGTAAGATGGTCAAAAGGTACAAATTTCCAGTTATAAAATAAATAAGATCTGGAGATGTAATGCACAGCATGGTAACTATAGTTAATAATACTGTACTATATATTTGGAAGTTACTAAGATAGTGGGAAATACAAGAAAAAATTTTTGTAACTATGTGTGATGATGCCTGTTAACTAGACTTATTGTGGTGATCATTTCAACATATTCAAAAACATCAAATTATTATGTTGTACACCTGAAACAAACACAGCATTTATGTCAATTATACCTCAAAAAGAATAAAACAGAAAAAATGATCCATGTTGTCTATAATAAACTCACTTCAAATACAATGCCATAAGTTTAACATGAAAGAATTAAAATAGATACATCATACAAACATTTTTTTAAAAAAGTAGAAGTTGCTATATTAATATCAAGTAAAGTTGATTTCAGAGCAAAGAAAGTTGCTAGAGACAAATAAAGATGTTATATAATGATAAAGGAATTAATCTACCAGGAAGACATAACAATGTGTATATATATATATATATATATATATATATATATATATATATATATATATATATATATATGTGTGTGTGTGTGTGTGTGTGTGTGTGTGTGTGTGTGTATATATATATATATATATATATATGTGTGTGTGTGTGTGTATATATATATAATAAGCCAGCGACCAGAACACCATAACGACTGGTTGCTGTGATGCCCACTTAGGCCAACAAACTGGTCCAAACTGGTCAACCTCCCGCAGCCCCTCCCCCCAGCCGGTCCCATCCATGATCAGCTTCCGCTACCCCAATCTGGGGCAGGGCTGGTGGCCAACCTTCTGAGGCCTCCTCCCCCTGGCCGGCCTCATTCCTGATTGCCCTCTTCCTCAATAGTGGGGTGGCAGACAGGCAACCTTCTGCAGCCCCTCCCCTGGCCCAACCCCAGATTGGCCCCTCCCACCCTGATCAGGGGCAACCACCTGCAACCCCTCTCCCCACCTGCCCCTGCCCCCTTGGGCCCTCACTACCATGTGGACCCTCCTCTAAGCCAACTCTGCCTCCAATCGGCTCCCCCACTCCAATCAGGAGCAGGGCAGGCCAGCCAACTGCCCATGGCCCCTCTCCCCAATTAGCCCCACCCCTGATCACTCCCCCCCACCAATCGGGGGCAGGGCCAGCCAGCCAATTGCCCAGGGCCTCTCCCCCTTGCCAGGCCAGTCCTCATTGGGCCCTGATTGAGGCGGGCTGGCTGGTCAACCTCCCGCTGTCTTCTCTTCCCAAAAGGCTCAACCCCGATCCTCCCAGTTTGGGCTGGGCCAGCTAGACCCCACCCATGCATGAATTCGTGCACTGAGCCTCTAGTGATATGTATGTGCACACCAAACTACAGAGCCCTGAAAAACAGAAAGCAAAACTAATAGAGCTGGAAAGAAAAATAAATATATACAGAAATAGAATTGAAGAACCAAATTTAATCTACTCTCAGAATTTGATAGAATTAACAGACAAATAAATAAATTAGTGACTGTCAGGAGTCATGTGTGGGGGTGGGAAAATTGGAGAGCGAGATTATGACTATAAAAGGGCAACATAAGCTGACTGGCATGCCCTCCAGTGGTTGAGTGTCAACCTATGAACCAGGAGGTCATGGTTCAATTCCTGGGTAGGGCACATGCCTGGGCTGCCAGTGGGGGGCATGCAGGAGGCAGCCAATCAATGATTCTCTCTCAACATTGATGTTTCTATCCTCTCTCACCCCTCCTCTCTGAAATCAATAAAAACAAATATTTTTAAAAGGGCAACATGAAGCCCTGGCTGATTTTTCTCACTATTTAGAGCATGGGCCCTCAGACTGAAGGGTCACATGGGTTTGATTCCAGTCAAGGGCATGTACCTTGGCTACAGGCTAACCCCTGGCCCAAGTCAGAGTGCATGCGGCAGGCAACCAATCCATGTATATTTCTTACATCTATGTTTCTCTCTTCTCTCTGTCTCCCTTCTTTCCTTCCATTCTCTCTAAAAATCAATGGAAATAATATCCTCAGATGAGTATTAAAAATAACAACAGCAAAAAGGTAAAATGAGGAATCACTGTGATGGGATAGAAATGACCTGTACCTTGAGTGTATCAATATCAATAACTTTGTTGTAATATTAGACTATAGTTTAATAAGATGTTACTATTAGAAGTTGGGTAAAGACTACATGGAATTTCTCTGTATTATTTCTTATACAGATGGCAAATATTTTACATGCATACTAGAGGCCTGGTGCATGGATTCGTGCACCAATGAGGTCCCTCAACCTGGCCTGTGAAGATCAAGCCAAATCCGTGCACCAATGAGGTCCCTCAACCTGGCCTGTGAAGATCAAGCCAAATCCGTGCACCAGGCCTCCGATATCCCCTGAGGGCTCCTGGATTGTGAGAGGTGCAGGCCAGGCCGAGGGACCCCACTAGTGCACAAATCTGTGCACTGGGCCTCTAGTAAGAATAATAATAATAAAAAAAAATAGGCCAATAAATTTGACGATGCTGGTTTTCACAATTGTTCGTTCTAAAGAAACAATACTTTTTATGTGATTACAAATGTATTCACTCACCTGAATACTTAAGGAAATATAATTGTTATTAATATAACAAGTGGTGAACAAAAACTTAAGGATACATTCGTATAGCACCTGTTCTCGTCCCAATAGCCAAGATTTTCTGAACTGGATCAAAGGCTAATGCTGTGGGCTGATAAGGAAAACCATGCCGGACTGTCTGAAAGAGAGAAAATAGTAAAAATAGTCATCAGGGAAATAAAAATAACAAATAGAACTATCCAACCACTAGAATGATTAAAATAATATTATTTTTTTCTTTAAAAAATCATATCACAAAATGCTGTTAGGAGTATAAAATGACACAACCATTTTGGAAAAATGTCTTGCAATTTCTTATAAAATTAAATATATGTCTGTCCTATCACCTAGAAATTCCACTCATATGTGTGTACCCAAGAAAATAAAGAACATATGTACTATAATACATAATCCTATATAATAAAGTCTAATATGCTAAGTGTCCAGTTGACTGGTCGGCTGTTCAACCAATCAAAGCATAATATACTAATGATATGCTAAGACCACTAAACTGCTTGATATGACAATGCACTGACCACCAGAGTGCAGACGCTCCAACTGGTAAGTTAGCTTGCTGCTGGGGTCCGGCTGATCCAGACTGAGCGAGATGAACTTGTTAACCTCCTGCATTTCTTCCCAGCCCTGATCGTGCACCAGTGGGGTCCCTTGGCCTGTCCTGCACCCTCTCACAATCCAGAACCCTGCAGGGAATGTTGGAGAGCCGGTTTTAGCTCAATCGCACAGGCCAGGCCTAGGGACTCCACTGGTGCACGAATTCATGCACTGGGCCTCTAGTAATTAGTATAAGTGTTGCCCTAACAACTTTATATACAACAAACTAGAAACAGCCAAGATGTTCAAGAACAGGAGAATAAAAAAACAAAACTGTCATATACTAATAAAATAGAATACTACTAAACAATTAAAAACTACTGACAGATGTAACAACATGGATGATTCTCAAAAACATTATGCTAAATAAAAAAAGCAATATGCAAAAGAGTGCATATAGTATAATCACATTTATATTAAATTTTGAACAAGTAAAACTAAAATATGATTTAAAAAAATCAGATCAGTGGTTGACCTGAGCGGCACTAACTGGGAAACGATATGAAGGAACTTTATTGAGTGAAGTAATATTCTATATATTTTTAAAATATTTTTATTGATTTCAGAGAGTAAGGGAGAGGGAGAGAGAGATAGAAACATCAATGTTGAGAGAAAATCACTGATCAGCTGCCTCCTGCATTCCTGTATGCCCCCTACTGGGGACACAGCCTGTAACCCAACCATGTGCCCCTGACGAAAACTAAACCTGGAACCCTTCCATCCACAGACTGATGTTCTACCCATTAGGCCAAACCAGCCAGGGCATATTCTATATTTTAGCACCACACTCTAACCAACTGAGCTAACCTGCCAGCCCATATTCTATACTTTTATAGAGATCTAGGTTGCATCAAAATTCAAAATTCATCAATGGTTCAATTAAATTTGTGATTTCTATGTATGAAATTATACCTCAAAAAAATAAAAATTATTATAATGTTTATGATATGCATATTGAAGTTTTAGGAGGTAAAGTGTGCTGACACTGCAACTGGGTGGATACATGGATGATAAAATAAATATAGCAAAATGATAACTATCAAATCTAGGTGGTGAGTACATATGTATGTAAGTGTGTGTGTATAGGTATTCACTTGTCTTTCTCTAGCAAGATAAAGCAGATCAGTCAATAATAATTAGCCTCTGCTTCTATATAAATGATTCTTAGGAGTAGAACAAGATAATGAAAAATAATCCTTCATTAGCTTTAGGACTAGGAACAGAGCAGTCACATTTGTATTAGATGGAGTGGAACAGAATTATGAAACTAAGGCCCTGATCATATACTAAAATTGTTACAATGACCATTGTGATAGTTCAAATGCTAAAATATAAAACCATGTTTACATATATATGCAATAACTATCTCTGGAAGGATATACAAAAGATTGATAACACTGGCCGAAACCGGTTTGGCTCAATGGATAGAGCGTCGGCTTGGGGACTGAAAGGTCCTGGGTTCGATTCCAGTCAAGGGCATGTACCTTGGTTGTGGGCACATCCCCAGTAGGGGGTGTACAAGAGGCAGCTGATCGATGACTCTCTCTCATCGATGTTTCTAACTCTCTATCTCTCTCCCTTCCTCTCTGTACAAAATCAATAAAATATATTTTAAAAAAAAGAAAGATTGATAACACTGGTTGCCTCCAGGGAGAAGAACTGTTTAGACACTTACCTAAGAATGTATTAACAAGAGAAAGACATTCAATCTGTGTTAAAAAAAAACAACAACAAAATCTAGAGTGACAATAGCATCACAGTGAAGTGAGAAGACCCTTTGTATCAAACTTTAAATCTACAACTAATCAGACATCCATAATCCTCTGCTCAACACACTAGCATAATTGAGAGAACCACACATTGGTACATTTGAGTGGGGGTATTGGAACACCTAGGAGAAATAGGAGGGAAGACAAAGACAGTACCTGCTATCATGGCTGAGCCCACTACCCCAGTAAATCAGTAGCAGCAGAGGCGTCAGGGTGCAGTCCCACACTACTGTCTGGCGGAGAGTAAGAGTGAAGAAGAAACAGCCTTGGTGCCTGAGAATCCAGCTCCCTCTCCTGACTGACTGTGACAGAGCCTCAAGAGCCTCATAGCTGCAGCTGGAACGTGTCTACAGCGCAGCAGCTCCAACAGCCATATGGAACCCAGAGGCAGCCTGCCAGGTTCAGGAACTCAGATCTCCATCACCCACCACATTCCCCCATCACTGATATCAAACTATACTACAGGGCAACAGTAATCAAAATAGCAGGATACTGGCATAAACACACATATAGATCAGTGGAACAGAAAAGAGAGCCCAGAAATCAACCCATGCCTGTATTTGATACTTGACAAAAGAGTCAAAAACATACAATGGAGTAAAGATAGTCTATTCACTAAATGGTGTTGAGAAAACTGGACAGATACATGCAAGGAAATGAAACTAGATCACCTTCTCACACCATACACAAGAAAAAACTCAAAATCGTTTACAGACTTAAAGACTCAAAACCATATAAATCCTATAAGAAAACTTAGCAATATTTTTTCTAGTATATCTCCTCAGGCAAAGAAAATGAGAAAAAATAAGCAAATGGCACAACATCAAACTAAATGTTTTTGCACAGCAAAGGAAATTATTAACAAAATGAAAAGACAACCTGCTGGATGAGAGAACATATTCACTAACAATAAATCTGAAATGGGTTAACATCCAAAATTTATAAAATTTGCCCTGGCCATGTGGCTTAGTTGGTTGGAGTGATGTCCCATACACCCAAATTTTGCGGGTTTAATTCCTGGTCATGTTACATACCTAGGTTGCAGGTTCATCCCCCGGTTGGAGTGCATATGGGAAGCAACCTATCAATTTTTTCTCTAAAATCAATAAAAATATAGTCTCAGGTGAGGAATAATAATAATAAAAAAAGTTATAAAATTCAATATCAAAAATATAAACAATAAAATTTTTTAAATGGGCAAAGGACCTGAATCAGGAGGGAGATCATCTCTGCAGAGGCCTCCCATAGATGCAAAGACCCCCAGCATAGGCTCCCAGAGCTGTCAAAACCAGTGCGGATTGGACCTGAGGGACTCAGAGACTGCTGGAGACACAGCTGTTCCTCTTGAAAGGCCGGCATCCTGAATTGAACTTTAAAGATCCCGCTTCCTCTGAGCTCCAGTACCAGGGCAAGGCTCTCAGGGACACATTTGTCTGGCATAGGAGCAGGAACTTGGGGTTGGCTTTCTCCCAGATGGAGGTACAGGGATCATTGTTCCTGTGCTGGGACCTCCCCAGTCTCAGGGCTGACTGGCAGCCATTTCTGTTTGCTCTGCACTGGTGATTCCCTAAGACCCTGCCTCATCCAATTTATAACCCCACCCAAGCTGCCTGCAGTGGCTTTTGCGTATGAATGGCCTGTCCTTGAAAACCTCAAACAAGGTGTGGCTGGGTCAGGGAGCCCCCAACCTATCAATAAAAGGCCCAAGACTCAGCATCAGTACCAGCCTGACTTTCTTTATAGCTGGGCCTCATCTGATCAATTCCAAACCCTATAGAAAAAGGAAGAATCTGAAGCTCTCTCTGTAGCTCCTGCTGGTGGCTCCAGAAAGTGGCTGACTTTGCTCTTCCCTGGAGACCCAAGAGCCAGTGTACTCAGTAGTCAGTGTGAAACCATACCAGATTACAACTCTACACATCCATAAGCAACACATTTAAGTGTCAGACTCAGTAAGCACCAAAGCCCCACTAAAGTCCTACTCCAGAGGGGTGTCTCCTACATAGCAGCTCTCCCACTGTAGTCCCAGCTGGTCCTCATAGCAAATTGGCCTGGAGGTCAATTCCTACCAGTGACACCAATAGCAATCAAGTCTCAACTACAAGACTGTGCTCACAGCCCACAGATTGGGTGCACTTAGAGTTCCCAGCTCAGGTGACTTGGGAGGTTGAGCCACTGGGCCCTATAGGACACCTACTACACAAGAGCACTCTACCAACTCAAGGAGACATGGCATCTCTACCCAATACATAGAAACAAACACAGGGAAGCAGCCAAAATGTGGAGACAAAAAAACATGTCACAAATGAAAGAAGTGGAAGAAAGCAAACAACTGGATATAGAGTTCAAAACCATGGTTATAGGGTTACTCAAGAATCTTCTAGAAACCTCCAAGAAACTTAGTGAGACTTTCAAGGATCTTGGTGAGAATGTCAAACACATGGAAAAGGACTAGTCAGAAATTAAGCATACACTGACTGAAATGAAGAATAATATATAGGGATTCAACATTACAGTAGAGGGTTCTGAGAATCAAATCAATGTTTTAAAATATGAGGAAGCAAAAAAACAACCAACAGAAGAGCAAAAAAGAAATAAGATTCCAAAAATATGAAGATAGTGTAAGGACCTCTGGGACAACTTCAAGCATACCAACATTCACATTATGGGGGTGCCAGAAGAAGAAGAAAGAAAGAGAGCAAAATATTGAAAACCTATTTAAAGAAATAATGATAGAAACCCCCTCTCCCCCCACCTAGTGAAAGAAATAAACTTATAAGTCCAGGAAACATAGAGAGTTCCAAACAAGAGAAACCCAAAGTGGCCCACACCAAGACATGTCATAATTAAAATGACAAGGGCTAAAGACAAAGACAGAATCTTAAAAGCAGCAAGAGAAAAGCAGTTACCTACCTACTAGGGAGCACCCATGTGACTGTCAGCTGATTTTTCAATAGAAACTATGCAGGCCAGAAGGGAGTGGCAAGAAACATTCAAAGTGATGGCTAGCAAAGGCCTACAACCAAGATTTACTCTATCCAGCAAAGCTATCATTTAGAATTGAAGGTTAGATAAAGAACTTCACAGACAAGAAAAAGCTAAAGGAGTTCATTACCACCAAGCCAGTATTTATATGAAATGTTAAAGGGTATTCTTTAAGAAAAGGAAGAAGAAAATAAAAAATATAAAAAATATGAACAACAAAATGGCAATAAATACATACCTACCAACAATTGAATTTTGAAATAAAAATTAATGAATAAGAAATCTAATGAGCAGAATAAACTGGTGAATAAAATAGAATCAGAGGCATGGAAATGGAACAGAATGATGATTCTCAGAGAGAAGGAAGGTGGGCAGGAAGAGAATAAACAAATATCTTATATGCATAGTGGTGTCCCGGTAAACAGATTCGTGCACATTAAAAGGAAATTAATTAGAAGTATTTTAATACTGCTATTTGTGTCTTGCTAATAAAAAGAAAATATGATTCTACTGATCTCCTATCTACCTATTCCAAGACTTTTGTGAGGATCAAATGAGATGAGGCACGGGAAAACGATTCACAAATATTTATTTAAATTGTAAAATGCTTTCACCTGGCTATAGAGTAAGACAGGTTCCTGGGCTGAAGAAACTCCAAGGAGGCTAGTTGCTAAGGAGAGGAAGCGGGCATTGCTACATGAAGTCATTACCTGGCACCCACAGTGACCATTTCTGGGCTGGACTGTGGGTCATAGTTTGCACCATGGGGTCTTGGCAGCATTGGCTGCAATTTGGTGGGGTGTCACTCCAGGTGGTGGTGGGGCTTGTGTCCCACTTGGGGGAAGCTGAGTGTTGGTTTGTTGGCACCAGTTCCATGGGGCCATTTATTTTTAAATGGCCAATGCACATCCTGTGTTGAGCATCTGCCCCTTGGTGGTCAGTGCATGTAATAGCTACCGGTCAGATGGACACTTACCCATATATATATATATCATTACGTATGGACACAAACAATAGGGTGGTGAAGGACTGGGCAGGGCAGGAACCAGAAGGAAGCAATGGGAGGAAAAAAGACAGATATTTATAATATAATAATCTCAACAATAAAGATGTAAAACAAAATAAAAAACCTATCATTACATTTTAAGGAAATAGAAAATGAACAAATGAAGCCCAAAGTTAATAAAAGAAAGAAAATAATAAAATATCACATAAAAAATTAATGAAATAGAGAACATAAACACAATAAAAATATTATTGAAACAAAGAGCTGGTTCTCTAAACAAAATTGACAAAATTTTAGCTAGACACTCTAAGGAAAAAAAAGAAAAAACTAAAATAAAACATAAATGAAAGAGAAGTTACAAAATATACTACAGAAACATAAAGTGCTATAAAAGAATACATAAAAGTCTATATACCACCAAAGTGGAAAACCAAAAAGAAATGACCAAGTTTTCAGAAGCATACAACCTTCCTAGCATGAATCATGAAGAATTAGAAAACCTGAATAGATTGATCACTAGTAAGGATATTGAAGTAGTAATCAAAGCCTCCCAAAAACAAAGTCCATGACTGATGTCTTCGCTGATGAATGCTACCAAACATTCAAAGAAGATTTAATACCTACCCTTGTCAAACTCTTCCAAAAAATCAAAGAGGAGGGAATGCTTTCTAACTCATTTTATGAGGCCAACATTACCATAATACCAAAAGCAGACAATGACATGACAAAAATTGAAAATTACAGGCCTATATTTGATGTAAAAATCCTCAACAAAATAAAAACAAAAGAAATACAACAATGCATTCAAAGGATCATATACAATGATCAAGCAATTCATTCCAGAGGTGAAAGGATAATTCAACATCCACAAATCAATCAACATGATAAACCACATTAACAAAATAAAATATAAAAATCATATGATCATCTCAACAGATGCAGAAAAAGCATCTGACAAAATAATAACATCCATTTATGATAAAACTCTCAATAAAATGGAAAGAGAAAAAAAGCACTTCAACATAATAAAGGTCATATATGGCAAACCTTCAGCTAACATCATACTCAATGATTAAAAACTGAAAGCTTTTCCTATTAGATCAAGAATAAGACTAGGATGCCAACTCTTGCAAGTTGTATCCAACATAGTACTGGAAGTCCTATTCAGAGCAATTAACCAAGAAATATAAAGCATCCATATTGAAAAGGAAGTAGCAAAAGTATCACTATTTGTGGATGATACGATTTTATATATAAAAACTCTATAAAAATTCACCATAAAATCATTAGAAATAATAAACAAATACAATAAAATTGCAGGATATAAAATTACTACACAAAAATCTGAGAGTTTCTATGTACTAACAACAAAGTATCAGACAGAAAAATTAAGAAAACAATACAATTTACAACCACAACAAATAGAATCAAATACCTAGCAATAAAAAAAGTGAAAGACTTGTACACTGAAAACAATAAGACATTGTTCAAAGAAATTTAAAAAGACACAAAGAAATGGAAAGACATTCTGTGTTCTTGGAATGAAAGAATTAACTTTGTGCTGAAACCAGTTTGGCTCAGTGGATAGGGCGTCGGTCTGCAGACTGAAAGGTCCCAGGTTCGATTCTGGTCAAGGGCATGTACATTGGTTGTGGGCACATTCCCAGTGGAGGGTGTACAGGAGGCAGCTGGTTGATGTTTCTCTCTCATCAATGTTTCTAGCTCTCTATCCCTCTCTCTTCCTCTCTGTAAAAAATCAATAAAATATATATTTTTAAAAACGACAAATAGACAACAACAAATAATCTCTTTTTTAAAAAAGAATTAACTTTGTTAAAATATCCATGTTTCCCTAAAGCAGTATACAGATTCAATTTAACCCCTACCAACATCCCAATGGCATTTTTCACAGAAATAGAATGAAAAATATCCTAAAATTTGTAGGGAACCACAATAGACCCTAAATAGTCAAATCAATCCTAAGAAAAAATAAAGCCACACCCCTCCAATTTCAAATTGTACTACAAAGCTATAGTACAAACAGTATAGTATTGGCAAAAAAATATACACGCAGACCAATGGAACAGAAATGAGAGCCCAGAAATAAACTCACATGTATATGGGCAACTAATTTATGACAAAGGTACTAAGCACATAAAATGTGTTGAGGTAACTGAACAGTCATATGCAAAAGAATGAAGGTAAATCACTATCTTACACCATGCATCAAAATTAACCAAAATGGATTAATGTAAGACCTGAAACAATCTTACCTAATAAAAGAGACATGCAAATTAACCATCACTCTGCTATGCCCACAGCCAATCAGAGTGAGTATTCAAATTAACCCGACAAAGATGGAGGTTAATGTGCATATGCAGGTGCAGAGTGGAGTGAAGCCTGATATGAGGGGAAAGGGAGCAGCATAGGGAGCTACTGGAGTGGTGCCCCAGACAGAGCGATGACTTGCCAGCTCAGGGCGGCCCAGGAGCGAGGAGGTGCTGTTTCCCAGGTGGCCAGGGAGTGGGGACTTGATGGCTCCTGGGCAGCTGGGAGCGAAGCCAGGGGAAGGAAGGCCTATTCTTGCACTAATATCGTGCAACAGGCCTCTAGTAAATACATAAAAGAAAATACAGACACTAAGCTTCCAGACATTGGACTCAGTGGTGTTTTGGCAAATTTGATTCCAAAAGCAAGGGAAACTAAAGCAGAAAATAAACAAATGGGACTACATCAAATAAAAGAACTTCTGCATAGCAAAGGAAATCATCAAAACAAAAAAGCAACCTACCACCCCAGTTGGTATGGCTCAGTGGCTGAGCACTGACCCTTGAATCAAGAGATAATTGGTTTGATTCTGATCAGGGCACAGCCCAGGTCAGGTTTTGGGAAGTTTCCCCAGTGGAGGACCAGGGGCTGGGGGGAAGGGGGGCGGGAAGGGAGGAGGAGGAGGAAGCAGTTTCATGATGTTTCTCTCTCATCATGTTTCTATCTATCCCTCTCCCTTCCTCTCTCTAAAAATCAATAAAAATATTTTTTAAATACAACCTATCAAATGGGAGATATTTGCAAATGATAGTTCCAATAAGGGGTTAATATCCAAACTATAGAAAGAACTCATACAACTCAAACATAAGGTAACAGAAAATCTAATTTAAAAATGGTTAGAGAGTCTGAATAGACTTTTTTTCCCCAAAAAAAGACATACAGATGGCCAAAGGCATATGAAAAGATGTTCAACATCACTATGGGAAATGCAAATAAAAACCACAATGAGGGAGATATCACCTCACACCTCGTAGAATGGCTATTACCAAAAAGACACAAAGTAACAAGTGTTGGAAAACATATGGAGAAAAGAGCATTCTCACATACTGCTGATAAGATTATAAACTGGTATAGCCACTATGGACAACAGCATGCAGGTTCCTTTTAAAAATTAAAAAATAGAACTACCTTAAGATCCAGTAATTCCTCTTCTAGATATTTATTTGAAGAATATGAAAAAAAAAAACTAAATAAAAAAACATACTAGTATATACTCCTATGTTCATTGCATCATTATTTATAATAGCTAAGATATGGAAACGATCTAAGTGTCCATTGGTGAATGAATGGATAAAAATATAGTATAAATATATATAATGGAATATTATTCAGCAATAAAAAGATGAAATACTGTTATTTGATACAATATGGCTGGATCTTGAAGATATTATGATAAGTGAAAAAGTCAGATAAAAAAATGAAGAGCATATGCTTTCACTCATATCTATAACAATAAAAGTGTAATATGCTAATTGCTAGTAGAATGAACAACCTTCCAGATGAAGCCATGGCTGCGAGGGCCAAGGTAGCCATGGTTTGCCTTGGGCTAATGCAAGGCGCCATAGCTGTGAGGGCTGAGGCAAGCCACTGTGGCTGAGAGGGCAGAGCCCCTTGCACGAATTTTGTGCATCGGGCCTCTAGTTTTAAATATAAAAGAAAAAGTAACAAATGAACTAACAAAACAAAGCAAAAACAAACTCATAGATATTGTCAACAGAATGGTGGTTACCAGGGGGAAAAGAGGAGAAGGAAGAATTGGTTAAATTGATTAAAGAAAATAAAATATATGATAACAGAAGGAAACAACTTTTAGTGGTGGTGCATGCAATAAAGTATACAGATATCAAATTATAAAACAACTTAATGTGCTATTATCATATGATCCAGCAACTGCACTCCTGGGCATTTATCCCAGGCTAATGAAAACTTACTTTCACAGATAAATTTGTACACAAATGTTTTGAGATGTCCTTCAGTGGGTTAGTGGTAAAAGAAACTGCGGTGTAACTATGCCATGGAATAAAATCCAATAATAAAAAGGAACAAGTGCCCAAACTGGTTTGGCTCAGTGGATAGAGCATTAACCTGTGGACTGAAAGGTCCCAGGTTCGATTTTGGTCCAGGGCATGTACCTTGGTTGCAGGCACATCCCCAGTAGGGGCTGTGCAGGAGGCAGCTGATCAATATTTCTCTCTCATCTATGTTTCTAACTCTCTATCCCTCTCCCTTCCTCTCTGTAAAAAAATCAATAAAATAAATTTTAAAAAAAATTTTAAAAAAGAAACAAGCTATCTACAGTAATAAAAGAGACAGATGCAAATTGACCGTACCTTCACAACACCCACCAACCAATCAGGAGTGAGTATGCAAATTCACCCAACAAAGATAGCAAGTTAATTTGAATACACAGGCGCCAAGCTGCCAGAGGTGGGATGCAGGCATTCCAGGCCTCTGGGCAGCATGGGAAGGCGGAAAGGTGGCTCCAACCAGAGCAAAGGCGATGCCAGCAGCCAGGGGAAGAAAGGCCCATTCTTGCATGAATCTTTGTGCATCGGGCCTCTAGTTGATATATAAAAAACTCTGGATGTACCTCCAAAGAACTATTATAGGCAAAAAAAAAGGCCAATGCCAAAATGTTATATACTATCTGATACTATTTATATAAACATTAGAGGCTTGGTGCAAAAAATTCCTGCACTGGGGGGCGGGGGGGGGAGGGGGGCGTGCTCCCCCTCTGCCCAGCCTGCACCCTCTCCAATCCAGGACCCCTTGAAGGATGTCTGACTCACAACCCTTGACCACTGACTCCTAATCGTGCCTGCCTGGTTGCCCCTAACTGCCTCTGCATACCTTCCTGTTTTCCCCCAACAGCCCCCTCCCTGCTGGCCTGGTCACTCCTAACTGCCCCCACTGACCTGGTTGCCTCTTACTGCTCCCCATTCTGGCCTGGTCACCTCCAACTGTCCCCACCCCCACCAACCTGGTTGTCCTGATTACATTATTATATTTTAGTTTTGCAAAATGTTACATTTGGAAGAAAATGGGTAAAGGATAAATGAAATCTATTTGTATTATTTCTTACAATTGCATGTGAATCTACAATAATCTCAAAATAAAAATGTAATTAAATAATTAAAATATATTATATTTTTACAGGTTAACATGACATCCAGAACACTCTAGAAATCCAGTAAAAAATGGCAAACTATCAGCTTAAATCAATGCAAACAAAATAAAAGTTGGGATCATACTATTATCATAATTTAATGCAAAAAGCATTAAATAAAACAGAAAATATTTCAGTGCTTTTGCACAAATATCACTGTATTAAAATATAAAAGATAAATTAATAAAAAGAAAAATGAACAGAAACATAATTGTATGGAATGATATATCTATGTTATTAACTCATCTGACAAGCTGAAAACAAGAAAGGAGGCACTGTATATAAAACTGGTAAGAGTTATAAATATATTATGACCTTTGCTTATGCCAAATAAAAATATAGCTTCTAATGCTCCTTACCAGTTGGAATACTTATTGGAATACTTATAATGACTCATCATATATAGACTAACGAAAAGAAAAATCTCAAATTCCAAAGAATGTATATTAAAGAAAAACCTATTAAAGGCAAAAAATAAAATAAAATGATTAAGTATCAGCTCCATGAACTAGTTATTTTAGAACACCAATAAAATAGACAAACCTCTGGAACAGTTAATAAAGGGAAAAGATAGAAAATATATAAACATATGATGTTAAATAAAGATATATAGCCTTAGTTACAAAAGAGTTTTTATTATAAAAAGAATGTATAATTCTGTACTAATAAATGTAAAATAGTGGATGAAATATGTAATTTCCTGTGAAAATATAAATTATTAAATTTCATTTTAAAAAGGCAGTAATCCAAATTGATCAATAACCATAAAATTTTTGCTTAAAAAATATTGCCTCAAAAATATTATTCCCAGTCAAGTATTTTTCTTTTTTAAAAAATATTTTTATTGATTTTTTTTTTCCAGAGAGGAAGAGAGAGGGATAGAGAGTTAGAAACATTAATGAGAGAGAAACATCGACCAACTGCCTCCTGCACACCCCCTACTGGGGATGTGCCTGTAACCAAAGTACAAGCCATTGACCAGAATCGAACCTGGGACCTTTCAGTCCGCAGACCTATGCTCTATCCACTGAGCCAAACCAGTTTCGGCAAGAGTATTTTTCAAATCTTTAAATAACTTAGTACTTTATATCAGATAGAAAAAAATGGAGATTAAAGTTACATTAAAAAACATAACATAGACTATTATACATAGACGTGCACACACATATATAACACACACATGAGAAAATTACATATTGATTCTATTTAGAAATATAGGAGGCAAGCCCCAAAGAAAATATTTGAAAAGTAACTGTAGTAGTGCATCTTGCAGTAATATATTTTTTAAAGTATAATATGATTAAGTAGTTTATTCCAAAAATATAAATTGGCACAATCTCTTAAATATCTCTTCATAAGCATAGGTATCTCTCTATCCCACCTGATTTCAATAAGTTTTTTGAAAGTTACAAAAATAAATATGAAAAATATATTTTTTCTAAATTAGTAGACAAAAATATATTGAAAGAGTTCTGATTCAAAATATCAAAACAAATAATATTCTAGGATAAAACCTTGCATGAAATGTGTTACCTATTCTGTTAACCTGCTAGAGTTAAAAATGGCTGCCTGCTAGGAAATATTATGTGGAAGAAATAAAATCTGTATATTTTCTCAAAATGGAGGAGGAAAAAATGTGAATTATAACTAAATGGAGATACAATACAAATAAAACTAGCACAAAAATTGTTATACTTACTATATTTGTCTTCAAGTATACTATTTCAAGTATAAAATTTTACTAAACAATAGATATTGTATATTACATATTACATATAATTATATAAGAATTTCAAATCATTTTGAATAGAAATTACATAACAAATTCAAATCAATGAACATGAATTGTTGGCTGTTGATCAAGAAAAATTTCTCTTATGGAGGTATGAAAGCAGGCCTGCTTAGCAACATATTCTAGCAACTTCAGCTACTTTTGAAGTAGCTAAAAGAGAAAAAAGCCTCTAGCAGCAGGTATTAGCTAGAGCTTGTATGGAACTAATAGCTAGGCCAGTGGTGGGCAAACTCATTAGTCAACAGAGCCAAATATCAACAGTACAATGATTGAAATTCCTTTTGAGAGCCGAAAACCAACTTCTGTACATGGGCCACAAAGTTTCAATCACACGTGGTATTTTGTGGAAGAGTCACACTCAAGGAGCCAAAGAGCTGCAGTCTGCTGACCACTGATGCTAGGCTATAGAGTTCTCTATGGACCATGAACAATTTCACAGAAAACCATCAAGCAAGGCCCCTCTGACCATGTTGAAGCAAGACAAAAACAAAACCACTACAGGATCATGTCTGGATACTGATAAATATAAGAACACTGTGTAAACAACACTAATGATTAAATGTGTTCCCCTAATCCAACTAACATAACTGTTACTTCTTTAGAAATTATAGCTTTAGCCCATGCTGTTCCTCTTGCCTCCTAGATAAATATTCTTAGGTTACAAAATGAGAGAACTATCCCCTACTTTCTGACAACACTCAACTATGCTTCTTTGAACTTCCTTAAAATCACCTAATACAGGCCCAAATATTGTAACAATCCCCTTCCTAACACCCTTATGGTGTGCAATGTCTCTTGATGTAATAAACCCAACTTTGACTACAGATTTGCAGTAGTTGGTTAATGGGCACAGGCACTGCATTTCCTTTTAAATATTCCAAAATCCACCCTACACATTATTTTGACCAGTCTTTTTAGCCTGATAAATCACTATGATGTTGGCATAAGAATAGGCAGAAAGATGGAAGAACATTGTTAACCCAGACACAAGTGCTAGTGCATAACAAAAGTTATTATATGACAAAGCGGTATCATAACCACTGGAAGAAGAATTAGTTAATAAATGGCATGATAAAATTGATTTGGCTACTTGAAAAAATTATTTTAGAATTATACTGTACAACATAACAAATTCTGTTTGGATTTTAAAAAAAAGTTAAAATATAAAAGATCAAAGAACCAAAGATAAAAGGAAATAGAAATGAATATTTGATCAAAAGTCTAAATTTTAGAAACATTTTCTTACTTAGGAGATAAAAAGAAAGGGATCAAAGACTTAACTAATAAAAAACAAACAAACCTGTAATTGTCACCCTAACCAAATCTTTAATAAAGATCAGTATTTTGACAATTATGTAGGAGCAAAAAACTCAATATTGTCTCATAGGGAAAAACTCAACTTAAAAACTTCTACCAGTACTTGAACTTTTTAATGGATACAAAGTTATTGCTATTAAACTAATATGTAAATGGTTTATAGACTATATTGAAACCAATATAATCATCTTATCATTAAAAATAAACTATGGGCCGAAACTGGTTTGGCTCAGTGGATAGAGCCGTTGGTCTAAAACAGCGTTTTTCAACCGCTGTTCCGCGGCACACTAGTGTGCCACGAGATGTTGCCTGGTGTGCCGTAGGTGCAGACAAGACAAGAATTTTATAATTTTTCACTATTTTGTTTACTTAATATTTCATAATAAAGTAATTATAAAATACTTTCTTTGTGTTTATTTGATTCCTATTCAAGAGAATTACTTTATATATAGTCAATATAGGCACAGAGTTAAATTTTTTAACATTTTCTAATGGTGGTGTGCCTCGTGATTTTTTTCATGAAACAAGTGTGCCTTTGCCCAAAAAAGGTTGAAAAACACTGGTCTAAAAGACTGAAAGGTCCCAGATTCGATTCCGGTCAAGGGCATGTACATTGGTTGCGGGCACACCCCCAGTAGGGGGTGTGCAAGAGGCAGCTGGTCGATGTTTCTCTCTCATCGACGTTTCTAGCTCTCTATCCCTCTCCCTTCCTCTCTGTGGAAAATTAATAAAATATATTATAAACAAACAAACAAACAAACAAACAAACTATGGAACTTAACCCTATGGTTTCCATACCCCCCTCCACACCCACAAAGGCACATCTTCAAATGAAGGCAGAAAAAATGTACTACACTTCAAAAAATGGGAATTTGGTTTAATAACTTATAATAATCCTATACATAAATTTGAAAATTATGTAAGATTTCAAATTAGTTCTATACTGAGACATACACAAATATGGCAGCACTGTATGTTTTTAAGAATATAAGAACTGCCATACTAAATAGAACAACAACCCACTTTTACTGACAATATACTTGCATCAAAGACTTTTCATGAGAAAATGTAATTGTTTTTATGGTAATTTAAAAAAAGTAATAATTATACTTGCTACAAGTCTATAATCCCTTACTCAAGCCTGTCCCTATACTTTAGATAAGCAAAGTAGAAAGCCTAGAGTAGGCTTTGGTTCCTGGTTCTTAAATTTTTTTAAATTTTAATTCTACTTGGTTCTTAAATTTTTCTGGTTTGCACCCATTACTTTTCTTAAAGATGCCCTTCTATTGTTCATTTTAGTAAGAGAAGCATGAAGTCCTTGTCAGATATTTTAACCATAAGTTATTAATGAAGTGTCAACTATACTACCTTTTATTTTACCAGTTTAGAAGTATAGAATGAGACAAGTACACCCATCTCAGGAAACCGTGTATAGTTCTTTTAATGAATGAAAATTGGGAAAATTAGAATTTTTTTTTAAATAGCCTTGTGCCAATCTCATTTATAGACCCTCCCAAGTACAATGATGTAAAATTACAAGAATGTGAAGATAATAGAAAACCTGAAGAGATGACGGTCAAGGATATCTAGGTACTTAATCTCATTTTATCATTCAGGGTCCTGGAAAACATAACTCTTCACAGTCTACACCTGCTTCTGATTTTATACATCTTTATCTGGCAATATCTGATACTATGTGTAGTATGAGGATCATGATTACAAATTTATTTCCCTGAGGAAGTTATATTACTTCTCTACATTTTGATTCTGACCATGACCATTTATAAAACAAACAAGCAAACAAACAACAACAATAACAACAAAAACAGTTTAAAAGTGTTGATAAATAGAGAGAGAGAGAGAGAGAGAGAGAGAGAGAGAGAGAGAGAGAGAGAGAGAGAGAGAGAAAGAGATGTGTGTCGATAAATAATGAATTGCCTAATTTAAGTTAGTTCAGAACTTTGGGGATTATGCCATGTGGTTCTGGTGATACATTTAGTTTTGTCTATTTTGTTAATTAGAGCTAGAATATCCCATGTGTTTGTCACTGTCTATCTAATACTTCTGAATTGTTCCCCTAAAAAGATAATTGGAAAACAAGAATGTTTCTAATATCTTCCTCAGTAAAAACTAAAGTAAATGTAAGTGAATCTTTCTATAATCTCCTTTTCTATATCTTTTTGAAAATTATATACCATGTTCCTAAAGAGTTGACTCTCTTTCCCTGAATGGTTTGTTTTTATGTAATATAAAATTTGTTTAATGCAAACATTTTTTGTCTTGGCAGTAGGGGTCAGTTGGTTGGAGTGTCATCCCATACATCAAAAGATTGCATGTTCGATTTCAGGTTATGGCACATACCTAGGTTTTGAGTTTGATCCCCAGCCCATACAGGAGCCAACCAATCAATGTTTCTCTTCTCTTCAATATTTTTCTCTCTCTCCCCAACCCATTCCTTCTCTCTAAAAAATCAATGAACATGACCTCAGATAAAGATTAAAAATATCTAGTTTGCTCTTAACATATTACTCTATCCCAGTGATTTTCAACCTTGTTCATCTCATGGCATACATAAACTACTAAAATTCTGTGGCACACACAAAAATATATTTTTTGCCAATATCACACAGAAAATAGGTGTAATTTTGATTAATTCGCATCAGACGTCTACTGTTGTCATTTTTTTATTTGACAAGCTAAGGGTGATTGTCAAATGAAAAATATTTGAGGCAGTGCTCCTGACTAAATAGTCAGATATTGCATATTTTAAAAATTCTACAGCATGCCAGTTGAAAATCACTGCTCTATCAGTTTACTTGCTCTCATTTATTCATTCTTCACTCATTCAACAAATATGTAACTGTCTTCTATGTAGCAGGCACTGCTCTATGAATTGGTAAGACACAATAAAGCTCTGCCCTCATAGAGTTATCCAATATAATAAAAGGCTAATATGCAAATCTACCGAACAGCAGAATGACTGGTCGCTATGACACATAGTGACCACCAGGAGGTAGATGCTCAATGCAGGAGCTGCCCCCTGGAGGTCAGTGTGCTCTCACTGGGGGAGAGCTGCTCAGTCAGAAGCCGGGCTCACAGCTGGTGAGTCCAGCGGTATTGGTGGGAGCCTTTCCCTCCTCCACAGCAGCACTAAGGACATCTCCCAAGGGCTCCTGGACTGCGAGAGGGTGCAGGCTGCACTGAGGGACCCCCCACCCCCAGTGCATGAATTTTGTGCACCAGGCCTCTAGTATAATAAAAGCGGCAAATAAATACATAATTTAATAACAGGTAACTGTGTTATCAAGAAAAAGTAAGCAGGAGAATAAACTGAGTGAACAGTGATCAATGAAAATCTCTCTGAGAAGTTAACAGTTGAACTAAGAACTGAGGATGCAAAGGGGACAAGTAATATAATCATTTGTGGGGTAGGGAGGAGAAAGTGCTCCATGCAAAGAAAACAGCAAACGCAATAAAACCTTAGGCAGGAATCATATCTGAGAAGTAATAATGTAGTTGGCAAAGTAAGTAACAGAAAGAATTGAAAATAATGTTTTGTTAGTAGCCAGATCATAGAACTTTATAAGGCATAGGATTCATGGCTTTATTTTGAAGAGAAATGAAAAACCACCAAAGTTCTGGCAAAAAATTGCATGATATGATTTAAATCAGAGAGCAATGATTTCTTTTCTGTCTATTATGAGATGAGATTGTAGTGTAACCTGAGTTAAAGCAGGGAAAATACTTAGAGTAGTAGTCTGGTAAGAGATGTGGTGGAAATGAAGATGTATAGTTGTACTTGGATGTATTTTGAAGGAAGAGTCAACAAAATAGTCTTTATTTTCTCAAAGTTTCTGTTTACTGAGGAGCTTACCATGTTGCCTTTTTATTTATTTTTATTTTTTAAATATATTTTTATTGATTTTATAAAGAGAAAGGGAAAAGGAGAGAGAGAGAGAGAGAGAGAGAGAGAGAAATATTAATGATAAGAATTTCTACCAACTGCCTTCTGCACACTCCCTACTGGGGATCAAGCCCACAATCCGGGCATTTGCCTCTCAAAGAGTTTTTAGAATAATGACAGTAACAAATAAAATTTTGAATCATAACAAGGTACTAAATTCACTCTACAGATAACTGGGAATTCTCCAACTATACTCAAGCTAGAAGAGGTATTCTAGTCAGAAGCAAAATATTGAGAAAAAGCATTGAGATATGAAAAAATATGGTGCTTTCAGGGAATACAATATGCTTAGGGAATCAAAGAAATGAGGATAGAAAAGTAAACATGAGCCCCTTCCGCTGGGAACTATATAAAGTAATTTGAAGGTTATTGTATAAAGCAATAGTTTCAAATTGTGTTTCATAGAATTCAAATTCATAAAAAGCAGTTCATGCATTTCACAAATATCTGAACAACATGGGCATTTAAAGGCATACATATCGAATTTAGTAAACCAATGCATTGACCTGTTTGTTTTTCTGATCTTGAACAAAATTTTTTTCTACCAATTTTTGTTTTTGTTTTTTAACACCTTATAGATGTGACAGTAGCAGTAGCTTTATACTTTTACTTTTTTAAGCCTAGTAAATGTCCTTCTACCAGCGTATGGATAATATTACAGAAGAACCAATAATAATAATACAATATAATATAGATTATATAATCTATTATTATTTACTTTCAAATGTGTGCCAATTAACTACTGTATTTATTTAATAAATGTTATTTACTGGGGTTTCACATAAGACTTGTCACTGCTCTAGAAAAACCAACACAATTTTTATTAGGGAAATGACATAATTAACATTATAATTCAGAAATAACCTCTACAATAGCAAAACGAATTAGAATAGGGTAAAACAAGAGGTGAGAAGATCAGTTAGAAAGTGATTTCAAGAAACCAAGCAAGAAAATGGGATGATAGTACTAGAGATGGTGAAACAGAATAGATAGAATTTAACAACTAATCAGATACTAATAGAGAGAATGGTTTGCAAAACAGCAGATTCTAGATTTATACTTTAATTTTGACCACGTTGGAAAGGTCAAAGTACCCAGAAAGTGCCAACTGTTTAGTACGCAGAATAGAATGTTCTTTGCACATTTAATCAGTGAGTCTAACTGAAGTCCCCATTTTAGTAATGGTTCTAATTTTGGAATTTCCATAATCCATTTATATATATATTTATTATAGTCCAGGTAACCTAAAGCACAATCATATAACAAGATTTTATAATTAACTATATTCCTATCCAAAGATGTCATAGTACTTTCACCAGTCAGTAAGATTTCAATACTATTAGTGTTAGCTTACATAGCTATTGACCTTTATAATTTCTTTCAAAATTGTTATCTAAAATTATTATATCCCACTGATGATAGTCATTCCACTAAGAAGGTGACTAAAACGTTAACAATATTATAAATATACAGTGCATCATCTTTTCCAATTTACACATTGCCTTCACCTAATTGTCTCTTTTATCTTCCTTATAACCTTAGGAGAGAAGAGCAGAAGTACTTATACAACACGTGAGAAAATCAAGGCTCAAGGCAGATAAATGTCTTCCGCAGGATTATACAGCTGGGCCCTAGCTGGTTTGGCTCAGTGGATAGAGCATCAACTTGGGGAATGTAAAGGTTCCATTCTAGCCAAAGGCATATGCCTGGGTGTGGGCTCAGTCCCCAGTAGGGGTTGTGCAGGAGGCAACCAATCAATGATTCTCTCTCATCATTGATATTTCTATCTCTCTCTCCTTCTCCCTTCTTCTCTTACATCAATAAAAATTATATTTTTAAAAAAAGATTATTCAGCTGGCAAGTGGCAGAGCTTTATATAAAACACAAAAGTTCTGATTCCAAGGCCAGTGCTCTTCATGTGCTCACCACACCATGACTATCTCTTGTCTGAATAGGAAGATGTCTATAATCCTATTTTCCTCTTTTGCATTCACTCATTTCCTCTGGATATTTTTATTTAAAACCTCTCTACAAGCTTTACAACTTCAACAACCCAATTCCATTTGGTTTTATAAGTCTACCTTTTCTATGCCAATTTTTCATCTATTAAAATCTTCCTCCATCACTACCACATTCATGAACTAAGAGAATTTGGAATTTTTTTCATAATCTTGAAATGGAAATAGTAGTACGTCAAAAAATTAGAGAAGCAGGGCATAATTCCTTTGGCTAGCAATCCAAATTTGGCCTCCAGGAATCTTTTCTATATTTACCTCATGACCACTATTTAACCCCTCCTTAAACTAAACAAATATGTATTATTTCAAATTTAGAACAAAATTATATAAAATTTTATATACAAAGTAGTTGTATACAAAGTATACAAAATTTTGTACACAGGGTAAGCTATAACTAAATAAGTTTATTTAATCTAATTATAAATACACTCCTTTTATATAAACTAATTTATAACATTTTAATAACTATAGAATTAATGTTTTATAATAATGCTATTGGGAATAGAGACTAATATAATAATAGAAATTTATCTCATTATACATCATTTGTTTACTACAAAACTAATTTTAATAATTTTAAAAGATTTTGTGGAAGTACAAAAAATTTTAATACTTAATTTCTGTGACTAAAAATTTGCTGTTTCTGCCCTGGCCAGGTGGTTCCATGGGTTGAAGCATTGTCCCTGCACACTAAAAGGTAGCGGGTTTGATTTCCAGTCAGTGCCTGTACAGAAGGCAACATCACTGTTTCTCTCTCTCTCTCTCTCTCTCTCTCTCTCTCTCTCTCTCTCTCTCTCTCTCTCTTTCTCCCACTCTCTCACCACCTCTCTCTAAAATCAATTTTTAAAAAAGTGTATCTTTGGGTGAGGATTTAAAAAATTTACTGTTTCTTATGTGTTCAAACACATTTATAAAACTATATTCATTTAAATCATGTGAGTAATGTAATAGCTTTTTTTAATTACACATGCCAGGTTCTAGGACACCCCAAAAAAAGGAAAATAAAAATTATGTCATTTTGTTTCAGAAAATATAATGATACCTCTCTATATTAACAATGCTTGTTTTGTAAGTTCTCATCTCTCCCCATCCGAAATTCTCTTGTGATTGTTCATTAGAAGTTCAACATTAAAGTATGTTTACCAAAAATATTTCCCCACTAAACCAGAACATAGGCTATTTTTGAGTTCTAAGTATTAAAAGTTCCTACAAGGCATTTGTTTATTTGTTTAGTTTAAGACTCTGGGTGTTTTTATTCAGAATTTAAACAATGAATTTAAAACAATGCCATTATGTTTTTTAAATAGATATATTCATCTAGCTATTATCTACTTAGCTCTAGCAACGTCTTAATAGCATTAATCATTTTACTGAACAGTGAAATAAAATAACAATTAATTTATCTGAATAACATCACAGGACTTTCCAGAATAACCATTTTCTCCTTCAATTTACAACTTCCACATAAATATTACATTAAAAATGTTCTCCACTAGTGGGCCTCAACATTATCTTGCAAATTCTACTTTTTATGTTTGCTTATTTCCCTCTTAAACTATCTTTAAAAAAAAAAAAAGTTGATTCCTGGAATGCCTTTATTAAATCAAACTGACCTATTCACAGAGTTCTCTGTACCAGACGCTGATGCTGGCATCTCGACAATTTCCAGGTGTGTGTGTGTGTGTGTGTGTGTGTGTGTGTGTGTGTGTGTAACACTCCCTTCCTCACGCAGTAAAATAAAGAAATAACAGGCTTTAAGCCAATTCAAAACTTACCTTGCAAATCTGGAAATACTCTGAGGTCAGGGATTCCTGGATCTCTTCTCTGAGGAGCCCTGTGGGCCCTCCAGAGTGCAGGGCGCCGCTTCCAGCCCCACCGCCACTGTTACCGCCGCCGCTGCTCCCACTGCCAGGGGAGGAGGCAGTTAAGCCATCCAAAACTTTTCGGAAATTAAACTTCTTCATTTTTTAAAAAGATCTGTCGAGAAATTCAAAGGAAAGGGGAGACTTAACTCATGGAATTATACCCAGGTAAAAGCGTTTAGCTTTTCATTAGTCAAGGCAGCAGCCTGGTACCCATTTTACTATCATTGACTATATGGGACTTAAAAAAAGTCAGGCTACCTATTGCCTAATATTAATTCTTAAAAAAAAAAAAAAAAAAAAAAAAAAGCCTGTCTTTCCAAATAAAAACCACAACTCCAAAAGCAACAGCATATCCCTCCTCACCCATCAAAATTTCAAGGGCTTTATCCCCAGCTGTGGCTATGCTTTATCAGCACCGGGGTAAAAATAAAAGGCGGTGTCATCATCGTCATTAGCATTATATCATCATTATTATACAATCAAACCGGAGTCCAACCGACCAAGTCTCTGTCTCTCTCTCTCTTAAGGGCGGGCTTTCCAACTAAGGGCTCAGCTCAGAATATTTCATGTTCAGAAAAAATGATGTTGTGGTGGGGGGGAAGGAGGTAGAGGGAGCCGGTACAGCACCTTCTGGATCGTCTTCAATGCTCCCCACCTTTTTTTATAACAGGAATTGGGATGGGGGTGCTTTTTCCATTCCCCACCCCAAACACCCGGGACCCCAAAGCATCTGCGGGGGGACCTACAGCCACAGCGAACGGGAAGGGCGAGCGACGGCGCCAGCTGCCCCCGCTTCTCCCTCCGCTCCCCCCTCTCTTCCCTCCCCGCGTTCCGGCCCCCCTCCCTCCTCTCCCCGGTCCACCCCCCTCGCGCCCCGCTCTGCCCGCAGCCGCCACCGCGCTGGCCCGCCGGTCCGCTCTGCCCGCAGCTCGGCGGCGGCTCTGGCGGGACGTGAAGCAGCAGCGGCGGCGGCGGCGGCGGCGGCGGCGACGGCTGCGGCCCGAGTCCCGCCTCGGCCAGCTGGGCGCGCAGAGCCGCGACGCCCGCCGTCCCTCCCTCCCCGGGGCCGAGCGCCGGAGCTCCGGGCTCCCGCCGCCCGCGGACGCGCCGACACGGACCCCGTCGCCGCGCAGACAGCCTCGCGCGGGCACCGGGCTCACGGGCGCACACACACACAGGTGTGAGGGAGCCACGCTGGACGGCGGCGTCCGCGTCCCACAGGGATGACCCTCGGACTCCCGCCTCAAAGCACCTGCCTCAGCCGCCACTTAGCCGCCTGCCAGCCCGGAGGCTCAGGGAGCCGAGGGAGCCTGCGGCCGCGTCTGTCTCTCCGGTCCCTTCGGTCGCGGCGCCCGGCGCTCTCCGAGGTCCTGACGGAGCGAGCGAGCGAGCTCCGCGGCAGGCTCCGCCCTCCTGCCGGGGAGGAGGCCCCGCCCCTCTCGCCCCGCCCCCTCAATGGCCCCGCCCCTCGCTCGCCCCGCCCACCCTCTCCTGCCGGGCCACGCGGGCCCGCGGAATAGGGGCGGGCAGCACCGGACATCAAAGGGCGGGAGTAGCTTCCGCTCCAATCCTAGTCTCGAAAGGGGCTCCGGGGCCGAAGCATAGGAGCAATGTGAGGGTTGGACCAAGGAAAAGCCAATGAAACGGCGCAGAGAGAATTCGGAAAGGTAAGTGAGGCATTTGATGGACAGCGGCCTCGGCCAGTGTGCGGGGCGGCCGTGCTCCAGGGGTTGTAATTGGCGCTACCTGTTGAAGGACGCGAGTGGGAATCAATAGAAAGCCTGGAAGCCTGCGAACTTGAGCTCCCGGAGCCCCAGGCTTTCTGAAGGTGTTCTCTAGGTCTGGCTCTGGACAATGTTGTGAATCTGACAACGGTTGCTTTTTTGCGTGTGTGTGGTTTTTTTTTTTTTTTTGCAGTGTATTACCTCGTTGAGCCTCATCCCGCTCTCTGGGTTTATCTATGGGCTTCCCTCGCTGCTCTGCTACTTGGGTAGCCGTGTAACGGGTCTGCCAGAGGGAAATGGATTTCAGTGGCGCTTTGGTATATGCTATAGAGCCTTACAGAAACTAAGGGATTAATTGTTCACCTTGTTCCCTATAATACGTTTCCCCATTTTCACATGTACAAAGATTTAAAAAAAAAAAAAAAAAAAAAAAAGGACTTCACAGTAAATGGTGTCAAGAATATATTTTAAGATTTTTCTATGAGTCACAATGATCACTTTAAAAGATGCACTGTTCGTTGCAGGATTAAAAAAAAAAAAACAGCTTCAGGATAGAAAGACTTTTGTTCTAAGCCTACTGAATTGGGGGATTTTTGCACAGTATCTTTGTCTATGAAAATAAAGGGCAGCTCAGGGGGGCTCTAGCTGTACACTTCAATCTGGGCAAAACATCAATCATACACAATATTCTTACATTTTAGAAACCTGGAGTTGTTACTAGCGAGATGAGACCTCCGTTCTTATCTTCTTGAAGGAATGATTTCAATCAAGAGACAAAGTGCAGCAAAGCCAGCAAGAATTTATTGGCCGCAGTAAAAACACACTTAGGACAGTGAAACAAGGAAGGACATAGAAGAAGCAACGGGGGAGTCTAGGTTCAGGGGATTTGCCTAGCACCCGTTGCCGCTGCCCATTGCTCCCCAGGTTGCAAGTCTCATGGGGTCCCTTAGACAGTGGTTCTCAACCTTCCTAATGCTGCGACCATTTAATACAGTTCTTCATGTTGTGGTGACCCCCAACCATAAAATTATTTTTTTTGCAACTTCATAACTGTAATTTTGTTACTGTTATGAATCATAATGTAAATATCTGTGTTTTCCCATGGTCTTAGGTGATCCTGCTAGCGGTTCTCAAAGTCTTAGAGGGAAGAATGGGAGGAGAGAAGAGAATGGTGTGGGTGTGCTCCCTTGGCAGAAACCAGAAAGCGGGCACTGGGTCCTTTGTGTGGAGGGTATTTCTCTTTCTCTTGCAGGTGGGAATCTTAGGGAAGGTCTCAGGGGAGGGCGTCAGTGAATATTCCTCAGCTTTCTAGGTGTGTTCATTCAAGGTCGCAATCTCCACTGATGGGACCTCACCAGGACAGTGGGTCATTAGTAAATGCAACTGGTCCTGAGGCAGTGATGGCATCACTTATATGATTTGGCTGCTTTTCTAGGCCTGGAGCTGAAATACAACTGAGGCCTAGATGTTATTTTTCAGGAGGAAAAGGTCAGGGGGTCTAAACTCCAGGACCAGCCATATGCTGGGGGGGTGGTGTGTGTGTGTGTGTGGAGATTACCCTGGGGGTGATGTCCTGTTTTCTCAGTTTAGCCCCTTAGTAGGCACCCAGGGCTTTCCATCCTGGTGACCTTCTATACCTGGCCCATTGTCCTTGCTCTGCTCATGTCTTTCTAACTACCTATAACAGAATGACCTCTTTCTTTGTGTGTGTGTGGGGGGGCGGGGGGGGGCGAGGGAGAGGAGGTAGGGGAGAGGGGGAAGTGGGAGGGATAAAGGGGGAAAGAGAAAGGAGTTGCTCAAGGTAACATAGCAAGGTAAAATAGCCTATACCAAGTGGTGGTTAGCACGGAAATGGCAAGGATGGAATAAAGCCCAATTTTTCAAATCCTCAATGCTTACCCTCTCATTTTGAATTTTTCAGTACCTAATGTCTCTTTGAAACCTCCCAGAAAAACCCCAATACTATCTCGCAGTCCCTATCACCACAGACACATGGTAAAACTCTTAAAGGCAGACATATAATTTTATTTTTCTCCTATATTGTTTAGCAGCTAGCAAAATGTTCCACATATAATTGGCATGTAAAGGATTTTGAACAGTTAGTTTATTAATGATTATTACTAAAAGATTTATGAGATGGTATCCTGTTTGGGAGGGGTAGAAACAATGCCACATCTGATGTTAACTAGATTTTGGGACGGTTCAAAATAGTGTATTAGATTCCTAACAATATGTATCTTTGTCTTTACTCTCTCTTTACTTTTATGTTTTTTTGTTTTTGTTTTTGTTGTTTTTTTGCTTTTCTTTTTCCTGGCCCATTTCACCTCCAATCTTGGGTGCCTATTAAAGCTACAGGATTTGCTTTCCTCTTATTTACGTCTGGCTTTTCTTTAAAAGGCTGGGGTAGTGGTGTCGTTCTCTTTGAGAAACAGGCATTGTTGTCTAAAATAATGGATTTAGGTATTTTCCTTCCCTTCACCAGAAAGTCTGTTGGTGGCTCCTTCATTTGCAAGTAAATGAAAATAAGCCTATATCAAGTTGTGGTTTGGCCTTTTGATATGGGGATGAAAAAAGCAGATATCCTGAGTCAGCAAAGTGAGATGTAACTCTTGCAAGAAAACCCCTTAAACCACCTATCACTAACACTGCAGAATCTTACCAAGCTAGGTGGTAGTTTTTATTCTAAAAATTGGGGGAGAACTGAGTATGAGAAAGTACACAAGACAGACTGACAGAGATTCTGCTTGAGGACCTTGTACGGAGTTCATTGGCCTACTTGAGTTAAAAAAAAAAAAAAAAAGAGGTGGCAGTAGATACCCTTTCAGATAGGAAAACAAATAGTAATAAAAGAAAAAAGTCAGAATATATAAGCATTTACAAATACAAGAAGCCTAAAAAGTAAAATATGATTAGAAGGCTGACCCTGTGGACTCTTTGAGACTATTTTATTTAATATTTATTTTTATTGATTTCAGAGAGGAAGGGAGAGGGGGAGAGAGATAGAAATATCAATGATGAGAGAGAATCATTGGTTGGCTGCCTCCTGCATGCCTCCTACTGGGGATCAGGCCTGCAACCTGGGCAGGTGCCCCGAACCAGAATCAAACCTGAGGCCCTTCAGTCCGCAGACCAACACTCTATCCACTGAGCCAAACCAGCTGGGGCAGGACTATTTTAAAAAGTCTTTGTTCCTCCACCATAGATAGCAGAGTACCCTATACAAATAAGTGTCCAGTAAGTAAAAATCTTATCATAATTACAACCTGAATAAATGATAGCGAGTAAAAATCTTAACAATTACAATCTCATAGAGAGAGAACCTGTGGCTAGAGGATGTTGTTATACCAATTCACAAATTGTAAGCAAAGGATAGAAATGAACAAGAAACAGAGTGCACCATGTAAATTATAGCCTAAAAATCTTGCTCAGTGAGAGAGGCATAATGAAATATTTATGGAAACAAAATTCATTCTTAATAAATTAAAGAGAAGTAAGATGTAAACCATCTCGTACAGGGAATGAGACCAGGCCATGAATATACCTTGTAAATAATGTAAGGAATGTTAGAATTGGGTCAGATAACAATAAAAGAGAGCTTTGATCATTTTACTGCAAAATAGGAGAATTCCTCATGGAGAGGAGTTTCTGATAAGCTATGATATTTTCCTAAAATTACAAGAATGAAGAATTGCAAGAAAAGAAAATAGTCTAAACTTGGTTCTTGGAGCAAAATCATATAAATCATTTAAACAAACCTATAACATTGGGAAGATTTTTTTTTTTTAGGATGTATGTAAAAAATGTATTACAACTCACTTTAAGAGATTGTGATCTTGAACTCAAGCCAATAATGAAACTAATAGAAGCTGCTTTTTCACATTCTAAAAAAAAAAAGGTCAAATAAATGTACAATAGAAAGTACTTGACACAGATTTGCTAAACTGATTAGGCTTGGAGAAAACTAAGCCAAATTGACAAAATACATATAAATAAAATATAACAAGTTCTACCAGTTATTTAGCTCCTATATGCCTGGCTATATGGTGAAATTTACAAACATCTCTTTTAATTTGATTCTTCTTATAATTATATAAGACAGCTGTGGTCTCATTTTATCAGTAAGGAAATTTGAGACTGAGAAACATTTGAGCAATTGACCCAAGGTCACTTAAGTGGATAACCTAGTCTTCAAATTCAGGCTAACTTCTAAGATTCTGCTCTTAATCACCTCCCTATTACTAATTAGAGGATTAAATGGAACTGGAATAGGAAAAAGGTGGGGGTCAATTCTTCGGAAATAGTTGAGTATATGTGTATTAGTTTGACAAGGCTGCCATAACAAAATACGATAGCCCAGGTGGCTTAAACAACAGAAATTAATTTTTCTCACAGTTGTGGAGACTAGAAGTCCAAGATAAAAATATTAGGAGGGTTGGCTTCTTCTGAGGCCTCTCTCCTTGGCTTGCATAAAACTTCCTTCTTACTGTATTCTTACCTTGTCTTTCCTCTGTGTATATGCATACTTGTGTTTCTGTGTGTCCAGATTTACTCTTCTTATAAAGACAGTAGTCAGGTAAGATTAAAGCCTACCCTTATGGCCTCATTTTTACTTAATCACTTCTTAAAGGTCCTATATCCACAACTGTCACCAAATACAGTCACATTCTAAGGTACTGGAGATTTGGACTTTAACATGTGAATACTGCAGAAACACAATTCAGACCATAACAAATAACAAATTCAACATTCCTTAAGCAGAGCATCTACAATAAACTGGACTGTGTAGACAATTTTACATTTAGTTTCTCATTTAATCCTCACACCATTCATGTATAGTAGCTATTGGTAACTCTATTTTACAGGTGAAAGAGAAAATGGAAACAAAGAAAGGTTAACTAATATGCCCAATGTCATACATCTAGTGGGTTGTAAAATAGGAATTTGGGCTCATATAATCTCAAAATTCTTTCCTCATGTTGTAAGCTTTCTTTGGAGAAACAAAACAAATTCTAGTATGTAGATATTGTAAAGTTATTATAAAATTTAAGTATTTGGATACCAGAATTTAAAAGGGGGTGGGGATATCTGCTAAGGAGTCTGGACACTAGAACTAAAAAGGAATCTTGGACTTGGGGAGTGAGTACTAGAAGCAGAGAACTTTGGGGATGGCAAGCTAATAGGAAGTACTTATCTCACAAGAAATCTCAGCATCCTTAAAATATATTAAGAGTCCCAGAGGAGTATTCCACTAATATAGAAGAAATAAGTTATTCAATACCTAATTAGACATAGCAAGGCCACATTAAATTGCTCAGACAGGCTGTAGTGTCAGGGAATATCAAAACATCTAGACGGAGAATTTGGATAGAAGGAGGGTAATGACTCAAGGCTGACTATAAGACCAAGGTGGCAATTATTTACATTAGCAAGTGTGGGCATTTCTGGTCTGCTTGCTGTGAGGTACCAAGTCTTGGACTGAGCTACCTAATTTATCATTCACTTCTGAGTCCTCAGTCAAGTTATAGCAGCATCCTTTATTATTTGCCAGTCTAGGAATTAGAATTTTATTGAAAGGACACAGTTGAAAAACGGGTTCCACTTGTATCCTTTCTGGCAAAATTTTCAAAAAGATTAAGAATTATCTTTCCTTCCTAAGTCTTCATCCAAGTTTTTTTCTGATATTATTGTACATTCTTCAGGAGGCATACTGGTTGATGCTTGTCAGCTTTCTGTCATATGGCAATGAGCATTAAAACACCTTATTTAGCCTACTCCAAGCCCACAACTTGGAGAAACCACAGGGATAATTAAATAATGTTTCAGATACGCAGTTAGGGGTCATTAAGATAGACCCAAAATATACAAAGCATGGCTCAGCACACAATCAAAGACAGAACTGCAAACAGAACTCAGCCCTTGTAGAGCAAATCTCAAATATTTGCTATTAAACATGTAATTAAAATAAGCTCTTTGTGCAACTTTTAAAATAGGTTTTCACATATCAGTCCATTACACTGGGATGTGGTAAGAGAAAGGAATTTGGTGTTGGGACAAGACTAAATTTTTTAGCTGGGGCACTAACATGCCCTTTTAGCCTTTAAGCGCTTCAGTTTTTCATATATATATATATATATATATATATATATATATATATATATATATGAACAAATGAGGTTATGTCTTTAAAAGTAATTTGTAGAATGCAAACCACTTTATAAATATATTGTTATTTTATTCATTATTCTTTTGTTTAGTAGTGAAATAGCCTGCACCCTCTCCAATCTGGGACCCCTCAGGGAATGTCTGACTGCTGGTTTTGTGAGATCGGGCCTAAACCAGCAGTCAGACATCTCTCTTACAATCCAGGACTGCTGGCTCCCAACCTCTCGCCTGCCTGCCTGCCTGCCTGATTACCCCTAACTGCTTCTGCCTGCCAGCCTGATCACCCCCTAACAACCACCTTGCCAGCCTGATCAATGCCTAACTGCTTCCCTGCCAGCCCACTTGCCCCTAACTGGCCTCCCTTGCAGGCCTGGTTGCCCCTAACTGTCCTTCCCTGAAGTCCTGGTTTCTCCCAAATGCCCTCCCCTGCTGGCCTGGTCACTTCTAACTGCCCTCCCTTGCCAGCCTGGTCGCCTCTAACTGTCCTCCCCTGTAGGCTTGGTCCCCCACAACTGCCCTCCCTGCTTGCCTGGTTCCCTCCAAATTCCCTCCCCCTGCAGGCCTTGTCCCTCCCAACTGTCTTCCCCTTCAGGCCTGGTCCTCCCCCAACTTCCTTTCTCTGCAGGCCTGGGTTCCCCCCAACTGCCCTCCCCTGCAGGTCTCGTTACCCCTAACTGCTGTTCCCTGCAGGCCTAAAAGCCCTCAACTGTCCTTCCTTTCATGCCTAGTCCCTCCCAACTGCCCTCCCCTGCTGGCCTGATCACCCACAACTGCCCTCCCCTGCTGGCCATCTTGTTGAGGCCATCTTGTATCCACAAGGGGGTGGCCATCTTGTGTGTTGGAATGATGGTCAATTTGCATATCACATCTTTATTATATAGGATCATAGAGATTTATACATTTAGTCATTTTCATGATCTTAGATATTTTATTTATGATTTACAGTCTATATATAAAAGGCTAAGTGACTGACCATAGATCCATTCGACTGTCCGACCAACTGGCCAGCTGGTACATATGACTCTCACTGGCAATGTAAAAATAAACATTGAGCCCTACCTGGTTTGGCTCAGTGGATAGAGCATTGGCCTGCAGACTGAAGGGTCCCAGGTTCAATTCCAGTCAAGGGCACATGCCTGAGTTGTGGGCTCAATCCATAGTAGGAGACATGCAAGAGGCAGCTGATCAATGATTCTCTCTCATCACTGAAGTTTCTATTTCTCTCTCCCTCTCCCTTCCTCTCTGAAATCAATAAAAATCTATTTTAAAAATAAAAATAAACGTTGACCCCCACATGCATGATACATATAAAGCTCTCATTGGTGCCAATCTCATGTATGTGTTTTGATCTGTCATTGCTGATCATGAATTTTGTTGTTTTTGTTGACATACTGAAGCTGAAAGAAAGCAGCAATGTTTTTGTTGTTTTTATATCATGTCATTGTTGTTATATCATGTTGTATTGTTTATTTATTAATCAATTTATATATTATTTTCATATACATTTTGCTAATTTTCTTTCATCTCTGACACTTCTATTATAGCGAAGGGATGAATAGCGAGATTAAAATATTTCTTCTAATTAATTTCCTTTCAATATGCACAAATATTGGGTCACTGGTTAGAAATAATGATGGTGAACTCATACTAAATCTTTGGCAAAGTTTTAATTTTTTCATAAATGTGCCTTGTATATTAAAATTTTTATAATATTAATTCTTCAGAATTAATATTCTAATTAATATTAATCAGGAACTCCTCAATCAAATTTTTTTTCTAGGGGATATTGCTATGTTAAAATAATATGTCTTCATAGTTAGTTTTAAATGTTAATTTTAAAAGGTTGTAGCAATTTATACCCTCCTTAAGACTTTAGGTCTCTGTGAAGAACTCATGTTACAATGAACCTTTTAAAAGTAATGTCCCATACCACCTACATTGACTTTTTTGTTTAGATGTTGAAAAAAATTCAAAGAGAGTTTTAAGATGATAAGAATTGATAAGCATAGCAACTAAACTGAGTGGAAAGGTAAGAGATATAATTTCAGTAAAACTTGTCATTTCAGTTTAAAGAAAGAAAATATAAAAGTTTTCATAGAACTTTAAGGTTAGAATAAAACAGTAATTCACATGTTTATTTTCTAATTTTAAAAGATAATAACACAAACATCCATTCAATTATATCAACAAATTAAAATTATAATATTATCATATGTTATGTCATTTGAAAGAGAAAATAGGCAGAGAGAAAGCTTAAAGGGTAGAGAAAAATATATAGGGGTGGGCAAAAGTAGACTTACAGTTGTGAGCATGCGAGTTTGTTCTTATATTATTATTTATTAATTATAGTATTATTTGTATCAGAACTGTAAATCTACTTTTCCCCCCACTATTGTATATAGACCCAAGGAAGGATAACTTTATAGGAAGAGAACCAAATCTTAAAAGAATATTTAAAACTTTAAAAGCAGGTTGGGTTTTTGTCACCATAGACTAACTAGAGATATGAACCCTCAGTATTTGTTGATCAAAGTGAAGCTGAAGCAAGATTCAGACCACAGATCATAGATGCCCTAACTCTGATCTAGAGATGATCAGAACCACCCAGAGGGGACAGTCTTTCTTGGGTTTGGAATATAGAGACAAATGGAAACAATCCCTTTTAGACCCTCTTGTATTCTGAAGCTTTAATTCACCATGACTCATGATGACTGCACAGTTTAAATAGGAATATGCATTTGTTTTCATGATAGCAATCACAAAATTTAATAATGCTATTACTGAATTAATCTTTGATAATGGCTAACAGAAGGTTAAAATGTTGAGATTCTGAAAACGTTCATATTAATTATTAGCTCTGCTAAAATTGGTACACTAGAGTTTTAGAGAATAATCCAGGCTGCGAGCATGACCTTGCTTTACTATCAACAACACTTGCAAACCAGAGTCAGGAGAATAGTAAGATGAGGATTCCTTCCCAGCCCAATTGCAGACGGGTGAGAGAAAACCCTTTAAGTAGATCCTCTCTGACCATGTAGGATAAGCTTTCCATTTCAATCAGTACCTTGGCTAGCTTGAGCTGACAAAACATTGTTGTTCTCTTAACCTTTGCCAAGCTGAAAAATTTTACAAGTATTTTTTTCAGTAACAGCCAGAGTGATTTATGGCGTCTTATAGCTCTCATCAGTTAGAAAAACAGATTTCATTTCTCTGCTTCATTCTTTCCTTCTTAATATTCCCACTCTCTTGTCTTTATCCATAATCCCCTTTTTAATTTAATGCAAACATTACTTTGTTTTGCATAGTTATTCAATGTGTCTGTGACTAATGTGCTTTAATTATGGAGATCAAATTTCTTCAATTTTCTGAGACAGTTTCTATTTAAAATATTCTGTACCATTGTTCTCATAAACTATCAAAACCATCCCAAATACCATTCAGTTCCTTGACAAATATCACTGTTTTCTATGATGCTGTTTTTAAAATGTGAGTGGCAAACCTATGGGAGAAAGCTACACAATAGGATTTGTTTGTTTATTTTTTAAATTGATCTTAGAGTAAGGGAGGGAGGGAGGCCAGGAGGAAGAGAGATATCAGTTGCTTCCTGTACACACCCTGACTGGGATTCAACCCCCAATCTGGGTATGTGCCCTGATCAGGAATTGAACATATCAAACATGTGACCTTAGGTGTACTAGGACAACATTCCAACCAACTGAGCCATACTGGCCAGGGCACAATAATGTATTTTTAAGAGGGGAAACTCTGATTTCAGACAGACCTGAGTTTGTTTCTTATTATGTGTGACCTTGGACAAGTTATTTAACTTCTCTGTGTTTTATTACCAAAGATAATATTACCAAACTCATAGGATGTTGTGAAGATTAAGTGAGAGAACTTTGCCACTCAGCATTCTAACTGGCACATCGAAAACCCTCCACATCTGTTAGCTATTGTTATTTTTAAGCCCTAAAGTTTCATATGAATACTGGTTAGCATAAAAGAATTGTAAGGGAAAAAATGCCATTTTACCACTCAAGTAAAAGACCCTATTATGAAAACTACTAATTGCTGGTTGTTATGATTTTTTACTTTGGGTAGTAGATAACTGGGTTAATTAGTCCTTTGGAAAGGAAATCTTTGTAGAAAATATAAGCTTGGTGGGGTTCACTTGGGAAGGCCCAGAATGGTAAACCATAGAAAATAGACAATTACTTATTTATATTATCTGCTTAATAAACACTGTGTCCTTAAATCATATCTTAATGAGAACTGACTAGCAAAATGGGACAAAGAAAAATGTATTCATAGATCAAAGATGGTTGAATGTGTTTAAGGATTTTCAACATGGAAACATTATTCTTTCAAGCAGAAAGAAAATGTGTAAACTCAGTCTCTCTCTGTCCAATCTCCAGGATGGAAGAGAGTTGTTGCTGTTTTTTTTATTTGCTTGCTTGTTCTTTGTTGTTGGTTTTGGTTTCAGTTTTTCCACATTAACAACTTTTGAAGATTGGTATAACCATTGGCAGCCACTGATAATGTCAAATTTTTCCTGATAATCCACACAAAGTATTCAAAGACTTGCCAAAAAATGCTGGGGAAAAAACTGGAAAGAATATACAATTATTAAGCAAGCTGAGTTCTTTAAACAAGTATGAGGGTAATAATAGCAGATGATGAAAATGACAATGCAAATATTGTATTAGCTAATAGACATCTTGACTGAATGTTTTTTATTTCTCTTCATGTAATTATATGCTTGTTAATGAAGGTTAATAATTATATGTATAATTAATTGTGGCTTAAATTTTATACCACTGTAAGACTTTTGATGTAAAATAGTTTATAAATAGGAAAAAATAAACCTTTTATAAGAACAAATGCCATGATTTGTACATTTTAAAATATAGTTACCATATTTATAATTCATCAACTATTATAGAGATTTTCCCAGTCCAGGAAAAGAAGAAGGCTTTAAAAATCAAGGGTTGCAGCTACAAAGGCAGGTGTTTCACAGGATATGAGAAGCAAAGATAAGGAAGAAATCTTATTCCCTTTATGCATACCAGGCTTAATGAAAGCCTTAGCTTTGATAATATAGGATGAGAGAAGAGAAAAAATACCAAGAATAGATATGGGTGAGTTTTATAATCTGCAAAATGGCTTGAAAACATCATTTTTGTCTATTTTGTTCATGAGAATTTCCCCAGCACTCACAGTAGTGTCTGGCACATGGTAGGTTTTCAATAAATATATGCTGAGTGAATGAATGCTAGTACACAATACTCATGCTTTCTGCTAGAATTTCAGGCATGCATTTAAATATATAATTAAGCCACAAATTAGATAAAATGCTTCACTTATTCAATAAATATGTGTTGTTGTATAACTATTTTGCAACTAGGTATAATGCTAATGTTATAGAGGATGAGAGAGAGAGAGAGAGAAAGAGAGAGAGAGAGAGAGAGAGAGAGAGAGAGAGAGAGAGAGAGAGAGAGAGAATACTGACTTGAAAAGCTTATAATAACTTAGTATGGTGGGATGGGGGTGAGAGACATGAAACAATTGATTATAAAATACTGTTATGAGAGTAATGTGAATGGTATAAGCAGAACTCTGTGACTGCATTAAAATAAGAGCCAATTATTTTTTCCAGGTGCCTCAGTAAAGAAGAGGTAAGTTAATAGAGAAGGTTGGTTTTAGCTCTTCTTGAATCTTTTCCTACATTTAGTTGACTGGTTTCACTTAATGCTCATGATTATTAACCTTAAGTGGGTCATTGATACTGTCTACCAATTAAACTCTCACATGGCTTCCTCAACACAGCTCTATGCTGGTTTCCCTTATACTTCTTTGAGGTCTCTTTCACCTCCTTTGCTGGGTCATCTTTTTCCAGATCCCTAAGGATATAAGGAGCAAATGAAATATGAGCAAGAATTGGTAGTTATTATGAATTACTATTTTAAGAAATTGATAGTAAAGGAAAGGAGAAAGTGAAATAGAAGAGGCTGAAAGAGATTGAAATAAATAATATTTGGGAGCAGAGAGGTAAAACCAGAGAAACAAAAACAGGTCTTAGTCATGCTACCATCAAATCTTCAAGATAATAATAAGCACCCATCCGCCGAAACCGGTCTGACTCAATGGATAGAGCGTCGGCCTGGTCCCGGGTTCGATTCCGGTCAAGGGCATGTACCTTGGTTGCAGGCATATCCCCAGTAGGGGGTGTGCAGGAGGCAGCTGATCGATGACTCTCTCTCATCGATGTTTCTAACTCTCTATCTCTCTCCCTTCCTCTCTGTACAAAATCAATGTTCTTGATTTTTAAATATATTTTAAAAAAAAATTGGCACCCATCCATACCTTCCCAATTTCACCCCACATCTATAGCAATTGAAAAGGGGTTTCTCCTACTAACAGCCCCTACTTCCCACCTTCTTCCCCCATTCTCCCAAACTTCTCATCTGTGTTTGTTTACTAAATCAGTATGACAATTAGAATCCCTAGGAACCTCTCACCTTCTCTACATGCATATTTATGATTATTTATCCTGATTTTTGAAGCTATGGTTGTTTTTTGGGACAAAAATATTCAAAAGAAAAAGATCTACACAGTTATAAATGAACATAAGATATTCATTCTATAAGAGGAATGGTGAAGTTATGATGAAGGAAAGATTTTCTTTTCCTTTTTTATTTTTCCAAACCAAGAGCATGCTTTAACAACTGGGAAGGAAGAACTAGAAGATTCCTATCTAGCAGGGTTATAATAGGCTTTATTTAGATTCAGTACGAATAGCAATTTCCTTGCCATATTATTCATAATATCATTTAAACTCTCTTAAAAGTTACAGATTAATACTTTAATTGCTTTAGAGTTTACATGGTGTTTCGATTTTCAGATAAAAATAAACAGAATCCCAGTATTCTTTTCACTTTGGCATTTAGATTTTTTTTTTTTTATATGATAAAAAAAAAAAAAAGCAGGCTTGCCTCCTGGGTGTAAGGAGAGCTTCTAGCTGTAAGAGTCAATCAGTTGGGAAGGGCATTTGTGGGTAGGAGTTGTGAAAAATTGCCAGCTTGACCTTGAAAATAATGAGAAATAATTGAGACTAGTGGCAATGAACATTTATTTCCCATGTGCTGCAGTCTTGCTCACATTTTTTATTTGGTTTAAATTTTTGTCCTCTACCACCTACTCACACATATTCATGTGAACTATTAACATCATAATATATATTAATAAGCCCTCACAGCTGGTTAAGAAGCTTCTTCTAGCAGGCTAATTAACATCACTTTGACTCAATGATGCTGTGCATAATGTAATCTAATAACACTTGTGTGCACTGAGAAGCAGTCAGAATAAAAGAATAGTTCATTCACCAAAAGAGGCAGCAGCTAGGAATATAGGTACACTAGCAAAATCATCCTAATTTATATAGTTTGGTAGAATTTTATCTATACTAGTATTTCTTTGATTCCATATATATGCATTGTGGTAGGTAGATATAAAATGACTAGAGATCCCGTGCATAAAATTCTATTGGGGGAGGGGAGCTGTCCCCTCAGCCCAGCCTGCACTCTCTCCAATCCAGGACCCCTCGGGGGATGTCTGACTGCCAGTAGTAGGATATCTCTCTCACAATCCTGGACCACTGGCTCCTAATTGCTCACCTGCCAGCCTGGTCACCCCTTACTGCCCCCTCTCTGCTGGCCTGGTTGTCCCCAACTTCCCCTTCCCACCAGCCTAGTCACCCCTCACTGTCCCCCGCTCCCTGCCAGCCTAATAAACCCCTTTGTCCTCCCTGCAGGCCTGGTCACCCCCAACTGCACTCCCCTGCCAGCCTGGATGCCTCCAACTGCCCCCTTCTGCCAGTCTGGTTGCCTCTGACTGCCCCCTTCCTGCCAGCCTGGTCACCCCCAACTGCCTCCCTGCTGGCCTGGTTGCCCCTCATGACCTCCCCCCCCACTGGCTTATTCACCCCATGCAGTCTATTGTTCAGTTGTTTGGTCATCCGTCACTAACCTGGTGTTGTGCCAGGTTGGTTGCCCTGCCAACCTGGTTGCCCCATTCAGCCTGCTTATTCAGTCATTTGGTCGTCCTTCACTAACACTTCTGCCAGCCTGGTCGTAGGCAGCCATCTTGTGAGGGCGTGAGGGTTAATTTGCATATTACCTCTTTATTATATTACCTCTTTATTATATAGGATAGAATCGCGAGGTTGGGAAAGATATAAAAGACCATCTACTCCAATGAAACTGTATAATATTTAAGTTATCTCAACAACATTTGCTCCCTAGCATATATATGTATCACCTCCACCTACCCTAACAGAAGAGGTTGCCAACCTTGTCTGTACAACAGAACATCCATTGAAGCTTTAAAAAATCTCCATGCTGAAGCAAAGACCAGGTTGATCAAATCAGAATCTCTGGGGTTGGGACCCAGAAATCAGAATTTTTTTTTTTAGCAGTTTCCAAGTGATTCTAAATTCAGGCAACACTAAAAATCACCTCTCTAGAATCAATACATCCAGGAAAAATTGCTATTATAGGAAGCTAAAATTGGTCACTCTTCAACTTTAACCTATTGGTCCTAAAAGAAGTTTTCTTGGGAATTCTCAGCTGAAGCTCAGGGAAAGACTCTTCTCTTTGCCAAATCAAAAATTAAGTAATAGGTTATTTTATAAAGCATTAGTGAAAGTTTTAGAACTATAAGTGACAGGCATCACATATAATTCCCACTTGTTTTTTAGCCCTTGAAGAAAACATCCCTTTCCTTAAATGTTCACCTATGTGAGAAAAAGAAGATTGGATAGAAAAGTTTCATGTAGAGACTGACTCCTATGGACATGATTCTGTCACTGCTTCTCTACTCATATAATGGTTGCCCATCTCTTATGTGAGATATGATAACGATACCATTGTAATTACCTAGTTATTAATAATAGGAAAAGAGAAAATGGAAGGCTAGACATTATATGCATGTCATTTGGACAGCTTCACTAGGAAGCTGCAACTTGGCACTCCCTAGGGAACTACCAGCCTATTCCCTGCTAAACGTTAAAGTTGGGGTGACAGAGGGAAGATACCTTCCTGTCAGCACACCTGGGGACAAAAATCTTTGGCCAGAATGAGAGCGGCTCCTGCAAGCATGTGAAAATTTGGAAATACTTCATCTCCTAAACAAAGGAGCTCTCTGGTGACTCTCTTGTGCTCTTGGCTTGCTCTTGGCTTCCTGGCATTCACCCGTGTTTTCTCCATATCCATGTGACCTGTGTTTATTATTATTAACCTATATTTGCCCACCCCACATGCAATGGATTGATGGACTACAGTATTAAAACATAAATTAGGCTAGCCTGATGCTATATTGCACACTGCTCAATTATGGAAACTGTGGACACTGTGGACACTGCTCTGGTTTTTAGCTCTACTAAAGCCCCAGCTACTCTTCTTCTCTGGTGGTACAACGGAAAATGAAACCTTGGAAAATCAGGGGGTTTGATCCCACAGAATTAAAACTTTCGACAATACTTCATTCTCCCATGTGAGTCTCAGAAAACTCTTTTTCTTGGGCTATTGCAAGAAATCTGCTCCCACTAGCAACCAGCGGAGACAAGGCCCTGTCTATTCTATTAACAAATAAAATCCAAGTAAACACTTTATTTTAGCCCTGGGCTTTCTCTATACTATAGTAGAGATATTTTAAAGTAATAATCATGCAAAAATCCTCAGGATATTGAGCACAATATTAAGATTATAAAACACTTCAAGATATTGCTCCCTTCCTTTTTTTGTTTATATATGCAGGTATAGGGGGAAATAGGTTTACAGTTGTGATACAGAGTCTATTCCTATATTATTAATTCATTAAAAATTAATTATTGTATTATTTATTATTATTAACCTATATTTGCCCACCCCTGTATAATGATATCTTGAAAATTAAATGGCTTAAGACTTGTATATATACTAATATATATTATGTCAGCAATTTTCAACCACTGTGCTGTGGCTGGCATACTGGTGTGCCACAAGAATTTTTAAGAAATTATAAATCATCAGTAGGCATTATCTGACTATTTAGTTAGGGGCACTGACCTATTTTCTCCTAGATTGTCAAATAAAAAAATGACAATAGCCAACACAATAATAGCCATATTGAGTGAATGAATCAAAATTGTACCTATTTTTTTTTTTTTTTTTTTTTTTTTTTTTTGTCAGATTGGCCAAAAAAAATTTAAGTTACATTTTGGTGTGCCACAGAATTTTTGTAATTAGTTTGTGTGTGACATGAAATGAAAAAGGTTAAAATTTTCTGTATTATATTATAGATTATACTAGAGGCCCTGTGCATGAAAATTCATGCACTGGAAGGGGGGTTCCTCAGCCTGGCCTGCCCCCTCTCACAGTCCAGGAGCCCTCAGGAGTGGAAGGTGACCTGGCAACAGGGAAGGCGATGCCCCATCACACCTCTACTGTTGCTACTGCTAGCAGTACAAGCCTCAGTCAGCCCTGGTTACCTGAGGCTCGCGAGGCCCTTGGCGGCAGGGCAACTGCCATCCAAGGCTTGCCTGTGCCTCGGGCCAGCCCTGGGCCACTGGGAAGCTGCCATTTGAGGTTTGTCTGTGCCTCTGGCCAGTCCTAGGAAGCTGGGCAGCGGACACCTGAGGTTTGTCTGCACTTCAGGTGTCAGCTGGGCAGCTGCCATTCAAGCCTTGCTTGCACCTCAGGCCAGCTCTGGGCGGCTGGGGAGCTGAGGGGACTGTGGGACTCTGGAGGCAGCCTGGTCACCCCCAACTGCCCCCCCTGCTGGCCTGGTTGGTCGCCCCTCACTGTCCCCTTGCTGGCCTGGTCGCCCCATGCAGCCTGCTGTTCAGTTGTTTGATTGCCCCTCACTAATCCCCCTGCCAGCCTTGTCACCCTACACAGCATGCTGTTCGGTCGTTACTGTGAGGGCATCCTAACCAATTTGCATATTACCTTTTTTTAGTATAGATGTTATGTTACATGTTTTATATTATACATTATATACTATATGTTACATACTGTATATAATATGTTATGTTATGTATTACACATTACACATTACATATATGTTATATATAAATTATATCTTGGAAACTAATTGCCCTAACTCCTGCAGTACCATAGTATCATGTTCTTCTAGTGGTTGATTACAAATTCATCCATTCTCAGAAGAAGAGAGCTGTGTTGCATCTGTAATGGCCTAACTGAACAAAGATGGATAATATGATAATCACCCTTTCACATGAAGGACTCTAGAAATACTTAATAACAGATATCACTTCTTCAGTTTCTTTCTTCACTAGGTTAAACATATCCTCAATCCTTTCAACTATCCCTCAAAACATGCCTTTACTTTCCCTCAGTAATTTGGTCACTTTCCTCCTACTACTCTATAGATATATCTAGCCTTCTTAAATTACATCCCTAGAAAATGGAGATTACCTTATTCATCCTAGATACTTTAAAATAGAAGTCCTGCCGAAACCGGTTTGGCTCAGTGGTAGAGCATTGGTCTGCGGACTGAAGGGTCCCATGTTCGATTCCGGTCAAGGGCATGTACATTGGTTGCGTGCACATCCCCGGTGTGTGGGGGGGGGGCGGGGGGAGGGTGCAGGAGGCAGCTGGTCGATGTTTCTCTTTCATCTACATTTCTTTTTTCTTTTTAATAAATTTTTATTGTTCATATAATTACAAATGTTCCTTCCCCCCTCTCCATTGCTCTCCTCCACCAGGTTCCCATCCCACCCTCTGCCCTTTCCCCACCCCCCATTGTCCTCATCCATAGGTGCACAGTTTATGTTCAGTCTCTTCCCACATCTTCCTCTCCCCTTTTCCCCAAGAATCATTAGTTCACTTCCCTTCCATACCTCTGATTATATTATATTCACCAGTTAATATTGTTCATCAGATTTTTTTTTAATTCCCTTGGTTTTTAGATTCACTTGTTGATCGTTACGTATTTGTTGTTCATAATTTTTATCTTTATTTACTTTCTCCTCTGAAAGAACCCCCTTCAGCAATTCATATAATTCTGGTTTGGTGGTGATGAACTCCTTTAGCTTTTTTTTTATTAGTGAAGCTCTTTATCTGGCCTTCGATTCTGAGTGATAGCTTTGCTGGGTAGATTATCTTTGGCTGTAGGTTCTTACTATTCATCACCTTGAATATTTCTTGCCATTCCCGTCTGGCCTGCATGGTTTCTGTTGAGAAATCAGCTGACAATCATATAGGTGCTCCTTTTTAGGTAGCTACCTGCTTTGCTCTTGCTGCTTTTAATATTCTCTCTTTGTCTTTTGCTTTTGGAATTTTAATTAGGAAAATCAATTTTAATTGATTTGTCTTGGTGTGGTCCTCTTTGGATTCCTTTTGTTTGGAGTTCTGTGCGCTTCCTGGACTTGTAAGTCTAATTCTTTCACCAGCTGGGGGAAGTTTTCTGTCACTATTTCTTTCAGTATGTTTTCGATATCTTACTCTCTCTCATCTTCTGGGACCCCCATAATTCTGATGTTGGTTCGCTTGAAGTTGTCCCAGAGGTTTCTTACATTATCTTCAATTTTCTGGATTCTCTTGTCTTCTTGCTTCTGTGGAAAAGTGTCTTCTGGCTCTTTATGTTCCAAATCTTCGACTCGATTCTTGCGATCTTCCATTCTGTTTTTAGTACTCTGTATAATATTTTTTATTTAATACAATGAATTTTTTATTTTTTGTTGATCCCTTATTATTTCTTGTTGATTCCTTATTAATTCTAGTTGATCCCTTTTCATATCCTCATAGGTCTTATCGACCTTTTCTAGGAAATTCTTGAAAAACCTTATAAGTGTAGATTTGAACTCTATATCCAGTCGCTTTTTGTCCTCCATTTCTTTCGTTTGTGATCTATTTCATTGTCGCATTTTCGCAGCTTCCCTGATGGGGCATAGTTTCAGGGTGGAGCCTATAGCCTTGGCTTCTGTCAGCCCCGCCCTATGCGGCTCCTGAGACTCAGGGTCCTTCAGTACTCGCTGCAAACACCTCTGAGAGAAAGGTGCCCTCGATTTTCGCCTGCTACCAAACAGTTTAGGCTCTCCCCCAATGAGCCCGGAACTGGGGTTCAGTTCAGTTGGAAGTGGGATTGGAGGTGGCGTTCAGAGCAGTCTGGAGCCCCAGTCTCCTTCCCGCCAGGGCAATCCCGCGGCACAGCCAACCGATCCTTCTCTGCACGTAATGTGCATGCCTTCTGGACCTCCTTTCGCTGCTCCCCCGGGGTTCTGCCTTACAGCCCAGCTCCCTATGGATGAGCCTGGGTCCCCGGGGTCTGGCCTAGAACTTAAGCTTTTACAGCTCCTCTGCTCTTCCTTCTGGTTTTCTCCTTGCTTCTCGTTGTAGAATTTCCAGTCAGTCGACTTTCCTGTAGTTCTGGGTAATGTTCATTTTATATTTTAGTTGTATTTTATTGAAATTGTTGTGTGCGGCTGCAGCTAGGTGTTTACCTGTGCAGCCATCTTGGATTCTCCTCTCATCAACGTTTCTAGCTCTCTATCTTTCTCCCATCCTCTCTGTAAAAAATCAATAAAATATATTTTTAAAAAAATAGAAGTCCTCTTACTTTAGAGCACACATGTCAAACACAAGGCCCGCGGGCCAAATCCGGCCCGCCAGGCCTTGCAATGTGGCCCGCACCGCGCTGTCATCACTGCACTCCGCTGCGTTCCATCACAATGACGCGTGGTGACATAGGAGGCTTGTGATCTCGCCGGCCACCTCGCTGCCGCCGTACTTGCTATCTATTACGCATGCGCATAGATAACAAGTCACGCGAGATTCAGGAGGCGTGACCTCTAGTCCGCATCCGATGTGGTTGTGTGGGTGGCAGAGCAGAGGAGAGAGTGAGTGTGCGGGCATAAAAAATACACAGCAGAAGCTGCCAGTTCCTGGCATAAAGTGCAGGCATAAAAATCGCAACAGAATCTGCTATCTGTACCCAGCCAGGCATTTATTGACTGACTTTTTTTTTCTCCACTCCATCTGCCAAATCAAGCTATCCCTGTGCAGTTTTCAACTTTTTTCTTCTAACACAGATTTCCAATAAACTACATCTTTTACTGCCAATATTGATCCCAAAATGTCCAGGAAAAGAAAAGTTGACGGTGAAGGCAGACAATTTAATGACAAATGGGAAAATGAATACATGTTTGTGCTTAGAGAGGGCAAACCAGTGTGTATATTGTGTTATGAGACAGTGTCGGTGATGAAAGAGTACAATATACGTCGTCATTTTGACACCAAACATAATGTTAAGTATGGCAAATATACTTTGGAAGAAAAGCATAAAATTGTTAAAGAACTAAAAGGCAAACTACAATCACAGCAGCAAATGTTTACAAAGGCTACATCGAAAAATGATGCTGCAGTGAAAGTAAGCTTTATAGTGGCTGAAGAAATTGCCCGTACTTCAAGGTGTTTTTCAGAGGGTGCCTTTTTGAAGCAATGCATGCTAAAAGTGTGTGAGCAAGTATGCCCAGACCAGATACAGAGTTTTCAAAATGTCAGTTTGTCAAGAAACACCATTGCAGATAGAGTTCAAGAACTCTCAGGAAATCTATCATCACAGCTGGCCGAACAGGCATGCAGTTATCTCACTTTTTCACTTGCTATCGATGAAAGCACAGACAACGCTGATACAGTGCAGCTGTCCATCTTTATACGTGCTACGAAGACCGACCTCTCTGTCACTGAGGAACTTTTGGATGTAGCTGCCATGCATGGGACGACGACTGGTAGAGATAAATATATTTGAGGCTGTGGAGAAATCTATAAATAATTTTAAATTACCCTGGGAAAAGTTGGTGGGGCTAACTACCGATGGCGCACCTTCAATGTGCGGAAAAAAGAAAGGCTTGGTTGGACTAATGAAGGAAAGAATGCAAAAAAGTCACTGCCACACACCCTTGATTACTTATCATTGCATTATCCACCAAGAGGCTATGTGTGGAAAAGTTCTGGACATGAATGACATAATGACCACAGTCATTAAAACTATTAACTTTATACGGGCACGTGGCCTGAATCATCGCCAGTTCCAGCAGTTTTTACAGGAGGTGGGTGCAGAGCATGGAGACGTGCCATACCACACAGAAGTAAGATGGCTGAGCAAGAGCGCAGTTCTCAAAAGATTTTTTGAGCTCAGAGAACAAATTGCTCTTTTCATGGAAAGTAAAGGAAAGCCCTTGCCTGTCAGATCCCGCCTGGCTATGTGATTTTGCTATGATGTGTGACATATGCGAGCATCTCGCCCAACTGAATCTGAAGCTGCAGGGACGCAAACAAGTCATCACGAAGATGTCTGACATGATCACAGCATTCCAGCGTAAACTTCAACTATGGAAGTCCCAACTGGAACAGGACAATCTTGCCCACTTTCCCGTTTGTTTGAGTATCTCAACCACTATTTCTGGTACTTTTCCTTGCAGTCGGCTGGCAACCAAAGTTAGCCGTTTACTAAGTGAATTTGAGCGGCACTTCTCTGACTTTAGAACACAGCACTCAGGCTTTGACATCTTTGCCAATCCTTTTACAGTTGATGTCAACAATGTGCCCCATCACCTTCAGATGGAGATAATCGAGCTTCAGTCTGACAGTGGCCTGAAATCAAGGTTTCAGGATGTTGAAATTGAGGACTTCTACCCTCTACTGCCCCCTGACTCAATGCCAGAGCTCCGACTTCATGCTGCCCGTATTCTATCCATGTTCGGGAGCACCTATCTTTGTGAACAGATGTTTTCAATAATGAATCTGAACAAAAACAAGCACAGATCACATATTACCGATGACAACCTCCATGCTGTTTTGCGGGTTGCTACAGCCCAAGAAATAAAACCGAACATTGACTCATTGATCTGGGGAAAACGGAGTCAGACATCTAGCCAGAAAACAAAACAATGAGCATTTTAGGTACATTACAATATTACTGTTTTGCTTGATACCAATATTACTGTTTTGCTTGATAGCATGTGAGTTGGTTAACAGCACTGTTAAGGAAAAGATTGTTCCACTCATTTTAAATTCACATTTCTGGTTAACATTGTCAGTTTATGACTGTTCAGTAAACCATTCGGCCCGCGATTTAGGCTGGATTTTAGATTTTGGCCCCTTCTCTGATTGAGTTCGACACCCCTACTTTAGAGACTGAGATAATTAGGTTGTTAATACTTGAAAAAATTATTAATATGAAGAACCATTAAATAAATAAGTAGTAATTCACTATCACTTTATGACACACTATTATCAGACATTTATAGTGTCGGGCAGGTCTAAGCAACTAAAAGAATAAAGTTGCCATTAACTTTTCAGGAGAAAACTTAAGGAGGAGAAAATTTTGAAGACAAGACAGATCAGAATTAGTTTTGGATTGTTAATATTTTTGTGCCTATTAGTTGGTAATTGGATATTTAAGATAAGTATTCAGGGGAGAAGTTTGAGTTATAAATATAAGAAACTCATAAGTTTTTGACTCATAAGCAGTTAGATAGTACTCAAAGACATGATTTTGGATGAGAGCATCAAAGGGATGAGGATAGATAAAAAAGAGAAGAGGTAAAAAGACTGACCTTAGGGTATTCTGACATAATGAAGGGAATGATAATTAAGTGGAGCAGTCACTGAGGTAGTTATAAAATCAAGAGTATGTTCTGCATGCCCAATGAAGAGAAAAAAGTGCTCAGCTGTGTCAAATACTGCTGAAAGTCTAATAAGATGAAGACTTGAGGTCATGGATGATATTGACAGAAGTGGTTGTGATGGAATGGCAAGAGCAAAAGCTTACGTAGAGAGATTCAAGAAAGAATAGGTATATAGGAATTAGAAATCAAGTGTATAAATACCTTTTTCTTTGGGCTTTGCTATAAAGGGGAGAAGAGAAGTGGCACACAGTTGGAAGGGAAGTGAAATAAACAGAAAGGTGATTTTTTTTTAAGGTAGAGTAAAAACTGTACATTTATTATGAGGGAAAACTCCATTAGAGAGGAGGGAATCAATGATAAGTGAGAAATGGGTAGAATAGTTGGAAGATAGCCTTGCGTGGGAAAGAAAGGTCTAAAATATATGTTGAGGGCCTGGCCTTATCTAAAAGTACACAGAGTTTATCCATAATAACAGGGGAGAAAGTAGAACATATGGACACAGATGCATTAGGGTGAATAGAGAAGGTGGTGTTGCTTTTGTAGTTCTTTAAGTATTGCTCTGTTTTCTCAGGTGAAAAGGAAGAAAGATCAAAAGCTAAGAGGAAGTATGAGGGAGGAAGTTTAAGGAGAAAAGAGAAGGAATGAAATAATTAAGTCTAACCGTGTGGGAGTTTAATTGGTAGACAGTATCAATGACCCACTTAAGGTTAATAATCATGAGCATTAAGTGAAACCAGTCAACATGATTGTATGTTTTTCTCTAGTCATGCCAACTAAACAAATACAGGCATGCAAGAGTCATAAAATTGATTTTAACCAGGATTGAAGATAAGTGAAAACAATATAGTAAGGAAGTGGAAAGAGGTTGAGAGCATCGGCAAGGAGTTAGTATAATGATTGACTAGGGAACTCAAGCTGAAAAACAAAGGAAGTGAAGACCCGAGCAATGAGATAGTGAAAAAGAAGCAGGATAGATACTTTATTGGTCCTGGTGAGTTCACAGGACTTTTGGAAATGAGATACTAGGAGAAATAAACTAGAAAGGTTAGTGGAGGAGATGGTCAGTGTGGGAAGCTTGAAAATGAAGTCGTGCAGGATCATGCAGGGGTTTCAGTGTTGACAAATACGAGGCCTAATATATGAGGTAATGTGGAAGAAGTCATTGGAAGAGAGAAGGTTCGGAAACTAAAAAATCATTCAATTGGAAAGATCATCTATGCATATATAGAAATTAACAAGAATCATGACAGCTGTACTATCGGAAAGAGTGACAGAAATGAGGAGGAGTGATATTCTGGGGGTCAGTACATGACTGCAAATAGGCGGGATAGTGGGAGGAATAGGCATCTGATGACATGAGAATCAAATCTTGGGAGGGAGATGGCTTAGAGGTTGTTTTTGGATATTTCTTTATGTAACATACTTGTTTTCACCTTCAGCTTATCATTGATGTAAGTGTTTAACATATATTTCATTTGTGACTTGGATAAGATTATAAAACAAAATAAGCCTAAGGATAAAGCTCTGAACCATGCCACTAGATACCTCCCTTCAGGTCGATACTCACCCATTACTAAACACCCAACTAATTATGGTGTGGTTTAATAATTTTATTATCCCTGTCCATAAGGATGTCCAGTATTGTGAAACATTCTTTGCCTTATTGAAATTTTGATATTTTATATCAAGTGCAATGTTTTTATGATTAGTATATGCTGCCCTTAGTAGTGTTTAAAGGTCCTCAACTTCCATAGGAGAATTATTCTAATGTCCTTGCATGAAAATATTTTAAAATCAATACAAACATATTAAACGTAATTAGGATAACCTCTTTAAAACTGAGGACTTGCACACTTTTTTCTGTTCCTGGGTCTGCATTTATCCTCACACTGGTACCAAGATGTACTACTTCAATTATTATTTTAAAAAACAGGATGCCTTAATACTTAAATGACACATGTACATAAAAACAGACCAAGTAAAATCACTATGTCCTCTATATTTTGCAGTGTTTTGAATAAAGAAAAAGACATGGGTGACCAGGCATGTGGTAGATCATCATATGGCATGTAGCAGAATTGGAAGATAAACCCATGGAAATCAGTACCATGTTCACATTGCTAAACACGATTTTAATTAACCTAAATAGTATCACTCATTTCATGAAGTTAATGAAATGAATTTAAATAATACTTTATAGCTTTTTAGCACTTATATTAGACTAGAGGCCAGTGCATGGGATTCGTGAACTGTTGGGGGGTGTGGCCTTCGGGGATCAACCGCTGTGGAAGTCCCACTCATCCTGGTCAGCTGAACAGCGCTCCCACTGTGCAAGCACACTGACCACCAGAGGGAAGCTCCTTCCTTGAGCATCTGCCCCCTGGTGGTCAGTGTGCATCATAGCGACTGGTCAACCAGTTCTGGTTGTTCTACCATTTGATCACTGAGCTTTTATTATATAGGATAAGCTTGGTATATAATTTTATTTATATTTAATTATCATTAAAATAAAAATAATTTAGGTAGATTCTATTTTTTTTTCTCTTAGGAGGGTTTAATTATTACTCGAGTTGAAGAAATACCAGTCTTTTCCATTTTTCTAGTCTAATGACTCTAATTTTAAAAATTGAGTAAAATATCCAACATGTCTTGTCCCTTATGGATCCATGCTGCCAACCATAGAACTACTCATTTTTCTTCATCCTCTAAAGTCACACTTGTATTAGTCAGCTAACATTGCCCCCATCTCAATAGCTTTACAGAAGTTTATATGCACTTTATATAGCAAGTCTAGTCTAGTTCCCAGAGAAGCTCTCCTTGTCATGGTTACTTAGATACCCACTCTTGCAGACATTAGCTCCCTTGATCACCAGAACGTGACAAATTGCACACTGGAAGTTTTCACCTAGAAATGCTACATATTGTTTCCAGTCACATTTTATTGGACAAAAAATAATTGCCTGGCCATACCCTCAAAGGCAACGAGGAAGAGAAGTCCTACCACGTTAATGGTAGGAAACTGGAGAGATTTGGTGGATAACCCTAATGACTGCCCATATTCCTAGAACCTTACAAAAAGAATATATTTGTTAGTTTAGAATTAACATTTGTGCCAATTAGAGTTTTTTGTTTGTAAACAATAGAAATTGACTCCAGCTAACTTACACAATAAAAAAAGAAATTCATTGAAAGGACTAAAAAGAAAACCATTAAATACTCATGTTCAGAAAGATAAAAAAGAAAGAAAGAAAGAAAGAAAGAAAGAAAGAAAGAAAAGAAAAGAAAAGAAAAGAAAAAAAAAAGAAAAGAAAAGAAAACAAAAGAAAACAAAACAAAACAGAGAAGTTCAGGATATCTCAGTAGTAGAATAAATGAATGGCCTCTTCAAGGTGACTCTATTGGGGTGAATGAAATTCACACAAATTCAGTCTTTTTGATGTTCATTCAGGGGGTGAAAATTAATTGGTTATTTTGAGCCATATACCCACCCCATGGGGACATCATGCACCCTAATATCTCATTCCAGTGAGGAAGTTAATTTCCCAAAAGAAAATTTATTGTTGTTACGAAAAGAGGGATAATGAAAAGCCAAAATGCAACCTTTATTAACATTTGAAAATTTGAACTTTTAATAAAAAGTTCAAAGGCATCTCTATTTTTTGATTTTTCAGAAGTTTGCTGTTCTTATTACCATTGGGTGGGAGACTAATGGGAGAAGGATCATGTCTGCCCATAATGATCTTTTCTACTGATGTGCCACATAGCTGGTCTTTCATCATTATGAACTCTGTTTTGTGCATCATCATCTCCAACAATCATTTAACAATCATCAGGTTGTGAGATGAGATGTCCATAATTCATCAGAGCAAGATGGCACAGGAAGGAAATGAAGGACCATGAGTCTGCATCACGGGGAACTTCCTGGAGAATGATGATTTGGGGTTGGGGGTAGCTCCTGAGAAAAGTCTTGGGCAGTCTTAAGTATTATGATTGGGAAAAGGAGCCACAGGAAAACATTTTTACAGTAAGAGTATGAACACAAAATACTTTCTTTCATTCCACATTTGCACCATCTGACCTTTGAAATTTGGCTATCATTGAGTTCTTCATGAGTACCACCTGTTTTTCTACTTTAGAGAATCTGTTATAAATAAAATGAGTTATTAATATTTGGCAATGCAGCTTTGAACACTGAATAAAAAGTTTTACTGACTACTCTGCCGAGTCCTTGAAGACAGATGGACCAAGCATGTGTGCATCATTTGAAATGGCAGCAGTTTGCAATGGAGGGCCAAAATCTCATTCTGTCTACCCCGCTCCCACACACTCTACTTCTGCAGGCTGAGCTGTCTGAGAAAGAGTTCTGCAAATTCAAGAAAAAGATGATAGCACAAGTCTGGGGTAGATTTGAATTATATTTAGTTATTTTTATTTAATTAATTTTTTAAGAAAAGACTATTGCCAAAGAGTCTATAGATGTGTTTACAACATAAAACATTTTGTAATGAATAAAATTCTCCCTATAGAATCTCTCACTAGTCATAAATTAAGCAATCCAGATGCTGTATTTACTCTCTGAGGCCTTAAGTAGCTGCTAGTTTACAGAATGGCCCAAACGTAGAAACAAATACAAAGATAAGGAAAGGAGCTTCCATGGCAGTTTGCTAATAAGTTGCCACTTCAATTTCCTAACTGAATTCCTAGCAGCCTAAATAAGTTGACATAGATTCTGAACTCTGTCAAACTTCTAGAGAAGAGCCTAGAAGCTAGTAGAAAAATTGATAAATTAGTTTGATTTTAAAAGATTGAAGACTAAATAATGAAAACATTAGTCACTGTATTCATTCCTTAGGCTGGGAAGTTAAAGTCAATTTTTCTAGGAGGCAATGTAGGACATAATGATCCTATATTTTAAGGGCTCATTCAGAGTATGGATTTAGAAATGCATTATATACAATGCTACGGATTACTGCATAGAAATGCATTATACCGAATGCTGCTGACTGCAGCATAGTGGATTGAGGCAGCTATTTGCTACACCCTACACCTTCATGGGGTCACTGTAGGCTAGAGACTGGATCTAAACCGAAATCTAATCATGTTATTCTCTTGATGAAAATACTGACATGGCTTCTCATTGATCTTAAAGTCCAAAATGTGTGACATGGCCGGCAAGATCCTGGCTTGATCTACTTCTTGCTTACCACTCCAACCTTAGCTCATGATGCTAGACTGTAGTCACATTCTCAGTTCCTCCAATACCCCAAGCTCCTCCTCACTCAGGTTCATTGCAGATACTGGCTCCTCGGTCAGGGATACTTGTTCTCCATTTGTTTCGGTAGCTAACTCCTACACATCTTTCAGGCCCCAAACTAGCCTTCTTTAGTCTTCCCTAACTCCCAGAGAGGTCAGGGCTCTTTATTACACCCTTCTTATTAAATTCAAAGATATTGAGGCCAAGGAGATTATAAATGAATGATGAGCAATAATTTATACTAGTCATGGAGCAAAGTTATTTCCAAAATTCAAAAACAGGTTGTTTCCAAAATCTCATTGGTACATAGATTTTTTTTTCTACATGTAAAATATGTTTCTCCTTTGTACTTGGAGTCCAAGGCTAATTCAAAAAGATTGACCCACTAAAACACATGCTCAAAAACTGGTGCTTTCAATACCATTTCAATTACATTTAGCCACAGTTTATAATATTATTTACATAGGAAAAGACAGTCAGAATTTTACATAAAGATCCCAAGAATATATTTATCCTGTGGCAGCAGCTTTCCCTTGTAACAGAGATGATTAGATGGGGGTCTAGGGAAAAAAGAGACGGCAGAGGAAGACTGCTACAGGAGGAGTCATCTGAGGCTAGGTTAATACTTCTACACACCTATAACATTTAATTTCCCACCTCTGTACCTCACTTCACATGTGACCTGCAATAGAAGAATAAATCATAGGGGTATCACACAGGGGACAAGAGGTATGTGGAGCAGCAGGGTTGTAATATTGAGAAAATATTCCAAAGGTACCAGTTTATAAATCAGACAGATGTTCTTACCTCAGGGAGTGCTTGTCCTCATGTCTATTAGATAAGACATACTCTCCCCAAAATAATAATTAGAAGGTTTTTCTTAAGCATGAAGCCAGAGGGAAGGTATTTGAATAATTTATGCAAAAGCCAAGAGATTTATACCTGCTCTGTCCAGAGAATGTCTTGCTAGTGGTTGGAATTCTTATGTCCATCTGCCAGACACACAGTGCCGTTTTCCCTAGATGCTGCTAGCTAAAGACTCACAATTGTTTTTTGTGTTTTTTTTTTTTTTGTTTTTTTTTGTTTTTTTTTGCCTTTCCATCTCTTCCTCTTTAATATTCCCTATTAGTCCACAAAGTGCTTCAGTCATTATAGCCTTACATCTTAATATAATTGCCAAGATTAGAGCTTATCCTTCATCAGCACATTTTAGATTGGCTTCCTGATGAGATGTTAAGCAAGCAGACACCTTAATCTCGCCGGAAAGAGTTTATAAATCATATTTAAAGTAGGTATCCTCTGTGAAATTAGTTTGCAAATAATGCTACCTCCTATGTGTTGATTCCTGTGTCTATCTCCTAAGTTAAAAGCTATAGCTTACATTGGCGGTTTTTAACATTTATCCTCTTCTTATACTTCTCTTGTCACACTTTCCACATGCATTGCCTCAAGTCTTTGTTAAAACTACGTATGAATTTGGACAAGGGGAGAGGCTGGTGGTTGTGTGTTTGGAGATGATCAGAGTACATTTGTATTGAAGAGGACCTTAGAGGCACCAATCTGATTCATAAGTAAAAACACTGCTTTTTTCTAGACTTATGGGTTTTTTTGTTTTTGTTTTTTAGGGTAACTTTAAGTGGATGTGGCCCTTTTGATTGACTTTTTGTTGTTGCACCACTTTTTAAAAAATTTTTTATTATTTAAAGTATTACAAATAGTAGTACCTAGGTCTCCTTTTTTGCCCCCATTTACCTCCCCCCTGCCTCCCCTACCCCCTGGCACATGCCCTCACACACACACTCCCCGCCCCAGTGTCAAGGACTTATATGCATGTATATAAGTATAACCAATGAATGCAAGACACTGTTGTACCACTTTTGATAGTACTGATAAAGAAAAAAACATGTTTTTCTCTACCATGGGAAACATCAGCAATCTGAGTATGATAATAAATGGCAATTGGCATTGGTCTTAGTCTCAGGGAGAAAAAAAGGAGTGATAGGAATATGGCGGGTATTGTTATTATTATTATTATTATTATTATTATTATTATCATTATTTTTATTAAGAGTGTCCCATCAAAAAGAAGTAACTGCTATATGGTACAAGTGGAGTATTGCCATTTAGAAATGTTATCAGTCTTTCCTCTTTTCCTAAAGAAGCCATAAATCCAGACTTTTATGTGAGCTCAATTCTTTCAGAGTTGGCTCACACTAATGCTTTTTTCTGACTTTACAGGATAGTTTGGCATCTATTTTTCAGGAGACATTGACATCCGTTCTATCTTGACTGACTCATTTTGGTGGGAACTAGAAGTCCACATGCCATTGCTCATAAAATAGGGGAAGAGGTTTAGGAAAGGGGAGGAGTGGGGGAGATACTGCAATATATCAAGATAATGAGTATTGGTTAAAAAAAAAAAAAAAAAAAGCTTTATTTTTTTTTACCAAACTATCTATATTTTACCAAACTGAACTCTTGAGATGTCAAAAACATGTATGATAGTGAGAAATTTACAACTTTTAAAAGAAGTGCTATAACCTTTAAAACAGGCAATGAAAAAGGAATATTGGAATATAGAACTGTCATAAGTCTAGGAAGACCTGTTTTGTTTTTTTTTCTCAATCCTCACTCAAGGATGTTTCTATTGATTTTTAGAGCGAGGAAGAGGGAGAAAGAGGGAGAGGGAATGGGGAAGGGGGGGAGAGAGAGAAAGTGAGAGACATCAAAGTGAGAGAGAAACAGCAATTGGTTGTCTCCTGTACAAAATCCAACTGGGATTGAACCTGCAATGTAGGTATGTGCCCTGACTTCATGGAACCTGCAACCTTTTGAAGTATATTATAGGACAATGATCCAACTAAGTGACCTACCCATCAGTGCAGAAGATCAGTTCTTATGTAAAATTGATATTTGTTAGTAGCAAAAATACAAAGAAATGCCCTATATGATAAATGACAAAATTGAAGATACTGTTTACCTGAGGTGCAATCTGGGAAGGAGTACCAAAGGGCTTTAATTGTGTTGATGGTGTTTTAGTTCTTAAGACTAGAAGCCCAGTGCATGAAATTCATGCACAGGGGCGGGGGGCGGGGGGGGGGGGTCCCTCAGCCCAGCCTGCACCGTCTCCAATTTGGGACTCCTTGAGGGATGTTCAACTCCCGTTTAGACCCAATCCCGGTGGGTAGTTGGACATCCCCCTTACAATCCAGGACTTCTGGCTCCCAACTGCTTATCTGCCTGCCTTCCTGATTGCCCCTAACTGCTTCTGCCTGCCAGCCTGATCACCCCATAACCACTCCCATGCCAGCCTGATTGATGTCTAACTGCTCCCCTACCAGCCTGCTTGCTCCCAACTTCCCTCCTCTGCTGGCCTGGTCACCCCTAACTGCCCTCCTCTGCAGGTCTGATTGCCCCCAACTGCCCTCCCCTGAAGGTTTGATTGCCTCTAACTGCCCTCCCTTGCAGACCTGGTCCTTCTCAACTGCCATCCCTTGTAGGCCTGGTCCCTCCCAACTGCCCTCCCCTGCTGGCCATCTTGTGGTGGCCGTCTTGTGTCCACATGTGGGCAGGATCTTTAACCACATGAGGGCAGCCATCTTATGTGTTGGAGTGATGGTCAATCTGCATATTACTCTTTTATTAGATAGAATAGAGGCCTGGTGCATGGATGGGGTCGGCTGGTTTGCCCTGAAGTGTATCCCAGATCAGGGTGGGGGTTCCCTTGGAGTGTGGGATGCCCTGGGTGAGGGGCCTGTGGTGGTTTTCAGGTCAGCCACACCCCCCAGCAATCCAAGTGGAGGCTCTGGTATCTGGAATTTATTTAGCTTCTACAACTGAAACTTTGTAGCCTGGAGCAAAGCCAAGCCCCCTGCTCGCTCCATGGCTGCCACCATTTCTGTTTGACTTTGTTTACCTTCTATAATTGAAACTTTGTATCCTGGAGTGGTGGCCTAGGCCCGCCAGGACAGGTGGTAAACTTGGCTTCCTCTGTTGCGGGGGGCAACCCTAGCCTGTTCTCTCCAGCTCCATGGCTGCCGCCATTTTTCTTGGGATTTATCTTCAATAATTGAAACTTTGTATCCTTGAGTGGAGGCCTAGGCTGGCCAATGTGTATGGAAAGCTTGACTTCCTCTATTGCCGGGCAAACCCAAGCCTCTCAACTGCTCTCTGTGGCTGCAGCCATCTTGGTTGGGATTAATTTGCATACTTTCTCTGATTGACTGGTGGGTGTGGCTTGTTGGTGTAGTGGGGTGATGGCTAATTTGCATATTACTCTTTTATTATGTAGGATGGATGATAGGTATATGAATATTCACTATAATTGTCATAAATTTTTATAAGTCTGAACTATTTCATAATAAGCACATTTAAAAAGAATAAATGTGAGAATCTTTTCAGATCTGTGAATGGTTTTCTGCCAAACAATTACATTTTCTTTTCAAGGGCAAGAAGGCAAAGGCTCTTAGATTTTCCTTCTCTCACTAAAAATCTCTCAGCCTCTGACAGATGACAGGAGTTGCTAAACTGAAAAGTACACTTCAGGTTGGCAGAAACATGGAGGGGTTACCAAAAATGTGCTAGCTGATAGCACAGCTATGACTCCAAGCAATTGGACCTAGACTTCTGTGCCTGGAAGGAACAGAGGACACGTGGTATTATAATCATGGAGAAAACTCCATGAATCAAAGTGATTTTTCTTGAGGTCAGTGAGTTATTACATGATGGAGCATTGACCTCAATCCTAGATTTTCTGATTCCAAACATTTACTTTTTATATATGTTCTGGGTTAGCTCAATGGTTGAGCTTTCCCAATGTCTAATAGTGAGAGGTATTTGATAAGGGTGTTCCAACATTCCAATCCTCAAAAAATTAAAAATTAATCAAACATCTCTATAATAAATTGATAGGATTCTATAACCATGACTTTATCAAAATTCTTTCTGGACAATTATCTGCCAGTGACTTATTTTTCCTAATCCCACAGTTTGAGTTCACCAAACTGGGTTGGACCATGAATTTGGCCATGTCCCAGGCTTGATGATTAATCCTGTTCTTAATCATGGGTGAATTTTAAAAAGCAAACAAACCTCACATATGAGAATATCTGTATTCTTGCATTATCTGTCTGAGTGCCAGTTCTGCCTAACATAGTACCTATGTTCTTGTAAATATAAAACTTTCTTTAAAAAAATTATTTGTATTCATGTTTTAATTTTCTTTCTCAGGAACATACTTAATTATTTTCTTATTTTGTCATTTAATTCTCATGAGTTTTCCAGACATACAAGGATATTATATGTAGTTGTAAGTTTACGTCACTCTGTCCAGTTTTTAGAGCTCTATTTTTTCTATCTCTCATCCAAGTGAGTGAGTAATACCTTCAGCGGAATGTTGACTAGTAGAAGTGACAGCAGGCAACCTTGTCATATTCCTGACTGGCAGGTGCTCTCTCCTCAGCAAATCCTAATTGAGATGCTATTCATGTGCTGATGGCCACCTTAGCAACTGGAGGAGGTACATACCTCTGTTCCTCTTCACTGAAGGAGAGTGTATGTTAGTGATTTTCCAGCCTTTTGAGGTATTATTGACACATATTATGTAAGTTAAAGGTGTACAATGTGATTATTTGATACAAAATATATTACAAAATGACTACCATAATAAGGTTAGTTAACACCTCTATCCTCTCACATTATTATGATTTTTGTGTGCATGTGTGGTAACATTTAAGGTCTACTCTTTTAATAACTTTCAAGTATGTAATACAGTATTGTTCATTATAGTCTCCATGTTGTATATTAGATCCCCAGAATTTATTAATCTTATATCTCGAAGCTTGAATCCTTTAACCAACACCTCCCCATTTCCCTCCCCTCAAGTCCATGATAGGTATCATTATATTATATTTCTATGAGCTCAATATTTTTAGATTCCACATGTAAGAATGTAGAGTATTTGTCTTTCTCTGTCTGACTCATTTCACTTGGCATAATGCCCTCAATGTTGTCATAATGTCATGATTTACTTCTTTCTTATGGCTTAATTTTATATCTATACTAATAAAAGGGCAATATGCTAATTAGAGCAGACGTCCTTCTGGACAAAGCCACAATGGCTGCGAGGGCCAAGGGCAGGTCGCCATGGCATCAGCTGCGAGGCTCAGGGCTCAGGCAGCATGGGCTCTGGCAGCCATGAGCCCTAGTGGCTTTTAGGCCCAGGGCTCAGGCTTTGCAGCCATGGTAGCCAGCAGTAGCAGCAGCAGGGGTGATGGGGCAGGGCCTTCCTCTGATTGGCCCGGACATCTCCTGCAGAGGGAGGCTAGAGGCAGCAGCAGCAAGGAGGTGATGGGGACAATGCCTTCCCCTAATTGGCTGGTTGCCTCCCCCAGTGTAGCCTAAGCCTTCAGTTGGATATCCCCTGAGGGCTCCTGGACTGTGAAAGGGGGCAGGCCAGGCTGAGGGACCCTCCAACCCCAGTGCACGAATTTTATGAATATATTTTATATATCTCACAACTTCTTTAATCATTAATTCATCAATACACAACTAAGATGTTTCCATACCTTGGCTATTGTAAATAATACTGCAATGAATATGAAAGTGAGATATGTCTTCAAGGTGGTGATTTAGTTTTCTTCAAATATACTCCCAGAAATGGGATTGCTGGATTATACAATCACGCCCCATTAGCAAGGAAGAAATAGGAATGGAATTAGAGCAGACAACTAATAGTGTTTACCTTAAATAGACAATTTGAAATAATGTTTTCTGAATTCCTTTAGCAAACGTGAGATAGAGACCTAATCATTTCTTAGGAATAAAAGAAATATAAAACCATGTGAATTATGAATACTACTTTTTTCCTACCCACTCTTGTCCATGGCATAATTAATTTCAGTGAAAATCAATTGTATAATTTCTATCAGTTGAGGAAGATCCATGAAATATAAAAACCTTAGGCTTTCTATTTACACAGAAAATATTTTAGTATGTAATCTCTCTTTCTCTCCTCTCTCTTCTCTCTCTATCTTTCCCCAGCACTCTGAAATTCATTCATGCTTTCTAGAGCCCACTGTTAATAGAGAGTATGATGATCACTTAACACCCACACTCAAATAACTTGGCCGGATATAGAGATCCAGTTTATCCAAGAAGTACAAATTGCTTTATATTAATGTTACAGAGAAGACAGGTTTCTATCTTTTGGCAACATTTTTCTCATAAGTGGATGGCTATTGTTTTATGGTTCTATAACAAAGTTCTCCAAACATTATTGGACATGTCAACTGCCACTTTGAACAGGCTTGAAATGCCTGGGGCTCCAAAAACTGATGAGAAACATCAGAACATATTTTAGATTTTCAAAAGCTCCTTGACACTCCAGGGAAAGATATCCTTATCATGGCTGCCTCTGATAAGTAAAATCAAAAGGCAGACCAGCTATCGTGCCATAGTGAGACACTTGTATTACTGTTCTTGCTCCCAACATGAGGATTTTTGTCTCTTTAAGTTGTTTGCCTATATGGATGTAAGAATTTTTCAGTTTTTCATGGTTTCCTTTCTGTTATGGAAAGGAATTAAGTGAACTTCTTTAAATTTAATCTCATATGTTTAACTTTTGAAAACTCAAATTTGAATCTTGTAAGCTTCAATAGAAAATAAGCAAAATAAGCCAGTCAGAGAGAAACAAGTATCACATGATCTCACTCATATGTGGAATCTAATGAACAAAATGAACTGATGAACAAAATAGATCCAGAGACATGGAAGCATGGTACAGACTGAAAAATCTCAGAGGAAAGGCGAGGGGGAAGAGATTAACCAAAGAACTTATCTCTATATATTAAAGCCTAAGTGACCAACTGCCGACCATCCAGTAGCTATGACATGCAATGACCACCAGGGGCAGATGCTCAACACACAGGCAAGAAAACAATGAACAAACTGATGAATCTCAGAGGGAAGGGAGAGGGGGAGGATGGGAAGAGATTAACCTAAGATCTTATATGCGTACTAGAGGCTCTGTGCACGGATTCATGCACCAGTGGAGTCCCTTGACCTGGCCTGTGGGGATAGGGCCAAAACCAGCAGTCCGATATCCCCCATGAGGTCCTGGATTGCAAGAGGGCACAGGCCAGACCGGGGGACCCCACCGGTGCATGAATCCATGCACTGGGCCTCTAGTGTGTATATATGCATGATCTATGAACACAGACAATAGTGTGGTGAAGCTAGGGATGGGGGTGGTCAGTGTGTAAGAGTGGGGTAGAAGAGGGTCAATGGGGAAATAAAATAGAAACATCTGTAATATTTTCAACAATGAAAATAAATTTTAAAAATAAATAAAGCCCATTACTTTAACATTCGGCACATATTTTTGCTTTGTTTGTGCATTGTGTACATACCCTGTAGTAAGAACTGAGACACAATAGTGAATAAAATAATGGTCTCTGTCTTTACTGAGTTTACAGCAGAGTGGAAAAGACAGATATTGTCAATCAAAGAAGGTTTCTCTGAAAAACTTAAGACTAAGCTATGATTTAGTGTTGCTTAAGGAAAGTAATGCCAGGTACTGAACCAAAGAAACCTCATTTTTCCAGCAGCTTAAATGCTAATGAATTACTTCTTGCTCATGTTACAGTCAAATAAAAGCCTCAGGCACCTTCATCTTAGACCTCTGTCCTCTTTGAAGTCCTTTGAATCCTTCCCAGTCAGGTGGTGGATGAAGAAAGAGAACAAGGTTTACTTGTGGGGAAGTTTTATGGACCAAGCCTGATAGTAACACATCACTTCTATCACATTTTATTTAGTCACACCTAACTGCAAGGGAGGCTAAAAAATGTATTCCATGTTCTAAGAATGAAGAAGGAAAAGCGGACACTGGTGAGCATAAATAGTGTCTGACTAAATCTAAAGGGCAAGTAGCAGCAAGTTATGAAAGTTGAAGGGGGAGAGAGGTAGAAGAGAAGTCATGAAGAATGTTACAGGCAGAGAGAACATAAAGTGAAAGATCAAGAGGTGAGACAACATGATATTTGGGAGATGAAAGTTGTCCAGTGGGGCTGGAATATGGAATTCAAATTGGTGAAGGGAATGATAGGGAGGTCTTAAAAATTCATTTAAAGGAATATGGGTTTTATCCCAAGAAAACTAGGGCTCCAATTAAGGTTTTATCCAGGGAAGTAAAATGATCAGATTAAATATTTTTTTAAAAAAACTATAACTCCCATAGGATGAAAAAGACATTGGACAAAATGAGGGAAAATAAGACGGAAGGCCAAGTAAGAAGCTGTTTCAATAATCCAGGTGATGGGCCCTAAACCAGGATAATGCCACTAATAGGTCTAGAAAAAAAAATGTATATTGATTTGGGAGATATTTAGGAGGCAGAATTGAAACAGTATGATTTCTAATTGGGGTTCCATGTAGCTTCAACCTGCAGTGTTTCAGATATGTTTCTGTATTTTAGCTAGGTATACTTACTGGTTCACCTAGGGAAGCTTTTGTCAGTCTTTGGAATGAGGTTAAGGTGTTCCCAACTCAGAGAGCAAGATATAATACCAATATATCCATTTAGTATTATAAATGCAATTGCAAATTTATTTCTCATCCAAAGCTACTTGCCTGAAATTATTTTTTTTTATTTTTTAAATTAAAAAAAATTATTCAGATTATTACAGATGTTCTTTTCCCCATATTTCCCCTCCACCCAGTTCCCATCCCACCCCATGCCCTTGCACACCCCTACCCCCACTGTCCTCATCCATAGGTGTAAGATTTTTGTCCAATCTCTTCCCGCACTCCCTACACCCCCTTATCTCCAAGAATTGTCAGTCCATACCCTTTCCATGTCCCTAATTCTATTACATTCACTAGTTTATCCTGTTCATCAGATTTTTCATTCATTTAATTTTTAGATTCACTTATTGATAGACATGTATTTGTTGTCACTTTGTTGTTCATAATTTTTATCTTTATTTTTTTCTTCTTTTTCTTTCTCTTCTTAAAGAATACCCTTCAGCATATAATACTGATTTGATCTTATGAACTCCTTTAGTTTTTTCTTGTAAAGTGAAGTTCTTTATCTGACCTTCAATTCTAAATGATAGCTTTGCTGGGTAATCTTGGTTGTAGGTTCTTGCTATTTATCACTTTGAATATTTCTTGCCACTCCCATCTGGCCTGCATAGTTTCTGTTGATAAATCAGCTGACAGTTTTATGGGTACTCCCTTGTAAGTAACTAACCGTTTTTCTCTTGCTGTTTTTAAGATTCTCTCTTTGCCTTTTGCCCTTGGCATTTTAATTATGATATGTCTTGATGTGGTCCTCCTTGGACTTCTCTTGTTTGAGGTTCTCTGCACTTCCTGGACTTGTAAGTCTATTTCTTTCACCAGGTAGGGAACTTTTCTGTCATTATTTCTTCAAATAGGTTTTCAATATCTTGCTCTCTTTCTTCTTCTGACACCCCCATATTTCAGATGTTGGTATGCTCGTCCCAGAGGTTCCTTACACTATCTTCATATTTTTGGATTCTTTTTTCTTTTTGTTCTTTCAGTTGGGTGTTTTTTGCTTCCTCATATTTTAAATCTTTGATTTGATTCTTTGGATCTTCTAGTCTACTGTTGAATCTCTGTATGTTATTGTACACTTAATTTCTGGCTGGTCCTTTTCCTTTTTTTTTTTTTTTTTTTTGCATTCTCACTAAAATCTTTGAAGGTCTCACTAAGTTCCTTGGAGGTTTCTAAAAGATTATTGAGTAATCTTATAACTGTGGTTTTGAACTTTATATCCAGTAGTTTGCTTTCTTCCATTTCTTTAATTTGTGACATGTTTCTTTGTCTTCGTATTTTGGCTGCTTCCCTGTGTTTGTTTCTATGTATTGGGTAGCTGCTAACTCTCCTTGAGTCGATAGAGTGGCCTTGTGTGGTAAGTGTTCTGTAGGGTTCAGTGGCTCAGCCTCCCCCAAAGCTGCTGTGCACAGCTTGGGTGGGGTTGTAAATTGGGTAGGGCAGGGTCTCCGGGAATCACCAGGGCAGAGAAAACAGCAATAGCTTCCAGTCAGCCCTGAACCAGAGAGGTCCTGGAGCAGGAACAATTACTGCTGTGAGCACCTCCTTCTAAAAGAAAATCACCCTCGTGTTCTGGCCCAATGCCAGACAGTTCAGTTTCTCCCCGTGTGTGTCTGGGTTTCCAGAGTCTCCACTGGAACTGGAGTTCAGAGCAATTGGGAGCTTATGTCTCCCTCCTGATTAATAAAAGCAGCGCACCTGGTTGCCAGCCCGTTTCGAGCGCACCGCCTACCAATCTCAGTGTGCTTTCTTCTCTACTTATAGTTATAGAACTTCCACTCAGCCAGTTCCTATGGTTCTGGATGATAGTTGTTCTGTCTTCTAGTTGTAATTTTTATGTGGTTGTGAGATGCAGCAAGTACAGGTGTTTACCTATGCCACCATCTTGGTTCTCCCTTAAACTATTATATAAATCAATAACTGAGATGAATGAAGAAATCCTTGATTGACTCTGGGCATCTGGTACCCCATTTTTCCCATTTCATAGCCTTCTAAAAATTACAGGATTGCCCAAATTGAAACAATTTTCTGCTTTATCATGAATCAGGTTATGTCTTGGTTTAGGGTGAATGTTTAATTTTGTCACTGGCTAAAGAAGATGGGGACATCTTAGATGAGAAGCAAGAGGTGCCAACACCTTGCTGTGTAAAGGCCTTTCTAGCATATTACAGGACATATTTGTTTGGCAGAATCCAAGACTGTGTTCTGGGACCTACTACCTGAATACATTCTGTTTTTGCAATATCAAATCACAAAGATGCTGCTTGCCAAGACTCACACTGTTGTCCACCTGGCCAGGCTTGACCACTTTAAGAACTGAAAATAGCAGGCAGAAGTTCCTGGCTGACATTGTGAAAATTAGGCCAAGCCCACAAGTGCATGCTTAGAAGCAATTGCTGGATGGATTTTGAAGTCTTACAGCGTGTCCCCTACCCTGCTCCTGATCAGTGATCCTGAGTGATGTCATGCTGTTCTTGGCTCTATTTCTTCATTAAACATATCAAGCTCCTTAATTCCTCATCCATCCTATTTACTTCCTTGTACATCACAAGCTTTCTGGTGCCACATTTGACCTTCAAACCTGTCTGAACCTGGCATCTGGCTCCCTTCCAGGAAACAGTTATTTATTCTAGTGCTCTATTTTCATTCTGGAGCTTCCTGCTCTTTGGAGAGGCTGTACCTTACAACTGCTGTTGTAGCCTCACTCTGATATCACAGTTCTGCTCTGCAACTAGAATTATCCATTGGGTCCCATCTGTCCCTTCAAGGTGATACCACTTGCTTTCTAGTCCTATAAAATATGGTCATAGTGCTAGCTTCTTCTCTTTTCTTTTTTAATTTGAAATTTTGAAAATTTGCAGAAGCAAGAATTGACTAATGACAATTACTCCTGTTTCTGAATAAAAATCCTTCACTCCACATCCTTGCCAGCACTTGTGGTTTGTTGATTTGTTGATGATAGCCATTCTGACAGGTGTGAGATGGTACCTCATTATTGTTTTGATTTCCATCTCTTGGATGATTAGTGACTTTGAGAATGTTTTCAAATGTTTCTCTGCCTTCTGTACATCTTCGTTCAAAAAGCATCTATTTAGGTTATTTGCCAATTTTTTTTATTAGATTGTTTATCTTCCTTTTGTTAAGTTGTATGAGTTTCCTGTAAATTTTGGAGATTAAACCCTTATCTGAAATAGCATTCGCAAATATGTTCTCCCATGCAGTGGGCTTTCTTGTTGTTTTGTTGATGGTTTCTTTTACTGTGCAGAAGCTTTTTATTTTGATGCACTCCCATTTGTTTATTTTCTCCTTAGTTTCCATTGCACTAGGAGTTGTATTGGTGAAGATATTGCTTCAGCATATGTCTAATATTTTGCTGCTTATGGATTCTTCTAAGATTTTTATGGTTTCCCATGTTACATTTAAGTCCCTTAACCATTTTGAGTTTGTTTTTGTGTATGATGTAAGTTGGTGGTCTAGTTTCATTTTTTTTTTTTCTTCATATATCTGACCAAATTTCTCAGCACCATTTATTGAAGAGACTGTCTTGACTCCATTGTATGGTCTTGATTCCTTTGTCAAATATTAATTGAGCATAATGGCTTGGGTCAATTTCTGGGTTCTCTGTTCTGTTCCATTGGTCTATACGTCTGTTCTTGTGCCAGTACTGGGCAGTTTTGAGAACCGTGGCTTTGTAATATAACTTGATATCTGGTATTATGATTCTCTCCAACTTTTGTCTTCTTTCTCAGGATTGCTGTGGTTATTTGGAACCATAATTCCTTTGCTCTAGCCAGTATGGGTCATTTGGTAGTGCCGTCCTTTGCATGGATGCCAGTTTGACTCCTGGGTGTGTGCCCTACCTCGGCATGTAGGAAGCAGCTGATGGATGTTTCTCTCTCATTGATGTGTTTCTCTCTCCCTCTCCCTTCCTTCTCTCTAAAATCAATAAAAACATATTAAATTAAATATGAATTTTGTGAAATGAAAAGATGGGGTATCAATAGAAAAAGTGTCTTTCTGAACATATTTATTTAAAAAACAGCTTTAGTATCAGTGTATTTTTAAAATTCTGTCTTTGTGAGATAAGTATTAGTTTTTCCTCTCAGTCACTTCTTTTACAAATCATGTGAGGACTCTCTCTCTTGTGGGGGAAATAACAAACAAAAATAAAAAGACTAAGTTTTGCCAACATTTACCCAAGGATGTGGGATCTCTACATAGGAAAAGCCATCTGACCACATCACCCTAATTGTCTCCTAGAGTTCTGCCTTTCCACTCACACTGGCATTTTGAATCCTCAGGGTAAAGCTCCAACCTGCGTAGGATCACATCCCTTTCCTTGGTTCCCTTGGTATGGCTTAGTCAGGATAGAACTTTTAGCACAACTCTATTAATTAAGAAGGAACGAAAAAAAAGGAAAATAAATGCATAGTCTAAAAACATGAAAATAACTCACATGGTTTTGACAGTCTTGTAGGCAGCATGCTTTCTGTCTTATTCCATCTGTATCCATGAAGACATATATGTAGCCTCAAAGCCCTCTCTAATACCTCCTACTGACCGGTCATTTTAATCCTCCTTAGTTAGACAAAGCTTGTCTGGTGCTTTCTGCTTCCAACCTATCATTGTCCCAGTTCCATTCTGAAAAACTTTCTCACTTCCAATTACAAAAGTCTGCAATAATCTCACATTTTGGATGAGATTCCAAATAATAGTTTAACAACCAAAATAATAATTATAGTGATAATAGTAGTTTTAAAAGTTTAAATTTTTATAGAAGTCTCTCAAATATACCAATTTTATCCTATTGTATAGCAAAATTTCTTTAAAATTTTCTTTCTTCATTCTCTCTCTTATATATCTTTCATCTTCCTCAATTCTAGCCTCAACATGGAATAAATCTCTTCTTCCCCAAACCAGTTTGTTCTGGCTCTTACCCACATTCCTTTCACCTTTTGATCCTAATATGTTATCCTTCCAATAACTTTCTTCTCTTACTCCTATAGAACAAGCCCTCCTACTTGGAAGCCTTTAGATCCTTTCATTAGCTTAGGCGGTAAACACATAACTCTTCTTATGGATTAAAAGGAAAGATGCTTTGGATACTCGTAAGTCATTTTTTCCGGTCACAATTAATATTATGTTTACTACCACCACATCTTGTTGAATTTAGAGTGAAGCATCTTTTCTAGAGTCTCCTCCACAGCACTTATTCATGAATGAGGAGTCCTCTGGCTGTCCACCAGCCTATGGGTGCCATTCCACCTACATTTGTATAATATTTACTTTGACCAATTGTCCTTTCCGTTTTTCAGAACTTTTGGTTAGCTAAAGTTTGGTAGCTTTTTTAAAAAGAATTTTAATTAGTGACATAGAGAAAGGCAGAGGCAGAGACTGAGACACGAGAGAGACAGAGATATAACATGATGTAGAAGTAATTTCCACTATGAATCACAGTTCAAAAAATTGTAAAGTACCTGAACAAATCAACCCCTCCTGTTTTACAGGACAATAAATTAAGGACCAAGAAGGGGAAGGGGCCACAAAAAGAATAGCCTAATCTGAATCCTTCTGCTATGCCCATCTACAAAGGCCATGCTCTCTGGAGAAAAAAAAAAAACAAAAACAAATAACTCAGGAGACATGACAAATTTATTTATGTAAATATTCTTATTAGATATCAAACAAAATCACATTTTTGTTGTGCATTTAATAAATTAAGCTAATTGCAAAGAATAAAACTGCACAAAACATGACTTTCTCAGAATAATCTCAGCCATATAGTTGCTAACAATAGCCTGTAACTTCTCAACAGGATTTACTAAATCTGCAGCCTACTATGCCGACAAAACAAAACAATAAACCTGCAATTTTGATATTTAGCCACTAGGTGCCAGGCCATAGAGACACATTCTGAATGACAATGCTCCATTGTTTCCTCCTTTGATAAAACAATAAAATTTGATATCGAAACTCATAAGCATAACATGGCTCCAAGAAATAGATAATTATTTTAAAGCCAAGACAATAAAATTTAAAAATCCTAAGGTATAATTTAGTATCTTTCTCTCTGTTCTTTATTGCAATTGTATCAGTTCATACTGAATTTTGGATTAATCAAAAGCCCCTTGCAGTTGGTTTCCTTGGCACCAAGCCTCCTACTCAGCACAGGACGTCTCATATAAAGCCATTTCTTTCTAGATTTATAAGATCATTAAAGGAAAGAACTTTGTTTTTGTCAAGCTCCCTGTTCTCAGAGTCTTTCTTCTTTTCACTCCACAGATCAGAAGAGAGAGAGGAGGCTTCAGGTGACATAAAGCCATAATGCCATCCCCCCCCTCCCCCCGCCAGAGTTTTGCTCCCCAATACTTTTGTACTTCACCTCCTTTTATTCTTCCCTAACCCTTCAGTTTTCCTTACTTGGACTTATATGAATATGTATCCTGTATCTTACCCCTTACTAAGTCACATCCATTAGCCAATATGATTCTTGAAACAACCCTGGTAGGAGAATAGAGGAGTGTCCCATCCTCTATTCATAGAAGAAGAATTTAAATTCAGAAATGACTTTCCAATATGTCACCACAAAGAAAAGTGCAAAGTCAGAACCTGTGGACACAAACAAGTGCTCTTTCGTCTGCTTATTATATTAGCCAGGTTGCAGTGAGGAGACAGAACCTACACAATCATTTGAACAAGGAAAGTTCAGAGAATTAATTGCTAATGGATAAAGAGAACTCCAAAGGGAAGGTAGACGTAGGGAGTAGTCACCTTCTAGGGCCGGGGCAGAGCACCTAAGGAAGCAATCCCGCCCCAAGATGGAGGGCCAGACCTTGTTGGTAGGATTGGCTATAGACAACTGGATGGTGGGGAGATTTGGGTGCCACACACCGGGGCTGAAGAGCAGAAAACTCTGTGGGGTCAGAGAGGACACCAGTGAGACTCCTGGGAAGCTGCCGCCTGGGGTGCCAGTGAAAGATGGCCTGTAAGCCAATGGCAACAGGGCAGGAGCAAGAAGGAAAAGCACACCAGAACCAGGAAGAGGGGCCCCTGCCTGCTGCAGTGCCCTCTATTGGCAGGGGTGATATTGCACCAGCTGGCAAATTTAAAATGTTACAGCATCCAGTTCGAGCACCACAAAGCTGGGCAAAGAGGACTGCATTTGGCGCTGGGAGACAATGAATCGACAACTGGCTACACTTAGAAATCTAAGTGTGAGTGGTGTTTGATAAAGAGAAGCTGTCCTTTGAAAGGCAATTTGTAGATGGTCGTTTCTTTGGAATTTGAGTAGTAATGGAAGAAGGTATTTCATTTTGCATGATGACACCATGAAGTGTCATAAGAGGGTAAAGACAATCAGAATTATAGAATGGGTTAGCCCTGAGGGAGAGGTGGGGAGAGTGCAAAGGAAGGAATGCACAGAGAGCTTTCGACTATGCTCAAGCAGTAAGGGGGGCCCTGGGTGTTTGTTGCATTATTCTAGTCTACACCTCTTTGAATGTCTGAAATATTTCATGGCAAAGATAAATGAATAAAATAATTAAGTATAAATACAAATTTTGGACACAATGATACAAAGATTCAGAATGGCTTCTTAGAACTGGTTAATATTCTTTATCTCTTTCTTAATATCTTTCATAATTTTTATTCCTGGGATTGCTCCTTAAAACTGTTTTGTTTTTGTTTTTTCTCAAGGTTCTGTCCTGAGTCCTTCTTTCTACTTGCTCTCCACTCTCTATTTGTGATTTTTAGCTCATGCCAGGAGCTAAAAATCACAAATAGCTACTTCTTTATGTGAGTAATATTCAAATGTTATATTTCTCACCTGGATAGGGTCCCTGAGCTAGAGCCTGCTCACTAACGTATTTCTGGGACATCTCAGTTTGGATGAGCCCAGGTACCTGAAATTCCATGTGTCCAGGCTGAACTCTTCTGCTACATCTGCCCCTATTTTGTCTCCTACCTTGGGAGCTAGCATCACTGTCTACTTAATTGCTCAAACAAGAAATCCAGGCACTTGTCCTTAATGGTTCTCTCGTTCTCCAAATCCAATTGCCAAGTTCTATCAAGTTCACTTTTTAGTGTTTCTTAAATTGATTTGTTTTCTCTAGTCATACTATGCATTTTCTGGCTGTGACCACCACAAGCCCTCACCTAGGTCACCCACACTGCTCCCTCTGCCCCTTTCCTGCTCCCCTCACGCCCAGTGTCCACACCAGAGTCAGACAAAACCAGATTATGGGGCTGGGGATGATCTGGAAACTCCCTGGGCTGCTTCTTTAAAATACTCATTTGCATTATATTTATCAATTCTGTCTAGAAGTGAGATCACAAATACATGGACTTCTCACTGTCACCCCTCCTCCTATGCTCATGGTAGATATCACTAATGGATTATTACATTTCCCCCCCTCTTCTGAGGTCTGATTAGAATCCTTCTCAACACAGTCCTCTGAACCAGTTGTTCTTACACACTGGTGTGCATTAGAAGCACCTGGAGGACCTATAAAAAGAGATTATCTCAGAGAGTTTCTGATGTAGTGGGTCTAAGGGAAGGACTAACAATGTGCATTTCTAACAAATTCCCAGGTACGCTAATGTTATTGGTAGGGGGACCGTACTCTGAGAAACCCTGTTTCAGTCACTTACTACTATAACCAAATACGGTTGGCTTGCGAGATGGAACCTATTTGCTATCACTTATTAGGATACTTTATTTCCACGGGTCTTCAGAAAACAGGTAATAGCCATCCAGAGCAGATAATTCCTTTTACAGGTGCCTTATAAACACTCTCCTTCCTCTAGGTTCTCCTTCCAAGATGCTTCTGCTCAGTATCATGTATTTCCCACCACAGATCCTTTGTCTTGGACTTAGTTCCAGCTTTTTGAACTTTGCCTTTGGACCTAGAGTGATGAGTTATCAAGTTGATTTCCAATCTTACATTTGGTCAGAAGAAAGCAAGAAAATAGGGTTCTTGTTTACTTTAGAAAATAATTTGGATGAGAATCACAAGGTTCCCTAATGGAGAGGGTACGGGGGACAGTACAAACAAGATCTGTATTGATCAAGAAATGTTTTGCTGGACTTTGCTTGCTTCTGTCTTATCAAGCATTCAATGTGGGAAACAACTTAAATGGTTAAAACTTAGACAACTAAATGTGTCACTCTTGGGTGGGGGAAGGAAATGAGGGGGAACACTTGAAGTGAGAAGGGAATACTAAAGAAGCAATTAATGTCTTCTCTCTAATAAGCTGCAAATAGATAGTTGAGGGCTTTTAACACTGCTCTCAAGCACAGATGTGCCTTGAGTATACACCCACACTGATGCATGTTCACAAAGACTGATTAAAAAAAAAAAAAAAAGGTGTATCCAACACACAGTTAAACACAAGACTAAAACCTATTGAGTGCCCATTTTGTGCCAGACTGCTAAACAGACACAATTCAACTCAAGGCCAGACATCAATGATAAGGAACATGTTAAACTTATGTAAGCATCTATTGAATACAATTTAAAAATCACTGCACCGCTATCATTTAACTAGTGTCCTAATGTAGGGTTCATGAAAATTGAAAGAAAATTAATTGGAAGAAATATTTTAATATCACTATTCACTCTTTATCATAGAAGTATCAACCAAATTTATGATGGACAATGACAGATCAAAATAGTGTGTGCAATTGGTGCCAGCCAAAGCTTTATATTTATCATGCATGCATGAGTCAACATAGCCTTTTACAGATATAGAATAAATTTGCTTAAATAGACCTGCTTTCTGATTTAGCTAAACTTTTTCTAGCGCAGTGAAGCACCCCAACTTCTCTTTCAGGTAAATGTCAACATCACAGTAATAAATATCAACACAAAGCAGATTATTATTGTAGATCACGCAGGGAGAACAAGGGTAGAATATTTAACATAGCAGCATTTAACTATATTTTTCTGCACTGTGACAAAACCTGAAGTCATTTTCAAGGTCCACCATTTCTTACTTCTTTTCAGTCAGGTCAAGTTTTTTTTGTTTTTGTTTTTATTTATTTATTTATTTATTTATTTATTTATAATATATTTTATTGATTTTTTTACAGAGAGGAGGAGAGAGGGATAGAGAGCCAGAAATGTCGATGCGAGAGAAGCATCGACCGGCTGCCTCTTGCACACCCCCCACCAGGGGTGTGCCCGCAACCAATGTACATGCCCTTGACCGCAACCAATGTACATGCCCAAACCTGGGACCCTTCAGTCCACAGACCGACGCTCTACCACTGAGCCAAACCGGTTTCAGCATCGGGTCAAGTTTTTAAACTTCCTAAATCTCTGTTGTCTTGCTAATGAAAAGAAAAATTGTATTCTACTGAATCTCCTATCTACCTACTCCAGGACTTCTGTGAGGATCAAATGAGATGAAGCATGGGAAAATGCTTCACAGACATTTGGTTAAAGTGTATAAAATGTTTTACCTGGCTATAGAGCAAGTCAGGTTCCTGGGCTGAAGAAACTGCAAGGAGGCTAGTTGCTAGGAAGAGGAAGCCAGGTGTTGCTGTATGATGTCATTACCTGGCATCCACAGAAACTGTTTCCAGGCTGGGCTGGGCTGTGGGATGCATTTGTGCCATGGGGTCTTGGCAGCATTGGCTGTGACTTGGTGGAATGTCGCTCTGGTGTGGTGGCGGGGCCTGTGTCCCACTTGGGGGAAGCCAAGTGTTGGTTTGTTGGCACCAGATCCGTGGTGCCATTTATTTTTAAATGGCCAGCGCGTGTCATGATAGCTACTGCATTGAGTGTCTGCCCCCTAATGGTCAGTGTGTATCATAGCTACCAGTCAGATGGACATTTAGTCATATACACTGAGTGATCAGATTATTATGACCACCCAATCGGTATTTTGTTGGGCCACTTTATGCCTTCAACACTGCAGTGATTCTTTTTAGTATTGACTCCATGAGATGTTGAAAGGTGATGCAAGGAATCTGACACTATGCCTAATGAATAGCACTGTCCAGTTCTGTGAGATTTGATGGTTGTGAAACCAGCTGCCTGATGGCTCTTTTAACTTCGTCCCACAAATGCTCAATTGGATTGAGATCTGGTGATTGTGGGGACCACCTAAGCAAGGTAAAGTCTCCCTCATGTTCTTGAAACCACTCCTGCACAATACGAGCACAGTGGCATGGTGCATTGTCTTGTTGGAAGAAGCCATCTCCATTGGGATACACCATCAACATGATAGGATGAACTTGATCAGCAACGATACTTAGGAATGTTGTGCTATTCAGACATTGTTCCACATGAATTAAAGGGCCCAAATCATGCCAGGAAAACATGCCCCAAACCATAACACTGCACCCACCAGCTTGAAGGGTTGTATTCATGCATGTGGGGTGCATGCTTTCATGCTGTTTCCACAAAATTCTCACTCTGCCATCTGCATGATGCAACTGGAAACAAGATTCATCAGACCACATGACTGCATGACTTATTTCCAATGCTGGACTGTCCAATCTTTGTGTTCCTGTGCAAATTAAAGACGTTTTATCTTGGTAACTGCGGACAGCAAAAGTGTTCAAACAGGCCTTTGGCTTTCATATCCCATATGAGCAGTGTGTGGTTAATTTGCCTACAAACATCAGGTGGTTATAATAATCTGGCCACACACACACACATACACTTGGGTAGCCAAATCTCACATATGGTGTAATGCAGAGATGACACAATAGCATTCAACAAATATGTACTAGTATTGAGTACTGAGTTGATAAACATCAGTGTACAAGGCAATATATATATATATATATATATATATATATATATATATATATATATATATATATATCCTACCATTATGAAGCTTATATTCAAACTTGGGAAGACAAACAATAAGCAAGAAATGTACAAAACAAATTGCATGGTATGATAGCAGGTGATGGGTGAAATGGGGTAAAGAAAACAAACAAAAAAGCAGGGCATGAAAGATCAGGAGTTCTGGGGATTCAGAGTGAGTTGCAGTTTTAAATAGGTCAGCGGTGGATCTCTGTGAGAGCACGACATGCGAGCCAAGATTTGAAGGAGGAGCTCCAGCATTGGTAACCTCCTCAGGTAACTTCTACTTTCTCTGCCTTTGTATGGTATGCCTGGCTAACTTTACTGATGGCACCAGTGAGTCTCTGCTGGCACAGAATGCATGCAGGCTCACCATAGATCTCTGAACAGAAAGACAGGACAGATGATTTAAACACTTACAAGCTCCAGGAAGAAACGTGTATGGTGTTTGTCTATGTGAAGCACTTGTTACTTCCCCATCTAGACCTTTAGGTTGCAAACTGCTGTTTCTTTAAAATGTTGACTTTTGTTGAGTTGATATATTCTTTGCATTTTATTATTATCCTATATATTAAAACCCTAATATGCAAATTGACTAAATGGTGGAATGACCGGTCGCCATGACACACACTGACCACCAGGGGGTAGACAGTCAACACATGAGTTGCCCGCTGGTGATCAGTGTACTCCCACAGGGGAGCACTGCTCAGCCAGAAGCCGGGCTCACGGCTGGGAGTCTTTCCTGCCTCCACTGCAGGCAGGTGGAAAGGAGCAAGAGGTCCCAGACTGCAAGAGGGCACAGGCCAGGCTGAGGGACCTCCTCTCCAGTGCATGAAATTTCATGCACCAGGCCTCTAATAAATAATAAAAGCAAGAGTTAAAGTTTATTGAGTATCAAGCTAAATATCAAACTCACCACTCTATATACATTATTTCATTTAATTATCTCAATAATTCCATGAGGTAAGAAATGTTATTAGAGTTTACCCTTGAACAGTGCAGGGTTAGGAGCACCAACCCCCCATGTAGTTTAAAATTCATGTATAACTCTTGACTCCCTAAAATCTTAACTACTAGTAGCTTACTGTTGACCAGAAGCCTTATCAATAATCTAAATAGCTAATTAGCACATATTTTGTTTGTCTATTATGTTCTTTTTTTAGATTTTGACATTTTAATTTCTTTTGAACATAAGTCACTTTTTGTAACCTAGGAAACAGAATCAAACTAAGGCAGACTAGTCTCCTAGGGATCAAGGCCAAATATTGCGATCTTCAACAAAATATACAAGGTGCTCACAATGGGTTTATATACTCTAAAGAACAACCACTTATCTACATTTTTCCTTAGAAAACAGCCAAACATCCAATCCTTAAATACATGATATACAGAACATCTTAATCTAGAAAGGATAGAATTATCCAAATTATATGGTGCCCAACTGATTGGTGAACCAAAACTGTTCAAGGAGTGGTGAACAGAGAAAGTGTTTACATTTTGAAAACTTGCTCTGATGTTTAAAAAATTCCTGGTTGTTCTTAGTAAGAAAGCGAGTAAAAGATATTACAGATGCATCCACACCAGTAATTCATTTTGCTAAGGTCTTTCATTAGAACACGAAGTTAATGGATAAGGGATAAGATAGCTAGATATTTTCAAAATAAATTACTTAGTAATAAGAAATGTGACATACTGCATTCTTCCATTTGCCACAAGAACAAACTGATGATAAAGACTAAATTATTAAAAATTAAATTATTTAATTTAAATTACTAATTTAAAAACTGACATAAAGACTATTTATTTTGTTATTTTTTATTTCTAAAAAATATATTTTATTGATTTTTTACAGAGAGGAAGGGAGAGAGATAGAGAGCTAGAAATGTCGATGAGAGAGAAACATCGACCAGCTGCCTCTTGCACACCCCCCACCGGGGATGCGCCCGCAACCAAGGTACATGCCCTTGACCGGAATCAAACCAGGGACCTTTCAGTCCACAGGCTGACACTCTACCACTGAGCCAAACCGGTTTCGGCCGATAAAGACTATTTAAAATAAATGCTCCGCTCTAAAAAAGGTGGTGGCAGCATCACTTTCTACTATAGAATAACTACCCACTTTTTCCAATTAACATTGCTATTCTTCCACAATACAAGTTCCTGTGAAAAAACTTGTCAGGTTTTTGTCAGGGCCAGGAGATGAAAATGGAGCATGCCCTAATTAGCTGATTGTAAGTTCAGTTAACATCTTTAGGATGGACCCATAAAACCTGGCCAATGTTTTGTTAAACATCTGCAAACTGCAGAATTCCTTAGTCCTTAGCCATCATTTCTGCTCAGTTTCTTAAAGCTGACTCAGTCCCATCTGACTCTGCTCCTCAGGGCTGAGGTGGGTGCTAATCATCAAATTCTGGAGCATCGTTGTAGGAGTAACCTTGGTAGCCTTTGGGTGCAGTTTAGGTGATGTGCAGGCGGTAAATCCTGGCAGGAACAGCAGGATGCCAATGAATAAGACTGGACCCTTGTGGTCCCCCTCCCCTTTGCTGATATAAGCCACCTTTTATCTGCTGATAAACGAAAAGGCACCGAACAAAACCAGCACTGTAGCAAATGCAGTGGTCATACATGTGCTCTCAGGAGAGCTTTCTTAAGCTGAAGGAAAATGTAGCCATCATCTTGATTGGATACCAATGAATATTTCCCTTACTCCTGGGGATTCCAATAGGCAGGTTGGTATGAAGTGGCATTGCAACTCACTGACACAGCTACAGTTGGAGAGCCATGCCAAGTCAACTGCACACCAACAGCTCACTCATGGCTGGCAACAGAGATGCTCATGACACTATACACTACATTCTTACAATAAAGTATGCTAGAGAAAAGGAAATATTATTAAGGAAAATACATTTATAGTACTATTGAAAATAATCTGCGTAGAAGGGGACTCTTGCAATTCAAGCCCATGTTGTTGGCCAACTGTTCTTCATCTTACAGGTGAGAAAACTGAGGCTTAGGGAAGTTGAATAATTTACTTAAAATCACACAGATGGTAAGTGTCAGAGTCTGGATTCAAATCTGTCTGATTCCAGAGTCATTAGCCTCTACTTAGTAATTAAATTTAAGGTGGCTCTATGGAGCAATGGATAGCACTTTGGACTTCTAGTAATTAAATTTAAACTGAATTTAATGTATCCCCTCAATATAAACTTTAAAATGTATGCTAAAAATCATCTTGGTTGATGATATTGTTTTAGCCATCAGGTAATTCACCCTCACAAAGAATGTGCATTTGTTCTTACAATGCTTCTGATTGATCTAGTGTGTGGTTTTCTGAACTCAATGTAGCAGTAGACTCCTTTACTAAACAAAATCTTACAATAGAAGACCGAATCAGTCACAGTCCTAGCATGGCAGATTCAAACACTGATGGGAAACTCAAAAAGTGTGAGTGAAGGGGGTTTAATGAAGGGACTAGACACAAAAGTTGGGTAGGGTAAAAGGACAACTGCAAGGAAGTGAAAGCACCACAGGGCTAGCCACAGTGGGGTGGCACGGGTCCTTTGGCCTGAAGGGTCAACAGAATGGGCAGAGTGGTTACCAGAGCCAGGCAAATAGTGTGGCTATAGGAGGGGCCCTTAGAGAGCAGATGTGGACTTTGATAATGGAATGCAACCATTAACAAGCCACAGCCTAGAAAGGGTCAGTGGAATAAATATGCCTGCTTCTTTCTCCTTCTGCCCTCAATCTAATGATGCTCCTGTCATTGGCTGAACCCAATGGAAAGCTAGAGGGCAAGAGAACCCAAAAGATGCAGTCCACAGAATTCAGCTTCCTGGGGGCAAAGAGCAAGAGCAGAAGGGCACAGAAAGGACTCAAATAGAATAACCAGCACAGAACCAAATATACACAACTCAAAGGCAGAGAGTTTCTCTTGTTGAATTGGGGTGGGAGGGTTCAGAGGCTCCAGCTTGCCTCTCTCTACACTCATAGCAATCTCTGGGTCACCTTTGTCAAACCCTAGTGCTCTGGTCTAGTTCTTATGTTATCTATATCTTGGTCACCATCAACCACAGGTCTATGTGCTTTATAAAATCAATATGCATGTAGGTAAGATCACCTGGATGCAATAGGACAATGAGAGGCATCAGACATGTTCCTTGATTAAGGTCCCGGGCCCAGGAAAGAATAGTCTGATTGCACACATAACCATGCCAAGGGTCCCCTGAATGTGAGAGCCCGAGGGCTGAATGAAATATCTATAGGATGTAGAGGGCAGCTGAGGCCCCTCACTTACCCCTGGACAATGCCTGGGTTTGTAGGTTAAGGGCTTCACCTATGTGAATCCTCCCAAAGGGATTCACTATTAAGCTTGATTGTCCATCACATTAGAGAGAGGAGTGTGTGTGCAAGTACTTTGAAATGTGCAATTACTCACAAGAACAAATAAGGAGATGGATGAGAGGGGAGAGAAGGGTAAATATACAGGAAAAGAGTTATGTAGACTAAGAACTATTTAATCTGGAAAGTGACCACAGAATGTCCATCACTAACAAAATACAAAATCTAATGCTGTTACTATCAGCTGAGAAACAATACCCTCCAAATGTGCTCTGAAGTCTGAATCACAGCCTGGCCTTCTCATTGGGGCCGCTGCAGGTCCATCTGTCATTGGGCAGCCAGGGAAGCCAGAACTAGGATGGAGATGGGGAATTGAGGGAGGGCAAGAAGGGAGAGGCATCAGCACACAGGGGCCAGACAGCCAGGTAATCTGTCACTGGTGCTGCCACTAAAGCTCTTGGTTCATTGGAGAGAGAGTTGTTTGGGGGGTGGGGGAGATGGAGGGAAGGTTGCCTCTCAGTAGCTAGCGTGGCCTTCACAGGGAACAAAAATAAGCTGAGCAGAGGAGAAAGGCACAGCTGTTCTCTGCTTCCTCCAAATCTCTTATTTTTGTTACATGTTGGTGCAGCTGCCCAGCCAGAAGAGCACAAGTTACTTCTGTGACAGGTGGAGGTAGAGGACAAGGTGGTGTGAGATGCAGCCTGTATCTACCCTGTATCCCCTTCCACGCTACTGCCCAGGCCCTGCCCCTTCACTGCCTGTCTCTCCTCCAGGTTGGCGAGTTTTATATTACTGACATAAAACATTTGCCACACATGAACTAGACCAAATCATTTTATATCTGTTATCACATCTAATCTTCAAAGCAATACTATGAGAGAGGTACTATTACCATGTCCCTATTCAAACGGGAGATTATTGCTTGAAGAGGTCAAGCAACTCAGTAAACAAAAGACAGCCTGGAATTTGAGCACCCAGTACCCTGGTTTCAGTATCTGTGCACTTAACCATTAGACAATCCTATCTTGTCCTTATACAGCTATTGCTTTGCTGCTTCTGTTCTCTGAGCCAGCCTGTTCTCCATGTTTCTGGTCACTTAATTGTTGATTTCCAATTATTGCCTCTGTCACAGATGCTGAAAGGGGAGGCCAGATCCCCCTCACCTGGCTTTTCTCTCCTCCTCATGAGAGTCGTTGGGGTCCATCCTGGAGAAAAGGCAGTCAGCGAGGGGTAAGCATGCAGACCTCTCCCCCAGAGGGCCACACCTCATCGGCTTAAAATCCCATGTTCAGACCCTAATTTTAGATGCAGAACCCTGCCTAGAAATGTTCCCCTGAATCCAGAAAGCCTCCCAAACCCTCTTGTAAGGGAAAGGAAGCTGCACTATTGGCCTGAATCTATGGCAATGCCCATAAAAAGTGATGCTCATGTGGCAAAACTGAGTCAGAGGGAAGAGGGAAGTGAATCACACCCCACCAAGTACTTTCAGAAAATTAAACACTCACATTTGGAAATTCAAATATAATTCAGGAAGCTATTTCCCTTGATTAAAATACTACATGGGTTTAGAGAAGGCCTTTGGTTATTTATAACAATTAAAATTGCTGAAGAAAATGAAAAAGTTAGGCAGCTATTTGGTGTTTCTTGAAAAAAAATTAGACAATGTTCATGGTTCATGTGTACATTTTAGTATTACCGGAATAAGATTTTAAGTTGTTTGCTCTCTATGTATGTCATGGAACTTCGTGCTGCAATTTTCATGTCCTCTGCCTTCTATTTTCCCTAAGTAATAATACTCTACCCATTCTTCTGGTATGTTTGGTATATGCATATATTCACATATATGTACTCACTTGTATATAAAGAAAAATATTAATTTGAGAAGATTCCAGAGAAAGTTTAAGTAAATTATGGAAGCAGCTACTTTACCACTTTAAAAAAAAAAAAAAATCCTACCCAAGGATATATTTTTCCATTGATCTTTAGAGAGAGAGAGGAAGGGAGGGAGGAGTGGGGAGAGAGAAACATTGATGTGAGAGAGACACATTGACTGGTTGCCTCCCTTGAGCCCAGACTGGGGCCCGGGATCAAACCTACAATTGAGATATGTGCCCTTGACCAGGAATCAAACCTGTGACCCTTTGGTCTGTGGGTGATGCTCTAACCACTGAGAAAAAAAAAAACACTTTTGTTTTTCTTTCTCTATTCTACCCCCTCTTTAGGATACAAACTTTGTCATCTGCTGTCAAGAATAAAAGGGTATGTGGATTTATATACATTTGGAGTTATATCAGTGGTTAACTAAGGGTTTCGTCTCTACAGCAGAATTCATTTGATTTTTTGTACTAGGGCACATCTGGTTGTGGGGAAGAGAAATGTACTTAAAATAGCTCAAGTAAAGGGGGATTTGGAGTTTATTATAAGGATACAGATGTCCTACAAATCAAAGCAGAAGAGCCAAATCAACAAACAGCAGCAACAGCAATTCTAAGTTTTCAATCTCGGATTCCAGCATCAACTTTAGCCAGCTGCCAATGCCCTCAAGTTCTAGGCTTCTTTTTGAACCAACTGATCCTTTTCTAAATGACTAATATGATTTTGTCATTTCCTGTTGGGGGGGACTCCGCGAGCTTCAAAATACCATAGTGAGAAGTCCCAGTGCCTCCCACAGCACCTGCAGCTTCTCAAGCTCCAGCAGTCTTCCCGACCCTGCCTCCAGCCCCTTTCTACCCCGTGCACAAGATGCCTAACCCTGACTGGTAACCTGCTGAGAAATGTTGGCATGATGTATTTAGTGTTCGTATTGATCCTGTATGTTTAAATAAATTTCACAGTACTTTAAAGATGGATATGGTTCCCCATTATTGCTTTCTACCATTCATTACTTTTATATCTCTTTCAATTACATTATAAATGAAGCAGGATTGTGAACTAGTCTAACAACCTAATCTGTTGTCTCTGATTAGCTCCATAGGTATTTGTAAAAACACTTTCCATAGCTCAGGCACTTTCCACATTCATTACATAAAGATGAAAAGTGAAGTCCCTGATTTTAGGAAGCTCACAGTCTGGCTGGGAAAGAAGACAGGCAGGTAAACAAACAACTAACACAACGTGACAAGTGTGGGAGTGGAAATATACATGCAGTCCTCGAGGAATGCCAGAGAGATTAATTGTACGCCATGGGAAACAGCAGGGAGGAGAGTTGAAATTTGATCTGGGAACTTGATAAGAGGGAGAAGGCAGTTCCAAGCACAGAGCAGCCAAAGCAAAGGGGAGAGTCGCCTACAGACACCTGCCAGGACATCAGCTGACCCTGAACGATTGTCCTTTTTCTCTCTCTGAGGATCTGCAGCAAAGGGTTGAATAGATGTTCCTTTTGAACTTTCAAAACCCAAAGCATCTAATCTTCCTTTTTATGTCGACACTGACTGCGGAGTCCAGACTCCAGTGGCTCCTCTACACCTGCCTGTCTGAAAGACAGCACCCTCAGAGCCCAAGCGAATCGCCCCTCCAAAGCAGAGTCCTTCGCGGTTCCAAGGTGCTTTGTGGCTTCTCTTTCTCCAGAAAAGAAAGAGAAGCTTCATTTCTGAAAAGTCTCCCTGTTACATGTGAGTATTTCTTTTCAGAACATTGGGTCTCAGCCTTGACCGTTAGATTCGATTTAACTAGGCGGATTTTAAAGATGCTAATGCCCAGGCAGCACCCAGAACAATTAAATCTAAATTTCTGAGAGTAGGACCCAGGCATAGTATTTTTTTTAAGGGCCTTCCTACCCAGATGATTCCAATGTGAAGTTAAAGTTAAAAAGCACTGATTCAGAGTTTATTAAACACCTCTTAATATTGGTGTTTAATTATCCGAATTCTAAGCCTCTCTGACAAGAGCTGGATTACCCGTGGATTCAGAGGTAGAATGGAAAAACATCCCCAGCGTTTGCTGTTATTCATCCCCAAAGTAAAATTTTTGTCTCTTCCTGTTTAGGTTTATTTCAGTCATAGGGTCTTTCTCAAGGATCCTTTCCCTGACACGCTTGTATCTTTCTCTCGGGCTCACGCTTCAGATCCGGAGATGGGTTTTGGCTAAGTGGCTTTAAGAGAAGGTGTGAGGCCTATTCCATCACTGGTTCATTACTTCTGTAACTAGGATGTCTCCTTGGTTTTAGGGATGAAGACTCCTGTGTCTTCACCCCACTTGAGGGTATTTTTTGGAACTAAATCTTTGCAGTTCCCTCTTCCTGTCCAGCCTGGTCTGAGGCCTTGACCCACATAGGCTGAAATCAGGACCAGTGCAGGCCGCTCCACTGCCCAATCCTCCCAATGTGCTGTGAGCAAAGGAATGAGGGGAACGGAGAGATCTTGACCCCAGAAGACAAGGGAAGAACTTCAGGTTGGGAGAAGAAGGATAATCAGCCTTCATCCTGAGAAATGAAGCCTGCTCTCTCTTTCTCTCTCCATGATGTGAAGGTAGAGATTGTGAGAAGGCAGAATGCAAGGGAGGCTGAGCCTCAGAGAGAAGAGTGAGCCAAGTAGCTAGCCGACCAGAGAGTCACAGGCAGAGTGGGGAAGGGAGAAAATCAGAGCCCCAGCAATCGCGTTGACAGTGCAGGAAAACTAAGCCCAGATCAGACAGGAGAGCTGACACTGCAGTCCATTGAGTCAGAAAGAACTGATTTCTCATCACATTAACCAGCTAACGCCTGGGGATGAGGCAGCCCACACAAGTGTTGGCTGTAGCCTGGATGCTCATTTGTCAGCACCGAAGTGACATCATGTAAATTCACAGGCAGATGCCAAACTGGATGAAAACTCAGTGTCTGTGGGGCATACCCAGCTAACTGGATGACCTCTAAGGCCTCTCCTGGCTTTTTAATTCTGTGATCCCAAGTGACTGCCGTGAGTGAACCTGGCATGCCCCAGAAAGTGCACTTGGTAGAATGTCCAAAGAGCTTTGTCCGGGTGCTAGTGTGCTTTATGCAAAAAATAAATAAATAAATAAATAAATAAATAAATAAACAATAAAAAATAAATAAAAAAATAAAAAAAATGAGGGGTCACCACGCCAAGGGGAGGAAATTGCCCAGAGTCAATTTCCAACAGGGGAATGGCTGCTTCCATGTGCCATTCTTCTTAAGCAGTCCTCTAAACAGTATACACATGCAGAGCCAGTGTATCTGATCAGTTCCTACCCAGGCAATGAGATTGTGTGTGTGTGTGTGTGTGTGTGTGTGTGTGTTTCCTGGCAGAGATCTGGCTTTTCTTCCTGGTTGTGCGTAGATAGTATTCCTGTGGGGCCACACTATAGAAGGCATACCCACCTCCTGCTGCTAATAGCAATCTGTCCACCCTTTTGTGGCTTTCTAAACTTACTTGTTCAAAGGCACCATGGGAGTCTTGGTCTTTATTTCTGATCCCTCCAGGTAGTAAAGATTGTGCCAGTTCCTTCTGGACTGAGAACTAGAGTCAGCAGAGAACCCAGCGGAAACGGGGGCCCTGAAAGGATGGGAGCGGACCATGTGTTTCTTCCCCCCACCCCCTACCCCATATGTGTAACAGGTCTCTGTTCTCATGCTGAGGTAGCATCTGCATCGCCGCATTCTGTCCCCACCAGACACTTGCCTCATTCTCCTTTTATTCACTTATTCTGGCTGTTCTTCTTCCTGTCAACAACAATTTATAATGATGTCTCATATAATCCTCCTCTCATCGTGGTTCAGCATACACAGTGAAATTGCAATGGAACAGATAAACAAAATCCCACTTACACAATTTTTTTGTCTGTATATGAAAACCATGCAGACAAAGAATTGTGTAGACTTAAAGTATTTCATGTCTATTCATGAATTGGGAGCATTGGTAAAATTTTGATTATAATCACTTTCTTTTTTTAAAAAAAAAAATATACTTCATGAGTTTTCTTATAATAAAATCTTTGTAAATACAATCCCAACTATGGGGGCTGAGTTCACCTGAGAATGATTCCTATGGCTCTGTATTTTTAAAAGGAGACAGAGTACAAGAAAAAAAAAAAGCAGGCATCATGGATTTAAATTTTTTTAAAGAGTAACTTTAAAGCATATCCTGATGTCCATATGAATTGGTGCAATCTTATAAACATCTGCTGGGCACATCCTTTTCAATAATAAGTGGTGGACAGAAAGATGCGCTCATGCTACAAAATCCTCAAACTTTGAAGAAACATTCCATTTTCTGTTAATTCCATGTCTTCAAATTACTCAGCGTTGTAAGAATGAATAACCTGAGCTCAAAGGGAACCACATGTCAATCACCTTTGCCATGCCTGTGGATAAGGCACATCTTCAGATGAAAAATCCAGGTTAAATGAGGGAACTAAAAAAATCTAGGAGTTTCTTTAGAATGTGTCACTTTCTCCCACTTGACAGTGAGCTCAAGGACAGGACAGAGAGCATATTTTATATTTCTTGTTTTTTCTGGAACTTACTTCAATACCTGACAAATAGCAAATACCCATTCTATTTTCCCTGGAGTATAGGCACTTAAACAAGTCTACTAAAAATGAATTTTTTTAATGGATGCAGGTCAACCACAAAAGGATTCTTAAGTGGCATGTTTTAAATGTCCTGTTTAACATTCTAATACCAGCAATGAATAAGTAAAATTTAAAGGCAAATGGTCCAGTGCATAAGAATCAGAAACTAATAATTAGAAAGGGGATAGTGAGCCTATGTCTCATAATAACTAATATAAGAGAATAGATGTTGATAGCTATTTTTTTCCATGTGATCTTACCCCAAAGGCTAAGAAATGATCAATACTATTTTCTTAACTTTTAAAAATTAATCATGCTATTCTTAAGATTTAATATCCATGGTGATTGGGACAAATAGATATCCACATGTGGACCCTCTATCTCACACCACATGCACAAATTAACTCCAAATGAATTCAACTTGTGGCGATGTTAAACATGTCAGATTAGGCAAACAAATCTTTTATATTTCAACAGCCCATTAAACTGAACGTAATTTTTTTTTTATTCATTAGGTCAAAGAAAATTAGACAAAGAAAACTCAATGGATGAAGGAATAATAGTTGTCTTAGCAGAAAGGAGGAAGCAACAAAAATACTTGTAAAGTGGGATTTCAATGAGAAGTTAAGTGATTTCTTTCTTAGAGTTTCTGAAAAACTCAGGATGTGGAAGGACAGGAGCCCCTAGAGACAGATGCAAGAACAAAGCTGAGAACAAAAAAATTGGTTGAAATCAATAAGAGAGAGAAAGAGAGAGAGAGTGAGAAAGAGAGAGAGAGAGAAGAAAAAAAAACCCTCAATATTCTAAATGCCATAGCTCCTAGGTTGCTTCCATTATTTATTCTTGCATGAGACTAGAGACTTATGTCTTGAAAAAAATGGTGTAGGGAGACTGAATTTGGGAATGCTAGAATCATTAGAGGAGGAGTGAGTGTTGGAGCTAAAAATAGGGGAAATAAATGAAGTCTCATCTGGTTGGTGTGGCTCAGTGACTGAGTGCAACCTATGAACCAGGAGGTCTCGATTTGATTCCCAGTCAGGGCACATCCCTGTGTTGTGGGCTTGATCCCTAGTGGGGAGTGTGCAGGAGGCAGCTGATCAATGATTCTCTTTCATCATTGATGTTTTTATCTCTCCCTTTCCCTTCCTCTCTGAAATCAATAAAAATATATTAAAAAACAAAACAAATGAAAGTCTGCACATTGGATAAGACTGTTCCCCTCCATTCTGCTTCCTCCTATTAGCTCTCCTCACAAAGACTGAAGTATTGTCCCCCCTCCCAAAAACACACACACACACACACACACACACACACACACACACAAAAAAAAAAAAAAAAAAAAAAAAAAACTGGGGATTTTTCTCAAACAGAATGACTCCAGAGAAACTATCTAATACTGGCATTTGCAGGTCTTCAATGAAAAAGTAATGTGGCCTCTTTGTCAACCTACACTGCTCCCACACACAGAGCCTCCAGTTTTATAGTCCACATTCTTTCATATGAAAGGTCAGACAAGGGTGACCAGACATTTGAAGAAAGTCTTTAATATGAAAAATGGACCAAAATAACTGGAGGGCGGGGGAGGGGCAGAGCATAGAAAAAAAACAATGAAACTGAAGGGAGAAGAAAACATGATTAGAAAATAGACTCAGAAAATAACAGCATTAGATATATGAAACAATTCCAGGGGGGCAGGGGAGGGGATGAATCATGAACAAAGGACTGGAATGACTGTACTTTTCAGTATCAACTCTGGAAACTATAAGATATTGGAGAAATACCTTCAAAAATCTAAGGGCGGGGGGGAGTATCTGTAGTACTTTCAACAATAAAGATAATTTTTTTTAAAGTCTAAGGGAAATTTTAACTTAGAATTCTATACTTACTCAAATTATCCATCAATTATAAGAATAATCTAACAATATTTGTAGGCATCCAAGGACTCAAAATTGGACCTTCCACGTACTCTTTCAGTTTGCTTCTGGGGGGTGTGCTCCACTACAAGCAATAAAGTAAACTGAGAAATAAAAAAATATTCAAAACTCAGGAAACATGAACTGCAGCACAGAAGAACAGTGCAAGATGACAGTAGAGCAATTGATACAAATTAACCTAAGGTCAACAATTTGAGAAAAATGTGGTCAAATACCATGTTTTCCAGCCAGTTATCCTTCGTAACAACAATGTAAACATGGAAAAAAGGAGAAAAATGTTTGAATAAAAAAAACCACACACTATGTACAAAAAAACAAACAAACAAACAAAAAAACTCCTTCTTTATAAAAACTGTTCTATTTTACTGTAATTCAACATTATATGCAACATGGGTCCAGGCGCTGCCCTTGCTTGGGAACAATCACTGGGGCTCTGAATGTCTGCAGAGCCCTCTGCACCGAAGAGAACTGTGAATGAATGTCCTGCTACTGTGATGAAAATAAGATCTTCTCAACACAAAAACTTTCCTTTCTTGTCTTTAAAAGAAAGGGTGGGGAGGGGCAGAGAGAGGTTCTCCAGGACAACAACAACAAAAAAGGAATGGATAGGTTAGACCATATGGAAATAGTATTGTAAGATGTTCTCAAAAATCTTTAGTGCATTTAGAAAGAATGATCAATAAGGTGTATACAGAACCAAGTCATTTAAAAACAAACAAATACCAAATCAATCTCTTCCCCCAAAAGCAAAAGGTTATACAAGAAGGAAACATAATCAGGGTACATTACCTAGCTAGGCAGTAAACAGCATTTATATCATCATCATAAGGTAAACATTAATATTAATTTAACTTCCCCAATTATATAATTGTTGAGAGGATGGAGTGGAGAGAGGAAGAGAAGATGGAGATATTTAAAAGATAAATCCTCATCTATGAAAACGAGATATCAATAGGTAATGTTTAAAATGTTAATACAATAGTCAAGGATATCATTTGGAAGTACAGAAAATGGAATATAATAATTTAAAAAAAAAACTAAAAGAAATGGACATGGTTGCCTCCCAGGAACAACCTAGAGACAGGGAGGGAGGAGTGGGCAGGGAATTGCTAAATTTTGTCTTATATTTGACTTTCAAAACTATTTGCATAAATTACTCTGACACAAATACAATTCAATTGAAAAATAAAACCTGTAAAGACTCCCAACTTCCTAGTATAGTCAATCTGAACTGCTTGTTATTCAAATTAAGAAAATGAGAAAGAACATGAAATGCAGATTCAGACAGATGTGCCACTTAATAGCTGTGTGACTTTGGTGAACCTTTAACCCTTTCATTGCATCATCTAAAAAAGGATTCATAACACTTTCTCATAGGATTGTTATGATCGTATTATATGACAGAGCACTATGATATCTAACAAAGAGCCCAGCCTTTAACAGAGGCTTGATAAATGTTAGCCATTGCTATCCTTAGTCTGGCCTTCAGGAACCCCCATCAATTCACCTTTTCCAATCTCCATTTCTTGTCTACAATCAGACATTATTTTCCTTGTGTGTTAGCCACATCTCCTTTCTTCATACTTATTACTGGGTGTGTACAAACTTCTACCTCCAGCTGGAAAAAATATCTCGAAACTTTTTTTCTAAAATTCTATTTAAGGCTACATAGTATTCCATAGCTTAAATGTACCACGGCTTTTTTATCCATTCGTCTACTGATGGGCACATGGGCTTTTCCCGAGCTTAGCTATTGCAAATTGTGCTGCTATGAACACAGGGGTGCATATATCCTTTCTGCTTGTTGTTTCTCGTTTCTTGGGATATGTTCCTAGAAGTGGGATCACTAGGTCAAATGGGAGTTCCATTTTTAGTTTTTTGAGGAAATGCCATACTGTTCTCCACAGTGGCTGCACCAGTCTGCATTCCCACCAGCAGTGCAAAAGGGTTCCCTTTTCTCCGCATCCTCTCCAGCACTTGTCGTTTGTTGATTTGTTGATGATAACCATTCTGACAGGTGAGGGGTGATATCTCATTGTGGTTTTAATTTGCATCTCTCAGGTGATTAGTGACTTTGAACATTTTTTTCATATGTCTCTTGGCCTTCTGTATGTCCACTTTGGGGAAGTGTCTATTTAGGTCCTTTGCCCACTTTTTAGTTGGATTATTTGTCTTCCTTTTGTTAAGTTGTATGCTACTCTTATATATTTTGAAAATTAACCCCTTATCAGATGTATCATGGAGATAGCATGGAGGAACTTGAAGAGTATTTTGCTAAGCGAAGTAAGCCAGTCAGAGAAAGATAAATATCACATGATATCACTCATATGTGGACTCTAATAAAGAAAATAAACTGAAGAACAAAATAGATCCAGAGACATAGAAGCATGGAACAGACTGATGAATCTCAGAGGGAAGGTGGGGTATGAGGGTGGGGGGAATAGATTAAATTGTCCCCTTGACTAGGAGGTCATCCAGTTCTACCAGGAGGCAGGGCTGGCTGAGGGAAGGGAAGGAGTACTGGGCCAGCAGCTGGCAGCTACTAGGAACCCTAAAAGTGCATGAATTTCATGCACTGGGCCTCTAGATGTGATGATAATTGAGGACAGGTACAGCTTTCTATTTGTCGTATATAATCCCATGACAGCTGATGCATGTCCCACTCAAGAAATCCTGGTGACTGTTATTTGCTTTTTACTGAGACATGAGTGAGGTAGCCCATGCTACAGAGAAGAAGAAAATAGGAATTTAGTCATCTCCTTGGAATAAATCAACAGCCAAGAATCCATGGGAAGACACAGTGTGCCTTTCAAAACAGAAAACATGGCTGGGAAAGTAGGAAGGAGAGAACCAAGGCAGGTATGAGGACAGCAGGGATCAGATTAGAGACACGGCATAAATGACAGAAAGAATGTGTAATCAGCAAAATGGCCACAGCTCTCCTTCAAGTGAAGCTCAGGTACTGCGGGAGTAGTAGGACTGGCAACATCACCATCACTATTATTATTTAGGTCCTTAAAATGTGCCCATCACTGAGCCCTGAGGCACAAACACATGCTTCAATATTTACTCTCCAGGGCTTGAATCCACGGTGGTACAGTTGTCGATCCTCCCACAGCCATCAGGCACATGCTTGACTAAACAGATGGCCTTTTCAGAATTTTTTTCACTTGGGTAGGAGGGTGGAGGCTTGTACAGCCAGAATTCTTGATTCAATATGTCTTCTTTGGTGTATTCTCTGAGCAGAAGCACCATGTGGAATGGGTAGGGCGGATGATGGGGGTGGGACAGTGAGGAAGAAGAGGGGCAGCTGCCATGGGACAGCATTAAAAAACAAACAAACAAAAAACTACGTAGAGACCAAAAATCTACTTTCAAGTTGCTTTTGCCATTAACTCACTATGTGACTACGCAAAAATCTCTTTACCTCTCTTAGCCACGGTTTCCTCATCTGCGAAACGGTTATAACAATGTTTTTCCTGCTTACTTCTCACACTTTTATAAGGATTAAGCAAGTTAGATTTGTGTTACAATACTTTGTAAACTGTAAAAAATTACATCCTCATTTTATAATACTCTAGTGTCTAAAATAATTCTAAAACTTGTTTTTCCCCCCCGAAGAATAATAAATGCTTTCAATATTTATTAACTATCAGATTTTCTTTAAATTTCCCCAATTTTCAAGATTAAGGAGGAAAACTCATTTTTTAATGTTTTTATTGATTTGATAGAGGAAGGGAGAGAGGGGGATAGAAATATCAATGATGAGAGAGAATCATTGATGGGCTGCCTCCCACACGCCCCCTCTTGGGGACTGAGCACACAACCAAGCATATGCCCTGACTGGGAAGAGAACTGTGACCTCCGGTTCATAGGTCAATGCTCAACCACTGAGTCACACAGGATGCGTGGAATTTCTTCTTCCTCTCTTTTCTTTCTTGTCTTCCTTTCTTTCTCTCTTTCTTCTTTTCTTTCTTTGTAATCTTTCTTGCTTTCCTTTCTTCCCTTTAAAAACATCTTTATTTAATTCTCACACTTTTCATTTGAGTTTAACCATTTAAATCACTGCTCCTTGTTCCTCTATTAAATTTTCAAGATACCAACCCAAATTACTTTCTGATGAAAGCAGGAAGAAAAGAGAGTAACTATTTGATAGTTGGGAAATAGAGAATCCTTTGTCCTAAGGAGAACTGTTAAAAATTAATAGATAACATATACCTATAGAAAGTACAAATGTCATAAGCATATGGCTTGATGAATTTTCACAAATTGAATACAGCTACTTAATCAATACCCAGATCAAGAAACAGAAAAATAGCAACATTCCAGAAACCTTAAACCTCAATGCCCCTTTCTCATCCCTACTTTCCTCCTCAAGGGTAACTACTATTATAATTTCTAACAGCATAGATTTTCCTGTATTCATATTTTATATCATTTGAATCATATCATCTATACTCTTCGTGCCTATTTTCTTTTGCTCAGTGCTACGTTTGTGAAGTTTTTTCACATTGCCTGTACAGTTTTAGATCTGTATTCTCCATGGCAGGATACTATTCCGTTTTGTGAATATGCCATGATTTATTTTTCTTTTCTACTTTCTGTTGGACATTTGGGTAGTTTCCGGTTTGAGGCTATAATATACAATGCTTCTATATATATTCAAGTACATGTTTTTTGGTAAATATCTGTATGCCTTTCTATTGGGTATATCCTGGGAGTGGAATTGCTGAGTCATATGGGATACGCATCTTTGATTTTTTATTCTATACGTCACTTTTGGAGTTCTAATGGTTCCATACTCCAGAGAAAGAACTTTGGGTTTTTGTTAATCCTCTCCCAAGGATATATTTTTCCATTGATTTTTTTAGAGAGAATGGGAAGGAGGGGCAAAGACACACAGAAATCTCAATGTGAGAGAGACACATCCATTGGTTGCCCCCTACATGTGCCCCTACCAGGGTTGAAGGTGGGGTTGGGAAAGTGAGCCTGCAAACCAAGTACATGCCCTTGACTGTAATCAAACCTGGGACCCTTCAGTCAGAGGGCCAATGCTTTATCTACTAAGCCAAACTGGCTAGGGCTCTTCATCCCCTCTTATAGTTACACTTATCCACATTCATATATATGCCATTCCTTTACAGGAAGCTTATTTGATTTTTCTAGGTTTAATAAAGTCCAAAGTCTAAGTCTAATGAAACCTTCTTCTGAGAACAGAGACTGGGAATGTTGTATAAAAACCTTTACAATACTCCTGTTTTCCCTTCTTATAACCATGACAGAAAATTATTTTTTCTTCAGTGCTCTTTTTAGAGAACTCTAACCAATATTTAACCTTTCTAAAACCATGCAGAGTCCCTTTCCCTAAGCATACCAAGCTGTCTTTCTCTCCATTTACCAGAGACTTCACATCTGTTTTTTTAACTGTATTGGGGGAAAAAAGTAAAAATCAATAGATGATGTTTCCAAGCATATACAGGAGCTATGGCAATTAATTTAAAGGCAGAGAAGAAAGAATAATATTTTAAGGGACAGACTAAGAGAACAGAAATGCCTTACACCAGCTTTTTGATCCAGGAGGCACCATTAATCCTTCATCTGTTAACCCAATAATTGGTTATATTTGATGGTCACAGAAGAGATTTCATCAAAAACTAGGTCAAGGGACCAATTGTGCCTGATTACTAATTAGTCTTGAGGCCTACCTGAGTTTCCAATATTACAGAACTCTCATGACTTGACAAACTTCCCTCTGACTATTTCAACTCAAAATTTGGGGCCTCCACTGTCATTGAAAAGCATTAAAACACTCTTTTGGTTGAATTAATGCTAGCATATTTGTCCTCTACCAAGGTTAGATCCAATTCAAGCATCCATTCGCCAAGTATTTCCTGAACATCTACAACATAGAATGCTGATATATATGTATTCAGAGCAGCATGATCCTTATTTAATATTGGATTATCCAGGCACAGTCCCGGTGTCCCTGTAGAAATCACAGTCTCCTGAATAGATTAAAAAATAAATAAGAAATGAATATGTAAGCACAACTTGTGATTAGACTAAGAAGAAAATAAACAGAATAGAATATCCAAGCATAATGACACAAGAGGGTGGAAACTTTTTAGAACTTCAGGGTCTCTGGAAGGTGATGTTTAAGCTAAGACATAAATGGTGAGTTGGAACCAGCCATGTAGGGAACAATGGGGGGAAGTGCATATGTAAAGTGGAGGGAACAGCATATACAAAGGGGACAGTGCAGTTGAAGAATAGTATATTACCTCTCAATTTATTTTGAATATATAACATAAAATTTAGATTTTCCATCTCTTCTAAATAATAGTAAGGGCAGCTCCTTTGTTAACAGTAAATCTTGTACAAAGGTGAGAGATGTCCCTAATTCCTCTGTGCTAAATACTCATTGTTTGGCAGCAGGTCTGTGGATTGGAACTGGAAAATGGGGATAAGGACAATGTGTCCAAATTAAGTGGCAGAAAATAATCACCTCATTGGCATACCTAAGCAGTTGACAAAGGCATAGTGCTAATAGAGCCAAGGTCCGAAGTATTCAGGAGCCAGAGTTGCAGACAAGGGGAGCAAAGTCAAGTAATATTGTAAACGTCAGCATTCTAAAACATCTAAAAAGATTCCTGTCGAGCCAAAAGGGTCTTATAGTTCCTTGCCTATTTGGAGGAAGCAAAATAGTAAGTTGGTCAGCTAGGAGCAGGCAAGGGACCAGAAGTAAGAAGTCAAAGTCAGAATATGCAGGATATAAGAGTTATAAGACAGTGGGTCAGATATAGAAAAGCAATCAAAGAAGGAAGATCACAAAACCACAGAAACAGGAAGAAACCAAAAGATAGAAGGTGTGAGGCATCAGGAAGAAAGTAGGTCTTTGGTAACAGAGGACAGAGATTTTAGACATCCATTTACCATCACAGAGGAAGATGGCTTCTGATGGAAAATAGGAATGAGGGTTTTAAGAACTTTGATCTATGTAATTTCCATATGTTTATAATTTTCACTATAAACCACAGTAAAGAAATTATTTCATCAAAAATCAATTAGAAGGAACACCCTTAAAACCAATAGGGCCTCTGGACTGCAAGAGGCCATCAGACTGGGAAGCTAAGGAGTCTGTGTCTCACTCAGTAACCAGCAAGGGAGCAAACATCTTGAAAGATGACAAGAACTAGAAAACAAAACAAAACAAAACAAAAATACAGAACACAGAGAGCTGCTTTGGAAACCTTAGGTTTGAGCAGGAGAGGGGCCTGTGTGAGGTTTCCTGACATTTGGAGACCAGACATGAGGATGATTCCACTTGGTCTTACAGAAGTCGAGTTGGAAGCTCCGAGATATAAAAACGTGGCTGAAAGGAAACTGGGTCAGGCAGGTGCAGTGGTAGCCACCATCTCCTTTTCAGACAAATAGCTTATTCAGAACTGAGCTGGGGTAGACACCCAAGAAAGTCTTCAGAACCTTGCTACTTAGAATGGGATCCATGGCCAGCAGCATTGGCTTCACCTGGGATACTGTTAGAAATGCAAAATCCCAGGCTCCAGCCTACTAGGTTCTGCATTTTAACATGACCCCCAGGTGATTCCTATGTAATTTAAGATTTGAAAAGAACTGGTCTAGGACATCCTTAGAGTATCCAAAAGAGCATTACAGACTATATAAGGAGAGGACAGGAGGAAGGGAATGATCAGTGGGTTTGGAGGTAGATGATGAGTTGCAGTTTGAACCAAAGCTACACTTGGGAAAATCTGAGGGTAGAGAGCCAGCACTCCTGCAGGTGGCAGGATGGTTCCTCTTGGTGAAAAAAACAAATTCTTGCCCAACTGGTGTGACTTAGGGGTCAATCTGTGAACCAAGAGGTCACAGTTCAATTCTGGTCAGGCCCCTGCCCAGGTTGCAGGCTCAATCCCCAGTGTGGATCATGCTGGAGGCAACCAATTGATGATTCTCTTTCATCATTGATTTTTTTTTCTCCCCCTCCTTTCTTTTCTCTGAAATCAAGAAAAGTATATTAAAAACGAGAAAGAACAGATTCTTTTCCTTAGCCAGCAAAGCAGGGGGAGAGAGAGAGAGAGAGAGAGAGAGAGAGAGAGAGAGAGAGAGAGAGAGAGAGAGAGAGAGAGAGAGAATATGAACAAAACAAAATAAAACCAGGCAGCTCTCTAGAGACCCTCTCAGAATGAAGTCCCAAAGACAGTGCTCAGGTCTAGAGGCAGGTGACTGAAAGGAGGTTACCTAGTCATGAAGACCCAGAAATTAAATTGGTGAGAGGTTCTGTTACCAAGCAAAAAAGGAGAGAGAGAGATAGAGAATCCAAAGAAGGTGAATGGCAGCATTCCATCATAGGAAGCCAGCCCAACTCACACCAAAAGATTTCAAAGTATGTGGAACAAAAAGATTTGTTTGCTTTTCTTTATTCTTCAGAACAAACAGCGGTTTTTTGGAATATTCCTATGAAAACTAGGTGCTATTGCATAAAAGCAAATTAGGGAGAAGTCTTACGGAAGTCAGAGAGGTTCAGTATGGATATCTGATCTCTCCCTGCTTGACCAGGCTCATGTCCTACTGGGTGTCACTCCGTACTTTATATTCTAACAGTACTGAAGCAGGTTTACATCCTGAACTTTTCATGTACCCTACTGTGTAAAAGAGATGCCATGTGGTAGATGAAAGAAAATATGTGACACTTCTAAGGAATCCAAAACTGCTTTGATGGCTTTTGAAAGGATTGAATTTTCTCCTGAGCCAGTTGGGGACAGAACTAGAGACATGGTTTTCTGATAAACTTCGTACCTTAAATTTTATCCTTCAGCACAATGACTAGGCAAACTGGGTTTTGCTAATAATTATCATATTTTTGTAATTATTTGTCTGGGTGAATACTGAGAGGCCATCTGGAATAGATAGAGGCTCTACCCTGAACAGAAAAGGCACTCAGTTCACATCACTTGGATAAATGAATAAGTGAAAGAATTGTTGGCCCAGAGACTTGGCCAGAGGTTGGACTCCATTTTTTCCAAAGCCAGCAAATATAACAAACAAACAAATAGAAAACGATTTTTGGAGTAGAGAAGTAATAAGGCTGAGAGAAAGAAAGAATCAGAAATTAGCCCTGACTTCTAGTTAGTCTCAATTCCAGTTACTTCCAAGGTTAACTATTTTAATGACACTAAAACTTGACAGGTTAAATACTGTCCCCTTCAAAATATACCTTCCTAAATTCTCCATTATCATTAGTGATATAAGTGTCCTCAATGTCCCCTTACTCACAATCTCAAACTTACTTTTTACTTTCCTTTGTTCCATATACACGTCCTGCTCAACGTTCTGTGGTTTGTTTTACTGACTGTCTTTTATGTATCTTCTTTTCTATGTGATATCATAGTCACCATCCTTGTACCGGCCCTAGTCATGCAAACTTCAGATCATCACAATATCCTTCTGGCTGGATTTTCTTCTTCGTCTCCAGTTCCTCCTGATACAATTTTCAAAAAACTTTTCATCTTGCCATTCTCTTGCTTAAGAGCCACCTTCTCTTCCAATTGCCTATTGACTCAAATATAAGGTAGATAGATTTGTATGTATTAGTATTTCTTCATCTATTAGTATTTTCTATATGGTGTGATCAAATTGAATTTCTTACTTTTTCTCCCAACTCTTGATCATTCTCATTTTTGCTCATTTTTAAAATGATTTTTCTCTTTGTCTTGGTGGCACTTAACTTCTTCCCATCAATTCATGACTATCATTCAATTAAAATCAGATTTAAAATTCACTAGCTACCTGCCTTGGCTGATGTAGGCCACACCTTGGTTGAGATGATTGCCTTGATTTTCATTCCCATGTACTATCATATGTATATAGATATATACACACACATATAAATGCATATGCATTATGTATACAATCTTTTTATGTATTAATATTATTTTTAGATAAATAATTATTGTTTAGATTATTACAGATATTCCTCTTTTTCCCCCCATAGCTCCCCTCCACCTGATTCCCCCCTCACCCCATAGCCTTACCCCCCACCACTGTCCTCATCCATATGTGTAAGATTTTTGTCCAATCTCTTTCCGCACTCCTCACAACCCCTTCCCCCTGAAAATTGTCAGTCCACTCCCTTCCTATGCCCCTGATTCTATTATATTCACCAGTGTATTCTGTTCCTCACATTTTTTATTCACTTGATTTTTAGGTTCATTTGTTGATAGATATGTATTTGTTGTCAGTTTGTTGTTCATAATTTTTATCCTTACCTTTTTCTTCTTGTTCCTCTTCTTAAAGAATACCCTTCAGCATTTCATATACGTAATCCTGGTTTTGTGGTGATGAACTCCTTTAGCTTTTTCTTGTCTGTGAAGCTCTTTATCTGACCTTCAATTCTAAATGATAGCTTTTCTGGGTAATCTTGGTTGTAGGTTCTTGCTGTTAATCACTTGGAATACTTCTTGCCACTCCCTACTGGCCTGCATAGTTTCTGTTGAGAAATCAGCTGACAGTCCAGTCCTATGAGTACTCCTTTGTAGATAACTAGGTGTTTTTCTCTTATTGTTTTCAAGATTCTCTCTTTGTCTTTTGCCCTTTGCATTTTAATTATAAGGTGTCTTGGTGTGGTCCTCTTTGGGTACCTCTTATTTGGGGTTCTCTGCATTTCCTGGACTTGTAAGTCTATTTCTTTCACCAGGCAGGGAAGGTTTTCTGTCATTATTTCTTCAAATAGGTTTTCAATATTTTGCTCTCTCTCTTCTTCTGGCAACCCCATAATTCAGATGTTGGTACCCTTGAAGTTGTCCCAGAGCTCCTTACTCTATCTTCATATTTTTGGAATCTTATTTCTTTTTGCTTCCTCATATTTCAAATTTTTAGTTTGATTCTTGGGGTCCTTTTGTCGACTGTTGAATTTCTGTATATTCTTTATTTCAGACAGTGCATGCTTAATTTCTGATGGTCCTTTTCCTTTTTTTTTTTTTTTTTTTTTTTGTATTTTCATTAAAATCCTTAAGGTCTCACTAAGTTTCTCTGAGGTCTCTAGAAGATTCTTCAGTAACCTTATAACTATGGTTTTGAACTCTATATCCAGTAGTTTGCTTTTCTCCATTTCTTTCATTCGTGACATGTTTCTTTGTCTCCGCATTTTGGCTGCTTCCCTGTGTTGATAGAGTGTCTTTGTGTGGTAAGTGATTTATAGGGCCCAGTGGTTCAGCCTCCCCATCACTTGAGGTGGACACTCTTGGTGCACCCCTTTGTGAGCTGAGTGTACAATCTTGTTGTAGTTAAGCCTTGATTGCTGTTGGTACACTGGGAGGAATTGACCTCCAGGCCAATTGGCTGTGAGGACCCAATATGTCTACAATGGAAGAACTGCTGTGCTGGAGACACCCTTATGGGGCAGGATTCGCTTCAGTGGGGCTTTGGTGTTCACTGAGTCTGCCTCTTGAGTGTGTCACTTATGGATGTGAGGAGTTGAAATCTGGTGTTGTCTCACACTGACCATTAGATACACTGGCTCCTGGATCTCTAAGAAGGAGCAAGTCAGCTACTGTCTGATGCCATCCAGCAGGAGTTACAGCAAGATCTGCCAATTTCTCTTCTTTGCTTGGGGTTTGGAAGTTTTGGAGCTGTTTGACCCAGCTGCAGTTTCTTAGGTTAAGTTGCGAAAGGGCAGGCCTTTCGCATTCATATGCAAAAGCTACTGCATACAGTCTGGGTGGGTTTGTAAATTGGGTAGGGTGGGGTCTCAGGGAGTCACCAGGGTGTAGCCAACAGTGATGGCTGCCAGTCAGCCACCTTGGTGTCTCTGCGTCCTGTGCCCCAGTACAATAAATAATAATCCTTGCGAGCACCTCTGTAAGAAAGTCACCCTCACTTTCTGACCAGATGGCAGACAGTCCACCTTCTCCCTGTAGGAGTCTGGGTCCCCAGAGTCTCACCAGAAACTGAAGTTCAGAGCAGTCGGGAGCTTGTATCTCCCTTCGGATTGAAAAAAGAGCTCACCCAATCACCAGACCGATTCATGTGCCTCCTTACCTCTGCTTTTCTGTGTCTATGGACAGCCTACCTGGTCTCAATGTGCTTTTCTCTTTCCTTCTACAATAGTTGTGGAACATTTACTCAGAAGCTTTCCTGTAGTTCTGGGTGATAGACATTTTGTCTTTTAGTTGTGGTTTTAATGTGGTTGTGAGAGGCAGCTCATACAGGTGTATACCTTATGCTGCTATTTTGTTTTGTTTTTTTGTATTCATATTATTTTACCTTCCAAATTTATATAAAATTAAGGGACTTTGTTACTTTAATGTTTAATTAGTGTAGAGAAGAATTATATACAAAGTATATTATTATTAATATTATTATTAATGATTTTAGAAAAATAAATGAATAACTTTGCTTTGAAATATTAATATTGCCACTCATTTTCCTTCATGAATAAATAAAGTACTTAATAGATTTACTCATTACTGTTCAACTACTTATTGAATACCTTTTATTCTGAGCCCTGAATTGAGACTTGAAAATATCAAGATGAAAAAGACATAGTCCCTACTCTCCACTTACTCAGACTGAGGAGAAACTAGATAATTACAATTATGTCAGCCTCCTGGAATTATCATCTACTTTTCTAGAAATTTCCCTTATGCACAAAAGGCATTGCTCCCCTCTCCTCTCTTAACTAGAATGACTGATTCATCAGTAAGCAATTGACTCAGGAGTATTTTAATTTTTCCTGAAGCAATGATTAATCAGACCAGTGGAAAAGTTTATATTCCCTTCAGTTAGAGTTTTATTTGGTGCTCAGCAAGACAACAGCAGTTACATTGAGTAACTCCCCAATGGTGATATTGGTCTAAAACAGTGGTTCTTAACCTTTCTAATGCCATGACCCTTTAATACAGTTCCTCATGTTGTGTTGACCCCCAACCATCAAATTATTTTTATTGCTACTTCATAACTGCAATGTTGCTACTGTTAATGAATCGTAATGTAAATATCTGTGTTTTCCTATGCTCTTAGGCTCTATAGCAGCGGTTCTCAAACTGTGGGTTGGAGCCCACAGTTTGAGAACCGCTAGCAGGGTCGCCTAAGACCATCGGAAAACACAGATATTTACATTACGATTCATTAACAGTAGCAACATTGCAGTTATGAAGTAGCAATGAAAATAATTTGATGGTTGGGGGTCACCACAACATGAGGAACTGTATTAAAGGGCCACAGCATTAGAAAGGTTGAGAACCACTGGTCTAAAATGAATAAGGGTAAAGAGGGTCTATTATATGGACAGAAGGAGATGACTTTGGGTGAAAACATAATGCAATGATGTTTCATAGAGTTGATGATGTACTAGTATTATAGAGTTGTACACTTAAAACTTACATAATCTTATTAAACTTTTAAACAAATAAATAAAGAGGATGGCGAGAAGAACCTTTGGAACCTGAACAAGATTTATTCTCCATTGTTCTAAAAAAAAAAAAAAAAAAGTGCTCTGAATAAAAAGCCCAAACTGAATTGTTCTATTCTAGATAAGCAGGGGACTTCTAAACAGCCTGCTTATTAAGATGATTCAGATTATATAATTTAACTTGGAATACCTAGAAATTATTTTATTTTCTATAAATTCTGTCCTTCTTCTCTGGTGTTTGGTAGTAAGTAGTTCTTATCTGGTTTTCAATTATTGACTTCTTCATAATCTCACATTCTTTGTTCCTACTCTTCTACATTCTTCAGTGGAATCTGTTTCTCTTGGTTCCCTATTGGAACATATATTTTAGTGGTGTTCGTGGTTTATGGCATTCTGACACTGCAGGTTCAGAAACACATCTATTTGGTAAGATGAGGTGAAAGAAAAAACATTGATAGTGACCTTGATAAATGAGAAATATAACAACAAAATAAAGAAAATCCATGGTAGTTGATTTATAGACAGAGACACAAAAATGTAACTCTAAGGCAGGGAACAATACTGTGCTATTTTGTAGAGCTTTGCAGCTAATATAGTGATTTGTGGAAAGAAATAAGAGAGATGAATTGCATTCAAACTTCTTATAGTATACTTGAAAAATTTTAAGAGATCAGCAACTCATCAATTTTTCTCCATGTACAAGAAAAGAAAACTGGCTTAGAAGAAAGCATATTAGTGGTTGTATACTGCAACCTTTCTTTACTATCAGAGGGATGAAATACTGAAATGAGTTCCCAAGGGAGATTGTGGAATCTCTAGTCCACATATTAAAAAGAATTTATTACTACATATACATAATTACCATATATAGGTAAGTATTTATTGCACAAATAAACAAGTATTTATTGCAATCTTTGGGGAATCATCATAAAGAGAACAAAAAACTCAGTGAGCAGGAGGATTTAGTTCTTTGACGGGTTTAAGGAAAGTAGTTGGACAATCTTTCAGTATTCTCCCATGATCTAGAACACTTCCAAAAACATGATTCTGGGGAACTCAGGATCTAGAAAGTGAGACGTTTAGTATATATTGAATTGATCTCCTGTTATACCATCACTTTCTGAAGGAGGAGGAGGAGGAGGAGGAGGAGGAGGAGGAGGAGGAGGAGGAGAAGAAGAAGAAGAAGAAGAAGAAGAAGAAGAAGAAGAAGAAGAAGAAGAAGAAGAAGAAGAAGAAGAAGAAGAAGGAGAAGAAGAAGAAGGAGAAAAAGAAGGAGAAAAAGGAAGAGGAGGAGGAGGAGGAGAAGGAGGAGGAGGAGGAGGAGGAAAAGTCCCTGTATTTTACAAAGGACTTTATCCTAATTTTAAGTTTGACATTCCAAAGTTTGTTGACCTCTGAGATTAGCTGTGGTTTGGAGAAAATGTTTCTATTTTATACCAGCATTACCCTCATTTACCACTTGTGACAGCCAACATTTTCTGTCATCAAGTTCAGAATTAAGATCAAAGACAGAAGTAACTCACTCTAATTAACATAACAAGTAAACCAAAATGTCCTGTCTTACAGTTTCTAAAACATGCCTTATCCTATAACTTAAATTTCTTTTCCTCCCATTTCTCCCAAATTATATCTTAACTAGAGGCCCGGTGCACAAATTCATGCATGGGTGGGGTCCCTAGGCCTGACTGGTGATCAGAGCCAATCAGAGCCAGGCCATCAGGGCTGTTGCTGGGGAGAGGGATGGAGGAGGGACTGCAGGCCAATTGGGGCCTACCAGCCAGGGGGGATGGATGGGGTACGAGAGGTTAGCAGCTAACCCTGAGGAGGAAACCAGCCTTTGTTCCCTCTGGGAAAGGGGCTGTGTCCGCGCCACCCATCCCTAGTTCCCTGTTCCAGCCTAGGGCTCAAAGGCCCCTGCAGGGTTGAGAGAGGAGGCGATGGTCAATAGCTGGGCACAGAAGTTACAAATGCCAGACACTGACCAACTGCGGGAGGATGGCTATGGTAGCACATTGACCACCAGGGGGCAGCTCCTGTGTTGAGCATCTGCCCCCTGGTGGTCAAGGCACATCATAGCAACTGGTCAACCAGTCGTTCTGGTCATTCTGGTTGGTCAGGTCATTCAGTCATTGCAGTCACTTATATATATCCCTAAAGGACCATGCATTCTAGAAATATGAGCCCTGTGATGGCATTCCTTGACCCAAAGGCCACTGGGAGAAGAATTTTGAGAAATGCCAGAGGAAAGACATTCAGCAAAATGAGAGATGACTTACCTAGCGAGGCAAGACTGACATTTGCTCTAATAGCAAAAATCCCATTTCAAGTTCTGGATATGAGCTGTTCAATAGAAATATAATGTCAACTACATAAATAATTTTGAATTTTCTGGTAGCCATATTTAAAAAGTAAAAATAAACAACTTGAATGCATTTTAAATATATATATTTTATTTAGCCTAGCATGCAATCAATATGAAAACATTAATGACATATTTTATATTCTTTGAAATCTGGTTTATATTTTATAGTTGCAGAATATCTTAATTTGGACCAGCCACATTTCAAGAGCTCAATAGCCACATATGGCTAGTGTCTACTATATTGGACAGAGAAATTCTAGATCATATATCTAATTTCAACTGCAAGGAAAGGAAAGAGCAAAGAAGGGGAAGATTGTGCCATCTCTGTGATCTTCACTCCAGCACTTCTCTAATTCATTTTCCTTCACCATGTAGGAGAAAGTACTCTGACAGTTCACTGAACAAGTTGTCACTTAAATGGCACGTTCTCAATCCCACCTGATCACTCCCCACCCTGAATCCCTTCTCTTATGCTCTTTATTCTAAAGCACTACAAACTTCTAATGTGTTATGTAATTTATTATTATGTTGTTTAGTGTCTGTCTTCCAGCTGATAGAATAGAAGAGCAGGAATGTGTGCTTATTTAGGTCATTAAGGTAACCCAAGTAACTCGATCAGTGCCTGGCATATAGTAGATCCTCTAATAATAGCTGATGGATGTCACAGGAGTGAGTAGGACTTTAAGCTTAGAATTTTACAGATGAGGACTCTGACCCCAGAAAAATAAAATGACTTGCTAAGGACAAACAAGCTGGTCAGTGGCAGAGCCAGTCTTAACACCCAAGTTTCTGAAACACTCGTCTGAAGCTTTTTTATACCATTCAATGTGTAAAAAGAAAGGTAGAAACATAATTCCATTATCAGACATAAAACATTAACTATGGCATTGGTAGTGCAAAAATTTGTGTTGGATTGTGAATACCTAGAGGGCAGAGACTATGTCTTATTTAGTTTGAATCTTCTTCCCCACCCCCCACAATTGCAAAGAATATTTTAAACACTGTAGGTGCTGAATTAATAAAAGAATGATCCTGGTCGATGTGTCTCAGTGGTTGACCTATGAACCAGGAGGTCACGGTTTGATTCTGGTCAGGGCACATGCCTGGGTTGCGGGCTTGATCCTTACTTAGTAGGGGGTGTGAAGGAGGCCACCAATCAATTCTCTCTCATAATGAACATTTATATATCTCTCTCCCTCTCCCTTCCTCTCTAAAATTAATAAAAATATATTTGTAAAATAATAAGTAAATAAAAGAATGAGGAGTTAATGGTGTCTGGTTTGTGGTATAAAATGTGGTTTTCTTTTACTGGGAAGAGAGTAGAAAGAAGTTGCTGCATTCACCACAGATTGTTAGCTTTTCATTATGGCTTGGAGAGTTTGGAATGAGGTTGATGTATCTTTCGCTACTAATAGCAACTAGCCTCTGGAGCTGAAAGACTAAAATCCAAGAAGATAGATTTTTTTTCCAGAGGCATATTTTTACAACTATCTAGTTTGTAATTCTCTTTAAAGATCTGTCAAGGCCATGAGTGTTGCTAGTCTGAATCAATTTTCATGTTTATGTTTCTGAAAATCTTTCAGACTAAAATGAAGATGGCAATGACAAATAAGGAGGCTGATTACAATGAGCAAAGAAAATGGCCCATTGTATATACATGCAGTAAAACTTAGCTATTGTCATGATGTGATCATATTCACTAGATTGTTATATAATCAAATATAAACTCTTTGTAAATACATCTTTGATCCTTTGATATCACTGAAAGAATAGAGATAGTTGCTACCTTCCTTCTTTGGAGAAGAAAACAGAAATGGAGAAAGACATCTGTTGGTTATTTATCAAGTTAACAGAAAAATCACAAATCCAGATCTGACCTCTGAGGACCCCTAAGAAAGACTTTGAATAAGAGTCTAGTAATATTTGATATTTGTTTGAACTAAAGGCCATGTCATCATTTAAAACTAAAGCTAGCCAGGATCCAGAGAAATTCTATTTGCATAAGAAATCTATAATCAAAAGTTTATAGAAACATACTATTGGCATCCTAGTAGCTTTCTCAGATTGAACATATGTTATCTTATCCTTTTTTAGAATCTTTAAAAAAAAAATAAAACCAGTGCTGGAACTTCGGGTGCAGCTTAAAGTACAAGCATAGAACAATTAGGAACAATGCCCATATGATTGAATTTGAATGAAGAATTTCAATAACTTTGAAACAAATTGTGGGCATCCCACTATCAGGTTTTTTATTATAAGTTTTCTTGAAGGGATTACAGATAAAAAGCTATTAAAAATTAAGCCGTATTTTGCAAATTAATTTGGCTGGACATATTAAAATGGCTGGGGTCTAGGTTAAGGAGAGACAGTCTTTGAGGGCTAATGATATCTGGTAGTATTTTATCATCAGGCAGGTGCTACACAAGTGGAGTCTAAGTTTCTATCTATGATTCCACCCTATGTTCATCTGATTCAGAGACAAGCAGTGTGGTTAAGGAACAAAAAGACTCTCTTGAGGACCAGGAGAATAGATTTAAACCCAGAGCAATCATTTGCAGTGCAACCTGAGGAAAATTGTTCAACTTCTCTGAGCTTTGGATTTTCCATCTAAAAATAAATGGAAGGTACTTGAATTATAGGAGGGATCACTTTGTAAATTATATAATTGTTTGTGCTGTACACATGAAACTAATATAATATTGAATGTCAGAAAAGGGGAGAAAACTCTATAAGAAGACAAGCTGATGAGCAGAGATCTGGAGGTGAAGGTGAAAAGAGACCCTGGGCTTGACAAGGGCAGAGACACCATATTTGGGAGGGGGAAAAAGAGGTGGTGTGGTTAGAGTTAAATAAGAAGGGCCAGACTAGGGATGTGGACTTAACTAAGTGAGATGATAGCAACTGAAGTACCATGAGAAAATGGTGGGTAAAAGATTGGCCAAGAGTGGTAGCAGAATGCATTAAAGAGCAAAGTGCCTGTAGTGAGCTGCAGTAATTCATATGTGAGGTGAGGACATCTGAAGTAGCACTGCCATAAAGAGAGGGAAGAAAATCAGTGATAGCTGAGGTGATGATGTAATACACAGAGAAAGAAGATGGGAGAAGAGAACAGAAAGGGATGCTAAGATATTGAATTAGAGGGCATGCGTAGCAAGTCACCCATGGGAAAACACTGACTGAGCTTTCGCTGTGGATGTGGTAATGTGGATATCCAGATTAAGTGTGATGGTGACAGTTGAAGCCATTGGAACAGATGAGCTCACTGCTAAACAGAGAGAGCATAGCTCAGGATTTCTGATGGAACATTGGAGAATTAATGTGATAATGTATGTTAAGTACTTAGCGCAGTGGCTAGCATATACTAAGCGATCAATAAGTGGCAGCTCTTACTATAGTCAAGAACACACAGATTTCAAAAATAAGGCACACAAGGAGCTTTCAGAGGAGAGAGGCATACATGGAGGACTACATATAACACTCCCCTTTCTAATTGGAGAGTCTAGTCTCTAATGGTAAGGGAGTCAGATCCCAATGCAATAGTACCCCAGGAATCCCAATGGTCATCTTCCACAAAACTCCTTAACAAATACAGAAGAGAACCAAATGTTAACAGTTTTGTCGGTAGTTTGAATTTCTGGGAGATACATTAACTGATCACTCAGGTATTAGCTGGAAAGGATATGAGATATAACTCACAGATCTATCTTTTTTTAAGCCAGAGTTTGTAAGAGTTTACCATTACCCTTCTCCTAGCCAGTTAAGATCAGCCTTGGGATCACAAAGTGTGGGTCCAAGTGTTCTTGCTTGGGTTGAGTCCATGGGCAGTTAGCATCAACTGGAACAGGGATGTCCACTTTGTAGTATCCCTCCAACTTCCTGGAGCCTTGACCTCAGCTCTATATACCTGGACATATCTCCAGTCATGCAACCCTAGCCCTTTAAATATCATAGTAACCATGGTACCCATATAGACAAATACTCCTAGAAAATCATTCATCCGTTTGTTAGCATATATTGATCACTTACTCTGATCTAAGCACGATGTCACCCGCACTAAAAGAATAAAAGGTTCTAAACAAAAGTAAGTCAATGAGTAGATAGGGGAGTGGAGAGAAAATAATTAGTAAGGGCTAAAGTGCTAGACTGTTAATAAGATGCCACAAAGCATTTAACTTTTCATCTGTCTTCATAAGCTTTTTCTCTTTTACAGCAGAAAAGACAATTAGATGTGTAGGATACTCAATCCTAATTTCTGAATTCAAGAAGTAACTAATGGTTCCAAAAAAGAAGAGTTTTCCCACTTTTCCTGCATCAATCCAGCATGTGTGCGAATGTATCTCTGTCAAGGCTTGGGGAGAAAAGGGGAAGGAGGATATGATTACTGCCAGAACAAGCTCAACAGACAGGAACAGAAAAGAATTTTACTGGCAGAAATTAGAAATTGTTCTTTCTCACTCCACCAACACATAGTAATCAACGCAGAACTACCTTCTGCTGCTTTTATAAGCTGTGTTACAAAAATGATGCCTCAAGGGATACAAGTAGAATCTGCCATGAAATAAAGCTGTACCATCCTACTTAGCACACCTGAAACTATTTAAAAAAATATTTAATTTTTGCTCATGATACTTTTGATATAGACCCAATAGTCTAAGTTAGTTAATGCATGAGGCTAAAACTTTTTGACCAGAGCCCTTTGCAACACCTCCAGAACAGATTGAAAAGTATATGATAAAATCTTTAGAATATAAACTCTCTGTGTGTGTCTCTCTCTCTTATACACACACACACACATACACATACAAACACACGTTTCATGTATGAGACATGCAATGTTTCAAATGCTACTAGACATGTGCGGTGAGATGTTAAAATAAGACTGTCTTCCTTTGGCCAAAGCCCCTAGAAAAATCATCACCAACCACTCCCACATTCCAAAGAGAGGTGCTAGAGCCCCTAAGCAGAACTTGCTGTTTTGTAACCATTCCTTGTCTTAGAGATGCTGAGAGTTTTTGAAGACTGAGCAAAGGACTTCTTGTAGAGTGAGTTGTGAAAGTGTGGTGGCATTTTCCTTCTCCATCATGCTTACCCTGAGCTCTGTATTGCACTTTAAGGCCAGTGGGAGGTATGTCAAGGAAAACACCAGAGTTCAGTATGTTTCCATGTCAACAGTGAGAAATCTAAAGTGTTAGAGACTGACTGAAGTAACTTAAGGCAGAAGAATAGAGCACTGCAGCTCATAGGTAACTACATCCCTGCTGACAACAGAGACAAGGTGCTCGTTTGCTACACGAATCAGTGTAAACATTATAAGCAAGAGGTTGCTAACCTGGAACTGGTTACAACAGTGCCCTTTGAGGGATAAGACAACCTTCAGCAGAAAGAAGCCCAGAAGTTTCACTGGGTTTACAAGGTCTGAAGAGGTACACAGACAGGTTGTCCAAAGCCAAGGCAAGGGCTATAGCTGAGTACCACCAGGGGGATCTCTGAGGAGACCACAAAAGCTCCACTGGAGAATTTGCTCACATCTCTGCCCAGCCAGAGGAAATTAGGCTGCTAGTGAGACTTTTGCTGTTCCACACCTCTCCTGCCTTCTCACATGTCAATATTAAAGGAGCCAGAGGGAGCTTAGAGAATGGGGCATAAGAAAGGGAAACAACTCACACCGACCTGCACAGCAAGCTTCCAGTTGAACCAGATCCAAGCTGGGAGAAAGAAGAAGGTGTAACGTTGAAAGTTCAAAAATTTTATTACAGTGCACTAGACATATTAATTACTGAACTAAGACTGTTCTAGGAAATCAAATGACCAGAAGAGATAAGGTTTAATTATCTAATTGTCAGCATATAAACTCTGAGGTCTGCCCAAGATTTCATCTGGGAGCAAAGGAAGATGTAATTGCACACAATGCAGACAAAGAAGGAAAAGTACCCATTTGTTTTCTGATTGCACCCTACTCTTTCCTATATGTCCACAGCTCCTGCTGAAAGGACAGACCCTAGAGAGCCACATTTTGTCCTTTGTGACTACATTTTACTCCCCATTCCTGGTCATAGTTGATTAGACCAGGGAAGGGTATTTGACCAAAGTCAGCCAAATAATTGTTCAGCCAGAAACCTGTAACATGCCCTTGAGTGAAAATAGAGTAAGGGCAATCAGTTTCCTTTGCATGGGAATATATATATATATATATATATATATATATATATATATATATATATAATGAATAAACTTAACCATGGGAATTGAAGCTAAATATCAGACATTCGTTCAACAAATATTTAGAAAGGGCACTACTTTTGTTATAGTAAAGAGTAAGAAACATAAAGTCCCTATTATCAAGGTGCTAACATTCTAATGGGTAAGCAAACAAAAATCAGTTGAAATAAACTAGAGAATGACAGATTATTATTATTGCCTTGAGGGAATACATAGAATATTTGGACAAGGAATAGCCAAGGGAAGAGACCCACTCTAGATAAGGTTGTCTGGGATGAGCTTGCTGAGGTATAATATATAAACTAAAATCTGAAAAATTATATAGGACCAGATTTGTGAAGACTCAGAAAAAGAGTGTTTCAAACATAGAGAAAAGCAAATGCAAAGACCCTGAGGAAGCAAATTGCTTGGCACATTCCCAGAACTGACAGACGGCCAGAGCAACTAGAGCAGAGTGAGCGAGAGGAAAAGATGAGCTCAGAGAGGGAGAGCTGAGCCAGAACATGCTGAGATTGGGAGGCCATGGTGAGTACAATGTGACCTAACCATACAGAGTTTAGGCCACTGTGAACTAAGTGAAATATACTTTTAAAAAATAACAAAGGCAAAAAGATAAATAAATATCGAAGACTGCGCAGTAATTCTGAGCTGTCCAGTAAAAATTATAGCTAACAAATATTGAGTTTTTTCATGCCTGTCAATGTACTGCATTAGAAATCAGCAAACTTTTTCTAAAAATGTCTAGATAATATATATTTGAAACTTTTTTAGATCATACTGGCTTGGTCACAACTATTCAACTCTCATAGTAGGAAAGCAACCAAATAACATGTAAATGAATTAACATAACTATGTGTGAATAAAACTTTATGGACTCTGAAATTTGAATAGCATATAATTTTTATGTGTCAGAAAATTTTAAAATCATTTTTAAAATGTGAAAATGATCTTTAGCTCATGGATCCTAAACAAACAAAATAGTGAGAAGGTTTGTTCCATAAGCCATAGATTCCCAACCACTATTATAGATGGTTTACTTGTGATTAACTCATATCCTCGCTTTATGAAGGGGAAAAATGACAAAAGTTCTCACAGCTAAAAACTGGCAGAACCAAGATATGTACCAAGCAAATCTGGTTCCAGATTACATCCTGTTAACTTTTCAATCTTGCCTTATGCTAAAAAAATAATGCAAATTTAACATATTCAGAATAAACACTTCTGTAATGGTGGAATAAAAAAAAAAATCAATTCCTCCATAAAAGCAAAGAGAACACTAGCAAAAATAGTAAAAATCAACTTTTTCAGAGCTCTGAAAATTTACCTATTCCAATGGCACTTTCATGGAAATGGAAAAACAACATAAAATAGGTATGGAACCACAAAAGATTCCAAATAGCCAAAACAATATTGAGAAAGAGAAACAAAGTGGAGGCATCACATTTTCTGATTTCAAACTATATTACAAAGCTATAATAATCAAAGCAGTGTAATATTGGCATTTTTAGAAAACCCACATAAACCAATTAAACAGAATAGGAAACCCAGAAATAAATCTCTGTATATAATGTCAATTAATTTTCAACAAAAGTATTAAGAATATAAAAGGTGGAAAGGATAATCTTTTCATTAAATGTTGGAAAAACTGAATATCCACATGCAAAAGAATGAAACTGGATACCTATCTTACAACATACACAAAAACCTACTCAAGGTAGATGAAAGGCTCGAATGTAAGACCTCAAACTTTAAAACTCCTAATTTTGGGATTTGACACCAAAAACAAAGGCAATAAAAGCAAAAATAAACCACTGGGACTACCTCAAACTAAAAACCTCCTGCACAGCATAGGAAACCATCAACAAAACCAAAATATAACATACAGAATGGGAGAAAATATTTGCAATCACAAATCTTATAAGAGTTCAATTTCCAAAATATACAAGGAATTCATACAACTCAATAGCAAAATAAATAAACTAATTTAAAAAAATGGAAAAAGGACCTGTAGACATTTAAAAAAAAAGACACACAGATGGACCACAGGTACATGAAAAAGGAGCTTAATATCACAAAAACATCCTAGAAATGCAAATTAAAAGCAATGAGATGTCACCTCACACATGTTAGAATGTCTATTACCAAAGGGACAAGAGATATCAAATACAGGTGGGAATGTGGAGAAAAGGGAACCCTTGTACATAGTTGGTAGAAATGTAATATAGCACAGTCACTATAAAAAACAGTACAATAGTTTCTCACAAAATTAAAAATAGAGCTATCATATAATCTAGTAATCCCACTTCTAGGTATATATCCAAAGGAAATTAAAACAGGATATCAAAAAATACCTGCACTCTCATGTTCACTGCAGCTTTATTCTCATTAGTCAAGATATGGAAACACCTTATGGAAGAATGAATAAAGAAATACACACACACACACACACACACACACACACACACACACAGAGGGGAATATTATTTTGACTTAAAAAAAGGACATACTGTTACTTGCAACAACATAGATGAAACTGGAGGGCTAAGTGAAATAAATCAGAGAAAGACAAATACTGCATAGTATCACAATATGTGGAATCTAAAATAAACAAGTAAATAAGTAAGTAAGTAATAGTCAAACTCATAGAAACAGACAGTACAGTGGAGGTTGTCAGGAGCTGGAGGGTAGAGAAAATGGGGAGAGGTTAGTAAAAGACACTTTCATTGATGAGATGAAGATAGTCTAAGGATTTAATGCATAACATGAGTTGATAATACTGTATTGTAGTATTGAAATTTGCTCAGAGAGTAAGACTTAAGTGCTCTCATACTCAAAAATTAATATGTGACATGGTGGATATGTTAATTAACTTGATTGTGGGAATCCTTTCACAATATATACATACTAGAAGCCCAGTGCATGAAATTGTGCACCAGTGTGGTCCCTTAGCCTGGCCTGTGTGATTGGGATGAAACTGGCTCTCTGACATCCCCCGAGGGGTCTCAGATTGCGAGAGGATGCAGGCCAGGGCAAAGGACCTCACCGGTGCACATCAGGGGCGGGGAGGGACATGGGAGGTTGGCCATGGGAGGGCTCCAAGGTATGTCTGGCTGGTCTCGCTCAGTCCTGATCAATTGAACTCCGGCAGCAAGCTAACCTACCTACTGGTAGGAGTGTTTACCCCTTGGTGGAGAGTGCACATCATAGGGAGCGGTTGAGCGGCCTTAGCATATCATTAACATATAACACTTTGATTGGTTAAATAGACAATCAGATGACTGGACACTTAGCATATTGGCTTTTATTACATAGGATATCAAATCATCACATTGTACACTTTAAATATAATACAATTACTTAAATATAATACAATTATCTCTCTATATAAAAGGCTCTCTATATAAATTGCACTGGCAATTTAAAATAAAGTTGACTCACGCATGCGTGATACATAAGAGCTAATCGCATACGACACCAGAATGTATCTGAAGACCAACTATTGGCACTTTATTGTTGTTATATCATGTTGTTGTTGGTGTTTATTTATAAATCAATTTATTAATCATTGTTTTTATCAATTTTTATATCATATTTTTATTATTTTTATGTCATGTCTTTGTTGTTTCTTTATCATGTTGTCATTGTTTATTAATCAATTTATATATTATTTTCATATACATTTTACTAATTTTCTTTCATCTCTGACCCTTCTATTATAGAGAAAGGGTGAATAGCAATATTAAAATAAAGTTAATATTTTGTATTTTAATTTTATAATACTATATATATTATTTTGACATGTAATTTTTTGCAGTAACATAATTATCACACAAATCTTTCTTATAATTAATTTCCTTTCAATGTATACAATTCATGCACCAGGCCACTAGTTTTTCTATAAAGCTGATAAAAAGGGGATAAAAACCACAAATCAGAAGTCAAATATTTTATCTAAAGAAACTAGAAAAACTCAATCTAAAGCAAACAAATAGAAGGAAATAATAAAGATTAGAGAAGAAATAGTGACAGATGTTAACTAGACTTACTGTGGTGGTCATTTTGCAATATACACAAATATCAAATTATTATGTTGTACACCTAAAACTAATATAATGTTATACCTCAATAAAATTAAACAAAACAAAGCAAAAATTAACTCTAAATGAATTTAAGACTTGAAAACAAAACATTGCTGAAAGAAAGCATAGGCAATAAGCTCTCTGTCCTTTGTCTTGGTGATGATTTTTTGGATTGAAAGCGAAGGAAGCAAAAATGACAAAAAAACAAACAACAAAAAAACAAAACAGTAGGACCACATTGAACTAAAAAGTTTTGTTCAGCAAAAGAAACCATCTACAAAATGAGAAGGGAGGCTACTGAATGGGAGAAAATATTTGCAAATCATTTAGCTGATAAGGGTCTAATATACAAAGTATACAACTCAATTGCAAAAAAAAAAACCACAATTTGATTTAAAATGGGCATAGGATTTGAATAGTTTTTTGAAAAAGGAGTAAGTTAAATAGAGAATAGAAAAACAATACATAAAATCAGCTAAATAGATAAAATCAACTAAAAGTTAATTGTTTGGGCCCTGGCTGGGTTGCTCAGTTGGTTGAAGCATTGTCCCAATATGCCAAGGTTTAGGGTTCAATCTCTGGTCAGGACACGTATAAGAATCAACCAATAAATGCATAAGTAAGTAGAGCAACAAATTGATCTCTCTCTCTCTCTCTCTCTCTCTCTCTCTCTCTCTCCTTTCTCTCTAAAAATAAGTACATTTTAAAAAATGGATTCTTTTAAAAAAAAATTCAACAAATTTACAAACCTTTTGTTAGACTGACCAAGAAAAAAAGAGAGAGAATATCTAAATTAATAAATCTGGAATATACAAATTAATAAAATCAGGAACAAAAGAGGGGCCATTATTGCTGACCTTACAGAAATAAAATAGGATTATAAAGGAATGCTATAAACAATTATATACTAGTAAAATATATAATATAGATCAAAATGGACAAATTCCTACTAAGACACAAACTGCCAAACTGACTTGAGGAGAAATAGAAAATTTGAACAGACCTTATTATATTACCTATATAATAAGGAAAGAGATTTAACTAACAATAGACAAATTCCCCTCCCCCGCCCAGAAAAGTCCTGCATCAATCCTTCACAAATTGTTTCAAAAAAATAGAAGAGGAAAAATACATTCCAGTTGATTCTATGAGGCTAGTAGTATTCTAATACCAAAGAAAATTCCCCATAAAGAAAACTATGGACTAATATCCCTCATGATTGCAGATGTAAAACTTAAAAGTACCAGAAAACAGAAACATACATCACAAACAAGTGGGATTAATCCCAGGAATGCAAGAGTAGTTTGATGTGAAAATTGATCAATGTAATAAACTGTATTATTAGACTAAAGGATAAAACCACATAATGGTAGAGCATAATGGCCAAGAGCATGCGCCTGGAACCCCACATAAGTTTCTATATTAGTTTTACTACTGGCTGTGTGGTCTATGGCAAGTCAAGAACATTTCTATGCCTGCTTTTCCCGAGGTTTATATGAGGACTAGAATGTTTAGGATTTACAATAGTGCCTGATATATAGTAAGTGCTAGTCAAGTGTTTACTGTGATAGTAAGTGCTAGTCAAGTATTTACTGTGTTATTTAACTATTTTTTATTTATTAAACTTGCAAAGGATCATGAAAATTATGACTTATCCAGCTCTGAATTGTTTTTGCTGCTCTACCACAAGTATCTCAACTGACATTCTCAATTTGCTATTTTAAATGCTACAGAAATGCTAAGGAGAAGTAACAGATGCTTTCAGAGATTAAAATTAACTCATCAATATGAGAATAAAATCTACCATGGTCAAAATGATGCCCTAGCCAGTTTGGCTGAGTGGATAGAGCATCGGCCTGTATACTGAAAGGCCCCAGGTTTGTTTCCGGTCAAGGGCACATGCCCAGGTTGCAGGCTTGATCCCCAGTGGGGGATGTGCAGGAGGCAGCCAATCAATGATTCGTTCTCATCATTGATGTTTTTATTTCTCTCTCTGTCTCCCTTCCTCTCTGAAATCAATGAAAATATATATTTAAAAAATGTTGATATCCTTATGTTTTACTCTTCCCCTGATTTTCCTTCTCAGAAAATAAACCAGTTTCTCAGACTCCCCTCCCCCAGATTGTCATCTTTGATCTCTTTCCTTTCCCCTCATATTCAATATTCAATATTCATTCAATATTCAATAGTCAATGAAAGAGAAAATTCTTCAAAATTTATCCCATCCATTCACTCCCTACCTCCCCAGCAGTAGCATGCTACTGCCATCATCTCTCTCCTGGATTGTTTGCTGTATTAGCCTCCTGAGTGGCTTCTCTGCTTTCCCTCCTATTCCCATAAACCCTAGTCTCCATACAATAGCCAGAATGATACTTAGAACAAAACAGATTCATGGAAGCATGGAACAGACTGAGGAATCTTAGAGGGAAGTGGGGAAGGCAGAGGCGGTGGGAAGAGATTAACCAAAGAACTTGCATGCATGTATGCATAACCCATGGACACAGGCAATAGTGCTGTGAAGGTCTGGGTTAGGGCGGGGGTGGTGGGGGGGTGGAAGGCAGTTGGGGAGAAGCAGGTTGGAAGGGGTAAAGGTGGGGGAGACATACTTTTAACAATAAAGATATATTTTTTAGAAAGATAATAAATCACAATGTTTTGTAAAAAAAAAAAAGTGAATCTGATCATGACTGTTCTTACCATGCCCTACAGGCCTTACATAATCTGGCCATGGGTAGCCTCTATTATCTACAAATTTCTTCCCTGCTCCCAGCGCTTCAGCCACAGCTGATTTCTGTGTTGATCTTGCCTTAAGGTATTTGCACTTGCTGTTTCCTCTTCAGTAACATCCTTCCCTCATGGCTCTCTCTCTCCATTCAGGCCTCTGCTCAAATTTTACCTCCTCAGAGCTACCTCTGGCCATTCTACCTAAAATAGCACCATGTTACTCTCTGCCTTCTGACTCTGATTTACTTGTCTTCTTGGCATTTATTGCTACTTGACATTACACACTTATCTGTTGCAAGCCATGATTTTGTCTGTTTTTGTTCACTGTGGCATTCTTGATGCCTAGAGCAGTACCCAACACTCTAGTGATCAGTGGTAAGTGATCAATAAATATTTGGTGAGTGAACGAAGAGACAGACAATCAGGATACCTAAAAGAAAGAAGCAGAGACAACATTATATAAAACCATATGTCTCTGGGACTGCATTGACTCCCGCAGGTTTACAGGCTCAATTACAGTTCAAGTGTATCCTTAGAATAGCCACCCCTCCTCATTTGTCTTTGTCCCTTGCAACAAGAAATTAGCCAAACCTGAAATTGGTGCCAGGAATGGGATGTCAAGTAAAAAACCCAAAGAAAGTGTGACACTCCCTGTCTAGAGCATCAAGGTGAGGAGCAGTAAGTAGCATCTCCCCATCTGAGCAGGAGGAAGAAGTACGGGGCTGAGGAGGAAAGGCTAGAAAGATAAGCCATGGGCTGGGATACATGGAGCCCTGAGAAACAAGTCTTTCAGGAACTTAGTGGCCACTGCCTTAGAGCAGTGTTTCCCAACCTTCTCTCATGATGAGAATCACCTGGTGGAGTTGTTAAAACACAGATTCCTGAATCCCAACTAAGAAGTGCTAAACTAGAATTTTTGGGAACATATAGGTAAAATTGTATACTTAACTAGTGCTCTAACACAGATGTTATATACAGAGCACTAAGTTAGGTATGCAATTTTACCTATATGTTCCCAAAAATTCTAGTTTAGCACTTCTTAGTTGGGATTCAGGAATCTGTGTTTTAACAACTCCACCAGGTGATTCTCATCATGAGAGAAGGTTGGGAAACACTGCCTTAGAGCAATGCTGAACCGAGGACAGTAAAGAACAGGGGTTTAGTATCCTTCATTTCCTTAGGTAAAGCAGTCTTTGTCTCCAGGTTGTCCGGCCAATGGAAGCTAGCGAATAGTGGGGCCAGCATCTAACTTTTTTGCATCTCTCCCAGGTCTTACAAATCCACATGGCAGGGAATGCCACAGCAAATGCAAAGAAGGAGAAGATAAATTATGCTGCTCCGTAGTAGAGTATCAGGCAGAAGAGGACTGCTCTGCTAGGGCCTCCCCTAGAGCAAACGCCCTCAACAGTGTGAGAACTCGGGCAGTGTGGCTGGTGACTAAAGAACAAGCTCCTCTCCAAAGAATGGAGACTTATGGGATTCCCTGGTCCTATCCTATATATCCCACCATGCACCAGAAGTCTGCCTTAAAGGGCAGGCTTGCCGTGGGAGGGTGGGTAGAGAACAGGCATTCATTGCAAGCCTGGCGTGCAAATAGGCAACGAGCAAACTGCTCTCAGTTCTCCCGAGAGGCACTGCTCTGTTTAAACACCCTGATGGTGGCAATTTAACCTGCTCACAGAACATAACCTTTGCCCTGTTGCTTTAACAATTGTTGCTGAGAGAACCAGGCAGCCCCCCAGATCACAGGATTACTTAACGTGCTAGTAAATGCGTTTCAGTTGTCTCTCGTTGTTACTTGAATTCCTAAGAAACCATGAAAGTTTACAAGCTGCGGTACTAACTCCCAGTGAAGTCGAATGGACACCTGTTTGCTCTTTTGTCACATTTAGCAGTCATACATATTCAATGATTCAAATCTTAAAACGATCATTGTTTGTTTTTTAAAAATAGTCATTTTAAGAACCGCAATGAAGTTCATCTCAGACCATATTTCAAAAATTAAATGTCCTTATTTGGAATTTGAAAGCATCTGAATGAATTCATTAGGATTAAGTATGGCTTCAAGTAACAGTGACTTAAACAAAGTAGAAGTTTATTTCTTTATCAGGTGAAAATGGATCCAAGGCTACTATGAGATTCCACAATCCTCAAGTATTAATGCTCCTTCTGGCTCACTGTTTTGACATCCTTATGGACAGAGTCCTTGCCCTCAAGGTCCAAGAGAGCAGCTGGAGTTCAGTCATCACACCATTTTCCACACGGCATCATGGAGAAAAAGATGAAGAATGGGAGAAGACACTCGCCAGCTGCCCTTTAAAATGGTTTCCAGGGAGGCTCAGCACAGTATGTGTTTATGTCACATTAGTGTTAGAACTTAATCATCTGGTCATACACTGCTACAGAGCGACTGGGAAATGACTATATTCCAGGTGGCTATAAGCCTAGATAAATATTGGGAGTTATATTACTAAGGAAAAAGAAGAATCGATATTGAGGTCAACAACTAGCAACCGATGCCCCACCGGATAGAGCTCTAGAAACTCTGTTTCCAGGACAGGTTAGCCACGATGGTTGCTAAGGATGAGAAGATTAGTCCATGTAACTATTAAGATATGCCTGGCTAGTCAGAAAAAAAAAATGGAGATGGAAATTTAGGTTAGAAAGTAGGGATGGAATGTTTTTATTTTAAAATATAAAGAGAAAATGATGAATCGGGAAATGAAATGGTGTGTGTGTGTGTGTGAAAGAGGGGTGAGGCTCTTAATGGATACCTCCAATGCCTTCATGTTACAGAAGTGGGAGGGCAGCAGGGTGGAAGAGTCATCTTAAACTGATGGTTGAAAGCATGGGTCAACAAACGATGGCCCTAGAACCAAACCAAGGTCACTGTTTTTGTAAATAAAGTTTTATTAGAACATAGCCATACTCATCAATTTACATATTGCCTATGGCTGCTTTCCATACTGTAATGGCAGAGTCAGGTAGTTGTAACAGAGGCCATGTGACCTGCAGAGATGAAAATATTTGCTATCTAGACCTTTACAGAAAATGCCTACCTCTGGTTAAAACACCTGGGTGAGGTGTTCCAACTTCTGACTTGACTACTTGCTATGTTCTTAAAGCAATTTAACAGTGATCCCTAGCTGGTTTTGCTCAGTGGATAGAGCATCGGCCTGCTGACTGAAGGATCCTGGGTTCAATTCCAGTCAAGGGCACATACCCAGGTTTCAGGCTTTATCCCCAGTAGGGGGCATTCAGGAGGCAGCTGATCAATGATTCTCTCTCATCATTGATGTTTCTATATCTCTCTCCTTCTCCCTTCCTCTATGAAATCAATAAAAATACATTAAAAAAAAAAAACAAAAAAAACCAGTGGGTTACAAATATGATTTAAGCTGTGACCACAAGATGCAATAACTACATATTATTGGGAAAGAACAATATTCTTTCTTAAATAATGCATTATCAATTGCCCTGGAGAAGTTTCTGTTTCTTATTGTAGTTTGTTGGGTTCTTTCCAGACTCTGAATTCTCTTGTTTCATGGCTATGGGAAATTGAATGGGAACCTTCACTCTGACAGATGGTGATAATGTCCCTAAGTGCTATCCATCATACATACTGTTGCTGCTGTTGTTAGAATGTAACATGGAGATATTTCATCTTCTTGAGCTAATACATTTATTTATTTGAATACTAGTAAGCAAAACATTGATGCACAAAGCAAAGGAAAAGAAAATCATCTTTTGAATTTCAGATCAAATGTCACCTCCTCCAACAGGTGATCTTCTAGATGGAATTAATCTCACCTCCTCTGTCCTCTGTAACATGCAGTTTGCATCTCTATTGAACCTATTACATTATGTTTTGTTTTGAGATCGTCTGTGAACTTATCTCTTCCTCTTCTAGAATATGAACTTCATAGTGGTATATCTTGTTAGCTTCTGAATGCCCAGTGCCCAGCATAATGCCTGGCACCTAATAGGTGCTCAGTAAGTGTTCATCACATCTTTTCTCATTATTCTCCACTAGAGGCCTGATGCACAAAGATTCGTGCAAGAATGGGCCTTCCTTCCCCTGGCTGCTGGCAATGCCTTCATTCTGGCTGGAGCTGCCTTTCTGGTCTGGCCCATAGCCACCTTTCCACCTTCCCATGCTGCCCAGAGGCCTGGAGCGGATGGGGTGGTGTGGAAAGCCTGTGCCCCAGCAAGCCTCCCGCCTGCCCCCCAGCTGCTCAGTGCCTGTGTATGCAAATTAACCCGCCATATTTGTTGGGTTAATTTGCATACTCACTCCTGATTGGCTTGTGGGTGTCACAAAGGTACAATAAATTAGCATGTTACTCTTTTACTAGGTAGATTATAGAAGCAGTCAGATCTGCCTCCAAATGACATTATTCTGGCCATTATATTTTCCCTCCCCACCTTCTCAACTATAAATTACATCCACCTTTATGCACTCTACCAAGCGGTGAAGCAAGAGAGAGAGAAAGGGGTGTTCTTTCCCCATATTCTCCACCTCCCTTCCTCCTGCTTCATTGATCCAAAACACTTGGACCTGTCTTGGCAGGAAATGACTCTGGCAAGAAATGCAGCAGCTTCACTGCCCTGAATTTTAAACTTTATAACTGAGGAACCGTCTCTCCTTACCCCCACTCTCAAAGAAAAGCTTTAGCTACAAGGACATAGCATTCCTAGATTTAAAAAACAAATGTACGAAAAACTAATCATGCTGGAAATGGGAATCCACGAAAACAGATACTCCCATGATGCCCTTCACAGGCCACTTTATTAGCAGAGGGCCCAAGACAAGGGTCAAAGAACGAGCTCCTTCCTGGCTCCAGCCATGTGCCTGTGGGCCCTTTTGCCTTTTCCTGGGGCTGCTGCCAGGACTGTCACTTAGTGCTCTAGCTTCCTAGGCACCCACCAGATGCAGCTGCCAGGCTGAAAGGAAAGAAGAATTGATTTCAGTGAGGATGTCCTCACTGCTCTGACCTTGAACAGGGCTATTTCACTTTTTTGCCAACCCTCAGTCCATAGCCAGAGTTTTGCTCTCAGCACTGTTTTGATGCATTTCCCCAGGATTTTTTTTCTTCACCACTTCTCTGTGGCCTCTCATTTGTGGCCCTATTCTCTGGCCCTCTCCAAACCCCAGCAGGGCCTCCTTGCCAACCAGGATAATGATGGGCACTCAGAGAGTTGCGGCACTGGCTCTTGGCAGGCTGACAGGCACCAGGAAGGACCAGTGGCTGGGAGAGAACTGGGGCTACCTGATCTATCAAATCTGAGCATCCCTTTGACCCTTGTAAACAAAGAGAGATTGGTCCTAATATTAAGAGGGCTTGACCTGTGGCAAGACCTACTTTTACCTCCTTTTCTCATTTAAAAGATGGAAATAACACCCAGGAAGGTACAAATATTCACACAGAGACAATGTCAGCATAGTGACAAGAGCCCTTTGGAAAAAAGCAGGCATTGTTTTGGGTTAGAACTATTAAGGATTTGAGAAAGTAATGCAGGAGAACTCAAATTTGGTCAGATTTTCCAACACTAAGATTAAACTAGATTAGGTAATTCTGTAGTCCAGCAATTATGACTTTATTTCCAGTGAGTATGTCTTATTTTTAGAAGTCAGAATTATCTAGGAAACACGGATTCTTGCACAATACTGCTATTCTATTCACCCTTTCCCCTCACCAGCCCAGTCCTCTCCCCCTGGGCCACATCCCAGCAAAATGTGCTTGTGTGACTCTCTCTGAAGCAGCATTTAGCTTTCCTGCTAGGAAACAAAATAAAGAGCTTCAGTTTCCTCTGCAGGCTGGGAGTCAGGAATGCAGAGGCATGAGATCTTGTTCCAGTTCCACCTCGCGTACTTAGATAAGTTGCTTTATCTCTCTCTCGGCCTCAATTTCTCCCCCCTACAAAATAAGTAGGCTAAATCTTTTTCTAAGGCTCCTCCCAGGCTCTGCTGCAATAATTCATTCTTAGCTGCACGAAATACATCACAACTCTGAAGGCAAGAGGGAAAATGATTGGTTCTCAGATGCACGGATTTCTCCTTGCAGTACGAATGGAAACTTTACAGAGGCCACTGCTGTATTGACTCAGACATGGGGGCAGGAGAATCATGGTTAGAGAAAGCTGTGCTCTAGAGTCCTGGGCTTCCATTCCTCTTGATAATCCACAGAGTTGACTCATACTCCTCTACTGGCATCCATAGAGGCAGCAGAAATCATCTTCTTGAACCATCATCCCTGCCCTCCACGGCCCATCCACTTGACTACACACGGAGTGAGCGTTTTTATGTACCAGGCACTATTAGAAATACCAAAAAAAAAAAAAAAAATTAATTAGGTAAGATCCCTTTTTAAAACCAAGCTCACTATAGTTGTAGGAATAAGAACCAGAAAGGTGAAAACCCATAGGTCTTAGTTGAAAAGTCATTTGATCCTCTTTTTCCCCTGCTCTGGAAGAGAATTGAGTAGGGCTTCAGATGTTTGATATCAAACACACCTAACATCAAACTTTGGCAAGCTAATCTCACTGATTCAGTTTTCTAACCTTCAAAAATGGCACAATAATGGAAATTCTCTCAAAGGATTAGTGAGATAGTGCATGTCAAAGTTAATTTTCTTGCCACCAATATTTTTGAGGGCTTTGTGTATTTTTGGAAGATAACTAAGAATATAATTTCAGTGTAAAGGTGGCCCCTTTCCTCATGAATTTTTCCAGTGTGCTGCAAACATTAATTAGTTATTACACAAATAAATATATAAGTTTAAGTAACGATGATTACTATGTATCACTTCGGGTTTTCCAGGGAGCAGATGCAAAGACAGAAATAGAAGCATAAGAAATTTATAGGGGTTAATGCCTGAGAAATGTTAAGGACAGAGGAAGCAGACTTGAGCAGGAAGAGCCTCAGTCCACAATGCAGATCTGTCAAAGGCTCAGCCAGTCCAAGAGGGAGTAAGGAAGAAAGATTGCCCTTACAAGGAACGTGACCACGTTGAACAGAAATAACCAGGCACTAGGACAACCCACTATGTCTTTAGTTTGGGGCTGTCCTGGATGTGGCCTTGGCTAGACAACTGAGGCACATCCAAAAGGCACCAAAAGAAGGCATTCAGTCAACAGCACTCTTTGAGGATGAATAGCAGTCACTGTCCTAAGAACATCACATAAGTTATCTCATTTAATTCTCACAACACCTCTATGAAGTATGATTCTTGTCCCTGTTTTGTAATGTTGAACAATGAATATCACCCAGTCCCCTGAGCTCTAAAGAGAAAGAAACTTTTCTTTGGCAGCTAAGCATAGTTCTTTGTTGTCCCTCAGTGAGGAAGGAAGAGGTGATGGAAGAGAAATGGCTTCAGGAAGTGAAGTTAACTCCCAGAGAGAAATATCGGGTGGTGGGAAGCAGAGGGAGGAGATGGAGGTAAGAAGGAAGTGAAATCTGGAAAGGAGAGAAGTTTATAAAATATTTTAAAGAAGCTTTGGCTATCCCTTTTCCATCTCCTTCAGAAACTTTGGTGAAGCTCTACATTGCCCTTTAGAATTTTCTGCCTCAGGTTTTCTTTAGTCTCTGACATTGTGCAGAGTCTGGCCTTGATCAGAGTCTCTGAGAATTTTGGAGGCGTGTGCATTACAGAAATTAACTTTACACAGAGGCACCTCTTTCTCTGGATTTGGAGAAGAGTAAGGAGGAGAAACAAGGATGGGAAAGGGTGTCTCTATACCGCAGTGAAGGGGAGTTTTGAAAGCAGACACTAGGAGCAGAAGCCTTGGGACCCCCAACTTCATCAAAGCGATCCTGAAGGCTCCGGCTCAGGAACCAAAGAGTGGCGGCTGCACCGAGGCCACAGTGAAGGTGAAGAGCCTGAATTTCTACCAAATTGGGGCTAAATTTATACTCTTCTCTTTCCTCTTCTTTAACATTCTGCTCATTGACTTCCTCCACCGGCCCAGGAAATAGATTTGACCTCCTTATTTTCAAATTGCTAGTGGCAGGAAGAATAGCAAAGATTTGCTCAAGGAATTACTATTTTAAATAATTGTAAGTAGTGTGATAGTGCAGAGAGAGAGGCTCAATTTCTTCTGCAGAACTCAGGACTCTACTTGCATTTGAAAAACAATCTCATTAGAGCATTATATGAGACTATAAGGTATTTTCCAGGGAAATATTTCAGAAGAACCATAGCAATCCTGTGCTTGTGTGTATGCAGACACTGATGCACACTCTTAATTTTCCAATTAAAAGTACATAGGTATTTTTTCGATTAAAAAGCACTCCGAAAATGAAATAAACTGACCACTAAATTTAAAGAGAAAAAGACTTGTGGAAAGCTATATGGCAAGGTTAAGAGAACGGTGGAATTAAATCCTTGTAGAAATAATTGAGTTAAAAACTTTCTAAGAGAATTAGTCCATTTCACTGATTTAGGTAGTTATACAAGTCATTACATTTTTCAGGAATTTTAATCAGGTGGCTGCAATCAGATGCACATGGGGATTTCCTCCTGATGCTAGCATTGCATTCAGCGTGTTTAATTCATCCACGGGGTATGTGAAATTCCCCAACCAAAGGGCTACCATGCATCTAACATCACCCTCAGATGGCTTCCTGCTTTTCATGTTTCTCTTCCAAGACTTTTTACTCTTGGCTAAACCTCTTCACATATGCAGCCCCTCTTTTAATGAGGATTGGCTATGCAATAAGTAATTTCTTTCCTCCTTAACCCTCACCTCCTTTATACATATTTATAGTTTTCTCTCCATGTTCAAAAATCACAGAAAATAAAACTGTTTAGGACTGAGAGAATTTTAACGATCATCCTGTGCTATTCTCTCATCTTGTAGGTAAGAAATCCAGGACAACATTGGTTCATTTCCCCAGGAGTTTGCAGCTGCTTAAGGGCAGGAGTGGTGAAAAGCCTAGAACCCGGGTCCCCTTCCCACCGGCCTCCTACTTTGCTCTTCACTAACTTTCCCCAGAGCAGCTCTCTTTTAATTTTCCTCCAAGGGCCTCAGCCAGTTCACTAAGGCACACCTTATACATGGGACTCAGCACAACACACACACAATGTGTTTACACCAGGGCCACCCATGCCCTGGTTTGTTTCCTAAACACATTTTGTGGCCTTTTGACCTACTTTGCTCATTGGGCATATGTCTTACTTTAAGTAGGCTGACCCAAATGCCTTCCCTCTGTGAGAAGGCTTAAAATAGAAAAACAGAAAATCCTCTATTTAAAAAAAAAAAAAAAAAAAAAAAAAAAAAAAAAAAAAAAAGGAAGAAAAAGAAAACAAATGCCAACAGAAAACCAGAAAAGTCATGATCCCATCACTTTTCCCACCTCATATGCTATACTTCCTCTAGGCTGTTCTCCTAGGCATTCCTTTCAAATGTCATTGTCATCTGTCCTTAGCCTGACTTAGCTGAAACCGAGTGTTGGAATAAGTCAGTTATGAAACTGTCTTGCTCTTCCTCAGAACTGGTGGAGGCACATCCAGAGAGCACCAGCACATCGGGAGCCTCCCCTAGCACAGGGTTTGGGGAGTGGAAAATTACTCCTGTCATTCTGTGGTTGGGGGGCTGTGGCGGAGACCACTACTTGACTTTTTAATATTTATATTCCCTTTTACTTTACTCTAATTTCACTGAAAGCAACTCAGTGGGAAGCTTACAAACAATATTTCTGCAGCCCCTCTTTTTTTTTTTAATATATTTTATTGATTTTTTTACAGAGAGAAAGAGAGAGGGATAGAGAGTTAGAAACATTGATGAGAAAGAATTATCTATCAGCTGCCTCTTGCACACCCCCTACTGGGGATGTGCCCACAACCAAGGTATATGCCCTTGACCAGAATCGAACCCGGAACCTTTCAGCCCGCAGGCTGACGCTCTATCCACTGAGCCAAACCGGTTTTGGCTGCAGCCCCTATTTTAATGAGGATTGGCTATGTGAAACAGATTTGGTGAAAAGATGTAAGCAGAAATCACAGGGTGGCATATTGCAAGGAATGCTCTTTGAAACACACTGGCTCACTCCATTTGTTTGCTCTCCTGCCTTCCTTCTTTCTCCTTTTTCCTTCCTCCTTCCTCCTTCCTATCTGTGTGGTGGATGTGATGGCTGGAGCTGCAGAAACTATCTGTGACCAGGGTCCTTTTCCTCTTACCTTTGTGTTTTTCCAGTGGCATTCCCCTAAACCGCCCAGCTCTGCCCGGAACCTGCTGATCCTTCTAAACCCCACTCCTCACTCCTCCTCAATTTCGTTTGTGCACCTGGCTAGGGGGCATCCTGGCCAATTTTCTAATAGCTGCTTAACAGAAAATTTGCATGTAATAGTTCTTTGTTGAAGATTTACATGTAAGATTTCTTTGAGCCCTGGCTGGTTTTGCTCAGTGGATAGAGCGTCGGCCCGCAGAGTCTCGGGTTCGGTTTCGGTGAAGGGCACGTATCTCCACTGCAGACTCCATCCCTAGCCCTGGTCCAGGTGTGTGTGGGAGGTAACCAATTGATGTGTGTCTCTCATATCAATGTTTTATAAATAAATAAATAAATAAACAAACAAACAAACAAACAAACAAATAAAGTATTTTGTTGAGCACATACTCTAGAATGGGCTCAAATTTTGTCTTAATTTTCAAGATGTTTTTCCCCTTCCTACAGACTTTATCAGGCTGAGTAGTTCACCACAGTGCCAGCAAGGAGTAATCATGGCTGATTAGACCCAGCTGAAAAATCTATCCACAGGTGGCTGATGAAGAAGATTTTGGTTGTAAGATTATTTTCCCCAAAAGGTTAGCCATAGAAATAGAGAGGCCCTTATTCCATTTTTAAAATATATATTTTATTGATTTTGTACAGAGAGGAAGAGAGAGAGATAGAGAGTTAGAAACATGGATGAGAGAGAGTCATCGATCAGCTGCCTCTTGCGGTACACCTCCTACTGGGGATATGCCCGCAACCAAGGCACATGCCCTTGACCGGAATCGAACCCGGGACCTTTCAGTCCCCAAGCCGACGCTCTATCCATTGAGCCAAACCGGTTTCGGCCCTTATTCCATTTTTAAAAAAACATGTTTTGATTGATTTCAGAGAGGAAGAGAGAATGAAAGAGAGGAGGAAACATCAATGATGAGAGAGAATCTTTGATTGGCTGCTTCCCACATGCTCCCCTGACCTGTTTGGAGATTGAGCCTGAGCATGTACCCAGACTGGGAATTAAACCGTGACCTCATGGCTCATAGGTCAACTCTCACCCACTGAGCAACACCAGCTGGGCACCCTTATTCTTATTTTATTATTTTTACCCATTAATCTTTCTTTTCTTTTTTTTTTTTTTTAAATATATTTTATTGACTTTTTACAGAGAGGAAAGAAGAGAGATAGAGAGCTAGAAACATCGATGAGAGAGAACATCGACCAGCTGCCTCTTGCACACCCCCTACCGGGGATGTGCCTGCAACCAATGTACATGCCCCTGACCGGAATCGAACCTGGGACCTTTCAGTCCGCAGACCGACACTCTACCGCTGAGCCAAACCGGTTTCGGCTAATCTTTCTTGTTGACTTATGATTCTGGCAACAAACAGGACTGCAATCTTGAGAGTCTAGATTTACTTACTGAATAAGTGATAACTTTTAAACCAATCTAAAATGTGTGAATAAAAATAAGAAAGAAAAAAAAACAACTAGTGAATATAAATAAGGAAAAAAAAGTAAATTATTAAATAACAGCATTGGTGCCTGGGTTTTGGTGGTAAGTAACATTCTTTCCTAGGCTATCTTTCTGAGCAACATTAGCTAGTGATTATAAGTGAGCCTGGTCAAGTATTTTCTCCCTGGATCCTGGTGCTATCCTTAACCCACGCCCCCGAGGAAATGCTCTTCCTGGTCCACATTCCCTACCACTAAAGCTTTCACAGGACAGTTGACTAATGTGATTTAAGCTGGCTCATGTGTGCTCCCATTTCCATAAGAGCCCACGTTGAGATAGGAAATCATGGAAGAGACCCCCTTGGCTGCACCTGGAAAGAATGAGTCAGAGAAGAATGACTTGGAGGGGATGGAGGGCTAGATGAATGTCTCTCTGCACGAGTGCCCAGGCTCAGCTCTGAGAGATTCATCTGTACTGTCAACAAATTGGAGCTGGTGTAAAAGGCATCACTGGAACAGTTCTAGTCCTAAAATGTGGGCCCTCAGTGGCTTCCTTCTCTGCCTTTAACAGGGACTGCTCAGAAAATCTAACTCAGAGATTATGTCATCTCTACCCTCGGGAGTCTCACTTGCCTTTCTGTATCATGCACAGCAATTATGCACACGCATACACCCCAGTGTTTACCTCCATATTTTATCCCCACCACCTGTCATGACTCGGCAAACAGAGGACATTCTGGCTACCAGGACGCCCTCCCAGAATTATAAACAACAGCAAAACATTACTTTCTCTTACACAAAGGTAAAAGACAAAAGGAAAGCCAGCTCAAAAGCAGTTCAGGTGGTGGAACTATTGCTGTCTCCTTATTGCTACTTTCAGGCTTTCCATATTTTCTTTGATTATAATACATGTGAACAGATGGTAATATTCCTGAGCACCGATTCTGGGCCAGGCACCCTGCTTAAGCACATTCCATGTTTTATCTCACTTAATCTTCTTTACAAATCTATGGATTCATATATAAGGAAACTAAGGAAATTAACTAACTTATCATTGAGTAGCTTGCATCTGAGTCCATGTTTATCCAACATGAAAGTCAGGATTCTTAGCTACTACACCATTATTTTTATAATGGAAGAAGTACACGCATTTTAAAAAGGCGATAGATGTTGAGACTAGAAACTTTAGTAATGGATTTTTCTTAAGGAAGTGCACTGTTCTAAATATGAGAGGGTACATGGTATGGTGGTATATGTAGCATCGTGGTTAAGAGCCTGGATTCTGGAGGGAAAGCTCATGAGTTCAACACCCCGGCCTCTCATCTTGCCAACTCTGTGACCCAGGGCAAGTTATGTAACTTCTCTATGCCATATTTTCTCAGTTTATAACATGGAGATAACAATAGCACCTACCACAGAGTTATTGTGAAGATTAAATAAATTATATTATGGAAATGCTTAAAGAGTGCCTGGCATATAGGAAGCACTATGGAAGTATTTGTTATTTTATTCTAAGAGATTTTGAAGCTGGTCTTGTATTCTCCTAAAAAAAAATTTTTTTTTTTAATTTGAGCTATAAATCTCCTATGTTCCTGCATCAAGGATTCTAAGAATGAGGCTGCCTGTCTTTCTTAATGGAATAGCTGTAAGGTAAGGGGTGATGAATGCATGGTGATCAATCTCTTTCAGGGCTGCATGGCTGTGCCTTGCAGGGAGAAGTTTTAACCATGCAAGCAAATCTTAGAGCAAAAACATCCTGTTCATCTCCCCCCCCCCCCCCCCACTTTGTGTAATAAATTTAATTATTATTAAAATCACTAAAGGCTCAGTGCACAAAATTCATGCACGGGGGGGGGCCTCAGCCCAGCCTGCACCCTCTCTAATCTGGGACCTGAGGGATGTCTGACCGTTGGTGGGATCAGGCCTAAATAGGCAGTTGGACATTCCTCTCACAATCCAGGACTGCTGTCTCCCAACTGCTCGCCTGCCTCTGACTGATTGCCCTAAACACTTCTGTCTACCAGCCTGATCACCACCTAACCACTCCCCTGCCATTCTGATTGACTCCTAACTGCTCCCCAGCTGGCCCAATTGCCCTCAACTGCCCTCCCCTGCAGACCTGGTCCCCCCCAACTGCCTTCCCCTGAAGGCCTGGTCCTCCCCCCCAACAGCCACCACTGAAGGCCTGGCCCCCCCCCCCCACCCCCCCAACTGCCCTCTCCTGCTGGTTTGGTATCCCCCAACTGTCCTCCCCTACATACCTGGTCTCCCCCAAGTGCCCTCCCCTGCAGTCCTGGTACCCCACAACTGCCCTCCTCTGCTGGCCCAGTCACCCCTAACTGTCCTCCCTGCTGACCTGATCACCCACAACTTCCCTCCCCTGTAGGCCTGGTTCCCCCCCAAACTTCCCTTTCTGCAGGTCTGGTCACCCCTAACTGCCCACAACTGCCCTCCCCTGCAGGCCATCTTGTGGCAGCCATCTTGTGTCCACATGTTGGCAGCCATCTTTGACAACATGGGGCACCATCTTGTATCTTGGAGTGACGGTCAATTTGCATTTTACTCTTTTATTAGATAGGATTATGTTAGCAAAGTTCTGGTCATCATTCTTAAGAGCAGGGAAGAAAAATCTCTAGGAATTACCAGTAAAACTATTTCTGCTGCAAAAATAGAAGTACAATATATGGAAGAAGAATATTTCTGCAGCAGAAACAATAATTGCTTAATATATGTTCAAAAAGCAAAGCAAGTCTTTCTGATAATAAGCAAATGGATGAGTACAAGAGCTTGAGTTCCTTTGTGGGGAGAATTTCTAAGCATCTCAGGTTTTCCAAAGTGATGGTCCCAGAAGCTGGAGAACATAATCTTCCAGCGGATGTCAATGGCTCCCAAGCCAAGGCCCAAGTGGGGGTGTGTGTGAAGAAATATCAGGTAAAATCAGCTAAATTAATCCAATTGGGGGGAAACAGAGACAATGGTGGCTCCTTTGGTCTAGGGAGAATAAATAAAACAAAGTAATGCTTTCCCACTTCTCAGCTCTGTCCACTGTAAAGTTCTTCTCCGAGCCATAGTACTTTCTAGACTCCGGGAGCTTCCCGTCTCTGGGACAGTGGCTCAGCTGTTGCACAGCTCTTATGCTGCACTGACACCTGCCTTCTTACCTTGTACTCCTTGTGCTAGCTCTACATCTTGGCAAGGAAAGACAAACTTATTCTGCCTGTGACACGTGAGCCTTTAAAATATTTACAATGACATGGTGTTCCTTTGGTTGACTATTTTTCTCTTCTCCACGCTAAATGTAATTATATCAATTATCTCTGATTTCCTGACTCTCACCGTCCTATTTGCTTTGCTCTAGTTGGTCAATATCCCCCAAGAATTGTGGTGCCTACCACGGAACCCTGTACTTCAGTGTGGTCTAACCTCAGCCCACGGAGTCCAGGGCTGCCTATGATTTCCACCTCACTTTCCTGCATGCAAAGATTGGGTAGGTGTTTTTTTTAGCAGACACATCCTAGTATTGGAAAATATTCAAGCTGTAATTAATTAAAGTCCCCAGTTCTCCCATATAAACAAACATTGTCCAGGTAACTCATCCATCCTGAATAGCTGGTTTTCTTTTTTTACCCTAAATTTAGAATTCGGCAATTATTTCTGATACATTTCGTGTTATTGAGTTAGACAAGACACTCCGGAGTGTCTAGACAATTTTGAATTTTGTTTTAGTTCTGTAGCTATATTTTCCAGCTTTGTGTCATTGCAGGTTTAGTAAAAGTGTCATTTAATCGGTTGCTGCATTGCCAAAAGGAAGCAAACTTTTCTGACATTATTGAAAGTGTAGGCTTGGATACACAATGCAGAATGACTTCTAAATTAGTTTGAGCAATTTATAGACAGATTTTTTTAAATTCTCTCCAACCCACCTGAAGAAGACATAAGGCACACAACGAAGAAAAAGAGGCCTCTAACTTGGGAAGTGAGCGAGGGGGAAAAAGAAAAGGAAATGGTGGCCCCACCTGCACCTTCCTCCGGTCCCGGGTCCCAGGATTGGACCCTCTTGTGCTCTGATCCAGATGCCATCCTTTGGAGCCGGATGAGGCTGATGATATGGTTGTAACTCCCTTTAGACCATGGCTCAGCCTGGGTACCCAACTTCCCTGTCCAGGAAGATCCCAGGCAACAGATCACATCAAGGCATCATTATAACAGGATAGACATCAAATGCAGCAGCTCCACGCTGTACACGACTCAGCTCTTCGATAGTTCTCCGGCTTCCTCTTCCTCCCTCTTCCTTCACCTTCAAGGGATCAGTATCAGACAGAAAAGGAGTTTTTCCCTCATTGGTTTATTTCTTCCTGTTTAGACCTAATTAGAGAAATTGGGGCCTAACTTTTATGGGCTTACTGTTGGGAAAACAAAGCTTACTAATAAAACGAAGGGAAAGAAACAATTTTATGGCCAGGGCCTGCTGACCGGTATAATGTTTTCTCTGATACAGTTGAAATGAAAAAGTACCCTCTGAACCTGAATATTTTTGGTCTGACTTTTATAGCTGCCCCTCCCATCATAATCATAGTCTCTAGAAAATTCTCTTACATGGGCTCATATGGGTTTCTTTTTCCTCATATTCCAAGGTCAGGCCATAGCAAATGGAACTTTAAAAAAATGTCCTACACAGTCATCAGAGTGGGAGGCATAAAACAAGAGAGTGAAAGACCATATTTGGCTGCTGGCCCTAGAATAAGGCTGGGTTTCAGGAGTGGATTCTCTTCATAACAGCCATGTGATCCTGGGCCAATTACTTTTATTACTTTGTTCCTCAGAGATGGATAAATCAAACTGAGTTGATGCAATAAGAATGAATCAAAAGTTTGTAAGCTAGTTAGTACAGTGCCTGGTATCTATAAAGTGCTCAATAAATAATAGTTATTTTAAACTAGTCTTCTAAGATACACATATATAATGCATAAGCTTCCTTATATATTAGGTATGTATAAATAAAAACAAAATTCAGCTTTATTTTTCTAGTATTCATTTGTTATGCTTTGATCTAATACAATTAAGAAACATGGAAACAGCTGTCTCTAGGTTTTCAAAGCCTTAGTACCATAGTCGGCAAACTGGCTCGTGAGTGTAGCCCCTTGAGTGTGGCTCTTCCATAAAATACCATGGCCTGGGCGAGTCTATTTTGAAAAAGTGGCATTAGAAGAAGTTTAAGTTTAAAAAATTTGGCTCTCAAAAGAAATTTCAATCGTTGTACTATTGATATTGGCTCTGTTGACTAATGAGTTTGCCGACCACTGCCTTAGCATATCAGCAATCTAGTCTAATCTGGAAATCTAGATTCTTTTTACCCTTGAAGAAATTGAGGTCCAGGAAGAAAATGGAGCTTTCCAAGACACACAGCGAGTGAATGAACTAGGACTCTAAACCAGGTAGTCAGACTCCCAATTGTGTCCACAATTAATGCACCCTCCCCTTCCCCCCCCCCCCCAAAGGAATCAGAATTAGCTTTCACTTCCAGCCCGGCCAGTGTGGCTCAGTGGTTGAGCATTGACCCATGAATCAGGAGGTCAAGGGTTTGATTCTCTGTCAGGGCACATACCTGCGTTTCGTGCTCCATTCCCGGTAGGGGGCATGCAAGAGGCAGCTGATCAATGATTCTCATCACTGATGTTTCTATCTCTCCCTCTCCTTTCCTCTCTCTGAAATCAATAAAACACACACACACACACACACTCAACCTCCCACTTCCAAAGCCCCTGTTTACTAAGCAGCAAGGGATAATGGAAAAACAAACAAACATAAAACTTGGAATTGAATGGGCTTAGATTCAAATCCCAATTCTACCACTTACTGCTTGCAAGTAACTTTAGCAAATTGGCCTCTTTGAGCCTCAATTTCTTTATCTGGCAAATGGGGTTGTTTACCCCTTATTAGTAGTTTTTATGATGCATGAAAGCACAGTGCCTAGTATATTGGGATGCCGATCACACATTGGCCCCCTCCTCAGAGGATTCTTACTTGGTCCCCTGATTCGGGTGCTCTGCTGGAAGCAAGCCCCTACCAGAGACTTAGTGAGATGGGAACACGTTGAGGGGAAAGCAGCTGTTTCCCTTGCCGAGAGTGAAAGGGGGACATGCACCTTCCTCAAGGCCACTGGTGAGCATAGGTTGTTTCCTAGAGGACACCAGCTCAGGAAGTATGCCAAGACCCAGGGTTACTTACCACCGGGAAATTGTCTCTGGATAGTTCAATGTCAGGCCGTGGCTTTATTGGCTGGCCTTGAAGCACCAGGATTAAGTGTCCTAATCCTCAAAGTCTATTAGCATCGAAAAGCAGCTTTTGCTTTTGGCAACCAGGAGTGTTGATTGCCACAACCTTCTCTAGTTAAGCTTCCTTATGCATTAGGTATTTATAAATATTTATGGAAGGATGGAAGGGAAGGAGGGAGAGAGGAAGGGAAGGAAGAAGGGAGGGGCAAGAATTGGTTCAATGATGCAACAGTGATGGGCCCTTAAGAAATAATGTTTTATTCTGAAAGTTAATCTATACAATCAATCCATAATGGTTCAGTTCAGAATACGTAACGTCATCTTAAAGCAACAGTACAATTCTTAGCCAAATAAAACTTTTATGTCAGTTGTTCCCCAACCTAATGATCAGAGTCACTTGTGCTCCCGGTAAACATTCAGACTCCTAAACCCAAAAAAGATTCGCATTTCTTTGTAAACCCTCCAGGCACTTTTATGGCCGTCAGCCCCACCCTGGCCAGCAGACTGGCTTCGGGGACCACAGTTAGACCGCAAGAGGTCTGGAAGGATTTACACATAAAAAGCAATGTGTAGGTCAGAAAAGGAAATGTGGGCAAAAGGGCACATTGGGCATACTCTGGCTCATGCAAACAGGATTCTGGAATTGGGTTCCCTGCCAGAAACATCTCGACCATCTGGAAAGCAGATTCCTGCCGAGAAGGTAGCAGAGCTGATGAGCAGAGCCTGACGTTATTAAGCATCTGGATGGTCTTACTCCCCTTGTCAAAGTCCCCTGCTCACTGAGCAACCTTCTCATAATCTCTCCCCTCACAACTGGTATAAATGGAGAAAAGGGGCAGATCAGGTCAAATGTTTCCCACGGTAAATTAATCAACTGGCAGCCTGGTTATATATCAGTCTCTCGTGAGTTAGCATGAGTCAGCATCCCCGAGTCTGATCAACTCAGAGTCTCTGCCAAGATCGAGTTTCTGAGGCTGCACAGCTGAGGGCCTGACCCTGGGTGCAGTCATTGCAGCGGAGTAAGTGTCCCATTCAGGCCCAGGAAGCCAGCCAGCTAGCTTCTCCTGGGGGAGGGAGGAACACATGTCCCCAGGAAACATGCTATGGGAGACTTTTCTTGACAACTAGTAGCCCTGCACACGAATCCGTGTGCCACTGCTCCCCTGTAGCTCCCCCGCTCCCTCCTCTAGCCCCTCATAGCTTGCTGCCCTGCCTCATCCTGTAGCTCTCTGCCACTTGCTTGTAGATTGCTGCCCCACCCTCCTGCAGATCTATGATCTGGTAATGGATAATTAGCATATTCCTCTCTTATTATATAGGATAATACATGTGTTTTACTGGGTACATGAACTTAGAGGAAGGGGTTAGGGACATAGAAGAATGGTCACTTAAAATACTTTTTTTCTGTTCTCAAAGGGCTTTCATATGTAGTAGCTCATCTGATGCTTGCACCTCCCTGAGAGATAAGCCAGACACATATTAGTATTATTCTTATTTCAGAGATGAGGAATCTGAGTTTACCTCATATTCAAAGTAAATGGCCCAGCTGGAACGAGAATCTGAAATTTTTTACTCTTATACTCTACTCAGATCCCCACTCATTTAATAAAGAAACTACCCTAAATAAAACCTAAAGAAACAATCGAAATACCTGAATGGGATAGAGTGGGACTGTGTTTGCATGTGTATGGTGAGCTGGGTTAAGGACACATACAGAGTAGACAGAGGAGTAGAAGAAAAATCATACCAGTGGTGGTGATAAGAAAGCACATCAAACACTTTTCTCTTAACCGAGGGAACTGAGACATAATTCAATTTAACAGATTATTTATTGAGCACCTGTTGTGTGCAAGGCCTTGTGTGTTAAGTGCTACCAAGAGGTGCAGAGTATAGAAGAGAACATTTGCCAACATGTGCTTTGGTATGGTGAACAGTGATTCCACCCCCAAATACTTTTTCTTCTTTAATGGCAGTATCAAAGAGTGAAGTCCACACCCAGAGTATTTAAAGAGAGGTGGGGAAAAGGAGACCGGTAGTTGAGAAGTTGACTGATTATGACTCTGGTAGCCAAGACAATCTGGAAATGAAGGCTTGATAACCATCCATCATGCAGGATGGATGGATGTTCATGCAGAATTCTTGGGCAAGTAAAAAAAAGGATGCAGCTTCCTCAACATCTTTCCATCACTGTATTTAAGTCTTTAGGTCCTTGGTGACTTCGCCAGCAACAGTTTCCAAAGTAAATCCTGCCTTATAAAAAAAAATGCTTTTGATAATTGCATGAAAACAAAATCTAAATTCCAGAGGTGCAGGAATTATGAAAGGGGTGATGTCCTGAACTCCTCTTTCTCCTGCTGCTGCGAACATTTCTGCAAGAGCCACAGCTGGGACAAGGTGCTCCAGCCAGACCTGTTAACGAGCCCACAGATACTGCCATGTAGCTTGCTTCAGCGCTCGTGTTTTCCTCGCTGCTTGACTCTGTCTTCTCTCTGTAAATCTGCATGTTTTGTTGTGAGCGCTCTGGGGTAGCAAAGGGAGCGAGAGCTGCCTGTTCCCCACTGGATCGGTTCATGTCTGGCTGGATCAGCCTCCCACCCCTCTCGCTGATTCATCAGGCTCCATCTACTCAAACAGATGGGGCTTCTATTTAGGTATTTTAATAGCATGTAGATAAAATACCCTATTGAGAGTCTGATCTGACAGAGGTATGATGAAGTGTTGATGTGCTGAGAAACCAGGCTCGCTAGGCAAATAACTTCTCCCCAAACCATATAATCTGAATCAGTTCAAGCAAGTAAGGGCCTTACTGTGTGCCAAGCATTGTGTTAAAAGAGCTGGAAAAGAAATAGAACGCTTGGCTGACGAGCCTTTAAACGTCTTTCCCGGGAGAGAAAACATGCATGGATGGATATCTTTGTAATTTTATAAACATCTTTGACTGCCTACTGTGTGCAAGGGGTTTGAGCAAGTAAGCAGCTAAATGGTCAGGATAGTGGCCACCTCTTTTATACCAAGCCTGCGTCAAACAGTTAAAGAGAAAAGTGGCTTTCTATTGTCTCATGATGAGAAAAATAAATGGCCTGACATTTGGTGAGCATCTACATTGAATGATCTTCAATGCATCACATTCCTTGGTGCTTGTTACTGCCCTAACTCTAAGTGATATGTGATATCTACTCTCCCACTTTGCAATGCTTAACCAAATCTGATTTTTTCCTTCTTTCTTTCCTTCCTTCTTTTTTTCTTTCCTCCTTCCCTCCTTCCTTCCTTCCTTCCCTCCTTCCTTCCTTCCTTTCCTCCTTCCTTCCTTCCTTTCTTCCTTCCTTCCCTCCTTCCTTCCTTCCTTTCTTCCTTCCTTCCTTCCTTCCTTCCTTCCTTCCTTCCTTCCTTCCTTCCTTCTTTCTTTCTTCTTTCTTTCTTTCTTTCTTTCTTTCTTTCTTTCTTTCTTTCTTTCTTTCTTTCTTTCTTTCTTTTTCTTTCTTTTATTAAGAGCAAAACTAACCTTCTCCAAAACCTTTGCTCCCAACCTTCAGGCAATAACATCTTCCTTTATAGCTTTTACTGTTCGTTAACAACATGCCTTTTGGAATTCTAATTTAATACTTAACAGTTTATACTCTCGTATTGATCTCTAATTTTCAGATTTGTGATACTACTGTAAGCTCTTCAAGGGTAAAGCTTGACTTATATTTGTTCAGTTAATCAATATTTGTTGAGCACCTACTTTGCACCACATCTCCATTATGGGGGAAGCAAATATAAATTTTAAAAGATTCCCGCTCTCAAGGAGCTCACACATACATTTGCTACTCTGCAATGGAATCAGAATCTCTTTCTGGAAAGCTCTTCACATAGTACCAGACACATAACAAGCCTATAAATGGATACTATTATTAGTTATCATTTCTCTAAGACTGGATTGAAGAGTGAGAAGTAAAGAAAAGAACTGGGAAAGGAAGTTACAAACTGTTAAGTTGCTTTTGGAGCTATATAATAGAAACCCCATCTCAAATGGCTTAACCAGTAAAAGAGATTAATTGACTGTTCCAATTGAAAAAGTTCAAAGGCATGGCAAAAATTGGTTATGATTAACCAGAGCTTTGGCAGCACTTCTTTGTCATTCTTTTGGTATTACTTTCCCTGTGTATTTGCTTTACCCGCAGGCTGGTAGCAAGATGACTTAGTAATTCCAGGCTTCACATTTACACCTAATGTCCAAAGGTAGAAAGACTCCATCTTTTCTTAAAAGTGATGAAACCTTTGTCCTCAAAGCCCCAGCAAACCTCAAACCTTCTCATTCAGCATACTAACAGTCCCAAGCCCTTTTTCCCTACCGATTCCTTGACCAAGGAATGCCATGGATTGCTTGGCTTAGGCTAGATTCCTGACCCCGGCAGGCACTGGTAAGAGGATGAGATTACGTATCACTTAGGACGACCTGCTTGTACTGCACTAAACAGCCAACTCCTATATCCCAACAGCTTAATTCATTTCTTGCTCACTACATGCCAGCAGAGATCAGCATGGGGAGCTGTACCATTTGGTCACTCTGGGACCCAGGCTGATGGAGGCTCCATTTTGACACATGCTTTAGCAATCACTGTAGCAGGGGGAAGGGGACCTGGTGAATCATACACTGGCTCTTAAAGGCTCTGCCTGGAAATGACATGCGTCACCTCTACTCACATTTCATTGGCCAAAGCAAGTCACATGGCCACACCTAACTTCAACAAGCTAGGAAAGGTAATCCTACCATGTATCTAGAAGTAGAATACTTATTAATTTACCCAGTTACTACTATTTCAATCAGGACCAGATGACTTTATAGAGTTAGCTTCTCCAGAAGCACTTCCTTGGGAAGTGCTTGGGTGGTGTACTTCCTTGGGAAGAAGATCTGTTAACAAAAATCAGGTAGTATTAGGATGGGAGCAATGGATTCTGACTAGGCAACCAATAATGTTTATTATAGAAGATGTATGAAGACAAACTGATCTCAGACATGAACAGATTGGTAAATATCAAGAAGAGAAGCAACCACTGTAGCCAACTAGAGGAAGAGCCCAGGTGAAAATAAGCAGCAGGGCCAGTAGCGCATGTGCTAGTCTGTGTGCTGCTATACATCCCAGCCCAGTCATAGGAGCATAAAAAGCAGGTCAGGAAGATGTGTAGGAATGATAAATGACTTGTGGGGTCTTATGGGAGGTCTTGGGATGTTAAAGTTGGAGAGTTAAAAGAGTCAGTGGGAAGCCAAAGAATAACATAAACCAGAACCAGTGACAGTCTTAAACTAAGTTAAATATTTGAGAAATGACCTATTACAGTAACAAAGGCTTATGGTACAGACAGATGACACAGAATCCAAATGATGGAAAATGGAGGGCATCCATTCTGAAAGAGAGACAGGAACAAATCTGGGGCCTTCTTTTCCACTGGGCCTTTTTCATAGGTGCTACAGAAAAGGTGTTAGAGAAAGGAGGTTTCCATGGGAGAGGACAGTCTGAGTTTACATTAAAGCCTTGTTTCTACCCTGGGAAGGCAATACAATATGAAAGAACTCTTCTAAATCAGCAGTCTGGAAACTTGAGTTTGATATGGGGAAATCATCATAAACTTTCCACTTGTTTTCTCAACTAAAGAAAAAAAATAATAATGCCTCCTCTTCCTCCCTCAGGAAAACCCTAGATATATATATGTCTGGGATTACAACACAGGTGAGGGTCAGCAGGCAGAGCTGAGGAGGTTTAGGTTATAGGTGAGACACTCTGAGACAGCACCTCCAACTAAATAGAGCCCAAAGGGAAAGACAGAGTAAAGATGAAGTGGAGGTATCAACAGGCTGAAAGGCACTGTCTAAGTCAACACTGTTAATTGCAAGGGATGGAAACCCAATTCAAATTGGACCTAGAATAAAATAAAATGTATTGACTCACATGCCTGAAATAATTTCAAGGGTGAAAATAGCTTCAGGATTCAGGTGCTCACGTGTGATGGAAATCTGTCTCTGTCCTTCTCTAGTGTTTGCCTTCCCGTGTTGGTGTCATTTTTAGGAAATGTGTCCTTAGATGATAGCAAAGATTGTCCCCAGCAACTACCACTTATGCTGGTTAGTTACCTAATAGTTAGGGTAAGTTTAATAATCCTTGTAGGAAGATAGAATGTCCTTTTCTCATTTCTACAAAAACCCTGAAGGAACTCTTATTGTCTGGACTGGATTGTCTGAGTCAATCACTATGACTGTCATCAACCCCAGCTGAATCATATGAATGGAAAGTAGGGAGAAAATGCAAACCATTGAGGAGCAAATGAAAACTACCCAAATCCTTCACCAGAGGAAGTAGGCTTCAGGGGCTTGTTTCAGAAGTGATGACTATAGAAAAGAGGACAGACACAGGGCAGAGGAGGGAAGAAATCAAGGCAAAGGGAAATTAACACTTTCTAGAGAAAGGCAAGTTTAAAAAGGGGGTTACCAGTCCAGCTGGTGTGGCTTAGTGGTTGAGCATCAACCTATGAACCAGAAGGTCAAGGTTCGATTACTGGTCAATGGCACATGCCTGGGTGGTGGGCACAATCCCATGTGGGGTGTACAGGAGGCAGTCAGTCAATGATTCTTCCTCATCATTGATGTTTATATCTCTCTCCCTCTCCCTTCCTCTCTGAAATCAATAAAAATATATTTTTCCAAAAAAGGGATTACCCAAGAGCACTTTGGGGGGTGGGGAGGTGATTTAATGAGACAGGTGCTCAAACAAGGAGATCAGACAAACCACAGTGAGGACATAGTGAAGAATTCCCAAAGTGGCTCAATGCACTGTTTGGAAAATAGTAGTTTAGGAGGCAAAAGAGCCACAGGCACAGGCTTTCAGTTAGTCCTTTGCTTGATAGGTGGTCTTGTCCCTAACTATAGGAGGGGAGGGACGGAAGGAGGGAAAAGGCTGTGTCAATTTTGAAGGAGCTAGACTCATGCTGGAGACATGGACAGAGATGTTCACAACACTGCCATATTTTTATAGTTTAATGAGTCTCAGTGGAAAAGCAGCAAAGGAATTATCACTAAGTGTACTGGGAGTTACAGCCTGTCAGAGCTGTGAAATGTGACTGACATACACAGCACGGTAGGTCCCCTCCGCCCACCCAATCGACATGAAGGCCTGCCTTCTCTTGCCTTTTTCCACCCTCCTACACACACATTATACCTGCCCACAGGCACATAGCAGCAGGAAACGATTCTCTTGGAACACTGTCAGAATCATTCTTTAGACCTCCCAGGTAGGTCACTAGCCTGAAATGAAAAGCTGCCAGCCTCCGGTGTTTGGCGCTGGTGGAATAGGGCTGATTAAAACTGACTGCATACTGAGCAAATACTTGTGAGAGGCCTTTGGTTTTGGATCCATCCTCCAGAACTTAATGCCGCCATCACCACCAGCCTGGACGCTGGTACACTTCCAAGCGTGTTCAAACAGAAGGGCCTCGCTTCGTGCTTAAGCAAATGACAACATTAGCCGCTCTGATCCTGGACTTCAAGGCCTGACTGTGTGGTGGAGAACTGGAGCCCAGAGGTCACAGTTCCGGGTCAGCACTTTGGCAGGCCAGGAGGACTCCATGTCCCAGGACTGAATGTAAAGGAAGAAAATTTAAGACTCTTGAATTCTTACTTCATACGCATAAATCCCAATATTCTGCCCTCTACAGTTGTTGTCAGGAAAGGCTCTCTGATCACAGATCCTAGAGTTCTGGTGCTCTCTGTTGACTCTCACAACCGAAACAGTCATCTTGGGTACAAGACCCTGCCCACTCCCCAGTGAATGACAGTAATTATTGCACACAGTGCTTGGAGAGCTATGACTTTAAAAAGAAATAGCACATAAACATAGAATCACCATATTACCCAGCGATTTCACGCCTAGGTATATACCCCTCCCACACTGAGAGCAGATACTTACATACTTGTACACAAATGCTCACAGTAGCATTATTCACAATGGCCAAAATGTGGAAACAACTTAAATGTCCATCAAAAGTGGAATGAACAGTTGTAGTATAAACACACAATGGGATACTATACAGCCACAAAAAGTAATGGAGGACTGACACCTGCCACAATGTGGATGAACCTGGAAAACATGCTAAGTGAAAGAAGCCAAACACAAAAGGCCACATATCATACAGTTCCATTTATAAAAAAAATATCTAGATAGGTAAATCCATAGACAGACAAAAAGAAGACTGGTGCTTGCTAAGGTCTGGAGGTAAGGGAGAATGGAAAGCAATTGCTTCGTGGATATGGGTTTTTCTTTTGGGGTAATGAAATGTTTTGGAAGTGAATAGAGATGCTAGTTGCACAAGACTAAATGCACTAAATGCCAACAAATTGTTTACTTTAAATTGTTTTATTTAATGTTACCACATTAAAAATATAAAATATCCCCCCTAAAAAAAAAGGATACTGAGGGGGATACTGACTCAGCTGGCATATATCTTTATCCCATTATACCCACCCTTCTGTCTACCTGCAGGTGTAGGTGGATCAGCCGTTATGTGACCATGAAGCAACAAACATTTGTCAAGAATAGCTGAGCATAAAGATAAAAGGAAGCTGGGTCTTTGATGTCACGAAGGAAACTATAATATCATCAAATTTTTAAAAAATTGATTTTAGAGAGTGAGGAGGAAGAAACATCGATGTAAGAAACATCCACTGGTTGCCTCCCATACATGCCCTGATTAGTGGTTGAACCCACAATCTAGGTATGTGCCCTGACTAGGAATCAAATCTACAAACTTTTTGGTGTATGGGATGACTCTCAACCAACTGAGTCACCTGACCAGGGCTTGTCAATTTTACTAAGAGACAAAACTCCTAGTCAAAGAAATAGCAAAATATTTGTTCTTTATAAATTTCCTCTTTAAAGAACGACCTTAACATAGACTAAGTGAACAAAGTCACAAGTAAGCCTTGGGTTGGATGTATTTGTTCCATGTCCTTTTGGTTAGCTGGTTTCACCAGTTGTTGAGAAATTGCCCTTTGCTACACAGATCAGCACTCATCATCTGTAACACTCCAAACAGGAAGATAACTAATACAAAATAGCATCACAAATATTAGGTATACAAGTAAAATGACAGAAAATAAGTCTTTTATATAAAGGTCATACTTTACTCTTGTACTAAATAAACATAATTATTTATTCATTCAATATGTATTGACCATTACTTACTAGATGCCAGGCACTGAGCCAGGGATCTGAGCCAGAATACCACAGTAAGCAAGAAAGACAAAGGTTCTTTCCTCATGGAGCTTACATTCTAGCAAAGGAGAGATACAGACAATAAACACATGAGCAACTTCAGATGGTATCTTATATATTAACTAGGGGCCCAGTGCTTGAATTTGTTGGTGGGGAGAGGAACTGTGGGCTGAGATGCTGCAGAAGGCATAGGGATGGGTCTCGGCCCATCTTCTGCCACCCTGCCGAGCCTCCCACCACTGGCACCAGAGCTGATGGCACTAAGTGATTGGGACTGGTGCTGGGCACTGGCTGTGGGTGAGAGGGGGCCAGCGCTGGCGGTGTGAGCTGCAGCTCCAGTGCTGGCAGTGGGTGCAAGAGGGACTGGTGCCAGTAGTGGGTGCAAGTGCCAGGCAGGACCGCAGCGGACGGGACCATGGCGGGCGGGACTGTGGCTCGCAGGAGCAAAGAATTTCAGCATTGAGCTTGCCACTATCCTCTGATTTAGGACTAGCTCTTACTTTTAACACCTCCATCTTCAGCAGGACTTCACAGGGTGCTCAGGTTCCTTGCTACCAATAAGTCAGCAGCACTTTCAACCTCACAACACTGGTCTCCGTAGTGGGAAACTTCTCAGTTCCTGTCACCATTGCTGACATCCCTCCATTTCACCCTTCTTCAGGAAACAAACAAACAAAAAGCACCTCACCCCAACCACTCCCACCCTTAAAAGGGGAAAAATTAACCCAGCAAACTCCATTGTTGTCCCAAGAACAAAGAGCCTGCAAACAAAATGAAGCCTAACTTTCTGGAAGAGGTTGGGGAGGAGAGGAAATGGGCACAGCATTCAGGCCAAAAACTTGTATGAGAGGAAAAATGCAAATAATCACTAAGTACAATACATAAAACTCTAGTAGCTGAAGAAGGTGCCTAGACCAGTGCTGTCCAACAGAATAACATAAGAGCTACAAATGGGAGCCATATATATAATTTCAAGTGTTCTGAAAGCTACAGAAAAATAAAAGAAACCAGTGAAATTATTTTTAATAGTATATTTCCTCTAACCCAACATAGCTACAGAGTTATCTTTTCAACACATAATCAATATAAAAATTATTAGTAAGACTTTCACATTCTTTAGTCCCATATTAAGTCTTCAAAATGTGATGTGTATTGTATATTTATAGCCCATCTCAGTTTGGACTAGATGCATTTCAAGTACTCAGTCATATGTGGACAGTGCACTCCTAAACAAAGTTTTTCCTTTTCCATGAACATTAAAGCTAATGGCTCCCCAGAACTGAAGCTCCTAGCCATCTCATTGGCTGTGCCCAAGAAACAACATTCTGGCACCCTCTACTGTTAGTCCTGGAGACTCAGCCCTAAGTACCACAAACCACAGTGAACATAATTAACTGATTAAGGGAATGTATCTATATTTGCAATTCAGCCTTAGTGGAAAAAAGGCTATGTTCCCCTAGTGGTGATTCATCAGTCCATCCATTCATTCCACACAGAGAGCCTACTATGCATCAGAATTAATTCTATATGCTAGTATCCTGTCCTCAAGGAGCTTAGTCTTTTATAAGAGAGGCTGATAGACATAAGTAATTAAATGAGAAATAAACCATTCATTTAAAATAGCAATTTTGCTATGAAGAAAATAAAACAGGAAAATGTGATCTTGAATGGGAGAGATTTCCTTAAGATAGGGCAGACAGAGAAGGTGGCACTTAATCTGAGAATGAAATAACAGGGACAAGAATGGAGAAGAATGTTTTATGCAGAGAATAGTTAGGGCAAAGACCTAAGATAGGAGAAAGCTTGGCATATTTCCAAAACAGAGAAAATGTCAAAGTGGTTACAGAGTAGTTAACAAGGAAAAGAATAAACAGTAGGAGACCTGGTCAAAAGGTAGCCAGGGGCCAGACCACCGAGGGCCCATAGAAAAGAGTAAGAAATTTAGATGTTATTCTAAGAAGAAATTTTAAAAAAAATCAAGGAAAGGTTCTCAGCGGGTAGGGAGTTTGGGAGATGAACATGTGATTTACATTTTTTAAAAATCTTGTGTGTGGAGCTGAAACCGGTTTGGCTCAGCGGTAGAGCGTCAGTCTGCGGACTGAAAGGTCCCTGGTTCGATTTCGGTCAAGGGCATGTGCGTTGGTTGCGGGCACATCCCCGGTAGGGGGTGTGCAGGAGGCGGCTGGTCGATGTTTCTCTCTCATCGACGTTTCTAGCTCTCTATCTCTCTCCCTTCCTCTCTGTAAAAAAAATTAATAAAATATATATTTTTTAAAAATCTTGTGTGGAGAGTAGTCAACATCCCTGGGAGTGTGTGTATGGGGGGGGGGGGGCGGCTGTGTTAAGAGTAGAAGCAGGAAGACCAGTTGAAAGGCTGCCATAAGCTGGTAGCGGTCACAGTAAGAAATCAAGTTTAGAATATACTTTAAATTTATCAGCAGGTCCTGTTAGCTCTACCTTCAAATTTAGATTGTATAAATTAGATTATAGCCTTTCAGCATTACGATTATTGCTTGTCTCATTTTTTAATCTTATAAGTATATTTCCAGTAGGACATGATCTCACTCATCTAGGGGAAATGGTGAACAACATAGACTGATGAACAAGAACAGACCCAGAGATAAGGAGCTATGGGGAGGGTGGGGATAAAAAAGAGATCAACCAAAGGATTTATGTACACACATATGAGCCTAACCAGTGGTCAAGGACAATAGGGGGGTGGGGATACGATTGGGGGTGGGGGGTGGGGGTGGGGGATTGGAATGGGAGGTTGAGGACAAATATGTGATACCTTAATCAATAAAGAAATTAATTTAAAAAGAATAAATAAATAAATTAGATTATATTTTGAGTCTGATAGGACTTGCTAATGGATTAGCTATGGGATGAAAACACACACACACACACACAAATATGACCAACTATTAGACTTTCTGCTTGAGCATGTAAGTGGCATGGTGGTTCCATGTACTGAGATGGGAACTAAACAGGAGTAAAATCTGCTTCCTTCTATGTTTGCATCTTGATAAATGGAACCACCCAGTCAGAAACCTGAGCTTCATCCAAGGCACTAGCCTATGCAAGTCAACAAATCCATTAAATCTATCTCCCAAAGTTCCTCATATCTGTCTGTGCCTCTCTGTCCCCACTGACTTTGGCAATTTTTTAGACCAAATGACTCACCAAGACATTGAAATGGCCTTAATCATCTCCAGGTTTAAACTCCACCCAACATCAATGCTACAAATTGTTCCCCAGCTTAAAATTCTCCAACAATATTTTCAAAGAGCAATTTGGCAATGTCTATCAAAGTTTAAAATGGGCATGCCCTTGGGCTCTTTTATGATTTTATCCTACAGAAATACCCAGAGAATGAAAATATGAGGGTAATTCATTATAGCATTTTAATAGCTAAAAAACTGGACACTCACCTAAATGCCACTCAATAAGGAAATTGTTAAACAAACCATTACACAACTATACTGTAAAATTCTAGTCCTCATGTTAAAAAATTGAAGACCTAAATATACTGATATGAAAAGACCTTCATATTTTTTTTAAAATATATTTTATTGATTTTTTAGAGAGGAAGAAAGAGGGATAGAGGGTTAGAAACATCGATGAGAGAGAATTTCTCATCGATCAGTTGCCTCCTGCACACCTCCCATTGTGAATGTGCCCGCAACCAAGGTACATGCCCTTGACCAGAATCGAACCTGGGACCTTTCAGTCCGCAGGCCAACGCTCTATCCACTTAGCCAAACCGGTTTCGGCAGACCTTCATATTTTTAAAGATACTTTAAAACAAACAGCAAAGTGTATAGAATTGCATTTATTTGAAGATTATTGCAGAATATCTGTGCGTATCTGTGTCTATGCTGTTTCTTAAAGGCCTAGCAAAGGTCTGGGATGACACACATTAATTAAACTACTAACAACAGTTACCTCGGTGGTAGTAAGATTGGGATGGGCTGTGCAGAGGGTTTTTAGTTTTTACTATGTAGATCTTACTGGATGAATTTTTAGAAAATTAATATTCATATGACAACAGCAACAACAACAAAACCTGTATGACTATCTTATATGCCTTCACAGGATTCAAGGCACATTAGGACCTGGCACAGCCTTCTATCTGACTAATTTCTCAGACTATTTACATCAGGTATGCAATAATGTACCTCTGTCGACAGGACATGTGGGGCTGAGGGTTGAAACTGGGTCATGTACTAGGCCTGTCTGCTTTGCAACTGAAATAGGAAAGGCAGCTTCTGGTGCTCAGGACATGAAGCTCTTTCTCAAGAGAAGCTGAGGGTACTTACTCATCCTGCGGAGGGCACACCAGAATCAGCTCATCCTCTCGCTCTGCCAAGAAAGGAGGGCAATTTCATGACTCTCCCCTTCTCAGCCTATTTGGCTTTACTTATGTTTTGAGAACACCTGTATTTATCTTGTTTGATTTATTTTGCTTCTTTTATGATATAAAAAGCCAAATGAATAGATAGTAAATTTATCATAGTGCCAGTGTCTTTCTGAAAATCTTTTCATTTCCCCAAGAGATTTTTTTTTTCTTTTTAAATCCTCATCTGAGGACATAGTAAGAGAGAGAGAGGGAAGAGGGAGAGAGGAAGAGTGGGAAAGAGGGAGAGAGGGAAAGAGGGAGAGAGAAACATGAATCCATTGCATTCCCTACACTCCACTGGGAATCAAATTCACTACCCAGGTGTGTGCTTTGACAGAGAATTGAACTGGCAACCTTTCAGTGCATGGGTCCCTGCTCCAGTCAACTGAGCCATACCATTCGGCTTCCCAAGAGATAATACATGTGAAATAGCTTGGTGGAAATAAAATGCAAAACAAATAGAAGGTGGAATTATACTGATTTCTAAATTCTAAAGATTTTCATATTTGTTTTTTGATTGTCATTTCTTAGTTACTTTGTAAAACTCAGGAATAAAAAAAAAAAGAAAAGAGGAAGTACATATGTTAAGTCTTTCTATTGTGGTCCTGGCTGGGAGTCTAGCCATAGAGCCAACTCGTAGAAAAGAAAATGAACTGCTTGTCCCAATCTTATTCCCATTTAGTCCAATTCTCTCAAAAAGGTATAAAAAATTATGAAATATTTAAATATGTCTTCCCCAGTCATTTAGATTATTAGAAATGAAGTATCTTGGCAAGACAGGAAATGAGAAACCTAATTAACAATTGTTTATTCCGTGGCTTGCTACATTCTAAACCCTAAACTGCCACCTACACTAGTCCCTCAATTAAAATATCTTTCACTTGGTTTGAATTGCTGTAGCATATAAGAAGACTTTTTCTTTTTTTAGGTTATTACTTGGCCTCATTTTAAAATGTATAACCTCCATGAAATATCAGAGCAGAGGAAATCGTTGGTGATCCTACCCTGTTTCCCCGAAAATAAGAGAGTGTCTTATATTAATTTTTGCTCCCAAAGATGCGCTAGGTCTTATTTTCAGGGAATGTCTTATTTTTCCATGAAGAATACAGTACACATTTATTGTTAAATGAAAATAAAGGAAATTTATTACCTGTATATGGTACAGTAGTATGGTAGTTGTCAACACAAACCAGACAAACTGTGAATCCTACAGTATCAAGAATTTACTCATTTATTCAATGACAATCATGTCATCATCTTCTGGAACATCATCATAACAATCCAATTCCTGAATTTCCTGTGACTCCATTTCTTTCAGAATCAGTGGACCAAATCTCTCATGTTTAGCCTAGGGGGGGGGGCCTTATTTTCGGGGGGATGCCTTATATTTCACTCCTGTAAGTAGGTCTTATTTTCGGAGGATGTCATATTTTGGGGGAAACACGGTAGCACAATCCTCTCATTGACAGCTGAGAAACCAGCCCAGAAAGAATACGTTAGATAACAGCATCACAGTGCAAGTATGATAAGTCTTAAGTCTCCTGACTTCCGGGCTATGCCAAATTAGATACGTAATTTCTTTTAGTCATTTAAACTTAATACTCCTTAAGCTGTTTAAGGGAAAGGGGGCATCTTAATAAGAAAAAGGCTTTAACTTCAAGGGCAGGTAGAATAAAAGCAGTTTTCAACCAGATATAAGGTTATGGATTCCCTGTAGCCAGTACTGTTTATATATGACCTTACTTATATATTATATAAGTAATTCATTTTAGTGCATGGGAAGAGAAAAAGTTCCTTTAAAAGCCACAGTTAAACTTCCATGCTGACTCCTAGAGGAGGGGAGATAGCTCCTTGGTTAGGGAAACATCCTGATAGGCCACTTTGGATGTGATAGGATGATTCACAGCACTGTTTGGAATAGGAATAAAACGAAGAACAAAGTTATTTCCTCTAACACATTTATAACATTCCAAGGCCTTTGGAAAGAAAGGGATAATTGAAGAGAAGGAAAAAAAGAGTGGAAATTTTAGCAAGATTTAAAGCCAGGGTTGTCCTTGAGGTGAACTCTGTGAGAATGGCAAGAGACTCTTTTTTAAGAACAAGAATGTATATGATCCACCCTTATATGCCTGGACTATGCAATGCTGAGACAATACCCCCTTTCATTGCCTGTCCCCTTCCTATCACTATAAGAACTTCAGTGAGGATCTGTTACACAGGTTTGCATTGAGGACACTCGGGGAGTCAGTACAGATAGTACAGAGGAGAGGTGGAGAAGCCAGGGAAGCAAGAAGGCAGAGCAGGAGGATATAAACCACCAAGCCCTTCCTCACACTCCCCAAAACAAATGATACTGAAGAAGTATCCCATGGTGTTAGCATAAAACTGTTCTATTTAAATCTTTAAAGATAGTGGGACACGTGGGTAGCTGACACTTGAGTTATACTAATACAGCCAATCTCGCTCAGAGAGGAGTTACCGGCCATTCTTATAGGCTGTGGGTGGTAACAATTCCATATCCCGGAGGTCAGCAACACTGTGACTACATGTATCAACGAACCTTGGGTGTAAGTCTGCCCTTCCGAGAACTGCTAATTGGGAGGGCTCCCATTTTGGGTCATCCTGTCACTGACTGGCTTTCCTCACCAGATTATTGGGCCACTCAACATCCATAACCCTGTTGGGTAAAGTAACATCAAACTCCATTGAGTTACTAGATATGTTATTGAAATGTGGGGTCATGTACAAAATTTTATATATTAAGCTATAATTTCCCTATTAATTTTGAGTATAAATTCAGAGATGTTTACATAAGGAAATGATAAACCCAGGATTTAAAAAAGAAACACCTAAAAATCCTAGCAATAATATAAAAAGCTTGCTTTTGTCACTCTTATTTCTTTTTTTAAAAAATATGGAACACTTCACGAATTGGTATGTCATCCTTGTGCAGGGGCCATGCTAATCTTCTCTGTATTGTTCCAATTTTAGTCTGTGTGCTGCTGAAGTGAGCACTGTCACTTTATTTCTTTAATTCTACCATGTTATCTTCTACATGAACTTTTTAAAATGTCTATTTGATTCTTTTTTTCAAAATGGAAATATCCTTTCCATTATAACTTAAGACCACTGTAATTCTCAACTCTAATTATATATATCTTTGTATACATATATCTATCTCACAGGTGCTAAAGATTAAATGAGTCAACATATGTAAAGAAGTTAGTGTCTCAACACATATATTAGCTACTTGTTTCTTCACACACACAGAGAAAAACAAAATCCTTCTATAATAAGACATTATGGATATCTTTTCCTATTAATACATTCTTTTTATGGCTAAATGGTTCACGGAAAATTATTTAATTTCTGATTAATGCCTATTTGGTATACCTATGTACCTATTCTATTTCAAACACTGCTGTAACGAATATACTTATTCTTCATCTTGCCTCCTGTTCGCACCCCAACTGGGGATCAAACCTGCAACCTTTTGGTGCACGGGTTGATGTTCCAAACAACTGAGCTACCTACCCAGGGCTTGTCTTCATTTTGAACATTTTTCCCATTACATAAACGAGAGAGAGAGAGAGAGAGAGAGAGAGAGAGAGAGAGAGAGAGAGAGAGAGAGAGAGAACGAACTAGGCCTTGAGATATGCTGATACATGGGGGGGGGGGGGGGGGAATGAAGTCTAAAGATTGAGAATGAATAGCCAATGAGGTAATGAGTCAGTGTGAAGACTAGGGTATCAAATGAAAGTGTTTCAAGGAGACAGAATGAGTTGATGGCATCAAATAACAAAGAGCAGCCAAAAAAACTGAGGAATAAAGGGCTGTTAGGTTGGGCAATTAGGACTGTAGAAAGCTGTTTATATGTAGGAATAGGGCAAAACCTAAACTGCAAGAGGGAGGTGAAAGAAGTATGTAACTAGTCTGTCTGATTATTTAAGAAGTTGGTAGATAATGGGAAAGAAAAAGAATAGTAGCTTTAGGAAGGACATGCAAGTCAGATTCAAGAAAAATTAGTGAAAACATTTATTTAATAAAAAGGATGACAGTTGCTGGGACCGGTTTGGCTCAGTGGATAGAGCGTTGGCCTGCGGACTGAGAGGTCCCGGGTTCAATTCCGGTCAAGGGCATGTACCTTGGTTGTGGGCACATCCCTAGCAGGGGGTGTGCAAGAGGCAGCTGATCGATGATTCTCTCTCTCATCGATGTTTCTAACTCTCTATCCCTCTCTCTTCCTCTCTGTGAAAAATCAATAAAATATATTAAAAAAAACCAAAACATAATCAACTCAGGAAAATACATTAAAAAAAAAAAAAAAGGATGACAGTTAACCTACAACTGTTTTAAAATTTTTATATCTGATTACTATTTTATGAACTTGATTCTACAACTATAAAAGTTAAAAAAACAATATTTAAAAGTTGAACAGCCCATGTGTACAAGGTACATACATAATAGTAGTGTGTTTTTTTCCTCCAAAGAGAAACTTCATAGAAACTTTATTATGAAAGTCATTCTTTTTTTTCTTTTTTTGGTCATTGATTTAGAGAGAGGAAGGGAGAACGGGAGGGCAGAAGGAAAAGAGGAAGGGAAGGAGGGAAAAAGGGAAGAAAGGAAAGATGGAGAAAGAGACAGAGAGAGAGAGAGAGAGAGAGAGAGAGAGAGAGAGAGAGAGAGAGAGGGAGAGAAAGAGAGAGAAACATTAATGTGAAAAAACATCAAACCCACTACCTTCCTGGGTATGGGATGATGCTCCAACCAACTGAGCCACACCAGCCAGGGCTAAAAGTCACTCTTAAGTCAGCTATTGCCAAAAAAAGTTTGAACCACACACAACTGCATCTATAATTTAAAATATAACTAATAAAAGAACAAAATCTGAAACTTTTTTTAATGGGAGAATATTCATTTTAATTATGTTCCAAGATGTTACAGAGCTGTAAATGAACAAATTTTAGTCAGTATAAAATAGTCTGTTAATATTCAGTCATTCATACAACTATGTATTAATAAATGAAACACCACTTCCTACAAGGCTCAGATAACTCTAAAATCTATCTTAACTTCACACATATACTATAAAAAATGATAAATACTTAAAACTTACAATGCAAAGGGAAATATTACAAAATATACAATTGTTATAGATCCTTGTATGAAAGGTCCTTGCTTTTAAAGTTCTGCCTTATGGAATAATACCATGTTACATAGCAGAACTGAAATGATAAACTATGTTCCTTGAGGTTACAATGCTCAACAATATACTGGGTGTACTCTATAATACCGGGTCTGACAACAATCAAAAGAGAAACAAAGACGGCATTCAATGGTGTTGAGAGAGGAATATCAATTGCTATATGCTGATTTCTGCTGAAATGTCCTCATTAAACTATTGACAGCACTGTACAAGAAGAGGGAAGGGAGCAGTCTCACCTTTCTAAAAAGGATTCCCAAATCAGCACCAACTCAGGCAATTCTAAAAGGTACTTTTCTCAATGTTCTTCACTTTTCTACCCTTTACATGGAACTCCTGGTCCTTTGTTCATTTTTATTTTTTCTCCCAATTTCTTCATAAGGGATTACCAAAATACTTTCTGTTTTCTATCATCCAACATACAAACCAAAAGGCAATAAGCAAAACAATACACTCTTCCAGTCAGGTCAGTTCTAAATACACAAATTTTGGGTTACTAGATATTAATTGTGAGATTTAGGCATATCCATCCCTCTTCCACACACATTCCCAACTTCCCCTTACTTATTGACATCATTCTCAATTGAAGTTTTAAGATTGTTTTGTCCCTCATCAGATGATTTGCTGTTGGCAAGCTGCTTTAGCTAGCAGCAATACCAGGAATTGTTCGGAATGCTGGCTCAGAATAGTTTTTAAAAAATGTGATCAGTGAATTACTGTAAACTGCCATAGTGGGCCTCTACAGGCAGACAGAAAGAATTTACCTCCCTCACTTATTTCTCAAGGGAGAAGAACGTATCTTAAAAAGGAAAGGAAAAGGATTAGATAAGGAAATATAATAAAATGGCAATACTGTAGTAGTAGTGGGGAAAGGAACGCTTGCAGCCAACCTACCTTTTGGGAAAGTTTCTTTCATAAAAATCAATCTTTCTCTCCCAGTGTTTTTTGTTTTTGTTTTTGTTTTTGTGCAAGATTAATAGTCGCTTTACACCAAGAAGGGCAGAAAGCCACTTAAATACTTTTCTTCAAAGGTAGGTATTTTCTTTTTGAAACGAGCATTAGAGAAAGGAGGAAAATGTAGGGACAGCTCATTCAAAGAGGTCCTCAAACATGCGTTGTCCCATGGCTATGTACGCTTCCTTCTCCTCTGGTGTCATCTGTGCCACCAGCTCTGGCCGCTGGCTCACTTCGCTGTATGAGAATGGACGACCAGCCACCATAGCAATGGGGTCATCTGTTACTTCTTCAAACTCGTCATCCTCCTCGTCATCCTCTCGGTGATGTGCAGCCACAGAAGCTGGACGAGGTGGGGAGTCATCGTCTGACTCACTGGTCTCACTCTCCGAGTCACTGCCATTGGCAGTGGTCACAGGAGCAGCTGCCCCCACTGAGCCAGCGGTAGCAGAGGGGGTCTTCTTCTCATGAATGAGCAGTGCTCGCATAACCTCCTCGTTATCATCCAGCCCTGCACGGCCTTCCTCACGATCTTGAAATGCATCTATATCTATGCCACCTGTGGAGGAAAAAACCAGAAAGTCAATATCCTTAAATATAAAAGATATTCCCATATAATAAAATATATATTTTAAAACACTGTATTTAAATATACAAGCCTATCTAATAAAAGAGTAATATGTAAATTGATCATACTTCTGCTATACCCATAAGCCACACCCACCAGCCAATCAGGAGCAAGTATGCAAATTAACCCAACCAAGATGGCTGCGGCCATGGAGAGAGCAGGAGGCTTGGCTTGACTCCAGCAATGGAGGAAGCCAAGCTTTCTGCCTGCCCTGGCAGGCCTCCTCTCAAGGCTACAAAGTTTCAATTATAGAAGATAAATAAATTCCAGATACCAGGGCCTCTACTTGGGTCACTAGGGGGGCCTGGCCAGCCTGCAAACCACCACAGGCCCCTCTCCCAGGCCGCCCCACGCCCCAAGGGATCCCCTACCCTGATGTGGGACAAACTTTAGGGCAAACCAGACGGCCCCCATCTGTGCACCAGGCCTCTATCCTATCTAATCCTATCTAATAAAAGGATAATATACAAATTGACAATCACTCCAACACACAAAATGGCTGCCCCCATGTGGACACAAGATGGCTGCCACAAGTTGGCCAGCAGGAGAGGGCAGTTGGGAGGGACCAGGTCTGCAATGGAAGGCAGTTGGGGGTGATCAACACTGAAGGGGAGGGCAGTTAGGGGTGACCAGGCTGGCAGAGGAGGGAAGTTGGGGGCAAACAGGCTGGCAGGAAAGCAGTTAGACATCAATCAGGCTGGCATGGGAGTGGTTAGGAAGTGATTAGGCTGACAGGCAGAAATGGTTAGGGGCAATCAGGAAGGTAGGCAGGCGAGCAGTTGGGAGCCAGCAGTCCTGGATTGTGAGAGGGATGTTCAACTGCCTGTTTAGACCCAATCCCACTGGGTCTAAACCGAGGAGTCCCAGATTGGAGAGGGTGCAGGCTGGGCTGAGGGACACCCACCGCCCCAACCCCGTGCACGAATTTCATACACTGGGCCTCTAGTAATATTATAAAATAACACCAATAAAACTTCACTGATTTTACTTTTTGAGCTCTGTCCATAATATATTCAAAATGTTTCTCACAAACTGGAACTTAAGTAGCCTAATGGTTAAGTACATGGGTTTTAAGAGTAATATAGTTTGGAACTGAATCCTGGTTCACATATAAACTGTACTGCCTTGGTAAGGGTATTCAGTCTTTAAACTTCAGTACCTACTAGTACTTCTATAAAATGGGGTGATAAAAGACTCTGGATAAGAGCATCTATACATATAAAAGCCCAAATGACTGAATGACTGAACGACTGGTCAACCGGTTGCTATGACATGCACTGACCACCAGGGGACAGATGCTCAATGAAAAGGATGGAGCTCCCTCCTGTTTGTATCGGGCCTGTGGAGATTGGGCCAAAACCAGCTACCTGACATCCCCTGAGGGGTCCCAGATTGTGAGAGGGTGCAGGCCAGACCAAGGGACCCTACCGGTGCACAGATCCATGCACCGGGTCTCTAGAGTAAAATAATGTCTATGAAAGACCAGGTATAACAGCTGTCATAATAGAAAATCAAGACATGGCTCCTCACTTTGCTCAGAGGAAAAGCCAGATTCTTTACAATGGCTTATAAGGCCCTCCATTATCTTGGGCCCCTCTTGCCCACCTACTACGTCTTTTCCTTCTCCTTGCTCATTTTGCTCCAGCCTCAGTGGCTTCCACGGTATTCCTGTGCACACCACACACAGTTCTACCCTAGAGCCTTTGTGCTGCCTGTGGCCAATACCTGGGACACTTACACTTAATTCCCTTACGTCTTTCAAGTCTTCACTCAAATGTCATCTTCTTTGAGTTCACCTCTATATTCCCAATGCTCTGTTTTTTTCACAGAGCAATGATTTTCAAACATAATAAATAACTCCTGTCTATTGTCTTTGGCACCCTTTTTCCCTGCATGTACGTCCTTCACAACAGATATTTATCTTTTTTATTCAGTGATATATCCCATGCACCTAGAATAGTGCCAATAACTTGTTAGGCACTGAATAAATATTTGGTGAATCAATGAATATATGGCAGTTTTAGCTTTCAGCAGCAAACTAAGCACACTTGGAACTCTTTATAAAAAGTAATTTAGTATCATGAATAAAAATTCTCTTACTACATACCTCCTATTTATCATTTTGTGTACACATTTTGTCTGATATATTGAAGATGAAAAATTTAAGACAAATTTGTATTCAGTATTTGGAAAATAATACCAAACATATTGTCATTTAAAATATATAACAGGATTAAAAGTGTTATTTGGAACTGACTTTTTGATTCAAATCCTGACTCCTTTTAGCTGTGTGATTTGGGGCAAGTTACCTCATTTCTCTCAGCTTCAATTTTCTTTTTTTAATCCTTACCTGAGGATATATTTTTTCATTGATGAGAGAGACAGAGAGAGAGAGAGAGGTGAGAGAGAGAAACATGGATCAACCAGGAATCAAATCTGCAACCTGAGGATGTGCCTCAACTGGGAATCAAACCTGTGACCTTTGGTGCATGGGATGATGCTCCAACCAAACTACCCAGCCAGGGTTCTGCTTTAATTTTTTCAAAAACAAAACAGGAAAAGAATAATAGTATCTACCTCACTGGATTTCTGTCAGAGTTAGGTGAATATATGTGAAGTGCTTGGAAAAGGCTTGGTCCTTAGAATAGTGGTATATAATCAACAGCAGCATCAAAAAAAAAGGCTCAGAAATGGTCAATTCTGGCTATGGTGAAATGAAAGCATCCTCTTATTAACATATTAGGATGGATTAGCTCTTGACATTTTAAAAATGTATAGAACTCCTAAGATGAGATATTGGGCAGAAAAGAGAATGGGAAACAATTAAGAAGTTAAAATTTTAGAACAGACAAAATAAGCTTTTGACAACATGAATACAAAAAAAATGAGAATTGAAATCCAAAGGATGAAAGGATGAACCTCCTCATAGAGCCCTTATTGTCAATGCAGTAATTCAACAGAAAAAAAAAGACAAGAAATGCACATGAGTCTCTAAGGCAATCATTACCTCTTTAAACATTTTCCAAATAGCTTCATATTTCCAAAATGGTGTTTTGATTAATGCTTAAAATAAATATAAAATGAGAGGAAAAGCTATTTAGCTTTGTAAACTAAATGAAATTATATTTAAAAGATTTCTGACAAGGGTCTTGAGAGGTATGGGACAAAAGGAATTGTTCTGCATTATAGATGAAGACAAGAAAATAGAATATGAGGATAAATGAGCAAATCTCTGGATGGTAAAGTTTAAACACTAGTTCTAGAAACAGTCTTATTTAAAAGAGTTATAAATTAAAAAGAAGATTTATACTCAGAAATTGTCAAGTACACTAATGATGCTAATATTATACTTGAGCAATATTTAGAAACATTCCTAAATTTCTAAAGCAATTCTGGCTACTTAAGGGCCAAGCTGATAGCGGAAAATATACAGGAAGAGCTGAAGGTTATATAAATGGGCAGAAAAGTGGCAGATCCAGTTCTACACTGGCAAACGTAAAAAAATCTCTAGAAAAGTAATCTAAAATGTGCTGAAAGGTGTGGTCCAAGCTATCAGATACAGGGCAGAAAAGGTTTTTTAAAATATATATGTATATACATTTTAAAAATTAATTTCAGAGAGAAAGGGAGAGGGAGAGAGAGATAGAAATATCAACGATGAGAGAGAATCGTTGATCAGCTTCCTCCTACATGCCACACACCGCGGTCTCAAGCAGAGTACATTAAGACTGGAGGTTGTCCAAAATGAGGCAATTAAAATAAAATAAAAACTGTAGGTGGAGAGGCTGGGGGAATCAGAACTAATTGTAAGTGTTAGAGACCGGGTGTAAGCTGACACGGTCCTTGCACCCAAAGGGGCAAGCAAGGCTAGCCCGCTACCCACAGTTTTCCCAGGCTTGTTTGGATGGCGGTTATCGTAGAATGAGAGCCACCTTTCATGGCTTGCCAAGAAGCCTGTAACTATTTACTGAGTTTTGCTGTACCGAGAATTTGTCCTTCTGCTCTATCTCTCCCTTAGAGATTAAGAGGAACAAAGAATACATTCCTCTTGACAGACCTCCTATTCAATGTTTTGTGTATAAAAGGCATTACGCAGTTAATAAACTTGCTGCAGTCGGCCAACAGCTACCTGCAGTCCTCCCGATCCTGTTTTCCTGTCTTTCTTTCTTTTCTCAATTCCCTCCCTGCCTCAGCCCGGTTCTCGGAGGGAAAGGGGTGCGGCGGGTGTGGGAAGAGACTGGACAAAAATCGTACACCTATAGATGAGGAGGGGGGGAGGGGGAGGGCGCGTAAGGGCAGAGGGGCAGAGGGTGAGGTGGGAACCAGGTGGAGGGGAGAGAAACAATTGTAATAATCTGAACAATAAAGATTTATTTTTAAAAAGTCTATGAAATTCTGAAAGATGTTAAAATGAAATCTGAGGCAAATTAAGGATAAGACAAATAAGACTCAATTCAAATATGCACTGGATAGAGTCTATATTACTGTCATAATACTTAACAAAAACAAATTTAGATATGACAAATCTAGTATATTAGATGACTTATTTAAGGTCCGTATGATTCAAATTTGGTCATTCTAGGAATTATAAATATTGAATGTTAAGTTTATGAGTCTAATTGTAGATAATATTGGTTAACAACAGTTTTATTCAGCTGTGTTTCTAAGTTCAAAGAAAAGGTTTGGTTGCTTCAAGAATAGGCAAGGAGCCAAGTTGGGGAAAACAAGCCTATTAAATAGCTGACAGCCTAATTACTATATAATCTACAACAAATTGAATCAAAATAAACATCGTAGCCAAGCTGATCAGTGGGAACGAGGGAAAAAATTAACTTTTTTTCTTCTGACAGGAATAAAGATACCAAAGAGAATCACACTAGAGGTATCACCGGCTTTTATCATCACTACCCAATTCCACACTACTTTACAGTTCTTAGCATATACAGTAAAGAAATGCTAATTATGAAGGGAAAAAAGGTTAGGAGAAAGGCCAAAAAACAAGTGGTTTTCAATTACTGATAATTCTATACTATTAAAGAATCATACTCAGATGCCATGTTAATAAAATACAGAGGCATGCAGATTTGAATGCTAATGAAATCCAATCAGAGGTACACACTCCCTTTTATCTCTGCTTCCCAGTGTCTGAGTAATTTTTGTCCAGTCTTAACCTTCTATTTTCTATGTACTCCTCTCCAATGTCTTCAAATCCAGTAACATGAGACTAAAATTTACAAAGCAAAATCTTGCAGTTCTCAAATTTATCATTATTATGCAATTCTTTAGTGCTCACAGAGATTTCTAAAATATTCTAAGATAAAGTTGCATCAGTCTTCATGGATGCTAAATATCCTTAGTTCTTCACTCAGGTGGTATCTTTCTTTATATTTCATGTGACACAAACTCCTTGGTGCTTATGAGACAATAAAATAACAAAAGCTTACACTAGTGTATGGTTATTGCTCCAAATTCAGAGAAATAATAGTGCATATGAATTAGGACAACAGCCCTGCCCAGGTGGCTCAGTTGGCTGGAGTGTTGTTCTGTACCCCAAACAGTGATGGGTTCCACTCCTGGTCAGGGCACATGTAGAAGACAACCAATTGGTATGTTTCTCTCACATTGATGTTTCTCTCTGTCATTACCTCTCCCTTCCACTCTCTCTAAAAATCAATGGAAAAATATACTCGGGTTAGGATTGAAGAAAAAAAAAAAAGAAGGGAACTACATAATGATAAAGAGGCCATTCCAGCAAAAAGATATACCATTTATAAATTTATATGCACCCAGCACATGAGCAACGAAATATATAAAACAAATATTAAAAGACTAAAAAAGTGAAATTAACAAACAGCCTTTAATTTGTAATAATTACTATTATAACAATACAATAATAAAAAGCATAATATACTAATTAGACTGGACGTCCTTCTGGATGACCTTATGGTTGAAGCTGGGGCTGTGAGGGAAGCCTGGGTCCCGGGTGCCAAAGGAAATCCGGTGCCAGGAGCCAAGGGAAGGAAGGCCTACTGTTGCACGAATTTTGTGCATCAGGCCTCTAGTACAATAACAATAGGGGATTTTAACACCTCACTTACCTCAATGGATAAATCATTCAGACAGAATGATTTCTGAACAACACATTAGGTCAGATAGACTTAATAGATATATACAGAACACTCTATCTAAAAGTAGCGGAATATACATTCTTCTTAAGTGTACTTGGAATATTCTCTAGAACATCACATTAGGCCACAAAACAAGTTTTAATAAATTCAAGAAGATTGAAATCATACCAAGCATCTTCTCTAACCACAATGGTATAAAACTAGAAATCAATCACAAAAAGAAAACGAAGAAAGCACAAAAATGTGGAGATTAAACATATGCTACTGAGTAATCAATGTATTATCGCACAAAAATCAAAGAATAAAAATACCTAGAGAGAAATGAAAACATAAATACAACATACCAAAATTTACAGAATGTAGCAAAAGTAGTTCTAAGAGGGAATTTCATAGCAAGAAGGCCTACCTTAAGAAAAAAGAAAATCTCAAACAATCTAACTTTACACTTTAAGGAACTATAAAAATAAGAACAAACAAAGCTGAAAGTTAACAGAAGTAAGGAAATAATAAATAAAGATCAGAGTGGAAATAAATAAAATGAAGATTAAAAAGAAATTTTAAAAGATTAATGAAACCAAGAGCTGGTTCTTTGAAAATATTAAAAAAAGTGACAAACCTTTAACTATATGAACCAAGAAAAAAAAACAGAGAAGACACAAATAAACAAAATCAGAAAGAAAAGTTACAACTAATACTACAGAAATACAAAGGGTCATAAGAGACTAGTATAAGCAATTATATACCAACAAATTGAACAATCCAGAAGAAATGTCTATAAACACACATTCTTTCAAGACAGAATCATGAATAGAAAATCTGAATAGATTTATGACTAGTAAGGAGATGGAATCAGTACTTAAAAATTTCCCAACAAAAGTCTAGGACCAAGATAGCTTCACTGGTGAATTCTATCAAACATCACAGAAGATTTTATACATATTCTTCTTAAATTCTTTAAAAAAAAAAAAAAAAAAAAAAACTGGAGGGAAAAATATTGAAGAGGAGGGAATGCTTCCAAACTCATTTAATAAGGTCAGCATTACCAATATTGAAGCCAGACAAGGACACCACACCATCACCACCACCACAAAATTATAGGCCAACATTCTTAATAAACATAGATACAAAATCTTCATCAAAATATTACCAAACTGATTCAACAATACATTTAAAGGAGGGTACACCATGATCAAGTGGGATTTATTCCAGGGATGCAAGGATGGTTCAACATGTGCAAATCAATCAATGTGATAATCTACATAAATAAAGTGAAGGATAAAAATCATCTCATCATCTCAATAAATACAGAAAAAGGAACTGATAAAATTCAACATCTATTTATAATAAAAACTCTCAACAAAGTGGGAACATACCTCAACATAATAAAGGCCATATATAACAAACCTACAACTAACACCATATTCAACAGTGAAGATCTGAAATCTTTCATCTAAGGTCAGAAACAAGACAAGGATGACCACTCTCACCACTTTTATTCAACATAATATTGGAAATCCAAGCCACAGCAATTGGGCAAGAAAAATAAATTAAAGACATCCAAATAAAAAAGAAAGAAGTAAAACTTTTGCTATTTGCAGATAGTATGGTAATAGTGTAAGGCAAAAGTAGGTTTACATTTGTATGTGAAACAGAGTATATCCTTGTATTATTACTTATTAATTATTGTATTATTTTCCATATGAATAACTGTAAACCTACTTTTGTCCCACACTATGTAAAGAAAACCCTATAGATTCCACCAAACAAATAAACAAACACACAGACATTAGAACAAATAAATTCATCAGAGATGCAGGATACAAAGTCAATGTACAGAAATTGGTGGCATTTTTACAGATTAATAATAAACTATCATAGAGAGAAATTAAGAAACTAATCCCATTTATAACTGCATAAAAAGAATAAAATACTTAGGAATAAATTTAGCCAAGAAGGTGAAAGACCTGTACACTGAAAACTATGACATTGATAAATAAATTGAAGAAGATATAAATAAATAAGACATTTGCTACTTATGGAATGGACGAATTAATATTGTTGAAATGTCCATACTATCCAAAGCACTCTACATATTCAAAGCCATCTCTATTAAAATCCCAATGGCATTTTCACTAGGGCAAATAACTTTAAAATTTGTATGGAACCATAAAAAATCCCAAGTAGCCAAAGTAATCTTGACAAAGAACAAAGCTAGAGGTATCAGTTATCTCTGTGATTTCAAACTATATTACAAAGCCATAGTAATCAAAACAATATAATGCTGGCATAAAAACAGATATAGATTAATTAAACAGAATCCAGAGCCCAGAAATAAACACACACAGATATGGACAATTATTTTATGGAAAAGGAGCTAAGAACATACAATGGAGAAAAGAAAGTTTCTTCAAACAATGGTGCTGGGAAAACTGGACACCCACAGGCTAAAAAATGAAACCAGACCACTATCTTATACCATATACAAAATTTAACTGGAACGATTTAAAGATTTGAACATAAGAAACCATAAACTTTCTAGAAGAAAACATAGATGTAGCTCTATGACATCAACAATGTTTTCATGGACCAGACTCCAAATGGAATAGAAACAAAAGCAAAAACAAATGTAAACATCAAAGTAAAAAGCTTCTGCACAGTGGAGGAAATGATTATCAAAATGAAAAGGCAACCTACTAAATGGGAAAAGATATTTGCAAATCATACATCTAATGAGATTAATATGCAAAATATACAAAGAATTCATACAACTCAACAACAAAAGAACAAATAATCTAATTTCAAAAATGGGCAGAGGAACTGAATATACATTTTTCCAAAAACATAGAGATGGCCAACAGGCAAATAAAAAATATGTTCTAGCTCACTAATAATTAGGGAAATGCAAATCTAAACCACAATGAGACATCACCTCACACCTGTTAGAATGGCTATTGTCAAAAAGATGAGAAGCAACAGGTGTTGGAGAGAATATGGAGAAAAGAGAATCCTGTAAATCAAACATGTCAAACTCATAGGCTGCCATGATTCTGACATGCTTGCTGTATATAATAGGTAAACTGGTGTAGCCACTATGGAAAACAATATGGAGAGTCCTCAAAAAATTAGGAATAGAAGTACCATATATTAGTTATTCCACTCTGGGTATTTATCCAAAGAATACAAAAATATTAATTCAAAAAGACATATGCACCCCTATGTCCACTGCAACATTATTTATAATAGCTAAGAAATGAAGACAATCTAAGTGTCCATCAATAGATGAATGGATAAAGAGATGTGGTACATATACATTATATATATATATATATATATATATATATATATATATATATAAATTTTTATATCTCAGCCATAAAAATTTTTTTTTTAAAATCTTGCCATCTGCAACAACATGAATGGTATTATGCTAAGTAAAATGAGTCAGGTGGAGAAAGACAAATAATGTATGATTTCATTCATATGAGAAATCTTAAAAAAAATAAATAAAAAAAAAAGAACAAACAAAACAAAAACAAACTCATAGATACAGAGATTGGTAGTTACCAGAGAGGTAGGAGGTTAGGGGGTGGGCAAAATGGGTAAAGGAGGTTCAATTGTATGGTGAAAAATGATAACTAGACTTTGGTGATAATCACTTGGTAGAGCAGATGTAGAATTATAATGTACACCTGAAATATACAATATAATGCTAATATCCAATTTTACATCAATTAAAAATATAGACAGAGCCGAAACCGGTTTGGCTCAGTGGATAGAGTATTGGCCTGCGGACTGAAAGATCCCAGGTTCGATTCCAGTCAAGGGCATATACCTTGGTTGCAGGCACATCCCCAGTAGGGGGTGTGCAAGAGGCAGCTGATTGATGATTCTCTCTCATCGATGTTTCTAACTCTCTATCCCTCTCTCTTCCTCTCTATAAAAAAAAAAAAAAAAATCAATAAAATATTTAAAATATATATATATAGATAGATAATAGATAGATAGATAAATAGATAGATAGATAGACAGACTTAAAAGCTGTCTATTTGTTTCTTCAACTAAGTTGAAGGAAAATGCAAATACATTATTTGGTTTTAATGCTTATTACTCAATTTCTTACTTCCTGTTACAACGCAATTGTTTTGGAACACAGATATAGTGGATTACCAATAAAATTAAGAATTGCCCAGGCAATTTCTCCACTAAGTCAAACTCATTTTCAACTGAACCCAAGACACTCTCATTTTAATGACTTCTCTTACCTTCCTTCATCTCTTCAGAACCATATGCTCCTTGGACAGTGCTTTCTCTCAACCAAATGGGCCTCTCTTTGGCAGATTTCCCCTCCAGTGAGGCTCGCTGAAGATCTTCTTGGTCATCCATGTTAATGACCACATTCTGAGTATATAAGTCCTCATAGGAGGGACCTTTGGTAGCCCATGCTTCCCGGTGGTGCCCACTTGCCAGGCCAGCAGCTCCAGCAGTAGCTGCTGCACGGTCTTTGCTGAATGAGAAGATTAGAGAGCAGGAAGAAAAATATTTAAGTCTTGGTGTTGGGAAAGGAGGGCAGCTGCCTGGGTGGTTACTGAGAAAATTCTATCTAGCAAACATGTATACAAGCTTTAACGATGCTGAGAAACCTCGTTTATATCTCAGGGTGAAAGTTGCATGGTTATAAGAACACATTATTTTTACACTTAAGTTCTTCAAACTCTAGATTAATCTGGGATATATGAATGATGTCTGCCAGCTATTACCTCTAGCTATACCTAGAGCTGCTTAAAAACTATTCTTTCCCCTAGCCTTTACACCAGTTATTTGCTGCCTCCCTATGAGTCTAGGCTTAGTAGGTGTCTCTCTGTACTCAATCCATCCATTTATCTTGCTATATTTTAAAGTATTATGCTATGTTGCAAATAATTTGGAAAATTTCTTTCTCTTTTCTTTCTGCATTCATCATGGTACTTTTTGAACTATTTACTGTTTGTCTCAATTTAATCCTTTTATGTCCCTAGACATTGTCTTACCTTCTTTTACCTATTCCGATGTCTTCTAAAAAGCTGTGTCACTGCATTCACTATAATCTGACTCTGCTTACTCTGGTGTAAATTGGCGTTTTGAATTTTAGTCTCCCTCAAGCATTCACTTTTCTTTCTCTTCTCTTCTCCCTTGGCCTGATCTGTGTTTATATATTTACGTACTTATTCTTTACATACTCCTCTCTCACCGAGAATATCTCTTCTATCCTCAGCCAACATCCTTACCTTGTTGTGTAGAGCCTACTGTATACGCACGCCTGCCTGCCCACAAGTGTACCTCCCTGAGCTAACCATGTGCCTTCTGTCTCCCTCCATACATTAAATGTTTCTCTGGCTCTGACTTTGCCAACTACACTCTGTCCTTTTCTGTGCCTCCCTTATCCAAACTCTTATGTTATTTTTTTATTGATTTCAGAGAGGGAAGGAGAGAGAGAGAGATAAAAACATCAATGATGAAAGGGAATAATTGATAGGCTGCCTCCTACACTCCCCCTACTGGGGATCGAGCCTGCAGCCTAGGCATAATGCCCTTGACTGGAAGTGAACCCAGGACCCTTCAGTCCGCAGGCCGACACTCTATCCACTGAGCCAAAATAGCCAGGGCAGATTCTTAAATGGTTTACTCACTCTCCCTGAAGCTACTACTTCTCTCTGTATAAACTTAAACACATAGCTTTCATCCAAGCTTTATCTTTAGCATTAACTCTGAAGGTCAATAAGTATTAAGTACTTTGAGTAAAGAAGAACAAGAAAAGTGGGGGGAAAGTACAAAACAATTAAAATAAATAAATGTTAGCATGAGGATACTTTTGTAAGTCTCTTGTTTTCAGTACTCTATTATAGAAAATCAAGATTGGTTTAATTCCAGTTTGAAGCAGAAGAAATCTGACCACAAGTCAAACAAATTTTAAAATTTGGAAGAATTTTTTAAAAAAATGATATTTTTAACCATGGAGAGTTGACTACACAGATTTTATTTCTACTTTCACCACAGATACAGACCAATCTAAATTATCAGCAAATGTGACACTAAAAATCTAGATGAGCGACACGTAGGTTCACTCCTTTCGCATATTTAAATCTCTTCTATGGAGAGAATACACACATTTTACTTAAAGATGACAAAATTGACAATTCAGTTTTAAATCTTTTTACATTATTTAAGAAATTTTAGAACTTTTAAAAGATATAACTCTTGCTTAGGAGTGTGGGAGGAATATTATTTCAAACTAGAACTTCAAAGATCTTTAAGGTGAGTGTTAAATAAGAAATGATGGAAAGGGAGAGACTACGGGCAAGGAATTCTACTTAAGAAAAACTTGCTGAAAAGCTGGAACTGTCTATCAACTCTTGGATTAAGTCTACTAATTCTACAGAGGCAGCTTCTGGCTCCTGATCTGGGGATAAGCTAGAATTTAATTGGTTACAGATCAGTAACCAAAGTAACAATCATGCCACTTATTTATTTATTTATTTTTAAATCATCAGTGAATCACTGTCATCTCTGAACTCCCTTTCCACTCTACTATGGTTTCTTTTCTTGAATTTGGGGTAGGATGGCTATTGCAGATCCGTTATACTCTGAAACAAATCCTGTAGTATAGAAAGGTTAAATCAATACCGCCTCCAGGATGTTATACCCAGGCAGTGAAGCTTGTCAAATGCTTGGCAAGGCCATCTCAGCCAGGTTAACACCTTGCAACCTCGCTCCAATAGTCTTTCTCTTGAACTTAGTGCTTAGTATCTCCAGGTATCCCATTCTATCTCTTTTGCCTGTCTCCATTTCACCCTTTATTCCCTAGTGAACAGGCTGTTGAATAGGTTCTTTCTTGATCAGTTTATTTGCTCTATTTCCTGTTTCTTTTTCATCCCTGTAGTCATCACCATTCCTGATGAGAAGCCAGGTTATTTGATACAGTGAGTTGCTAGAGCCTCTGGCATCACCACCCCTCAGACTGTCTCTGGCATGAAGCAAGGGCTATCTAAATAAAGATCTGGAATGGGAGGTGGACAGTGGTAAGTGGGGAACATTAGAGGTAAAATGCCATTGGTGAAGGTGAATGAACATTATTGTACCCAGGGAAAATCTTGATAAACAGGAAAATAACTATAGTTAGAAGAGGAAACACAAGAATGATTCATAGATAGTATTATATTGTGTTCTTAAAAACTGCAGTTACAACTTGGACTAATGTGTCCTATGAAAGGGTATAACAGTAAATGCTATAAGCTCTTAGCTTTTTCCTCTTAGTGTAACACTAGGAGGAAAAAGAAAAGAGGTAGCATAGGAGAACACTCGCTGACCCCAATTCCCTTTTACTAGTATGCTTTTCAAAGAATATAAGCCACTTTTTATGGAATGGCAAAAATAATGCTGACTCTACAATTCAATTAGGACACTCAAAAGAACAGAAAGCCATAGTCAGAAGTACTAGCTCACAGGAAACGCCTATTTTACTTCACTTTCAAGGAAGTTGCATTGAAAACTGAGGCAATCAAGAAAGGTGTGGTTAATGTGCTTCAAAAACAAAAAAAGGTGAATGCTGTATTCCTTAAAGTTCAGCCTTCAGAACTTGGAAAATTCAAATATCCGGAAAATTCAAATATCCACAAGAGGCACTACCAATTTAGGATTAGCTGCAATTGCCTGAGTTGTAGTAGGCCTAATAAGCAGAGTGAGTAGTTGAAGTCAAACTTGACTATTTAAAGATTTTTGCCTAAGGCCCACACATTTCTGCATTCACTACAAACAAACTTCATCAAGGCACAAGTTAATAAGACAAGTGTGGCAGAGCTTAGAATCTATGAAACACTAGCCTTTAGTCTCCTAGTAAATTAGTTACCCACTCTTTCTCTTCAAAGTACAGGTAGTTAAAACAAGAACAAGCTTAAAGTGTTATTGCTAAGAGCATGGGACTATACTCACCTCTGTTTCAGGGCTGGTATTTCTGTGGGTTCTGGCTCAAGTATTTCATAGGCCAAATTCACATCCTCTGTTTCCCGAAGCAAAGCATAAATGGGCTCAATTTGTTCATTAAACCTTGCCAAAAGTGTGCGTGCATCTTTTTTGGGCATTGCTGATTCATCTTCTTCTACCTCTGTACTGCAAAAAGTGCAGCGGAAAGTTCCTACAGAGAAAACAAAAGTCTCAGGTCAGGAAAGAGAAATTCTCAAGACTAGCCTTTAGCGAACTGTTTATATCTCCACTCCTCCTCTAATAGGTTATTATTAAAACTTTTAAACAAACAAACAAAAAAAAAAAAACTTTTAAACATACAGAAAAGTTAAGCTTTAAAATGAATATCCATGTGCCCACCATTGAGATTCTAGAATCAACATTTTGTTACACTTAACATATTGCATTTCGATTCATCTCTCATTTTTGATGCATTTCAAATTAATTTCTTACCCCTGATTGCAGCATAGCAAACAGATTTTAATCATATTTCTTACAACCTTATTTTAACTTCAAACCAACTTTTTTACAGTTTACCAGTGAAACCTGTACCTTTTCCCAAAAGCCTTTTTACACATTACACCTTTGGGCCTACATTATGGAGAAAGCCAAATAAATACCTGAAACCAAGTCTCTAGTCATCTTGTACACTGTCACGTGGCTATTTCTTCAAATTTATCAACCATTTATACCTAAACAAATGTAGCAATCATCTCCAAAATTAAAGTTCAAGAAGCCTTTATTGTTCGTATTTCTTTATCCCTCACATTCAATTTGTACCTAAATTGCATTAATGCCTTAGAAATATCGTAAGATTTTTCACTTCTATTATAGAGTCACTAATCAAAATCACCATTATTTAGCTTGAAAGTTTCCTAAATCTGGTCGTTGGACCTCTAGGTTCTCCTCCATTTCCACGTTTTCTATGCCACCATTTTTGCCATCTCATTGCCCTGATCTGAAGTCTGTCTGGCAGCTGAATTTCTAAAGTCCACAGCATGAAATCTAAATTTCTCATCCTAACCTTATGATTTGGCACAAAACATCACAACCCAACCATAGTCCTTTACCTGTCAAGGAAATTCAAATACTTGAAAGACAACATACTAGACATTAATATTTATTATATTTTATAGTACTTTGTTTCTAAAATGCTTCCATGTATACTTTTGAATCCTTATGTCAATCCTACAAAGTTCTGTCAGAACTGAGGCTTTGAGTTTTGTGATATGTCCAAAGTCACATAGCCAGTAAAAGAAAAGTACATGAGGAAATATTAAACAGTGTATGCAAGTTGTATTAATTATCATTAAATTTTAACTGCCTTCACTTAATATGCTTGAACTGCTGCTTTAACTTAAGCATCTAGAAGCCAAAATATAACTATTGTTGCCTTTCTAACACCCATAATGCAGTTCTATATTAAACTGAAATGCATGTTAGCCCAGAACAAGAGCTATATACTATATATATATATATATATATATATATATATATATATATATATATATATGGCATAGCTACTTAGTTGCATTTGAGATTTTTCTAGTCATTGTCATTGTGTAATGCAACTACTTCTCATAGTTCCTGGTATCATTTTCTGATAAATGAATTACTATATATTTAATGTAAAAATTCTTATACTAAGTAGAATAAACTTTTAACTTATTTTTTTCATTCAAAAGAAAAGAAAAGAACAGCAACTATTGAATATTGATTGCTTACAAAGTATTGCCGATCCTCTGAGGCTGGTATAATTATTGCACAGTTAAATTTGTAAAAGACAGAGGTTCTAAGGGATTAAGTAGCTTGCTCAAGGTTATTTAACTAATAATTGTGGAGGGGGCAGGATTCAAACACAAACTATTTTGCTAAAACTCACACTCTTAAACATTACATTCTACACCACTAGCCTCAATTGGATCTCTACTTTGGTTCTTATTCCCAACATCAGCAATATGCATCATTCACTTCTATCCCAATTTACCTGCGTATAAATTAAAAGACCATACAAGTACTTAGTGCCTGGCACATTGTATTATAAGTATGCAAACATTTAGCTTTACAAAGTTCCATATGTGATTGATACCTACCCCTACCCTTTAACCTCTCCTCAGTAAGGAATAAAAAAACTGGGCATCTCTGTCTGAACACCACACTGGAGCTTACTAGTACTGATGTATTTCAAGTAGAATAAGCTTTTTTACTGCTTCTCACATTTAAGCACTCAATACCGTATAAATTCTTTGTTCATATATCGTCTAAAACATTCTTCATCCATCTTGCTGCTGTCCAAATGGTACCTAATCTTTTACACCTCTTCCAAATAAGTGAGAGAGAAGAGCAACCTCTCACAGCTAGGAGATGGCCTACCACTCACAGTTAGGCTCTGATGTATTTCTATCAAACAGAATCTCATAGACTACCAATATCAGATAAGGAAGGTCCACTGTGACCATGGTGCAGAGCCAAGTCTGTTTGAGTAAGAATACAGACAAGATCAAGGTCTCTGTCCAACCATACAAACACACACAAAAATGTCAGTTAACCGGGACTACTGCTTCTTTACCAGTTACAGTTTTAACCTGACCCTGTTCTTCTCACCTTCTGGACAAGGCTTATTAAGATAACCAATTGGCCAGTGTGGCTCAGTGGTTGAGCACCAATCTATGAAACAGGAGGTCACAGTTCCATTCCCAGTCAAGACACATTTCCAGGATGCCGAGTTGCAGGCTTCATCTCCAATAGCGGGGCATGCAAGAAGTAGCTGATCAATGATTCTCATCACTGATGTTTCTATCTCTTTCTCCCTCTCCCTTCCTCTCTCTGACATCAATTAAAATATATCTTTAAAAAAAAAAAATACCCAATTATAGAACTAGTGGCCCAGTATGTGAAATCAGTGCAGTAGGCTGCCTGCCGCTTCTGCTGGAGGCAGGAGCGAACCGTTGGTGTTTGAGGGAGCTGGCAGGGAGCTTCCATCCCCACCCACAGGAGCGGGGTGGCAGGAGAGGGAGAGATCAAGAGGTGCTCCATGCATCTCCTGGTGACAGGATGCACATGCTGCCCTGCCCACCCATGCACTCCTGCTGCGCACGCAGCCTCTTGGTGATAGGTGGTTACACGTGAGGGCATGATGACAATTTGCATATTAGCCCTTTATTACATAGGATTCCCACTTCTTGACAACACCCAATCCAGACCAAATCCAAACCTTCCCTGAGTTCTCCCCAAAATTATCTAACAAAAGCCCCAGTTCTCATCCAGTGCGTTCTTACTGTGGCCCTCCATAGTTCCTCATGGCATGTGACTTCCCATGTTGCAGAAAGCATCAATATACCCAACTTTGTTTACCTGTGGGTTGTGTTACTGATGGGTTTAACTAGTGGGCATCAATATAAAAATTCTAGTTTAATCAACTGGACAAGCATACTATTTACCAAAATAAAGACAGAAAGAATAAGGTTTTTTTTCTTTGTGGTGAAAAGTCATAAACTTACTTTAAATATCTGAATATTTGTTACCAATTTGTCATCAAAATGGATTAAGTTACAAGCTAACTTATTACAACTGCTCAAAGCTCAAACGTGAGATGTAGACTAGAAATTCTGATATGAGAATCAACAATATGTAGTAACTGAAATCATAAAGTAGATGAGAATATCAAAGGAGATTAAGGAGAGTGAGAAGCATAGGCAGTCAAGGCATAAACACAAGGAAATAAGAATCCTTAAGACAGAAATGGTACAACTAGAGGAATAGGATGGTATTTCAAGGGAAAAGTGGTTTGGTGTTAATTTCCCAAGGTAAAAAAGAATGGAAAACTAGCTTCTATATTTAGTAACAAAGGGTATTAGTGACCTTAGCTAGAGAGGTTTTAGTTGGTATGCTATCTTAAATGATTTTCTAACTATTCCAGGTTACCTCAGCTTCTTTGCTTCAACAAAAATAGAATAGAATCCATTTGGGAGTTAAAAAATAAAATAAGGTCTAAATCCATTTTCAAATACCTGCTGAATTAAAAAGGAAAAAAATGCTGATGTGGGACTTAACATTAAATTTTGAAAGATGGACACTTACAAAGACTGTCAATGAAAACTAGAGAATACTGCAAAGTTATGTAATTCAGTTTTAAAATTTTAAAGAAAGTGAAGTAACTAATATCTATATCTATACATCTGTATATATCTATATCTATACCTATATCTATACATGAAAGCTTAAGTGACCATCCAATCATTAGACCAGTAGCTATGATGTGCACTAACCACCAGGGGGCAGATGCTCAACAAACAGGCATGGAAACATGAAACAGATTGATGAATCTCGGAGGAAAGGGGGGAGAGGGGAGGGTGGGAAGATATTAACCAAAGATCCTGTATGCATACTAGCGGCCTGGTACATGGATTCGTGCACCAGTGGGGTTCCTCAGCCTGACCTACAGGGATTGGGCCGAAACTGGCAGTCCAACATCCCCTGAGGGGTGTCAGATTGAAGAGGGCACAGGCCAGGCCAAGGGACCCTACCAGTGCACAAGTCCGTGCACCGGGTCTCTGGTATAAGTATAAAAGCAAGTGCTCCAACTGGAGCACAGAAAGACAGCTAAGACAAAGGGTAACACTATAATCCTCTCAACCTATGTCTTCAGAGCATTACAAACAGAGCTCCTCAAAGTCTTGGACCAGGCACACTTTGCTACAGAGCCTTTGTTCTTGCTGTTTCCTCTGCCCAGAATGCTTTTCCTCCAGATAGGTGAGTGGCAAGTCTCCCTACTTAGTTCAGTTCTTTACTCAAAAGTAATGTCAGTGAGGCCTTTCCTAACTAACATCACCTAAAATTTCAATACTGTCCTGCCCTTCCCTTTTCCTTAACATTTATCACTATCAAATGTTTTATTATTTATTCAATTATTTATCATTAAAAGTATTATGCTATGCTGACTTTTTAAAAGTCCTCCCAAATACCCATTTCTCTTTTGAAGGCAAGATACATTCAAAACTTCAGCTTCAAATAAACAAACAAATGTGCGAGTCAGTCTTGCTCAGCCATATAAAATAGCAATGCTTTTATTTTGGGGAGAAAAAGAGATCACTGTTAACATCATCATCTGATAGAAGGGCAATCTGAGAATAACAGTCCTTTAACTTGAATAAATTTGGTTTGTGGGAGAGAGAACATATAGTCATAAGAGACCTGAATTCTAGCCTCACCCAGGTAACTTTCCAGGTTTGGGTTTAATTTAGATGAAGATTTACCAGGAGTTACTTGTTGAAGGGCTCGTTTCAGTTCTAAAAAGAGTGGCTTACATATTACTGTGATTTTATCCTACTTATAAGCTAACAAATTATCCTACCAGTTTCATGGATGTTGGAGAAAGACACAGGACTCCCAGGTCAGAGACGAAGAACTTTATTAATCAGGGCAGTAGCAGTGGTCAGTTTTGTGACAGTTCTGTAAGCCCCCAATTCCCACAGGGTGACACACAGAGAGCCAGGTAACAATTGTATATGCAATGGGTTATGTTGCAGGAGAGAAACCCTGAGGTTAAGAAAGCCAACTCTATAATGAGCAGAAACATGCCTGTCCTTTGCTATGAAGGGTGATGTTACCTTTACTATGCTGAGCTGAGCAGACATTCTCTGAAGACTATTACATTTTTTTCCCCAGTTACAGTTACATTCAATATGCAATACAGCATAATGGTGAGAGTATCATACAATTTACAAAGTGATCCCCCAATATTCCAAGTACCCACAGGGCAGCATACATAGGTATTACAATATTATCCTATCTAATAAAGAAGGAATAAGCCATCACAAAGATGGCAGTGCCCACAAACAATAAGGGATATGCTAATTGACTGCCCCATCCTCAAAGATGGCAGCACCCACAGCCAATAAGGAGGGAATATGCTAATTGACCACCCCGCCCTCAAAGATGGTGGTGCCCACAGCCACAAGTTGGCAGTGTCCAGTCCCCTCAGCCCCACCAGGGTGGCAGGCACGTGGCAAGACTGGGCCTGCCCCGAGGCAGGCCCAGCTACTCCGCGCACCTGCCTCTGGAGTCCACCAGTCCCCTCAGCTTCCCAGGGCCAGCCCAAGGCTCAGGTAACCAGCGCCGGCTGAGGCTTGCACTGCCTGCAGTGGCAACAGCAGAAGTGTGATGGGGCATGCCTTCCCCTGATCAGTGGGTCCCCTCCTGCCCCTGAGGGCTCCCAGACTGTGAGAGGGGGCAGGTTCTGCTGAGGGACCCCCATTCCAGTGCATGAATTTTCATGCACCAGGCCTCTAGTCTATAATAATAAAAGCATAATATGCAAATCGACCAAACAGCAGAACAACCATCCAGATGACCTTCCAGAAGAAGCCGGGGCTGTGAATGCAAGAGATCGAGGCAGCCTGCAGGCACCAGGGCTGAGAAGGCCTATACTTGCATGAATTTCATGCACCAGGCATCTAGTTGAGTATATTCTCTAAACTGTACATATCCATGACTAATTTCATAACTGCCAATTTGTACTTCTTAATCCATTTATCTTTTTTATCCAGTCCTCCAAACTCCTTCCCCTCTGGAACCCTGTTTGCTCTCTGTATCTATGAGGCTGTTTCTGTTTGGTTTGTTCATTCATTTTGTTCTTTAAAGTCTGCATATAAGTGAGGTCTATAGTATTTGTCTTTCTACATTTATTTCACTTAGCATAATACCCTCTAGGTCCATCCATGCTGTCACAAGTAGTAAGATTTCACTTTTTTTTTTTTTAAATATATTTTATTGATTTCAGAGAGTAAGGGAGAGAGCAATAGAAACATCAATGATGAGAATCATTGATTGGCTGCCTCCTGCACACCCCACACTGGGGATTGAGCTCGCAACCCAAGCATGTGCTCTGACTGGGAATAGAACAGTGACCTCCTGGTTCATAGGTCGATGCTCAACTACTGAGCATGTCAGCTGGGCAGATTTCATTCTTTTCTATGGCCAAGTAATATTTCATTAGATATATGTAACACCATTTTTTTTATTGACTCATCTATTGATGGGCACTTGGGTTGCTTCCATATCTTGGCTAGTGTAAATAACATTACAATGAACATAGAGTGCATTACCTCTTTTAGAATTAGTGTTTTGGAATTCTTTGATATATACTTATTATAGAAATAGAATTGCTGGGTCATAAAGCAGTTCCATTTTTAATTTTATATTAAAAATGCTATTTTCCACAGTGGCTGTACTAATTTGCACTCCTACCAACAGTGCAGGAGTGTTTCCTTTTCTCCACATCCTAGCCAACACTTGTTTGTTGATTTGTTGATGATAGCCACTCTGACTGGTGTGAGGTAATATCTCATTGTGGTTTTAATTTGCATTTCTCTGATAATTAGTGATGTTGAGCATCTTTTCATATGTGGGGGAAGTCTATTTTTATTATACTGAACAGAAAGCAAGCTTGCCCTTTGCTTTGGAAACAATATCTGTATCTTCCAAGGCTGCTCACTATATAAATATCCTTGAAAAAGGTAGTCTAGAAAAAAAGGCAGACAGAACCTCTACTTGCAAGACATGTATAACATATGAGAAACCAGGGAGAACTGTCTGTTTCCCAACAATTACCATGTCTGGCAAATAATACAAGAGGAAAAGCTAGCCTGACATCTCTGAATTCTATATTTATCACAAAATACAAGTTGTAAACAAGAAGCAGCCTGTCAAAAGCCAGGTCTAAGAAGAAAAATAATAAATTCTATATTTTTCTGAAAAATGACTTATGTTTAGCTTAACATACCAGCAACATTTTTATAAATTTCACTAAACATTAAAAAATGCAGCCCTAGCTGGTTTGGCTCAGTGGATACAGTATCGGCCTGTGGACTGAAGAGTCCCAGGTTCGATTCCAATCAAGGACATGTGCCTTGGTTTCAGGCACATCCCTAAAAGGGGGTGTACAGAAGACAGCTGATCAATGTTTCTCTCTCATCGATGTTTCTAACTCTCTATCCCTCTCCCTTCCTCTCTATAAAAATCAATAAAAAATATTTTAAAAATGCAAATAAGCACCGAAACCGGTTTGGCTCAGTGGTAGAACGTCTGCAGACTGAAAGGTCCCGGGTTCGATTCCGGTCAAGGCATGTACTTTGGTTGCGGGCACATCCCCGGTAGGGGATGTGCAAGAGGCAACTGGTCGATGTTTCTCTCTCATCGACGTTTCTAGCTCTCTATCTCTCTCCCTTCCTCTCTGTAAAAAATCAATAAAATACATATTTTTTAAAATGCAAATAAGCTTTTCCCAAATCAGAGGTGGGGGTGGGGAACTTTGCACACACTATGAACATAAATGGACTCTGTCATCAAGAAACTTCAAGTTTAATAGAGATGAAAGGTATCTGGAGATAAACATGATATGGGATCAGTGAAAAAATAAAGCACATAAATATCTTGAAATTAAAAGAAGGAATATGACTTCTGGCAGTAAAGATTTATGGAGAAAGTGTGCCTGTTGAGGTAGACTTTAGAAGAAAAGTAGCTGTTAGAGAACAAGGACAGGGGGAAGAGAATGGGACCTCCTAGATCATCATAAGAGAAGTAGGTAGTTGAAAATAATGCTAGCCTGCAATTTCAGTCTACTAGGAATATAGTCATCAAAAAGAATAGTAAAAAACAGAATTGAAAGGATTAAACTACAATAGCCATAAATATAAATGGGTCTTGAATGCCAAACTTCATTTTGATTTTATTCTTTAGTAATAGAAAAGTGATTGAAGGGTTTTGGGAAAGAATATGAAGTCATCAAAATGAATATTTATAGCCCGGCTGGTGTGGCTCAATGGTTGAACATTGACCCATAAACCAGGAGGTGGTGGTTCGATTACAATCAAGGCACATGCCTGGGTTGCAAGCTCAATCCCTTTTTCCTTCTCTCCCTCTCCATTCTTCTCTATGAAATCAATAAAAACATATTTTTTAAAAACCAAAAACTAGTATTTATAAACAGTGGTCTGCCTTAATGGCTTGAAATGGTCTTCCAATAAGTCAACCGGAAGTTCTTAACTGAGTGTTTTCATAAAAAATCACCATTAATTAATATCCAGGTCCCACCCCAGAGATGCTGATTCAGAAAGTCTGGAGTGAGGCCCAGGAACATAAATTTTAAAAGTTCCACAAGGAATTCTAATGTATACCCTTGGTGGAGAGCTGTTGTTAAGTAATCACTATGATAAATAGCCGCACTCTTCTTGTAACTGGATCACTTTGCGCTAAGTAATATGCACAGAATATACTACTCAAGCATGAGAGAAGACACTGAAATTGAAGCTCATAGCTCTTTGTGGTCTTCCTCTTCCCATACCTAAAACCAAGTAGGCAAAAACTGGAAACAGCAAACCCAAACTAAGGAGAATGTGCAAGCTACATCCAAGCATGTGGCAGCAGGGAGAAAATAAAGGCTACAAAGATTCTTTAGGCAAAACTTGACAAATAATCGGATTAAGAGAAGAAAAAAAGAAACAGTTCAATGATAACATATTTGTTTGATCATTAATATTCACAAACCACAAAACAACTAAGAAGGCTACTTCTCAGCAATTCTCATTTGTTCATCAAGTCTATGTCAATAGTATTATCCAAATCTAACAGAGGGAATAAAGACTCAGAAAGGTTACGTTTACTAAGTCATAACTTAAAAACAAAAATCACTAAGCCTGGATTCAAGTACAAATCTTTCTGACTCAATAATGTATTAGTTATTAATAACTATAAATCTACTTTTGTCCCACCCCATACATAGAAAATACAGGGACAGCCTTCTCTGATATAGCAATGAATAAACAAAGACATAAGACATAAAGGACCAGTTATAGGGACATTTGGGCAAAAGGAAACAGCATGAAAAAAGGCAAGCAGCCCTAGCCAGTTTGGGTCAGTGGATAGAGTATTGGCCTGCAGATCAAAGGGTCCCAGGTTCGATTCTGGTCAAGGACAGGTACCTCGGTTGCAGACTCCTCCCCCACCCAGGTCTTGGTTGGGACACATGCAGGAGGCAACCAATCAATGTTTTTCTCTCACACCAATGTTTCTATCTTCTCCTTTTTCTTAAGAAAAAAAAAAAAAATCAATGGAAAAATATTCTCAAGTGAGGATTAAAAAAAAAAAAAAAAAAAAAGGCAAGTAGGGCCCAGTGTAACTCAGCTTTTGAGTGTTGACTCTGAATCAGGAGGTTACAATTTGATTCCTGTCAGGCCATATCAAGCTGGGTGTGGGCTAGATTCCCAATGGGGGGCATGCAGGCAGAAGCCAATCAATAATTCTCTCTCATCTTTGATGTTTCTATCTATCTCTTCCTCTTCCTTTCTTTCTGAAATCAATAAAAATAAAATAAAATAAATTTTAAAAAGGTAAGTAAAGGAACACCTAGTGCGTGTATGATAGAAATAAGATGGTCAGTGAGGCTGTTGTGGAGTGACATGGGGTTGGTGGAAACAAAGCCTCAGAATGGGAGGTAAGGGCAGATAAAAGACCCTAAAAATTCTGTTAAGTACTTTAACTTTTCTGAGAGTAGAAGACTTTGAGGAGGTAGGGAGGTTTTGGAAAAAAAGAGTGACATAACCTGATGTGCTTTTTAGAAGGGTCACTGGCTGCTGTAACAAACAGTTCATAAGAGCAGCAAGAGTGAAAGCAAGGAGACTAGCTAAGAGTGGTGAAAAATTTAAGTAAGAGTTAATGGATTACATAATTTTTCTTGGTAATCCTATGGATAAACAAAAAACAAAAACCTGTACTAGTAAATAAACTCATCCCCACTCAAAAAAGCTTCCAGAATGGAAAAGAGTATGGAGTTCCCTCAAAATACTCAAAATGGAACTCCCATTTGACCCAGTGATTCCACTTCTAGGAATATATCCCAAGAAATTAGAAACACCAATCAGAAAAGATACATGCACTCCTATGTTCATAACAGCACAATTCAAAATATCTAAGATTTGAAAACAGCCTAAGTGCCCATCAGCAGATGAGTGGATTAAAAAACTGTGGTATATATACACAATGGAATACTATGCTGTGCTAAAAAAAGAAGGAACTTCAACCATTCGCAATACCATGGATGGACCTAGAGAGCATTATGCTAAGCGAAATAAGCCAGTTGGAGAAATATAAACATCTCACTCATTTGTAGAATATAAAAAACAACATAAAATGATGAACAAAAACAGATCCAGAAACAGAGAAGCATCAATCAGACCGTCAAACCTCAGAAGGAAGGCAGGAGTGGGTGGGGAATAAGGGTAGAGATCAACCAAAAGACTTGCATGCATGCATATACGTATAACCAATGGACACAGGCACCGGCAGGGTGAGGGCATGAGCGGAGGTGAGGGTGGCGTCAATTGGGGGATAAGGACACATACAATAGGTAATACTTACCTTAATCAATAATTTAAAAAAGCTTCCAGAAAAAACAACAACAATAAAACAAAAGATTAACAGTTCCATGTTAAAACCAAGTAACTAGAACCAAACTTCCTAGGATTTTAGTGAGATAAAGAGGAAACTATAAACCTTCAAGATACATTATTAATTTTACCACACTGTAAAAATCCAACCATCACATATACCTTAAGAAGCATATATGGACATTATTTCCCCTCCCTCTGCATGTTTTATAGATTGTGTATACATTTGAAAAGAAAGTAATTGGAAAAATAAGACTGCCAAAAATTGTGATTACTCTCCACTCTGCCACAATGTGTTTCTGAAGATGGCATAATTAAACAGAGCACATTTTCTATGTGAACACTATTATAACCTTGAGTTTCAATTCCTAACCAAGACTTTCAAATTAACCAAGTGACTAACATCGTCTTCTAAGAGCAGTAATAAAACAACCTCAAGCCTCTTTATACTTTTAAAATGTCAACTATTTTCCAAATCAAAGAGTGTTATGAAATTAGAGAAACCGTACAGGGTACAGAATAGACTGAACTTAACATTTTATACATGCTAAAAAAGGCCTAGGATGATTAAAGGATTTGCCCAGGGTAACAGTTATTAACATAGCCCAAGACTAGAAGTCAGGGGTCTGGAATCCTAATACACTATCACTTTACTATCTTATAAACATTACTTTAAAAAAGAAAAAAAAAGAAAAAAACTAAAATGACATGTTAACTGAATATACTGACTATGCAGAAGGATCCGGTATATTAAGTGTTCTAAAAGACCCTGACAATACTATCATTAATAACCGTAAGTTGTTAATACATTAATAACTGTAAGTTGTTACAACAAAAAACTGTTAATTAAGAATCACTTTACTTTCTTAGCTTTCAAAAGGGCTTTGGGAAAGGGTGGGGGCCGGTTGGTGTTTAGTGGGCTTGTGGTGTAAGGTGAAAGGACTGGAAGGATAACTACAACTTAATATATTACACATTAAAAGATGGAGAGAGTGGTAGGGAGATCTGGGGGAGATAATAGATCAACCGAAGGACTTGTATACATGCATATAAGTACAACCAATGGACATAAAACTCTGGGGAGGGAGGGTATGTATGAGAGGGGGGAATGGTAAGATATGTACACAGATAATAAAAAAAAAATTATAATTAAAAAAAAAAAAAAAGATGGGGAGAGTGCAGACTGGGTTGAATGAGAAAGCAGAGAGAAGAAAAACTAGGTTTGCCATTTTAGCTATACTAGTGACCTAGTGCACAAAATTTGTGCACATTAAAAGGGAAATAATTAAAGGAAATATTTTAATATTGCTATTTGCACTTTCTCTGAAATACAAGTGTCAGAGATTAAAGAAAATTAGTAAAATGTATATGAAAATCTTCCTACTGTCAGAGTCTAGGGTGTGTCAAGGGAACCAGAGTCAAGTCTCCACCCATGTCTCGAAATCCCAGGAGACCCAGATCCAGCTGGCCCCACCCCCCCTCAAGCCCCGCCTGGCCCAATGCCAGGGCAGGGGGTGGGGGCCTGAGGTCTCCCAGAACAGGCTAGGGGGCACGCCTTGAGAGCCCACAGCCTGAAGTTCCCCATAAAGCAGCACCTGGTGGAGGGGTGCAGCCTTAGGTCCTCCAGCCTGGCACCAGGACAGGGGGCATGGCCTGAGGTACCCAGTCAAGCCCTACCAGGAGGGGGGTCACGGCCTCAGGTCCCTGCTGATTGCTCATTAAAGCTTGTTATGGGAACTTGGCCTCTGCTGTGGGCACAGCCATCTTGTGTTACAGAATCCTTGCCTCTGCTGTGGGTGCAGCCATTTTGTTATGGTTTGACAGTCAATTTGCATATTATCTCTTTATTATATAGTATTAGAGGCCCAATGCACAAAATTCATGCATGGGTGGGGTCCTTAGGCCTGGCCGGCGATCAGAGCCAATCAGGGCCTTCCTGCTGGTTGCTGGCTGCTGGCTGGGGCCTGCCAGATGGGGGAGGGACCGCAGAAGGTTGGCCAAGGGAGTGCACTGACCACCAGGGGCAGCTCCTGCATTGAGCATTTGCCCCCTGGTGGTCAGTATGCATCAGAATAATCAGCTGTTCTGGTCATTCTGGCATATAGATATTTTTCTAAATTCACATTACTTAAGTATTTTTAGAAGGAAGAAAAATGTTATTCTGAATCATCCAAAAGCACTCAATTCCCTCTTAACTAATATGAAGAAGTTTCGTAGTCATTCTTGGGCTATTCTTTGAAAGCATAGTCAAGTCCTTTGTTATAACTTTTATGAAAGTTCATATGTTTATATTAAAACTAGAGGCCCAGTGGATGAATTTTCAGCTGGCTTGCCCCCTCTCACAGTCCAGGAGTCCTCAGGGATGGGATGGAGGCGACCTGGCAATCAGGGGAAGGAGACACCCCCATCACACCTCTGCTGCTGCCACTGCCAGCAGCGCAAGCTTTGGCCAGCTCTGGTTACCTGAGCCTCAGATAGCCCAGGGTGGCTGGGCAGCCGCCATCAGAAGCTTGTCTGCACCTTGGGCCAGCCCTGGGCAGCTCGGGGGCTGAAGGGACTGGGGAACTCCGTAGGAGGGCCAGCAGCAAGGCTGGGCCCACCTTGGGTCAGGCCCCGCCTTGCTGGGCACCTGCCACCCAAACAGGGCTGAGGGGACTTGGGGCCGCCATCTTTGAGAGTGTGATAGTCAATTAGCATATTTCCTCTTTATTGGCTGTGGGCACCACCATCTTTGAGGGCAGGGCAGTCAATTAACATATTTCCTCTTTATTGCATAGTATGCTCCCCTCAAAAAGGTGCCTTTTACTCTGATTTACAAACTTTATTTAAGAAACAAATTTCTTCAGTCTAATTGGGCAAGGGGAAATATATGGAAAAAGGAATCTACATAATAAAAGAGTAAGAAACAAATTGACCATACCTTCACGATGCCCACAGCCAATCAGGAGTAAACAAATTAACCCAATAAAGATGGCGGGTTAATTTGTATGTGCAGGCCCCAGCCGCTCAGGCTCTCTGGGCAGCATGAGAAGGCTGAGAGGCGACTCCAGGCTGGAGCAAAAAGGTGGCTCTGGACAGAGTGAAAGTGGTGCCAGCAGCCAGGGGAAGAAGGAAGACCCATTTGTGCATCGGTCCTCCAGTTACCATTATAAAATAGAAACAGACATAACAAGTACATAGCTATATATTATTTTACCTATAATAAAAAAAAATTTAAAAAAATCATCCTTCAAGTGACTGCAGAACATCTAACACTAAAATACTCATTGCATTCAAAAGGAAAAAATAAGCAGGTTTAATGTATTGCGGGGTGGAGGGGGGTGTTGGTATTCTAAGTATTTTTAAACTCAGAAGATCTCAAATATTTTAATGATGTACACAATAAAATCCCACACCCCAACACTCAATTTATCAATGAAAGTGTCTTCTGTCCTTCCTTAAATGGACACATCTAGATTTGGTCTAATCATGCATCATTCTTTGATTCTGTAACTCTTATAAAAAGGGAAACTGTATTATGCTTGGAAGGGAAAACAACATTCTGAAGTATGGTACTTGTGTAAATAGTAAAACTAACAATAAATTCTACATATTTGGCCTAAATCAAATTCATTTCAACATGCAGTGAGCAGGCAAAAAGTCTGTGGTTTTGATATGACTAGTTGAAAGACAATACGTACTCAACAGAAAATAGAAAATTGAATGCCAGGATCAACTATTTACAAATAAATTAGCTCCTATATAATCAGCATCAAATTACAAAAAAGAAAACACAAATGACTTTTTAAAAGCTCTCAAATCTTCAAGATCAAACACAATAATTAAATAATAATAAAATTAGACCTAAAGAGGTTGTTATTGTGTTTTGTTTTTTTGTTTTTTTTGGGGGGTGGGGGGTGCGAGAGGGAGAATGTTGAACTTGTTCCTTACTTTATTTCCATATTTGCTTTTATTTTTTAACCTGTTCTAATGGTTACCTCCTCCCCCTCAAATCTACACCTCTGAGCTTTCTGGTGTCATTTTCTAATTAGCACATCCTGAGCAAGATTCCAACTCGGAAATTGAGCGAAATAATCCTAGAAAGATTTCTTTCTGTATTTGTTTGTGTTTTTAGCATTTTAGGAACTGAAAACACTGCTTTTATAAGACATCTCTTGTTCTAAATAGAAAGAGATGAAGACAAGAAAAAGTAACCTGATGTATAAAAATTGAAGAGGAATTTTAATCAGAAAACTGATCTGTCTATAAACCAAAAAGCTTTGCCTGCAGTCACAAGGCAAGAAGAGAGATTCATGATTTAACCCCAAATACATGAATATCCTATCTAATAAAGAGGGAATATGCTAATTGACCATCACATTCTCACAAAGATGGCGGTGCCCACAGCCCTTAAGGAGGAAATGTGCTAATTGACTGCCATTCCCTCAAAGATGGCAGCACCCACAGCCACATTAGAGTGGCGCCAGTCCCCTCAGCCCCACCGGGGCAGCAGGTGCATGGCACGCTGGGTCCGCCCCCAGGCGGATCCAGCCATTCCACAGCCTGCATAGGGAGCCCCCCAGCCGCCCAGGGTCAGTCCAAAGCACAGGCAAGTCTCAGATGTTGGCTGCCCAGCCACCCCAGGGCCAGTCCAAGGGATGACCAAACTACTGAATAAGCAGGCTGCATGGGGAAACCAGGTCAGTGGGGAGGGGGGGGGGGGGGGGAGGAGGGCAATTGGAGGCGACCAGGCTGGCAGGGAGGGCAGTAAGAGGTAACCAGGCCGGCAGGGCGGGGGGGGGGGGGGGGGGGGGAGAGGGGGTAGTTGGGAGTGACCAGGCTGGCAGGGAGTGGGGGGGAATACAGTTGGGGCCACCTAGGCCCGCAAGGGAGGCAACTGATGGCGATTAGGCTGGCAGGGGGGGGCAGTGAAGGGCAACCAGGCCAGTGGGGGGGAGGGGGGAGTAGAGAGGGTGGCAGTGAGGGCAACCAGGCTGGCAGGGAGGGCAGTTAGGGGTGACCAGGCCAGCAGGGAGGGGGGGATAGTTGGGGGCAACCATGCCAATGGGGGGTGGGGGGGGGCAGTTAGGGGTGACCAGGCCAGTTGGGGGGGCTGTTAGGAGCAACCAGGCTGACAGGGAGGAGGCATTTGGGAGCAACCTGACTGGCAGCAGGGGGCAGTTAGGGGCAACCAGGACAGCAGGGGTGGGGGGGTGCAGTTAGGGATGACCAGGCAGGCAGGCAGGTGAGTAATTAGGAGCCAGCAGTCCTGGATTGTGAGAGGGATCCCAGATTGAAGAGGTGCAGGCTGGGTTGAGGGGACAACCCCTGCCCCCGCGCCCCCCTGTGCATGCATTTCGTACACTGGGCCTCTAGTCCCAAGCATATATGAAATTTACTTTAATATTCCAAGTGACTCAGAACTACCGTAACCACTAAAATCCCATTATTGGCTATTTTTAAGACTTATTTAAGAGTTAGTTATTAAAGACTTCTTTTACACTAATTCTAAAATCTGTCTGTCTCTAAGTCATTTTCATGGAATCACACAAAACAAGCTGAATTTCCACAAAAGCTATACTATTCTTCCCTAATATTCAATCTAAAACATCCTAGAAATTTATATAGCCCTAGGTTTATTTATTACTTATAAGAGTGCTACAAACCCTAGAGTGCAACATAGGGATGTGTATGTCCACCTACACACAATTTGATGAGCTGAATTAGATAAAATAATCTCTGAATTCTTATTACTAAGATTTTATTAAATACTAGTGACCCAGCGCACAACATTAGTGCACAATAAAAGGGGGTTAATTAGAGGAAATGATTTAATATTGCTATTTGCTCTTTCTCTATAATAAAGTGTCAAAGATTAAAGAAAAATGGAAAAATGTATATGAAAACCTTCCTCCTATCAGAGTTTGGGGTGCACCACGGGACCTAGAGTCTAATCCCCACCTAACCACATGCACCTCAAAATCGTGTGAGACCCAGACCCAGCCTGCCCCCACATTGGGCTAGAGCAGTGGTCGGCAAACTCATTAGTCAACAGAGCCAAACATCAACAGGACAATGATTGAAATTTCCTTTGAGAGCCAAATTTTTTAAACTTAAACTTATTCTAATGCCACTTCTTCAAAATAGACTGGCCCAGGCCATGGTATTTTGTGGAAGAGCCACACTCAAGGGGCCGTATGTGGCTTTCTAGCTGCAGTTTGCAAACCATGGGGCTAGATCTAGACCCAGCCAGTCCCATCCTTGTCAAAGCCCTGCTGGACATGGGAAGCAGTATAATGTCCCCTGGCCGGCACCAGGACGGGAGCTATGGCCTGAGGTTCCCCACCCCAGACCAGGGTGGGGGGCGTACCTTGAGGTCCTCCATCAAGCCCCACCAGGTAGGGTACACAGTTTGAGATCCCCTGTCAAGCCCCACCAGGCAGGGGGTGGGAGGGAGGGCACAGCCTCAGGTCCCCCATCAAACCCCCTGGGCAGAGGTGTGGCCTGACTTCCCCCGACCCAGCACTGGGGGTGCACCATGAGGTCCCCTGTCAAGCCCCACCAGGTGGAGCCTGAAGTCCCCTGACCTGGTGCTGGGGCAGGGGGAGCGGCCTGAGGTCCCCTAGCCCAGCACCAGGACGGGAAGCACACCTTGAGGTCTCCTGTCAAAACCTGCCAGGTGTAGGGCACAGCCGAAGATCCCCTGTCAAGCCCCATGAGGGTGGGGGAGGGTGTAGCCTCAGTCCCCTTCTGATTGCTCATTAAGGTTCCTTATGGGAACTTGGCCTCAGCTGTGAGTGCAGCCATCTTTGTGATGGAGTGATGGTCAATTAGCATATCCCCTCTTTATTACATAGGATACTTATAAGATTTCCTTTTTTAAAATTTAATTTATTTTTAAGTTTATTTAAAATGGGATTCCCTTACAGTGCCAGCCTTGAGACCAAAGGGTCCTGGGTTCAATTCTGACCATGGGCACTTACCTTAGTTGCAAGCTCCTTCCCAGCCCAGGCTCTGGGTACACATGCAGGAGACAACCAATAGATGTGTTTCTTTCACATCAATGTTTCTCTGTCTCTCCCTCTCTCTAAAATCAATGGGAAAATGTCCTCAGGTGAGGATTAAAAACAAAACAAAACAACAAAAATAATTCCTTACTAATATGCCCTAGTTCTCTGCCATGAAAAAAAAAAAAAAACACTTAGTTTTAAAATGGGACTCCCAGATCTATAGGTAATAGGAACTCCCCAACTGTTTCTAATTCAAACACCTAATAATTTAATCCCATTCACAATAAACAGTGCCATACATGCCTTTTCAGAAGCTATGAAATTAAAGTTGCGTTGGTGGGCCCTAGCCAGTTTGGCTCAATGGATAGAGCGTAGGCCTATGGACTCAGGGGTCTTGGGTTTGATTCCAGTCAAGGGCATGTATCTTGGTTGCAGGCACATCCCTAGTGGGGTGTGCAGAAGGCAGCTGACTGATGTTTCTCTCTCATGGATGTTTCTGACTCTCTGTCCCTCTCCCTTCCTCTCTGTGGAGAATCAATAAAATATACTAAATAAAGATAAAAATAAACCCTGACTCTCGGTTCTTGGGTGCTGAAGCCATTTAAAAAAAATAAAAAAATAAAAAAAATAAAGTTGCGTTGGTGGTATAGAGGTGAGCACAGCTGTTTTCCAGAAGCTATAAAACTATATTCCCACTGCTGAGAATTCTTAAAAAAACTTTTATAGGAATAAAATGGTATCTACCCTAAGAAAAAATAGAAACAAAGTGCTGAAAATGTGTAGAAAGTAAAATGGGGGACAGGGTAGAATTACATCTATTAAAACACTTTTTGAACATTAGATAGAAATGAGTTTGGTACATTAAGGAACCAAGAGATCACAAACTATTTTTGGCTGTTACTATAGTTATAAGTAATATGCAAAAGCTAGTGGTTTTATGGGTAATATTTTCTCTTCAAAATTATCCCTGGCCTTATGGCTGCTTAATTTTTAAATTAAGAAGGAAAAATATAAACCTGTTTCCATATCATCTAGCCTTAAAATTTAAAAAGAGAATAGAATTTCCTCTTCCCTTTGGGAGAAGCATGTTGCTGAATTTAACTTAGAAGGGCCATTAACTAAATTACCCATGGCTGAGATTGCAAAAGTTGAAATATTAATTTTTCCACGGTGAGAAAGCTTCTAGAGCTAAAAATATGCATTTATGAACCACAAGATTTTACTTTGCTGATTTGAGGAATTTCGTACCATGCTCTTTGTTTTGATTACATAAATCTCCAATATTTCAAATAAATATTGGAAGTAAAACCGCTATTTTGCCTCATTAAGTTTCTGAAATCAAGGGCTAGTGAGCAAAGGCAAGGCAATTCCATTTTCATGAAGTATCTGTACATATTATAATGGAAAAACCTCAAGTCCCAGTTCTTCTCTATTGGTGTTTCTTCCCTATGTGTTTCCTTTGCTACTCGCATATAACATTTCACTTCTGATACTTCTGGTCACCAGTGTGTGAAGGTTTTACCCCACACCATGCAATTCTCTATAATACCAGCTGTGTGTCTTACCAATCAACTCAATTCTGACACTGTCTACCTAGAGACAGCATCACATTCTACAGGTTCAGGGCTCAGTCCCACAAGTCTGCTCCCATGCCTCCACTTTAGAAACCTGTTGCTTCTGACCAACTGGCTATAGGCCAGAGGTTCCAATGACCCCTCCCTTCCCCCCCTCCTTGGGTTCAAATAAGTTGCTAAAGCAGTTCCAGAATGCAGTGAAACACCCATGTTTACCAGTTTATTAAAGAATATAATAAAGCACACAGATGAATATCTAGATGGAAGAGCTGTGTAGGGCAAGGTATGTGGGATGGGGCTTGGAGCATCCATGCCCTGACAAGGCATGCCACATTCCCAGCACCTCCATGTGTCCACCAGCTCTCCAGACCTCATACTTGGGGAATTTTATGGAGGCTTCATTGCGTAGGCATAATGAATTATTAACTCTATTTTCAGCCCTTCTCCTCTCTCAAGAGAAGGGGGAATGGGGCTGAAAATTCCAAGCTTCTCATCTAGGAGCCCACCAGAGTTGCCTCATTAGGACAAAGGCATTCTTATCACCCATGAAATGACAGATTTCTTTTCAGGTGCCCTGTATCAGGACCAAGGGTGTGTATGTGTCGAGGAGGGGTCGGGGGAGGAGGCGGGAGAGTGTTAAAGACCAAACAGCACAAAAGATGCTCCTAGTATTCTTATCACTTAAGAAATTACAAGGGTTTTAAGACATCTGTCCAAGGAACTGGGCAGAGACCAATATATATATATTTTCTATTACCTCACACATACAACCATCAAACATTTGGAGAGAGTTCAACCCAAGAATACCAAAATGGAAAGGATGAAGAGAACCTACAATTCTTAGAGAAAAGAGAGATGAGGTAGGCAAAAGCTGTAAATTGAAGTAGGAAGATCTCTAGTTTATGTGTGAATTAGCCTTAATAAAATAATTCTTGTTGGACTCAGAATTTCCAGGTGCTCATTTAGGAGTCACCACCCTTTAGTGAGTCAGAGAGAGCTCACTAAATTGAGTTCAAATTGAGTACAATTGAGTTCAAAACTTTAAATCAGAGAAGCAGTCAAGTGTCTAGAAGGCTTCAAATCTAATTCCTGAATACCCCCTATTTGATAACAGTGCAACCTAATAACTGTTGAGATGGGAATGAAGATAGCTCATCAGAAATCCCATCATTTGGTCAGAAACATCCTCAGTCTCCAACGGCAACCAAGAAATAGAATAGCTTTGTATAAAACTGGGCTTAGAATGAAAACTGTAATCTATCAACTTAAACAGAATATAAATATTACAACATTACAGCAGAAAAAGCCTCACTCCCACTGTTTCTACTCTGATACATATACCCAAATGTTTATTTCCCATCTTCTTCAAAATGAGTGTGAAGGGAATGAATTCTGAGCAAATTAGGAAGGGAAAAAAAGACGAATGTTTCTAAAGGGAATGTATAGAACATAGAAGGGTATCAAGTTAACAGTGAAAAACTGACAAGCAGACTGGGTCCTAATATCACCCAGTCAGCACATTCTCTCCTTAAAGGAAGGTCCAAATGAAAAGCCAAAAGGCGAGTACATTCCCAGGGCACCCTCCCCCAACTGATACCAAGATAAAATGATTTATTCTTACTTTCCTTGAACCCCTTCTTTCCACCTTCATGCTGACCATAGCCTTCATATTAAAAAGTCTTTGTTCAGCCTAGCCCAGAGTCAGCAAACTCATTAGTCAACAGAGCCAAATATCAACAGTACAATGATTGAAATTTCTTTTGAGAGCCAAATTTTTTAAACTTAAACTTCTTCTAATGCCACTTCTTCAAAATAGACTGGCCCAGGCCATGGTATTTTGTGGAAGAGCCACACTCAAGAAGCCAAAGAGCTGTATGTGGCTCCCGAGCCGCAATTTGCCAACCAAGGGCCTAACCGGTTTGATTACAATTACCTTCATTCAGACACTAACCTTAGTGAAATTCAAAGAGCATCACAGATCAATCTCCTAAATACTAATATAAATACTGGAGTAATTTCCTTTAGAAAGCTTAATAAAAATAAATGATGAATAAATATAGTAGAAGCACATTAGGTTACCATCTTTGAGGGACTGGATAACACCTTCTGCTGCAGTCAAGGGTGATGAAGATGACCACTAACTGTAACATCAACATCTGCATGGAATCACAAAACCAAAACCCAGAGTTCCTTTAAGAAATCGGGTAGAATTGGCCTGCCTAGCCTATTGGCTCAGTTGGTTGGAGCATTGTCCTATACACCAAAGGGGTTACAAGTTTGATTCCTGCATATGTTTTTCCCTCACATTAATGTTTCTCTCTCTCCTCCTCCTACCCCACCCTCTGCAAAAAAAAAAGAAAGAAAGAAAGAAAGAAAGAAAGAAAGAAAGAAAGAAAGAAAGAAAGAATCAATGAAAACATATCCTTGGGTGAGGAAAATAAATAAATAAATAAATAAATAAATAAATAAATAAATAAAATCTGTTAGTGTGAATAGCAAAAAACACAAGATTTCCCTAATTTATTTTGAAAGCGCTCCAGATATATTCAACAACTTCCTCTATAGCACACTCAAACAATCCTTAAAACTCAGGATGGTTAGATTTTCTTATAACTAAGAGCCTCCTAGTGAAGCCGGTTCAAGGTAAAAAGATTCAGTCAAAAAAAACATTTAACACAAATGAGAATTCTTTAAATGACTTTCCATCCAAAATGACTGCTTCATATAAGTAAGGGGGGATTAAGTCCTAAGCTAGCTCTTTTTGTTAAAATCTTAACTGATATTGGATTATTTCTCATTTAAAAAAATTAAGTGTACAATATGTAACATGTACAAAAAATAGAAAATTAAACATGCACAAAAATCTGTAATTTTTTAAAAATATATTTTTATTGATTTCAGAAAGGAGAGGGAGAGATAGAAACATCAATGATGAGAGAGAATCATTGATTGGCTGCCTCCTGCTTGTCCCCTTACTGGGCATCGAGCCCAGAACCCAGGCATGTGCCCTGACTGGGAATGGAACCATGATATCCTGGTTCTTGGGTTGATGCTCAACCACTGGGCCAAGCCAGCCAGACAAATCTGTAATTTTTTTACAATAAAAATTTCACATGTAAAAGTTTAAATTACATTTTTGGTCGTTTTTTCAAAGGCAGATCTAAGATTTTTTTTAAAAATACATATTTTATTGATTTTTTACAGAGAGGAAGGAAGAGGAATAGAGAGTTAGAAACATTGATGAGAGAGAGACCTAGAATAGTTGCCTCCTGCACACCCCCTACTGGGGATGTGCCTGCAACCAAGATACATGCCCTTGACCAGAATTGAACCTGGGACCCTTCAGTCCCACAGGCCTACGCTCTATCCACTGAGCCAAACCAGTTAGGGGTAGGAATTTTTTTAAAGTCACCTATAGTCCTGAATTCAGCCATAACAAAGGGATAATCTAACTTAACAGCATTGACTCTTCCATTTATTTTTACATCTTGAAAGTAAGACCAAACTGTCCACTGAGTAATTAGCAAAACTATAGTGTCTTTACCTGTTTACAAATGATAAGACAAAATAACTATACAACCCAGCACTTTAAAGTTTTTCATGTTAATGCTAGACATACTGCACTTTTTGAAAATGTGTTTTGTAAATTCTGGATAATTAAAAAGATCCTTAACTAAAGTATTTAAATGAAGCATATTAAATATCTGTTGACAGTTTTCTTCCACTGACTAATGCCTAAGAGATTAAATATCCATCCATTTGAAGGAAAGAATGCCCTGCTTATTGCATCTTGCTGACTCTTATCTTTTAAGTCTCAGCTGTTACTTACACTCTTTCAGACGCTATTCCAATTAGAAGCCCTATTATATACTCCTGATAGCACTTCACACTTCCACTAACATAGCATTTATATGCACTGTACTGTGACTGTCTGTCAGTGACTGGCATAAATAGGTGCTCAAATATTTACTGAATGAAGAGGTCAAAAGTGGAACTGTCAGAATAGTCTTCAAGTGATAGAGAAGTCAACCTTTCAGATTGAGCTGTACCTATAAATAAGAGGTGGAGGTGGGAACAGAGGTAGGATGGCCATGGGTGGAAGAGTACACTCCTTTGTGAAGGAGAAAGGCTTTACAAGAGTTTCTAAAAGAATAACAGTCAAGCAGGGCAGTAAGACTAAGACAGACCACATAGTGATTAAAACCAATCCACTCACTTTTATAATCATACCAGAGGCCCGGTGCATGCAATTCATGCATGGGAGGGAAGGTCCCTCAGCCTGGCCTGCACCCTCTTCAATCCAGGATCCCTTTCACAATCTGGGACCACTGGCTTCTAACCACTTGCTTGCTTGCTTGCCTGCCTGCCTGATTGCCCCTAACCACCTCTGCCTGCTGGCCTGACCACCTCTAACTGCCCTCCCCTGCTGGCCTGATCACCCCAAGTGCCTCTCCCTCAGCCCCTGCCACCGTGGCTTTGTCCGGAAAGATGTCTGAAAGATGTCTGGTCTAATTAGCATATTGCCCTTTTATTAATATAGATATATGATTGGTTTAAAAATTAGATAAATCAATTCAAGAAAAAGAATACATATTTTATTTTTAAAAGTTACTTTAAAGATTCATAAGCTGGAAAAGTCTCACCTGTCATGGGATCAAAGAGCTGATTAGCTTCTAAATCTGTAAAAGTATTAGAACAAACAGGACATTTGAAGGAAGCCCGGTTGGTGGAATCTCTCTCATCAGTTTCAATCCTCCTTCTCATGTGGTCCAATTTATATTTAACCACGTTAACAAGAGTACGATAATTGATAAAGTAGTAGTTATGGCGAGTGGTTTTCCCATCTGCAGCAGTCTCTACTCTCATTCTGCATTTGATGAACTTGTCTCCCTTTAAATTATTCAAAACTGAACGAAGTTGCTTCCGATCAAACTTGAGCAGCTCCAACATATCCTCCTCTTTCACACAAGGGTTCCGGATCAAGATGTCCAAGGCCAAAGCATGCTCAATGCCATAGAAACCCCGGATCACATACTTGGCTAACCTCTTCAATGATGCAGGAACCTCGGTGAGGACATCTGGGTCTGCCATCTTTAGCAGCAAACTTCAACTTTAAATGTACTGAATTCAGAAAAAAAAGAGATTACATAGGCACAATGAGGACACAGTAATCATTTTAAATCTAGAATAATCAACCCATTAGGTAGCTATCACTACTCTTGGAGTGCCATAAAGGCACTAAAACATTTTTTTATAAGACTTATAATGCCAAAGCATTTAACAGAGAACAAGATTTTCCTCTGAGTATACAAAAGATTACATCTAAAAAGCTTGGCATATTTCTTAAATGATTATTTTCATGATCTACAGTGTGCTTGATTTAAAAAACTTAACATTACTTATAGCAATGATACATATCAAGCCCACTTTATTTCAGTAAGAGAAACACAAAAAAATTAAATGAAGTCTTATTAGTCTTTTTTTTTTAAGTCTTATTAGTCATAATGCTATATAAATCAGCGATTTTCAACCCTTTTTATCTCATGGCACATATAAACTAACTTCTAACTTCCATGGCACACCAAAAAAATACATATTTTTTGCCAATATGACAAAAAGAAAATAAGGTATAATTTTGATACATTCACACTGAACAGTTATGTTGCATTGGTTGCTATATTTTCATTTGACAATCTAAGGGGAAAGATCTCAGTGCCCCTGACTCTTCTAAATAGCCAGGTATTCCATGCTTTAAAAATTCTTGTGGCACAACAGTGTGCCTCTGACAGTATTCCAATTTGAAAATCACTGCTACAAATCTTTGGAAATGCTGAATACCCCCTCCCAAAGAAGACTAGCAATTAGCATATCCTTAAAGTGCCTTTATTTCTTGAGTAAAACTTTTCTACCAAAATAGCCCTGGCTAGTATGACCGAGTTGGTTGGAGCACTGTCCTGTGCACCAAAGGGCCACAGGTTCAATTCCCAGGCGGGGCACATACCCAGGTTGTAGGTTTGTTCCCTGATAGATCCCTGGTTGATGGTACAGGAAGCTTCCAATCAGTACTCACATTATTTTTTTTTTTCTCTCTCTCTCCTTCCCTCTCTGTCTAAAACCAATCTGTCTAAGATCAATAAAAACATATGCTTAGGTAAGAGTTTAAAAATATAATTTTAAAAAATTTCTCTCAGGATAAATTCTAGAATGTTTTACTTAGTCATACTTTCACATTAAAATCACAACAACCAAAAAACACATCATAAGTAATCACCAACTGGGGTGCTTAGCAAAATTCTACTATAAATATGAAAGAAATTAACACTTAGATTTAGATAGCTTTACCAACCTTGTTAACAAATCTGATGACCAAATACCATATAGTTCTTAAAAAGCAAACAAACTCAAGGTATCTTAAATACTGGCCCCCCTTGCAACACAATTGTACCCAATTCTTATATCTTGACTCAGAAAGTTTTCTTTTTGAAGCCCAAAATAGTATTGGCTAGACTTTCATGTGATTGTTTTAAAGGATGGACTTTGGAAGTCAGAGTTGGACAACCTGTGTTTTAGCTTAAACCACCACAAGCCATACTATATTCTCTTAGTAAAATAACGATATCAACTATCTCGATAAGGTTGTTGTGATGAATAAATGAGAATGTAAGGAATGTGCGTAGAAAGCACTTATTAATAAGAATAGCTCCCATATCGCTCTTGTGTGGGTGGCTCAGTTGGTTGATCATTGTCCCATGCACCAAAAGGCTGCTGGTTTGATTTCCAGTCAGCGCACAGACCAGGTTGCGGACTGTTCCCTGGTAGATCCCTGGTCAGAGTGGGTAGAGGAGGCAACCAACTGATGTACATTGATGTTTCTCGGGGGGGGGGGGGGGGGGGGGGAATGAATAAAAAGATATTAAAAAAAATAGCTTCCATATAGATTTAATATGTCCCAAAGTAAAAATGATCAGGCTATTCACACATACTGTCAAATGAAATCCCTATACCATAGGGAAATTTTTAAGAGACATCCCATTGAATTATTTTAAAAACAATTATTATAAAAATTATTATTAACACCACTTTCTACTGAATCTTTTATTTTAAATCAGTGGCTATCAATACTATCAGATTTAATATCTCCTTTCATAAGAAATATTTTTATATTCACAACATTATTCTAAAAAGATATTCTTAAATAACCAATCTATACACATGGGGGGAGGGTATAATGCCCTACATGCAATAAAGAAAAAAATAAAAGGAAAGTTAGTTACAATTAAATGTATATTTCATATTGTAAACACTCAGGCATGACTGAGATAACAGTGTAGCACCTAGACCCAAACCTGTGGTCCTACCACCTTCCTGTTATCCATCCAAGGACCAAGGGTGCCAAGCAAGTGCCTGGGTTCAACACCAAAGTATTTAATAGCATGTTATCAGATGCATTTTGTTCTCCTTTCCAATTTGGTTGATACACTGTACTTGAACACAGCTGTCTTTGTGATTTTTATATGCTTAATGATTGGCAGGACACAAAATATGGCTTCAGAAACATCCAGCAGACAAATGTCAAATAAGCCTACTTTTCCAACATTATTTCCCCTCCCTGACCTCCCACAACATACATTCCATATTCTGGAATCAATGGTTCTCAACCCTGGCTGTAAAGTAGAACCATCTAGGAAGCATTTAAAAGTACCCACGTGGACCCCATTCCCAGAGATTCTGTTTCAGCTGGTCTGGGAGGATCAGATTAGGCATCATATTTTAAAAGCTCTTTAGGCGACTCCAATAAGCAGAAAAAGTCCCTGACCACTGCTCCAGACAAACCTGGTGACTGGCTATTACATGTTATGCCAACACACATGATACATTGAGGACCCTCTGCTACTCACTTAGCCTGTTTCCACTGCCTGAAACAACGTAGGGGGTCCTGACAATTAGAGCAATGGAGTGACATGAGGACTCCACGGTCCAATAGTTTTGGGTTTTGAATCCCAGGTTCCACTATTTCTTAACCCGTGACCCTGAAAATTCTGTTTCCTCATGCATAAAAAGTGATTAACAGTTCCTTCCTCATAGAGTCGATGCATGGATTAAATAAAATAATCCATGAAAAATATGCTGCTTACAGAGTTGGCATCATAAGAGTTCTATTATTGGTATTCAGACCAAGAACTCCTTTTTAGAAAAGTGACTCTACAACAATATGAAGACTGGATCGAGGTTAGTGAAGATGGAAGTACTGTGGAAATATTAGGAGCTATAGTAATCAAACCTGAAGAAAGAGAGCAAACAACTGCAAGAGAACACGATGCTCCCTAGATAATTCTACTTGTCAGAAACAAAATCAAATGGGCCAATAATATACTGGAAATGAAATAAAAAAGTAGAAAATTTTTAAGTAATTATTTGTTTTATTTAAAAAATAAATATTTATTTGGTTAAAAAATGTTTTATTATGGTAAAATACACATAACAAAATTTATCAATTAACCATTTCTAAGAATACAGTTTAGTGGTATTAAATACATTCATAACATGGTATAACTATCACTGCCATCCATCTCCGTAACTCTTTTCATCTTATAAAACTGAAATGCTATAACCATTAAACAAAAATGTTATTAATATAATAAGATGTAGCTATTTGTTTTAGGCCAATGTAACCAAGAAAAGTACTACTATGAGAAAAATAGGCTAACACTGAAGAGGAACAGGTTTGAAAGTAATGAGGCATTAACTTTTAGTTGCTTCTTTTTGAGGAAATACTACAGAATATTCCTGTGAAGATGTCCAGCAGGTAGCTCAGGAAAGAAATCAAGCCACCGAGCTTGAAATTTCTCCATTCGAAAATCGTCCTTCCTGACCACTGCCTTCTCTTCTCTATCACTTCTACTTCCCCACATATGCTAAATCTCCTACTCAATCTCTGGATTTCTTCAATTATTTAGGTCAGAGATACCAAACTGGCAGCCTCTACCACATTGTTTGACCAAACGAATGTCCTGAAAATGTCCATATGAGTTAGTTGCCAACATGAAAAATAGTGAGATTTCACACGAATCTCAACTTTCAGCTCCTCTTACAAACTAGAAATATCTGAGGAAAATTGAGAGCAGGTTCCCATATGGGGGAAAAAAGAAAAAGGTGAAAAGCAGCTGTCACTTTTAAACGGGGAAAGAGGCTGGCTGGTCTCTGGAAATTTTTAAGTTTGTAACCTCTCAGGGCAATCCCTTTTTTCTCTTCTTTTTTGCTTCAGAGTCTCAGTCCCTCCCAGTCTCACCTACCGGTACCTCCCTTCCCAGCACAGATTCCCAAAGATCTTATTTTTGAATCATATTATAGGCATACAAACACGGGAGAACTACACTGCACCAGGCACAGCGTTGGAGGAACGAAATTTAAACGAATGAGTTCTCTGCACTATTATCCCTGTCATTCTAATCTCCAGCCACATCAGCACGCTCTCAATTCCATCAGCCACGTAAGCCTTCCCCACGTGCACATTCGGTTCTCTCCGCCCCAACTCCCTTCTAATCATCCTTTCACATCTCCAAAGGCATTTCCTCACAGACCTTCCCAGATTCCTCCTTAACAGCTTAGCATGATCCAGCCCATTTCCCAAGGCTCTCTCCCAACCCTCCTCCTTGCAGTGAACAGACTTGTACTCTCCTCTCTACCTGAGGACAGGGACATCATGTCCACCACCACCGCCTTTCCCAAACCCAGCGCGGCTGGGCACGTGCTGCCATAAAACTTTCAGCAGCTTCCCTGAGCACGTGTTCTCCCCACATGCCCCTCCGGCCAACGTCCCCGCAGTTTTACTCCCTCCACTGCTGCTTCCAGAGTAGGAAACAGACAGGCTATTGGAATCCCTCTTCTTAAACTTCGAATGGCTTTAGGCAGGAAGCAACAGGATCAAATCTGCAATTTTAAAAGATTACGCCCAGGGTGAGAGAAGAGGCTGCGGGGGAGGGAGGATGCAATTTATTCATCCAGTCGATTATTTCAGTATACTACTATGCCAGTTCTATATTCATTTGAATCTTATACATTTAACTGCAGGTTTTTGGTTTTTTTTTTTTCCAGTTACCATATTTCATGGTCTTCCTACATAAGCAAGCTGCATTACCACCGCGAAACCTCGGGCTGGACCCAGTTGCCCTCCACGAGCCCGATTCTGTCGTGGTCACTCCTTCCCACACTGCGCGACCCTCCATCCCCTCGGACCCTGCCGAGCCGGGAGCAGGGCCACCCTCGGTGGAGCCCAGGGTCCCGCCCGAGGTCGCACCCGGGCCGCCCCGGGCTCCATGGCTCTCTGGAGAACCAACCACAGTCCAGAGAGTCGCTAAGAAAGGAGGAGAGTCGCTAAGAAAGGAGCGAGAAGGAGAAAGCCTGAACCACGAGTCCGGGCCAGACAGCCCAGAACAAGGAACAGGGAACAAGGTTTACCCAGGCGAATCCTCGAACACTGGCACTACAGCGTCCCCTCTGCGCCTCAACTACCGGCTCCCACGAGCCTCGCCATTCGTGCGACAAAGACAACGCCTTATTCCTGCGACCAGCCCGGGAGGGAACCACCCGCTCCTTTTAACCCGGCCGGCCAATCAGCGTAGCGAAGCCGTCTGTGGGGAGAGCCGCGCACGGATTGGCCAATGACACCAAAAGTTCCGCCCCCCGTGCCCAGCTCTGATTGGCTTAAAAACCAGGAACCGGGGGTTGACCCCGGAAGGCAGTGGCAAGATGGCGTCCCTGGATCGGGTGAAGGTACTGGTGTTGGGAGACTCAGGTGAGCGGCTTAAACCCACCTCTTGGGCTACCGACACTTTTAAATTATCCGATAACGACGACTCCCTCCCGCCCCAGCCAACTCAATCGCTCGGGCCCCGGCTGAAATCCCTCTCGAAGCCTGAAGACTACACTTCCCAGAGGACTTTGCTCTGGTTGACGAAGTGGCGGCCGCGCGTGTGGGCCGGGGGCGCGGAGTCCCGGCCTCCCTCCGCCTTCGCCGCTTTCCACGTCAGTCTCCGGGGCGACGGTTTCCTAGCGCGCTTTGTCGATTCCTTTGTTTTATGTCAGGAGCGGTGCTAAGGAAACAGGAGTTAGGACCGTGTCTTCAAGAGATTTTATTAAGGAAATCAAACGACATGCACTAAGAAAAAAATGACACTGTTCGAAGTTCTTTGCATATATTAACTCCTTTAATCCGGAAATTAGCCCTGTTGTCCCATTTTACAGATGAGAAGAGTGTGGCTGCAAAATGTAACCCACAGAACCGGTTTGAACCCAGAGTCTCGGTACATAAACACTAAGCTATATTATGAAATGAAATATTGGAGGGTAATCCTGTTCTACTCTCAACTGGGCTTGATGTCTGTGTTCTCTTTGGTCTTAATTGAAAACCTATTACGTGCTAGGTTCTAAGAAAGAGAGAAATTAAGATAAGCTCTTTTGATGAATTAACTAGGACTTAATGCTGAGCCCGGTTTATTCCTAGTTTTAAAATTTCTTCTTTTTACACCTTGGACATTTTGGGAGTCTGCATTTCCCCCTCCCATCTCACTATCCTTGTCCCTCTCACCATACCTCCACTCCCGTGCTCCTTATGAGCTTTCATTTCATGGTTGTGCTTTTCTGGAGTTGGCCTTTGAAACGTGTGTTGTGAGCAAAGACATAGTGCCAGATACTTGGAGGTGGAGAGGGCATGCCTCAGAAAGCTTGAAGATTACCCTTACAGGACTGAAGAACATTGCTGGGGAAAGGAGGAGGTCTGAAACCTTTTCACCTTGCCTAAAGATTATTTGCATTATAAAATATTTTACAGAGAGCATTATTTAAAATTTCCTAAGAAAATCCCATTATGAAATCCTATGAACAGCATACATTTATGTCAACTCCAGTTCTTTAGCTTGAAATGATGCAGAAATTAATTTAATAAAATCACTACATTTTACAGATAAAAGTGATGGTGGTCTAAAGGGATTTGGCAAGTGTATCAAGTAGGATTTAGAACTGCAATACAGAGCTAACACAATTTCATGATACATGAAGTGGGTGTCTCTTTTATAATTTCCTTTTCTATTATATCTAACAATCCCTTCATGTAAGATATTGTTGCAACTAGCAGATTTCTCCCTCCCCCCCCCCCCCCAAAAAAAAGAAAAATCTCACCAAAAAAAAATACTTAAGTAGAGCAGACACTGCTGGGTTTATAACTGGAATCAATTATGTAGCAGATTTGAATTGGCTGCTGCATTAAATGGTGGAAACTGATCAGGCAATTAGTAAGCTTTATTTTGTTTCTTTGATCATTATAGTTTAGTTGTAAAACAGAAGACAGTCGTGCCTACCAGGCAAGTGATTGATCTTGTTACACATTCTCTGACTTTAGGCTGTGTGTACAAAGTCAGTTAGTGCCTTTTTATCAGTTCCCTTTTAACAGTGATATGATATCAGGTTAGAATATACTTCTTACACACACTTCATCTGCCTTTGTATGCAACCTTTAAAGTTTCCTTTTGAATAAAGACTTATCTCCCTCATGAAATTTGGAGGATTTCACATAGTACACAAAGGAATGACTTGGGATGCAGAGATTTGTTTTGTATCCCATAGGTATATTTGATAATTCTCTTTGTTATTTCAGATACAAGGGATGAGCTTAATACTTTACCAACAACTAGTATTTGCAGCTGGTATTTATTTCATTACCTTGGGCCTCTTCCCCCCACCAGCAAATGAATGTTTTTTGTTTTTGTTTTTTAATATTTTTATTGATTTCAGAGAGAAAGGGAGAGGGAGAGAGAGAGATAGAGACATCAATGATGAGAGAGACTCATTGATTGGCTGTCTCCGGCTGCCCTACTGGGAATTGAGGCCATAACCTGGGCATGTGCCCTGACTGGGAATTGAACTTGGGTCTTCTTGGTCCATGGGATGATGGCTCAATCCACTGAGCCACCGCAGCCTGGCAAAATAATTTTAACCAAAGTTTAAACAGAAATCTTTTTTTGGCATAATGAAAATTTTAAAACACCCTAAATATCTAGTAATTAGGGAATGATTAAGTAAATTGTTATGTCAGTGTTCTGAATTATAAAGGAGATATTAAATATGTTTAGGACAATTATAATAACATGGAGAATTTTAGTCACTAAATAAGTACTAATTAAGGACCTGTTCTGAGTATTGGATTTTTTTTTTTTTAAAGAGAGTAAAACCCAGTTCCAATCCTCAAAGAAATTAAAATTAAACAGTACATAAAACCTACAAACAACTGTAATGTGTTTTAAGTGTTCTGTGGAAAAGTGTACAGGGCACAGTGGAGACCCAGAGGGTGGGGGATAATGAGCTTAGTTCTACCTCTGCGGAATCAGAAATGACAATAACTAGAATGATGCGGAGTCTTGACAGATTAATTCACCAAGCCAACGGAGGGCAGGTGTGGGGGAGAATAGGCAGTATGTTCCAGACAAAGCCAGATGTGTAAACAGAGGCTTAGATTTATTGTTTTCAAGTATACCATGTGTATATTTACAGTAAGAATCTGCTTCTAGGAAATCCTGCTTATGGAAGTAAACCTACATGTTTACAGTAGTGCTCTTCTAGGTGACTTTTTCTTCTTTTTAAAAAATGCTTTCCGGTTGTCTGTAAATATAACTTCATATAATAAAAAATAAACATAAATGGTAGGTTCATACACAAAATTGCACACAAAGAGATGGTCTAAATTTTCTTTTCTTTTTTAAAATATATTTTATTGATTTTGTACAGAGAGGAAGGGAGAGAGATAGAGAGTTAGAAACATCGATGATAGACATCGATCAGCTGCCTCTTGCACACCCCCTACTGGGGATATGCCCACAACCAAGGTATATGCCCTTGACCGGAATCGAACCCGGGACCTTTCAGTCCCCAAGCCAACACTCTATCCATTGAGCCAAACCGGTCTTGGCGAGATGGTCTAAATTTTCTATACCACAAATGATGCATGAAGATTCATCAACCATGCTTGTCATGGTGGCATCAAAATGCTGTTAGTTATATGAGTGACTCCATCGTGTAAATGGGAACTCATTTTCTTCCCCCCTCATATAGATTGCCCTGAACCCAGGAGAGCTACAGGAAACAAAGTGCTGCCTTAAGGTAAAGGGCCATGATGTAGAAGAGGGAGTAGAGTGGTTCTCTTTTTTCCAAAGGGTAAAACTGGGCCACGTGGCTGGCTATCTGAACTAGAGTGTCTAAATAAGGAATTGTGAAACGGTGAGTCCCTGTCACTGACCGTGTTCAAACACCATCTGAAGGATCAGCTAACGGTACCATGGAAGTACCTCTCCATTGGTAATCAGAATAGAGCATTACCTCCAAGATCTGTTCATATTCTACAGTTCTAAAAAAGGTTGAATAGATGAAATCATTCAAAAGGAAAGGACTAGTTCATATGAAATTGCCCTAGAACAGTAGTTCTCAAAGAGAGGCCCCTGGACCATAGCATCAGCATCACCAAGGAGTTTGTTAGAAATGCAAAATCTTTGAGCTCTACAACAGACCTGCTGAAGAGGAAACTGGGAGCAGGACCCAGCATTCCATGTTTTAACAAGCCCTCCTTGACCATTTACTTATTAATAAAGCTTATTAAATGCTTGGTATGGTATGGACATCCTTTAAACAATCATAATTTACATACCATGATTACTGCATATTCTCAATCACACTTTTGCTATCACATTTCAGCATGTCTCATATAACTAGAATTCTTGTATCTTTTACAGGTGTTGGTAAATCTTCACTAGTTCATCTTCTGTGCCAAAATCAAGTGCTGGGAAATCCATCATGGACTGTGGGCTGCTCGGTAGATGTCAGAGTATGTTTCCTATATTTTTAGGGTTTTGTTTTTTTTTAGTTTTGTTTTTTGTTTTTTGTTTTTTAGTAGTCATAGTAAAATTTATTGGTTCATACTATGTAATCAGATTACAGTTCTGCGGTCAAAACTAATAATGATAATAACTGGGCTTTATTAAGCACATACTCTGTGCCAGATAGTATGCTTTGCATGACTTTCCTTATTTAATCTTTTTTGAACTGTGAGATAATAGCTGCAGAAACTAAGGTGTAGAGTAAGAAAGTGACATGACCAAATTCACTCAGTGCTTAACAAGCAGTCAAGATTTAATCCCCATTAGCCTGATTTTAGAGACTTCACTTTTAATTTCTATGCTATGTCTGTAGAGTTTACTTTTCATGCTCCATAAATAATTCTAAAGACTTTGCCACTGAAAAATCCAACTTTTGGCTAGAAATAATGCAAAGGCAAAAGCTTTTGGAGCCTTATGTGTAGGTCATTGTTCCACCTCACATTTAAGAGACACAGGTGCAGTTTCCATAGAATCAAGTATCTTCCCACATATTGTTGATGTTTGCTAATTCCAGCTACTCCAATCCAAGTATCTCTTCTGCTGGCGTACCTCTCTCCATTGAGTTAAGAAATAAGTTGGGAAGGGATGATAGTTAGCTAGATTGACAGTTATTTTCCTTTAGTTTTTTGACTAAATAGGTTCTGTGACTTATTTTGCTGCTGATTAGAAATCTTTCATCAGAAATCTTTGATATTATGTAGTTTTGCTAACCTATGTTTAGATATGGATTAGGTATTAGTCATTCTATTCAGAAGTTATGCTTTTCAAGGCTGTCTTCATTTTTCAAAAGTTTTAGCTATTGTCTGTCTTCCTTCATTCCCTCAATCTTCTCCTTTTGAACTTCTATTAGATTTTTCTCCTCTGTATTTTGCTATGTACTTTCATGTTTTCTATTCTTTATTTCTCCTCAATTCATTCTGGATGATGTATTCCAGTTACCTAAAAATCACTTCAACTATGACTAATGTGCTTTTAATATATCCACTCAGTTTTTTATTTTACTTTAGTAACTATAGTTTTAAGATATTCTTTTTTGGTTCTTTTGCAAATGTCAACATTTTCCAGAATATCCTAATCTTTAGTTATGGTTTTATATATTTATTTTAATAGTTTTAAACATACTATTTTATAGGGTTGTTTTTTTTTTAATATTCTAGTTTTTTCTGGGTGGTTGGTAGATATCCTTCTTGCTGTACATATATTGACTCTAATTCATGAAAATGCATCTTTTTGTATGGTGTATGATTGTTTGAAGATGATTACATCTTGAGCAAGATATTTTTCCTGTTCCTGTGGAAGCCCTATATGTTGTGTTGTGAAAGTCCAGTCAGTGCCTTTTCACTTCTCTTGCTGTCAGAGCCCTGGGGCAGTGGTCGGCTCTTTGGCCCCTTGAGTGTGGCTCTTCCACAAAATACCACGTGTGGGCACGCATATACAGTGCGATTAAAACTTCGTGGCCCATGTGCAGAAGTCAGTTTTCAGCCTGGGCGAGTCTATTTTGAAGAAGTGGAGTTAGAACACTCAAGGGGCCAAAGAGCCACATGTAGCTCGCGAGCCGCGGTTTGCCGACCATTGTCCTAGGGATTTTATTTATTTATTTATTTTAATATATTTTATTGAGCTTTTACAGAGAGGAAGGGAGAGAGATAGAGAGTTAGAAACATCGATGAGAGAGAGTCATTGATCAGCTGCCTCTTGCACACCCCCTACTGGGGATATGCCCACAACCAAGGTACATGCCCTTGACCGGAATCGAACCCAGGACCCTTGAGTCCGCAGGCCGACGCTCTATCCACTGAGCCAAACCGGTTTCGGCTGTCCTACGGATTTTGATGGTTCTTGTAACATCTCAGTTAGGAGTTTCCATGCCATTTAGATCATGTAAATTCCCCTAATATTCAATTAAATCATAGGCCTGTCGTTTCCATTTCTTGGGGCTTTTTCTCTATTCTCTATTACTTCTAAGTGAGGTCGGTGAAAGAAAGTTTTTTTATTTTTCATCTTTTTCTGAGCCAGTGGATAGAATTTTTCCTACTCTCTTTTACTGACAGGGTAGCTCATCAAGGCTCCAGATTTCATGAAGAGAACTATAGTCTGGTCTTTGTCACTCACCCACATGTACTCTTACCTTAAAAACTGGAAAACAAATCTCTATTCCTGGATGGGCGCAAAAACTCCAGGGACCAGACCCTGAAGCTATTCTGAATCTAGGTCAGTTCCCACTTCTCACTCTGATTTTAAGTTCTTTCTTAATTTCCAGTATCTGGGGATTTTCCTGTCTTTTGAGCTTGTCCTGTTCATTTATTTTTTAATAGTTTATGACATTTCTATGCATGTAAAGTCAGGGAGTGCCTGTCTGCCATTTCAACCTACCATGTTCCCAGATTCTTAGATATGGAAGAAAAACACATTCTAGATAATGAGTTCGAGATAATGGCAACTTTATCTAAGTTTGGGAGACTCGATAACAAGTTCTGCACAAAATGTTCCTTTGCACCTTTCTAGCTCCCTTCCTGTGAGAAGACATATTGGGGGGGAAACAAAACAGACTTAGATTTAAACTCCCACACCCTGAGTCAGTCTTCATTTTGCCTTTTGCTTCTTAAATAGGGACCTTAAAGAGTAATCATTTTACTTCTCTGAGTCTTAGCCAAGTTGAAGTTAATAATACCTGCTTTACCTAGCCTACAAGTCTGTAGAGAAGATCATAGCTTAAGAAGCAAAGTTAAAGTATAGTGCTTTACAATTTTAAATCGAACTTTAGTTCAATTTTCTGCTCCCTGCCCTTTATCTCTAACCAGAGCTCAGTCTGTTCATGTAATTTACTGTTTTTCCCCTCCCTTCATATTGAGTTGGCTAAATCTCCGGTACATACATGTTGAATAGAAGTGGTGACAGTGGGCATGTATCCTTTTCTCATTCCCAATCTCAGGAAGTTTTCAGTATACCCTTAAATCTGGTATCAGTTTGTTCCATGCTTCCATGTCTCTGGATCTATTTTGTTTGGCAGTTTATTATGTTCATTTGATTCCACATGTAAGTGAGATCCTGTGATACTTGTCTTTCTCTGACTGGCTTATTTCGCTTAGCATAATAGACTGCAGATTTTTGAACTCTCCCTATAGTTCCAAGGAACACTGGAATAAAGACTACAGTAGTCAAAGACAAATGTCAAGAATGTGAATAATTTTACTGGAATGAGAATGAGTGTGATACTAATTGACTCCTTTAAAGCTACCCTGGCCTAAATTGCTTATTGTGGAAGAATGGAGAATGTGGGACTGAAAGGAACCTTGCTCTTTTACTCTTCTTTGTATCTTGGGCTGATTGATCTTTGAGAAGAGTGAATTTTTAAATGACAGCATAAGAAAAGGCATTAAATGATAATCTTCAGTAAAGTTGTCATAGATATGTAAATCCCTTTGACTATTGTTATTATAAAGTGAACATTTCTTCCCTTTAGCAAGAATGATTAAATCTGATAAAGCCTTTACCTAAGTAGCTTAGGACACTTTCTTCCTAGCAGCTTTAAATTGCAACTAGAAGCCCGGTGCACAGAATTCATGAGCGGGTGCGGTCCGTAGGCCTGGCTGGCTATTGAAGCGCAAGTGTCTGGTGTGGAAGGGCATGTTCCAGGTGACCTCTCGGCCCTGGGCAGTACCTGGGCCCCTGGACCCCCATGCACTCCCCTCTGCCTGAGTCACGGTATCAGAGTGCAGCGTGGGCCTCTGGGCCGCTCAGTGGCGCCATAGAGCTGGGCGGGCAGCATGCTCTCTCCTGGCTGGCCTCACAGATCTGCTCTGGGGCCTGACTGGTCCCTGCAGTCTCAGCAGCTGCAGCCTAGCTCACCCAGAAGAGGCCACACAGGTGCGGGGTGGGCTTCTCATGGGTGTCTGGCACCTGAGCGCCAGGGGCTTCTCTGGCTCATGAGCCCTGGCGTTCTGGGGAAGGGAGCATGGAGAGAGAGTGAGCTCTGTGGACACCCCACATTTTCACCACACCTCCATCCTCATCTCCCCTGCTTCCAGGTAGCCAGCAAGAGGTTGCAGACCCCCCAACTCTCCCCACCCCCTGCCACTGCCACTGGTCTCAGTCTGCGGGGCAATCAGGGCCCCCACTCACACCTATCTTGGCCTGGCGTTGCCCGCTTACCTGCTCCACCATCCACTCTCGACAGGGCCCATTGGGGCCGGCAGTGCCTCCACTGCTGCCTACTGTCAGGGCCGGGTTGCCTAAGCCCACCTTGTTCTGAACTGCCCCTGGTGGTCAGCGCACATCATAGCAAGCAGTTGAAGTCCTGGTCAAGGGGACAATTTGCAAATTAAGATTTTATTATATAGGAAGGATTATAGCTTCTCTTATTAACATCTGTGGAAAGGATAGACCCATGAATACACTAACAGTTGTCTCATTTAGCCCATTTCACATCTGTTTAAGAGCCAGCTAAAAATAGCAGTGATAAAGGTGATAATGTAATTGTTTAATTTCAAGTACTAGATAAAGCTAATGAACTTAGTGCATATACTCAGTAATTATTAACTTTTGGATTGAGGATGCACTGCAGAGCAGAAAAGTTTTATTTTGTGATATTCTTCATTCCTGTCTTCTAATTTTGTGGCACCAAATCTGATGAGACTAATATGAATGCATGGGTACTTTTATTTATGAAAACAAGACTTACAGAACTTAATCTTTTCACAGATTATAAATAAGGAAATTGGTTTGTCATTTCTTGTTCACTTTAATGAGATTTTAACTCTAATTTACATATTGCATACAATGAATATTTATGGACTTTCTCTTTGGATAGCATAATGTGCAAGCACTGGGGATAAAATTTTTTTAAAAGCAATCTCTATCTTCACTAAGACTATGGAGTGGGGTCTAGTAGGTGGAACAAGGTGTATAAATAAGTGATCTTTGATAATAATAATGAATGATGGCTAACCCTTTGGGGAGACTAGGCACCTATTTTACATACTAATTCATTTTGTTCCCACAATAGCCTTCAGGTAGTTACTGTTATTGTCCGTATTTTCCAATGAAATAGTTGAGGCACAGAGCTATTAAGTGACTTGTCCAATGCCTTACTGATCATAAGTGATGGAGTTGGGATTCAGACCCAGGCAATCTATTCCAAGAATAGACTTGTGTTCTTGACAGCTATTCTGTACTTCCTCTTGTTCCAGAGGAACAATAGTAGTAAGAAAAAAGTATTCTAATGCTGTTAAATACAATAACCCCTAGACTCATGTGGCATTTTAAATTTAAATTAACTAATTTAATTAAAATTTTAGTTCCTCAGCAGTAGTCACATATTACTAGTGGTTACTGAATTGGATGTTGTTGTTTTTTATCATCACAGAAAGTTCTTATATAAACAACACTTATGCAGAAAATTAGTGTTATAGCAATTCAGGAGATGTTTGTGAAGAGTAGAAAATTATATTACCATTATTGATTGAATGGGTGGCCTGGGCGTGATGAAGGGCATAAGTTACTCACCTGAAGCTATCCAGAAAACATTTGAAAATGAGGAGTTGAAGTTCAAGAGAAGATGAGGAGTTGAAATCATCTGTATGGAGATGAGAGATGAGGTTTTCAGAAAAGCATTTAGAAAGAGAAGAGCTGGTGAAGAACTTTGGGGTATATTTAGAAAGTTGAAGGTGAAAGAGGGCTCAGAAAAAGATTTATCAAAAGGTAGGAGAATAGCCAAGATGATGAAATACTACAAGACCAAAGAGAGATGAGAATTTCACAAAGGGAGGATTGATTTTTAGTATGAAATATTATAGAGATGTAAGGAGTGAGAAGAAGAAAAAAGTTGAATTTGGTGATGATGAAGTCACTGCTGACCTTTGAAAGTGCAAGGAATGTTAGTGGCAGGAAGCAAATGATGTGAGTAGAGAGAGAGAAAAGAAAGACAAAGGTTTAAATCAGATTTCACAAAGTGTAGAGGTTAAGTAAAGGGCCCTGGTCAGTGTGGTTCAATTGGTTAAGTGGCCTTCCATGCACCAAGAAGTCTCCAGTTTGATTCCCAGTCAGGGCACACGCCTAGGTTTCAGGCTCCGTCCCCCATAGGGAGCATGCAGGAGGCAGCCAATCCATGTTTTTCTCTCATTGATGTTTCTCTTTCCCCTCCTCTCTCTCTCTCTCTCTCTCTAGAAATCAATAAAAACATTTTTTTTAAAATAGAGGTTAAGTAAAAGATTGAATGGATACAAAATAGAAGGGAAAAGTGAAGGGGTTTTTTTTGGTTTTTTGGTTTTTTTTTTAAAGGAGGGACTGACCTTGGCTGAAGGCAAAACAAGATTACTAGAAAGGAGAGGTAATTAGCAGCAATCTCTATAGTAGTCATTCATTCATTTGTTCATTCAGTACATAGTATATTGCATACCTACTGGGTATCAGACACTGCAAGGAATTGAAAGTACAGGCATACCTCATTTTCTTGTGCTTTGCTTTCTTGTGCTTTATAGATGTTGTGATTTTTGCAAAATGAAGGCAACACCCTGCACCAGTGAAACATTACCACTTGCTCTGTTATGATACTCACTTTATTGCAATGGTCTGGAACAAACCTGTCATCTCTCTGAGGTATGCCTGTATAGCAGTGAATGAGTCAAATTCAGTTCCTGCTCCCTGCTGCACTTTCCTAGTTGCTCTTTTCCATCATGTCTTTTTTCCCAACTCTCTTCTCAGACCTCTTACCTTTTTATTTCTCTAACTAGTAGCCTATTGCACGGTATCACGCTGCAGTAGGCTGCCCACTGCTTCCACAGGAGCCAGGGGGAGCCGCAGCATGCCCCCGGGAGCTGTGCTGCTTCCATGGGAGGCGGGCCGACCATCTCCTCTCAGAGTCTGCAGGCTGACCCCCTGTCCCCCAGAGACCCTCTGTGGCTGGGGCGTTGCCCCAGTGACAAAGCAAGTGTCCCACCCCGGCTGTTCCACACCCACCGCCCAGAAGCCCTCCATCGCTGTAGCAATGAAGCAAGCATTCCGCCAGGCCACTCACATTGCCCGCTCTCAGCGGCAGCCCCCCCAGGACTGGGGGAATCCAGCGAGGCTGAGGGAACTGGGCTCCGCCATCTTGTGGCTATGGGCACTGCCATCATTGTGACAGAGTGATGGTTAATTTGCATATTTCCCTTTTATTAGATAGGATACTAATAAGCAGGTGTATATACCAGACCAAACTTATTAGCATCTATAACATTCAGCATTCTTTCTTGATGTGTCTTATTTTCTTTACTAAATTTGATTTTAGTTTTTAAAAGTTACAAACAATGAATCAACTATTCAAATGAGACAAAACCTTTTGTACTTAGTCTTAATTTTGTTTCCAATAAAATGTCGAGAGTTGAGGGAGAAGCAGCATTAGGAGTATGGTTCTTTTTTCCATTTGATGATCAGCCACATACTGTTTGCTACCTGTAGAGAAATTTTTCTTTGTATAACTCTAAAGTCTGTAAGGATGTTATTAAATCCTTGATGACCTATCCTACCTAATAAAAAAGTATATGCAAATTAACCATCACTCTGCTTCAGTAGCCACGCCTATAAGCCAATCAGAGCGAGTATGCAAATAAACCCAACCAAGATGGCTACAGCCACAGAGAGCAGGAGGGAGGCGTTTCCCCAGCAACGGAGGAAGCCAAGCTTTCCTTGCGAGCCTAAGCCTCCACTGAAGGCTACAAAGTTTCAATTATAGAAAGTAAACAAAATCCAAACAGAAATGGCTGCTGCCTTGGGCAAACAGGAGGTTTGGCTCCGCCCCAGGCTACAAAGTTTCAGTTGTAGAAAGTAAGTAAATTCCAGATACCAGGGTCTCCACTTGGGTTGCCAGGGGACATGGCTGGCCTACAAACCACCACAGGCCCCTCACTTAGGCCACCCCACGCCCCAAGGGAACCCCCACCCTGATCCAGGACACCCTTCAGGGCAAACCAGCTGGTCCCCACCTATGTACCAGGCCTCTATCCTATCTAATTAAAGAGTAATATGCAGATTAAACATCACTCCAACACACAAGATGGCTATGGTCAAAGATCCTGCCCCTATGTGGACACAAAATGGCCAGCAGGGGAGGGGATTTGGAAGGCACTAGGCCTGCAAGGGAGGGCAGTTGAAGCCATCAACCCTGCGGGGTAGAGCAGTTAGGGGTGACCAGGCCGGCAGAGGAGGGAAGTTGGGGGCAAACGGGCTGTCAGGGGAACAGTTAGACATCAATCAGGCTGGCATGGGAGTGGTTAGGGGTGAACAGGCTGGCAGGCAGAAGCAGTTGGGGGTAATCAGGAAGGCAGGCAGGCGAGTAGTTGGGAGCCAGCAGTCCTGGATTGTGAGAGGGATGTCCGACTGCCCACCAGGATTGGGCCTAAATGGGCAGTCGGACATCTCTCAAGGGGTCCCAGATTGGAGAGGGTGCAGGCTGGACTGAGGGACAAACCAACCTCCCCCCATCCCCGTGCAAGAATTTCGTGCTCCGGGCCTCTAGTTTAAGCATGAAACACATTGCTTATAGTTTGGCAGTAAGAGTCCACCCCATCATGTTGGACTCTTAGTATAGCACCAAAAAACTACTTATTGTGTGGGGAGCAATACCTTTTATAATGTCAAGCTTTCCCTTGGAGATCACTCACCCATGTGAAAGATATTGTAACTACAAGCTAGCTACTGGTTTAAAGTTCTTAGGACTCATTCCATTTGAATTAAGTTAAACAGTATTAGTTGAACAAGTTGGAAAGGAAGAAGGATACTTTCTCCTAATTCTTGAGGGAAACAATGAAAGGTGATTAGGGAAGGTATTTTTGTCAAGCTGGCTTGGGACTATGTGTAGCCAAAAGGGATCTGGGTAACAGACTTGGTACATTGAATGCTTAAGAGGGCATGCTACCTGGGAATTGTATTACATAGTGGCTATTCTTAGAGGAATTAGTCTTTTAGGGGAGGTAACATTAGACATTTGAAATAATTTTAGAGATAAAAATGGTATACTGCAATGCTTGCTAAACTTAATTATGTAACAATCACCTAGGGAGCTTTCTTTAAAAATACAGGTTTTCTTGAGCCCCACCCTAAAAGCTGCTGCTGCTCCCCCTCCTCCTTCTCCTCCTGGTTTTGTCAGAGAGGAAGGGAGAGGATGAGAGAGATAGAAACATCAATAAGGAGAGAGAATCATTGATCAACTGCTTCCTACATGCCCCACACTGGGGATTGAGCCCACAACCCCAGGCATATGCTCTTGACTGGAATCAAACTCCGGACCTTTTTTTAAATCCTCACCCAAGGATATTTTTTTCCACTGATTTTTAAAGAGAGTGGAAAGCAGAGGGGGACCGACAGAAACACCAATGTTGGAGAAACACATCGATTGGTTGCCTCCAGCATGCTCTGGACCACAGTCAGGAGCTTGCAACTGAGATACGTGCCCTTGCTGAAACTGGTTTGTCTCAATAGATAGAGCGTCGGTCTGCGGACTGAAAGGTCCCAGGTTCGATTCCGGTCAGGGACATGTACATTGGTTGCGGGCATATCCCCTGCAGGGGGTGTGCAGGAAGCAGCTGGTCGATGTTTCTCTCTCATCGACGTTTCTAACTCTCTATCCCTTTTTTTTCATCTCTGTGGAAAATCAATAAAATGTATTTAAAAAACAATAGCAAAAAAAGAGATAAGTGCTCTTGACCAGAAACAAACCTGGGATCTTTTAGTCTGCAGACCAATGCTCTACTCGCCGAGGCAAACCAACTAGGGCAAGAATATTTATTTAAATATATTTTATTGGTTTTTTACAGAGAGGGAGAGAAATAGAGAGTTAGAAACATCAATGAGAGAGAATATCAATCAGCTGCCTCCTGCACACCTCCTACTGGAGATGTGTCCACAGCCAAGGTATATGCCCTTAACTGGAATCAAACCTGGCACCCTTCAGTCCGCAGGCCGACACTCTATCTACTGAGCCAAACCGATGAGGGCAAGAATTCTATTTTTAACAAGCTTCCTATTAATTCTGATTTAGTTCATTCTCAGAACTGTACTTGAGAAGCACTGGTGTTCAGTAAAATAAAGTGAATATAATAAAACCTTGCAGGATGAGTTATCCTAGATTTATTTGTTGATTTAAACAAACATAGCCAAACATCTAATAAGTACTGGGTACTATACTATTTTCTAGAACTACAAAGATGAATAATACATGATCCTGTCCTTATGCTCAAAATCTAATAGAAGAGAAATTGGCAGATAAATAAAGCAATGTGGTTAGAAATGATAGATGTGTACAGGGTGTTATGGCAGCAAGTAGGAGGATCGAAATGGCCCTGGTTGGTTTTGGGTTTTGGGAAGGGAGACGGATCAAGAAAGCTTGAGTTATGTGGCTGAATTTTGTTTTGTTTTGTTTTTCTCTCTCTCTCTTTATTGGTTAAGATATTACATATGTGTTCTTATCCCTCCATTGCTCTCACTCCCCTAGTATGTGTCTATTGGTTTGGCTTATATGTACACATACAAGTCCTTTGGTTGATCTCTTCCTCTTAATCCCACCCGCCCCTACCTTCCCTCTCAGGTTTGACAGTCTGATTGATGCTTCTCTGTGTCTGAATCTGTTTTTGTTCATCAGTTTATGTTTTTCATTATATTCCATAAATGAGTGAGATCATGTGATATTTATCTTTCTTTGACTGGCTTATTTTGTTTAGCATAATGCTCTCCAGGTCCATCCATACTGCTGCAAGTGGTAAGAATTCTTTCTTTTTTACAGCAGCGTAGTATTCCATTATGTAGATGTATCACAGTTTTTTAATCAACTCATCTGCTGATGGACACTTAAGTTGTTTCCAAATCTTAGCTATGGTAAATTGTGTTGCAATGAACATAGAGGTACATATATCCTTTCTGATTGGTGTTTCTAATTTCTTGGGATATATTCCTAGAAGTGGGATCACTGGGTCAAATGGGAGTTCCATTTTGAGTTTTTTGAGGAAGCTTCATACTGTTTTCCACAGTGGCTGCACCAGTCTGCATTCCCACCAGCAGTGCACAAGGGTTCCTTTTTTTCTGCATCCTCACCAACACTTGTCATTGTTGATTTTTTGATGCTAGCCATTCTGACAGGTGTGAGATTGTATTGCATTGTCATTTTGATGTGCATCTCTCGAATGATTAGTGACTTTGAGCATGTTTTCATATGTCTCTTGGCCTTTCTTATATCCTCTTTCGAAAAGTATCTATTGAAGAGAATGTCGGAAGTATTTGGAAACGTAGCAGCTTTCATATTTTACATATGTGTCCTTATCCTCCATTGCCTTCACTCTCCTGGTGTGTGTCTATTGGTTAAGCTTATATGCTCGCATAGAAGTCCTTTGGTTGATCTCTTCCTCTTAATCTGGAGAAAGAGAGGGAAGCAGAGAATAATTGTATTCTGGATTGCTTTCCATGGGTGCAGACAACCAAGCGAGGTGATGCTCATGAGTTAAGAAACATATTCCTACAGAATGCCAGTACTGAAGTTGATGGAGAGCATTACATGACCCTGGAAGACTTTGTCCAGCGCTATCTTGGACTATATAATGACCCAGATAGCAATCCGAAGATTGTTCAGCTCTTGGCAGGAGTAGCTGATCAAACCAAAGATAGGTTGATCTCCTATCAAGAGTTTTTGGCATTTGAGTCTGTTTTATGTGCTCCAGATTCCATTTTCATAGTGGCTTTCCAGTTGTTTGACAAGAGTGGAAATGGAGAGGTGACATTTGAAAATGTCAAAGAAATTTTTGGACAAACTATTATTCATCATCATAATTTCTAGTTTGTTTTCCATTCTGGAAGGAAAAGGTATTTGGTGATAAAGAGGTATCACAAGACCAAGTGCCAACACCATTGGATAAGAGATCCTTTGGAAAAGATGCCTGTCAGTGGGTGCCAGAGGACAGGCTAAGACTCGCGGTGCTGATGCGATTCCATTGTGTTAAATGTGTGCATACATCCTCCTCTGTTCATAGATCCAAAGGCATGTCCTAGACGGCTCCTCTGCCATTGTGTTCCTGGAGACAGGGCATCTCCTGCTCTACCGGCTTAGTTTTGCCTTCCTCTGACACAGCAAGGGCCTAGCTGTCAAAACAGTAAAGGATGCTTTGGCAATTTTCCTCATATGGATATGATTCCAGTAAAAAATGAAATAACAAAATGTGTGTGGGGGGGTGGGGGGGTGGGGGGGAGTATCTATTGAGGTCCGTTGCCCATTTTTTATTGGGTTATTTATCTTTCTTTTAAGTTGTATGAGTACTGGATTCACTGTGCCCCGTAGATTTTTGGATTGTTGTGTTTTCATTGTCATTCATTTCCAAGATGTTTTTAATTTCTTCTTTGACTTCTTTGGAAACCCAGTCATTGTTTAACAGCGTGCTATTCAGCTTCCAAGTGTTTTAATTTTTTGATTTTTTATTATAGTTTATTTCTAATATTTGCCATTGTGGTCTGAGAAGATGCTTGATATGATTTCAATCTTCTTGAATTTGGAGAGGCTTTGCCTGTGACCCAATATGTGATCTATCTTTGAAAATGTTCCATATACACTTGAGAAGAATGTATATTTTGTGGTTTTGGGGTGAAATGTTCTGAACATATCAATTCCATCTGATCTAGTGAGTCATTTAGGATTGCTGTGGGGTTTTTTTGCTGATTTTTTGTCTAGAGGATTTTTCCAGTGATGTCAATGGGGTATTAAAGTCCCCTACTGTGGTTGTATTGTTGTTGATCTCTCCCTTGATATCTCCCAGGAGATTTTTTATTTATTTGGGTTTTCCTGCATTGGGTGCATATATGTTTACCAGGGTTATATCATTTGTTGTATTGATCTCTTTAGTATTATGAAGTGGCCTTCCTTATCTCCTATTATGGCCTTCACTTTGAGGTCTATTTGTCAGATATAAGTATTGCTACCCCTGCTTTTTTTTTCATTTCCATTTTCCTGAAAGATATTTTTCCAGCCCTTCACTTTCAGTCTGTGTGAATCCCTTGTTCTGAGGTAGGTTTTTTTTTATTATTATTATTCGTTCTAGCTGAGCTTTTTGATAATAGATAACTGATTCCTTATAATAACTTGTGTGTTTCAATGGTTTTGCTTATAAATCTTGCTTAAATATATGTTTCCATGGTTTCTTAAACAGAACTCATATAATTTCACCTTTATTATCAGTTATTTATGCCATGTAGCAAAGTAGTGATACCTTTTAATACAGTTTACAGAATTAGTTCCCATTATCCAAAATGATCCTTGCTGCTGTGATTTTCCAGTTCTCTTTGTTGTCAGTCTGATAATTATCTTCTTTTAATGACAGTTTGAGAACTTTGATATGCCTGTGTAATATCTTATTTGCTTAAACTTTTCCTGCCATAGCTGGTTTGGCTCAGTGGATAGACTGCTGGTCTGCTGACTGAAGAGTTTCAGGTTCGATTCTGGCCAAGGGCATATGCCTGGGTTGCGGGCTCGATCCCCAGTATGGGGCATGCAGGAGACAGCCAATCAGTGATTCTCTCTCATCATTGATGTTTCTATCTCTGCTTCCCTTACCCTTCCTTTCTGAAATCAATTTTTTTAAAAAATTCTTTAGATAAAAGGATTTGTACAAAAAATGTGAATAAATAAAAAGAGTGAAGCATTCTGTTAAATATAGTATGTCAGTTCTTTTAAAAAAATGTATATTTTTATTAATTTTATGTTTATTTTTATTAATACAGTGTTATCAACTTTAGTCACCATGTTATACCCCAGACCCTCAAACCTTATTCATCTTATAGCTGAAAGTTTATGCTCTTTAACCTCTCCCCATTTCCCCCACTCTCCAGCTATAAAAGTGGTTCTCCCTGCGAATCACTTTTTTACTGTTTCTATAAATTTGACCTTTTATTTTGAGTTCACATATAAGTGATACTATGCAGTATTTGTTTTTCTCTGTCTGGCTTATTTCACTTAGCGTAATTCCCTCAAGGTCCATTCATCTTGTCGCAAAAAAAAAAAAAAGGATTTCCTCTCTTCATGGCTGAATAATATTCTATTGTATATAATGTATATAATATTCTGTTGTATAGTACACATACACACCACCACCACCACCACATTTTTATCCATTTATTCATTGACAGAGACTTATGTTGCCTCCAAATCTTGGCTATTGTGCATAGTGTTCCAATGAACATGAGAGTGCAGATATCTCTTCAGGATTCCGTTTTTATTTACTTTGGATATATATCTAGAAGAGGGATACTAATCATATGATAGCAATGCTTTTAATTTTTTTTTTTTGAGGACCCTCCATACTGTTTTCAATAGTGCCTGTACTAATTTACATTCTTACCAGCAGTGCACAATGGTTCCCTTTGGACCTGTCCGCTGGTGCAGGTGGGGCGGACGCTGTCAGCATGTGGTAGCAGCAGCAGTTGGAGTGGGGCTGCAGGCAGACAGGGGACCAGGAGCCGCAGCAGAAAGGGCTGGGCAGGGGCGCAGAGGATGAGCCAAGACCCACTGCTGTGCCCACTGCAGCCTTGCAGCCCACAGTTCCTTTCAAGGTGCACGAATTAGTGCCCTGGGGTCATAGTTATTTATAATAGCCAAGATTTGGAAGCAGCACAAGTGTCCATCAGTAAATGAGTAGATAAAAAAAGCTGTGGTGCATTTACACAGTTAAATACTACTCAGCCATAAAAAAGAAGGAAATCTTACATTTTGCAACAGCATGGATGGGTCTGGAGAGTATTATAATGAGTGAAATAAACCAGAGAAAGACAAATACCATATTTCAGTGTGGAATCTAATGAACAAAATAAATAAACAAGCAAAATAGAAATAGACTTATAGATACAGAAAACAGACTGATAGCTGTCAGAGGGGAGGGACTTTGGGAGACTGGGTGAAAAAGATGAAGGGGATTAAGCAAAAAACAACAATTTATAGACACAGATAATAGTATGGTGATTACAAGAGAGAAAGAAGATGGAGGGACATAAAAGGGCAAAGGAGGATAAATGGTGATGGAAAAATACTTGACTTTGGGTAGTGAACACACAAAATAATACAAATTAATTTAAAAGAACAGAAGCAACATGATAGCTTAAGGAAGTATATGTGATCAAGAGAAGGTAATTTATTTTCTAAGACGGGGGAAAAATACAGCATATTTGTGTGCTGGTGGGAATTATCCAACTGAAAGGGAAAATTTGATGATGAGAGGAGCTACACCTTTGATAAGAAAGAGGGGGATCTTATGCACAAGAGGCGGGTATTTGTCATTAGGACACAGACAGCCTATCTCTAATAGCTGGAGGGAAAATATACAGGCACAAATGCAGAGAGATGGTTAAATAAGGGAAGAACAGGTTGTAGAAGTTCTCTTTTGATTGTTTCTGTCACAGGAAGTAGGGTTACTAGCTCTGTTTTAGAACAAAGAATATGTATTGGAAATTTGAAAAAGTGTAGAAAGTATGAAATAATTACCTAGGAGAGAAAAATAGGAAGAAAAAAAAAAAAAAAAAAAAAAGGAAGCTTCAAAGTTAAAATGAATCCCATCAGGTTGAATGTGTTATTTTTCTGAGCTTCACATTCAGCTAGCTAGGATGTAGACATGGAAATCAAGAAAAAGGTGGATATAATTTGTGTTGAATTCTGTCAGGTGAATATACAGTAATGTGAAATAGGGGCAAAGGAATGACTAAAATGACAAATCATGGATTTTATGCTTACTGGTATGTAGTGTCCGATACTTTAAACTGGAATGAGAGTGCTTACCAGTTTCTGAAGTGGCTATATAAGTATTTTTGATGAATTGATTTTTTAGGTTCATGACTACAAAGAAGGAACCCCAGTAGAGAAGACCTACTATATAGAATTATGGGATGTTGGAGGTTCTGTGGGCAGTGCCAGCAGTGTGAAAAGCACAAGAGCAGTATTCTACAACTCTATAAATGGTAAAGCATGTTTTTTTTTTCTACCATGTATTAACGGTCCAAGAGTACAGATCATCTAATATGGAGTGCTATGGGATGCTGGACTCACCTTAATTTACAAAGGTTTAATTACTCACAACTTTTAATTTAAATATGCATATTGCATTCCAGTTTATGTTTCTAGATTCTAACCATGCAGTTCAGAACATTAAATATTTACTCTGTCTAGTGTTTCTATTTATATTATTGTCATAAAATAAATATTGAGAAGTAAAATTGTATTTGGGAAACTTTACATAATACATGGAACTTTCAAAACACTGTCCATTAGGAGTGCTATTTCCCTAGTCATTTGGGTAAATACAGTAGAACTGTTAGGAATCCCATAGTGTAAGCCAGATGTCACAGAAATAAAAACCTTTCTTTCATCTCATCTTAGAGAGACTCCTATGTAATTAATTACTAGAGATGCTTAAGGGTATTTTTAGGGGTGCAAAAAATTCCTCCAGGTATAGAGATTCAAATACCTTGAATAATTTCCAGATAAAGGCATGTGATAGAGGTCATAGTTGCAATTCATAGAGGCCCTACTCTATGTCAAGAGACTAAACCACTGACACCTGTGATTTATCTATAGAGTTTCTTATCTTCTCTTTTTTAAATGCATTTTTAAATCTTTTACTGTGAAGTATAATTTCAACTTGTCTTTGATTGATGTACCAAAAGATTTGGCATATCACCTCTTCCCTCTTGGTGTATGCTTAGCTAATACTCATTTAAATTCATTCACTATTAGGTAAGCTCTGCAATTGCTAAGTACTTTCTTCATTCCTTACGTTCCTCTTTCACCATCTTTCCATGTCATAAGCTGTTGTAGATGCTATTTAAAAAAAAGGGGGAGGGAGAAGAAGCTTTTTGTCACTGGATATAAACTATAGAATACAGGATATTGACCATAGAATATTGTCCAAAAATGTCCTAATGTACCTGAAGAAAAAAAATAAATAAATGAAACAAAAGAGTTATAAAATAGTGACATAAATGTATGATATTGTCATGCAAGAAAGAACATAATAATGACATATATTAAAAGAATAAATATAAGTGAAAAAAACACAAAACCAGTAAGATAGTCATAGATTTCTTCGGAAAAAGGGAAAGGAAAGTACTAGAAACAAGTGATAAAACTTGGTTTATATCAGCCAGATGACTTTGTCAAAGTTGATATCAATCTGATCTAGCAAAGAAAAGTTTAGATATATAACACTTTTGAACTTTTGTTTAGATCTTTTTGAGAAAAAGTTAAGAGCAAAATAAATTTAAAGATAAAAATTATAAGTAATAAATTTAAAAACTATTTAAAACCTAGAGATTTTATGGAATTGAGTCATGAACTTAATAAGTGCTAAAGAAGAAAGCCATCTAAATCCACTTATTTGTCTGTCTTTTCTATGCCTACTATTCATTAATGATTTGTCTCTTGCTTGAATATTACTGAAGTAATTGCATATATTTTGTTAGTTTTACAGAGAAGACTGAGACATATTTCTGTTTCTTAAAATTAATTTTTTTTTTTTAAGTCCCTTTAGCCCTGGCTGGAGGCTCAGTTGATTGAATTGTCATCCCATACACCAAAAGGTTGTGGGTTTGATTCCTGGTCGGGGTATATACCTGGATTTCAGGTTCAATCCCCAGTACAGGGGGTGGGGAAATAAGAGAGGCAGCCGATTGATGTTTCTCTTTCCCTCCCTCTCCTTGCTCTATAAAATCATTTAAGAAAAAGTCTTAAAAACACACACACACACACACACACACACACACACACACACACTCACACAAATGCATAGTCTTTATTCTTAGTAATAACATTCTTCCTTCAAGAGCCTACCTTCTTCCCTCTGTGATGAACTATGCTGGTAATCCCCAAAGAAAATCTCTAAAGTATGTCTCTACCTCTTTCTCTTTTAAGATTAGAACATGAACATACTCTGATCAGCTGTCAACCTGATTTGCTCTGGCCCCAGAGTGACCCTCCTAGCTCATACAAACAGGAATTCTCAACCCAAAGGAAAGAGAGAGAATAAGGAAAAAGAGTGCTCAAATACCTTTAAAAATTCCAGAGCCTTAAATAGAAACCTTTAAAAAAATGAACTTCTTCCAGTCCATCTAATAGCTCATCTAAGCCTTTGTAATCCTTTCACTTTCCCAACCAAAAGTCTTACCCATAGCTTTTTGATATTTATACCTGGGAAATAGGGAGAGGAGAAAATATCTGCCACTCCTGTGCCCCAAAGTGAGACTTTATTCTCTTTTCCTCAGTCTTTTACTGTCAAATTAACTGAGTTCAAGGCAAGTTACTCAACCTTTCTGAGCCTCAGTTTCCACATGTGTAAAATAAAGGTAATTCCTACTTCATAGAACTATTCTGAAAATCAAATTAGACAACACTGGTAAAGTATAATACGTAGCATATAAGTGATGAATAAATGTTAGCTTTATATATATATATATTTAAATTGATTGCAGAGAGGAAGGGAGAGAGAGAAAGAGAAACATCAGTGATGAGAGAGAATCATTGGTAGGTTGCCTCCTGCATGCCCCATATTGGTCAAGCCCACAACCCAGGCATGTGCCCTGACTGAGAATTGAACTGGGACACTCAACCACTCAGCCACACCAGCCAGGCAGCTGTTTTTTAATGGTAGCTCTTTATTTCTTTTTAAAAATCATCTTTAATTATGTGTCCTTGATGCCTAATAAAACACCTTATTGAAGAAGGTAGAGTGAATGCAGTTGGATATGGGGACAATTGTCAGATCCCTGTTTAGTCCAGATGCCAGGAAAGAGAACAGATTTATCTGAGCCAACTTGAACAAGTCAGCTATGACATGCACAAGCACCGTCATTTTACAAATGTCTGTAAAATCTAGAGAAACCAAATAATTCTAATTCTTCTACCCCTTTTAAATCAATATGAAAATGGAGGAATCATCAGTTTTACATCCTCTCTTCACAATAGAATCTGGGTAATACAAAAGGTTTGGGGTTTGAAAACCTAGCCTTTTGACCTCAAGATAACTTAAATTCCATGAGGCATTAAAGCTTTTCCTTTTTTATCTATAGCTTATTGGAATAATTACCTGCTTTGCTTTTCTGTCTAGGATCTTAACTGATTCTGTTTAATTGTATTTCTGAGCCTCATTACATTTTATTATTTTCCTCAGTCTCTCAAAAGTTCATCTGTTTTCTATTATTCATGCCTCTTGACTATTTCTTCTTATCCCCTTCTAATGACATATTTATTTTGTTCTTTTTTTAAAAAAAAATATTTTATTGATTTTTTACAGAGAGGAAGGGAGAGGGATAGGGAGCTAGAAACGTCGATGAGAGAGAAACATCGATCAGCTGCCTCTTGCACACCCCCTACCGGGGATGTGCCCACAACCAACGTACATGCCCCTGACCGGAATTGAACCTGGGACCTTTCAGTCCGCAGACCAACGCTCTACCACTGAGCCAAACCGGTTTCAGCTATTTTGTTCTTTTAACTGTATCTCTCAAAGAACTAAAAATTGGATTCTTGAGTTGATTAGGCATGCCCAGGTAATCTACAGGAAAACCTTTTCCAGGTAAAGAATAACAGTTGTATCAAATTAAATCAGTACTGTTTTAATATACTTTATATAATACTTTTAGTCAAAATAAGTAATATGTGTATCTATCATGTCTATGACAATACTATGCAGAGTGCAAAAACAATTAGCTTTTTGAATGCATATAATTACTTATATACTTGAAGTATTTTTTATCCTCTTTATTGATAAGGTGGTTCTGCAATTAGGACCAGACAGAGTAGGCACATGAAGTGTTGAATGAAGAAAAAAAAAAAAAGAAAGAAAACGCATTCTAAAAGTTTTAATTACATTTTATAAAATTTTTAAAAGTTAGATTGACAAAGAAAATTTGGTAGATTATTTGTAAGAATTTGTAGAAGAAATTTTAAAATATTGTGTCTGAGTTTATAATACACTAGATGCCCCTTGGAGGAAGATTTCTGCAATAGGGCTTCCTGCTATGGTCTCCACTGCCCCACTGGCTTCTCTCCCTTCTCCCCACCCCACCTGCTTCCCTGCTTCTCTGAAGCCCCACCAGCTTCTCTCCCTTCTCCCTGCCCCACCTGCTTCCCTGCCTTTTTCGCTGCCCCACTTTCTTGCTTCTCTGCAGCTTCGCTTCCTACCGCAGCACTTGGTTTCTTTCTAGCTGTCTTCAGTCTTCACTCTGGCCTGGACATGCAAATTAACCGCCATCTTGGTTGGGTTAATTTCCATACTTTCCCTGATTGGCTGGTGGGTGTGGCTTGTGGGTGTAGCAAAGGTGCAGTCAATTTGCATATTTCTCTTTTATTAGAGAGGATAGGACTAGAATGCTAGGTTCACTAAGCAGCTCAATGCTTGTTATTTATTGAGTCTCACTTTGCCAATTCGGAAAAGAAGAATTGTTCCTGTACTGAGATTATTTTCTCTGATTATTTTAGGTATTATTTTAGTACATGACTTAACAAATAAGAAGTCATCCCAAAACTTGTATCGTTGGTCATCTGAAGCTCTCAATAAGGATTTGGTGCCAACTGGAGTCTTGGTAACAAATGGGTAAGCCCAAATTACTTCATAATTGGTTTGAAATATTATAGCAAGCACAAGAATGCACCCTCCAAAATAACACTTTGTAAGATGTTTGATTTGCAAATATTTTTCCCCAGTTTGTACATTGCCTTTTCATTCTCCTAACGGTGACTTTCACGCAATAGTTTTGCATTTTTAAAAAGTCTAATTTCTGCCAAAACCGGTTTGGCTCAGTGGATAGAGCACATATGTCAAACACAAGGCCCGCGGGCCAAATCCAGCCCGCCAGGCCTTGCAATGTGGCCCGCACCGCGCTGTCATCACTGCACTCCGCTGTCAGTTTATGACATTGTCAGTTTATGACTGTTCAGTAAACCATTCGGCCCGCGATTTAGGCTGGATTTTAGATTTTGGCCCCTTCTCTGATTGAGTTCGACACCCCTAGGATAGAGCATCGGTCTGCAGACTGAAGGGTCCCAGGTTTGATTCCGGTCAAGGGCATGTACATTGGTTGTGGGCACATCCCCAGTAGGGGGTGTGCAAGAGGCAGCTGGTCAATGTTTCTCTCTCATCAGCATTTCTAGCTCTCTATCCCTCTCTCTTCCTCTCTGTAAAAAATCAAAAAAATATATTTAAAAAAAAAAGTCTAATTTCTCAGTTTTTTTCTTTTATATATTACTAGAGGCCTGGTGAACAACATTCATGCACTCAGGGTGGGGGGTACCGCAGCCTGGCCTGCGCCCGCTTGTAGTTCAAAACCCCTTGGAATTTCTGACTAATGGGGAGCAGGCCTTAGCCAGCATTGGACATCCTGAGCACTGCTGCAGAGGCGGAAGTGGCTCCTGCCATCGCCACTGAGCTCGCTAACTGTGAGCCAGGTTTCTAGATGAGCTGCTCTCCCCCTGTGGGAGTGCGCTGACCATTAGGGGGCAGCTCCTGCATTGAGCGTCTGCCCCCTGGTGGTCAGTGCACGTCATGGCAGCCAGTTGTTCTGCTGTTCGGTTAATTTGCATATTAGCCTTTTATTATATAGGATACTTTGGGGGAGGTATCATGTGTAAGAACTCTTGGCCTAATTCCAGAACATGCAGATTTTCTCCTCTGTTTCTTCTAGAAGTTTTATAGTTTTAGGTTTACTTTTATATCTGTACTCCTTTTTGAGTTACTTATAATGTGGGAGATTTTAGTTGAGGGTCACTTGTGCATATGAATGTCTGATTGTCCTAGCACAATCTATTGACAAGATTAGTCTTTCTCCATTGAATTGCTTTTACTCTTTTGCCAAAAATAAGTTGACCGTATTTATATGGGTTTATTTCTACACTTCCTAATTCCATTCCATTGCTCTGCTTGCCTGTCCCTTCACCAATACTACAGTCCTGATTATTGTAGCATTATAGTAAGTCTTAAGATTAGATAGTGTGATTCCTTCCACATTATTCCTTTTCAGAATTGTTTAGCTAGTCTAGTTTGCCTCACCATATAAAATTGAAATCAACTTATCTATATTGGTAAAAATTATGCTTAGATTTTATTGTAATTGCAATAAACCTATAAATCAAACCAGAAAGAACATTTTTTGCCTCTTCTAATCCATGAGCACAGATGTTTTACTTCAAAACATCTTCAATAATAATCCTAGTCATATCATTTCATGTGTGTACTTCAGTGTGTAACTTTAAAGATTAAGAATTTTTTGAGCCAAATCCGGTTTGACTCAGTGGATAGAGCGTCAGCCTGCGGACTGAAAGGTCCCGGGTTCGATTCCAGTCAAGAGCATGTACCTTGGTTGTGGGCACATCCCCAGGAGGGGGTGTGCAAGAGGCAGCTGATCGATGATTCTCTCTCATCGATGTTTCTAACTCTCTATCCCTCTCTGTAAAAAAATCAATAAAATATGTTTTTTAAAAAAAGAACTTTTGGACATAACCAAAATGTAATTGTCTTACTTAAAATTAACAATAATCCTTTAATATAGAATATTATTTTAATTTATTCAAACATCTTATAAATATTGGTTTATTCAAATCTGTATCTAAGTAAGGTCCCAGCATTGTATTTGCTTTCTTTTCATCTTAACTTCCCTTTTTTTAATTTTTCTTTTACTCTCTAGCAGTTCATTTTTTGGAAAAAAATAAAAAAAGATGGCTTGTTTGTCTTGTAGAATTTTCTGTATTCTGGATTTTGCTGATTGTATGCTGATAATGGCTGTTAAATTTGTTTCTCTAAATCTTCTCTAAAATGGTAATTAAGTATAGCGATCTGAAAGATACAATTATTTTTGTTTTTGCCAAAATTAAATTGGATGTAAGGCTTAATAAAAGAGAAAAAAATGGAAGCTAAAAAGAGATATAAGAGAACAAATTATATGTATATTTCAACATGTATGTGTTATGACAAATATTCTGTATAATAAAAGAGTAATATGCAAATCAACCGATCAGCAGAACGACCGATCACCATGACGAATACTAATCACCAGGGGGCAGATGCTCAACTCGGGAACTTCCCTCTGGTGGTCAGTGTGCTCCAGCAGGGGGAACTCCGCGCAGCCAGAAGCTGGGCTGATGTCTGGCATGTGCAGCAGAGGTGGCAGGAGTTTCTCCCGTCTTCACTGCAGTGCGAAGGATATCCGACTGACCAATCAAGCCATCAGTTGGACATCCCCCAAGGGCTCCCAGATTGCAAAAGGGCACAGGCCTGGCTGAGAGACACCCCCCCACCCATGAGTGAATGAATGTTGTGCACCAGACCTCTTGTATAATACATATGTTAATATTAACACATGTGCAGCATATGTTATATTACATATGTAATATATGTGTTGATTTGCAAGAGATTATTCAAGACTACAAGTGGCAGAGAGATATGTGTATCGAAGATGATGTTGGATGAACTAAATACAAAAATTTGATACTTAGTATAGGAAAATAAAATAGTCCTAACAGAGGACACTCTCAACGCTTTATTATCTAATAAAGCAGAATTTAGTTTTTGGACAGTTTCTCCTAAATCAGGCATGATATTGGCAAAAAGAATCAAAGGCCTTGAACTCAAGCTATTATTGGCTTTGATGCAATAAATAGAATGCTAATATTTTTATGAAATGGGAGTAAATAGTTCAAACAATTATGTTGCAAGACTGAATAGTAACAAGTTCTGCAGATTATTGTAAAAGGCAAAAATAATTAAATAATTTTGTACACACACCCCTAATTAAGATTATTCAAAGAGAAATGAAAATAATATCAAAGGAAGAAAAACAGCTATGCTCAACTGGGTTGTATTGATTGGATTGTGCAATATTGATTTACTGTCATCAGTTGTTTGAAATCAGATTTTGCTGACCATTGTAAACTGAGCTTATAACGTGTCAAAAATACAAACCTTTGATTTCTCCTATGTGAATAGAATTTAAATTAATTCTATAACTTTTGGCTCTGTGTTCCTATTAGTTGTAGAAGGAATACCACTCTATCCTTTGGGTAGAAATAGAAAAGAAAAGAAAAAAAAAGAATTGTAATGCTGGTGCAATTGTTATTGTACCAACAAAGAGAGGTAACTAGCCCAAGGTTATTCAATGACCCTGAGGGATTTGTATTGCCTGTCCTCTTTCTCCCTGTCCTCTGTCTCCCACAGCTCTCATACCAGGACAAACAACTATTTGGTACTCAGTTCTTTCCTTTTACTATTCATTTTGTGGTTTAAGCTGTTTCTTCCCTTTCCATATGTTGAAACTATCTTTATGGTTGATTTATTCTGACCTTAGCATCCCTATTTCCTGTTTTCCTTGAACAATCTATTTTCATTGTAACTCATAGACAGAAATATATATGGTAGTATAGTTTATTTATAGCCTTGCAAATACCCAGAAGCTTGTCATTTTATCCTCTAACACAAGACTTGAGTGCCATGCTAGTTTCCAGGGTTTTCTTTCCACTGAGGTTTGAATCCACTCTCTGCATCTATACAGCAAAATTCCTGAGCCTTAGAAGGTAGAGCTCTGGGAGAAGTCAACTCAACCTACCTTGTACACCTGGTAGGCACTCAGTTATTCGAGTAGTCGATAAAAACTCATGGGGACAAATTTTGAGTAGTTAGATGGAAGTTGGAACTCTGTAGATGGTGAGGATGGATTATTAAATAAACAAGTAAATGGAAGAGATTAGGAGAAAAATAGGTTTATAGGTGATAGGTGAGCAAGAGTCAGTGAATGATCAGTAAAATAGTATAAGCTAGTTGCGTTTAAATATTACACATCTACATCAAAAAGGTAAATTCTCTTCACCTCTTCATCATTTCTCACAGGGAATATGACCAGGAACAGTTTGCTGAAAATCAAATCCCACTGTTGGTGATAGGGACTAAACTGGATCAGATTCATGAAACCAAACGCCATGAAGTTTTAACTAGGACTGCTTTCCTGGCTGAGGATTTCAATGCAGAAGAGATTAATTTGGTGTGTATTTTCATTAATGCATGTTTGTATTATTGTCCATTGAAAGTGAACCTGAAGACTTCACCAGTCATATATTCTCACAAAAGCAGCTTTATACTTGAAGTCAGGCTATTTTGGTTCTACTCCAAAATGTGGTGCAAAATGGAATCAACATAAACTGTCAGATGGGCAGTCACTTCAGTCTCCTTGTATGCTGGTCTGGAATGTTTAAACTTTGTTCTGTGAATACTATAAAAATCGTGGGCTTTTTCTTCAACAGATTTTTAAAAATCACACCAAAATCAAAATAAGTAAATTAAGGTGACAAAGAAAAGTTACTGATACTGTACCTTAGATTATTCTTGCTTTAGAAAAGCCTCTTAGCTTCTTAAATTACAGAATTTACCAGAAAGAGCAAACAACTAGACAAGTGAAAAAATTACAAGCTATAAACTAGGAGTGCCTCAGGGCATTAGTCTCTATACTTATGTATATATGGTCAATTGAATCCCTTCCTGAGATATTTAACTCAATTAGAACTTGGTGCTAAAAAGACTAAGAAAAGTCCTCATATAAACCAGTTGGTGTTGCCCAAAGATCTGTCCTTGCTCACAAGTAGGTTTTATGCAGCATATACGGTGTGCTGGCATTCAGACATGTGTTGGTCGTAGTGGTTTAATAATACCAGTTGCTACCATTCATTATTTACATGCTGAGCACTGTTCTGCTTATTTACATAAATTATCTCACGTCCATTTTCTTCATGTCATCTCTATAAAGAAGGCATTATTATTATCCCCATTTTAAAGATGAAGACTAGTACCAGAGAGAGGTAACTAGGCCAAAGTTACCCAGTCAAAGCAAGCACTCTGACTTCAGAGCCTGTGCTGTACAATTAACCCTTTTTTCCACTTATTTTTCCTACAACTAACATTTAGAATCTTGGAAAGAACTCTTAGAAATCACCTAGATTAGGGGTGTTGAACTCAATCAGAGAAGGGGCCAAAATCTAAAATCCAGCCTAAATTGCGGGCCGAATAGTTTACTGAACAGTCATAAACTGACAATGTCATAAACTGACAAAGGAGTGCAGTGATGACAGCGCGGTGCGGGCCACATTGCAAGGCCTGGCGGGCTGGATTTGGCCCGCGGGCCTTGTGTTTGACACATGTGACCTAGATTAACAATTACCCAAACCTGACTGCATATTCATATTACCAACAAACAGTACCTGAAAATTTTTAAATAACTGCCCCATAGTAGGAGCTTTTTATTCGTAAGGTCTGGCAGGAAAACCAGGAATCTGGTTTAACAAATGACTCAGATGATTCTGATGCCCTTACTCTGAGAGTCAACATTTGTGAACACTGCTTGGTTCAACCACCTCTACCCCCATAATTGAGTCAGCTTCTATTACATTTTACTTGGTAGTTAAGGTACCTTATTTCTCTCAATTGCCACCATGGAATATTCATTGTAAATGCCCCTGGTGGTCAGCACTGGACTATAGGTTCCAGAAGATTCCTGCTCTTTAGAATATATAATCTATATATAAAAGCCTAAGCGACCATTACCACTGGTTGACCAGAATGACCGGTCACTATGACACACACCAGGGGCAGATGCTTAACACAGGAGCTGCCCCTGGTGGTCAGTGCGCTCCCACAGCAGGAGTGCCGCTCAGCCAGAAGCCAGGCTCACGGTTGGTGAGTGCAGCTCAGGAGCCTCTTTCCTCCATGGCAGTGCTACGGAGCAGCTGTGGAGCGGCAGCAGCACAGTGGGACCAGGATGAGTGGGAGCGGCGAGGCACACAAGCCCTGGCTCAGGTCTGCCCCTCCTGTACTGCTACATCCCCCAAAGGGTCCCGGATGAGAGAGGGTGCAGGCCAGGCTGAGGGATACCCCACCTGTGCATGAATTCATGCTCCGGGCCTCTAATATAATATATAATGCTGAGGTTATTTCCTTTGAAAATTATTTCCAAAGTGAAATTTACCATTACATATACTTAATTTGTTCCATTATTTACTTTCAATGTGTTTTGGGATGCATCTGTTTATAGTGTCTAAATATATAATTTCCTACTTTATTTACAAAGTCAGGGCCAATTGTTAACAAGATGTAAAGGAACTTAAATGGTGATACTTTGGCACACAGAGTCTCCACAGAGTTCACATACAACATACTTTGGGCCTTCTATCCATGTATGGCTTCGAGGACACAGCAGGAACCACAAGGGGGTCTTGAGTATACAGGGAACTACAAATGAGAAAATTGGTTAAGAATTTCAAAAAGAGATAATCAAAAAGACTCAGCAAGTAAATAAAAATCCTCAAATAAACTAGTGTAACAATATTAGTGCTAGTATCTTTAGTCACTGTATGTATACATCAAAGAAAGAATCAGAGTTGTCATCTTGTACTTGAAAAAGGTCAAAGTGTTTAAATTCTAAATAGGGAGAAGATTATTTTTTTTTCAAATCCTGTTAGGCTTATTGTGTCTAATACAATTTTTTTCTCTGTTATGGGTTTATTTCAAAATGGTCTTATTAAAGCATCTTCCCTAGTTATTATTCCTTTCTCAAACTTAGACAAGCTATTTAGAGCTATTAATTTTCAGGTTTTGCCCTCAGACATGATTAATAATGGATGGCTCTTTCAGCCTTAAAATTCTTATTCTAAAATCATAGAATTTCTCTAGCCTGGTCAAGCTTAAATTGCGCAGCCTTACAATTAAGTTTTTGGGAGGTTTTGTTTATTTGCTACTTGGTTTAGATTTTGTATTTAGTACTGCAGCTCTTTTTGGAATCCTCTTTGAAGTCTTTTAACATTCCAATGACTATATAATTAATATCCATTTTGTAAAATATCTAATGCAGGTCCATTTAAGGTTTGTCTCTTATATGCCCCAACTGCTATATAAATGTGTTCAAACATTATTTCAAATACAATAGTTTGCATAATAATATTTCCACTTATTTAATCTATATATGGAATTATCTTTTATATTAGGTGCTTTGTGACTGAAAATTCAGTCTGATAGCATTTTCTTGGAATGAAGAGAGAAGGAAACTAATATTTCAGTACCTGCTATGTGTCAGACATGCATTAACTCATTAATTTTCACAGAAACCCTATGGGATAAGTATCATTATCCCCATTTCATAAATGAACTACACTTTAAAGATTTAGTAACCTAATCAATGTCACAAAGTCTAGAAATGTAGAGACAAATATTCAGACTCAGAGCTTGCTGGCTTCTAGTATTTTGTGATCTTGGAAACATTTGTTAGTGTTTTTTTGTGATTTTGAAAATGTATTACAGATTCTGACCAAAATAAAAAATGTGAGCCTTAAAATGTTATATGTGGATAAAATAAGTGACTGTTACAAAATTCATTGGAAAGGAATCATGTGGGCTTAGAGAGTACAAATCAATAAATGCAACACCAATAATTTCAGAATTTCCCAAGGGACACAGCCTGAAAGACAAATATCATTCTTGCAAAGCAGCCTACATGATATCCTCATAGTTTGGTCTTGGAGTTAGAAATCCAAGTATTCTGTCTCTTAAGGTGGCAAGTCAGTAATGACAAGCAAAGGCAACACAACCCTGGAATTTCAGCAAAAGGATAGTAAGCCTTTTAAGCTCTTTACTAGTCATTATAATGATTTAATGTTCCAGATTGTTTAGTTTCCACTGCGCTCCATTTTTAAAAATTCTATTTAATAGTAATATATCTCTTCTTCATTATTGTCTCTCTAACTAGTGTTTAATAATAATGCTTAATTATATTTAATAATAATTCATTGTTTATTATTATAAAAATATATCTATTGTTTATTATTACCTTTATGGCCTACCAAGAGATGTATTGCATTGTGTTCAATGAGTGAGAAATCCCTGGCAACTATTCTGTTTGTTCTTCGCTCCTCTTAACTCCTTATTTTCATGCTTCCTACTATTTGTATGAACTGCATAGAACTTAGTTGAGTACTGGTGAGTAACTAGTGCTAAAAAGTAAAGTGTTGACTTTTTGATGCCTTTATTTCTGCTTTTTAGGGTAAATGTAGGTAGGTCACCTGATTAGTATCTTGGTTGTATTAGTAAGATATTAGCAATCCTGTCTTCCTTTGTGGATTACTTGATGAACACATTGGTTCAGTGTCTTCTAAATTTGCTCAAATAACAAAAAGTGTCCTTATCTTCCTTTAGCTCTTTCCTCTTATGCTTTGTGCATCATGATTTGAAAATAGCATGAATATTTTATGAGAGTATTATGCCTAATATTTTCTGTGTGCAACAGGAACATTGATAACTAACAAAGAGCTATGTTCTCTAGCTTTTAATCGTAGGTCTTACGTTTTATCTTCTAGGATTGCACAAATCCACGGTACTTAGCTGCTGGTTCTTCTAATGCTGTCAAGCTCAGTAGGTTTTTTGATAAGGTAATGGCCTCAATTAAGTTATTTTTAAACTTAATTTATATATTATAAGAGTTTAACTTTTTTTGTAGAATGCTTTGTCCTTTTATGCCTTCATCCTGAATGTCACAGGATATGTGACATGTCTGAATAATACTTGTTTTGATCTCTCTTATCTGTTGGTATAATTGCTCAAGGCCTGCTGACGTATTTATACTATCACCAGTGTTCTCTAGCAAAGGATGAAAGCTACTGAATTTAAATGGGTTTTTTTAAATAAAATACCTAATTCCCCTTCTTAAAACAATTTATGCTTCCCTAGTTTCTATCTCTTTTTGTACTTATTCCTCCCTAAGCCCTACGAAAGACAGTGAACTGAGGAGATTCTACTTAGCTAAAGCCCTGAGTTCATTTTGCTCTCCCAGCTATTAATGGTTCTTACTAATACTTTTAAGATAATGTCATCTTCTTGATTCCCTATTGTTTCCCTATCAGAAACTTTTGTATTAAAGTTATGGATTCTTGCTAGCATCATCTTATTGTAGAATGAAAATGCAGAATGACTCAGCATGCTAGTAAATTAGAGCACTGTTTGTCTTTCCTTCACAAGTCCTAACAGCTGCATTGCACGTAGTATTGACTGAGCTTAAGTTGCTTGCCCAATACGGACATTGTGTAGTCAACTAAAATAGGATGTATTTCTGTATGCTATTGAAAAAGATTAATTGCTGTATTATATTTCCTTTTAAGTGTAATCTTCCAAGAAACATTTTTCTCATAGATCTTCTTTATGAATCATTTTTCTTTTAGCAATTTAGGGATTTAACATTTGGCCCTTTAGCCAATATGTCAGCAGAGATAAAGCCCCACATCCTCCCTGTTTAATGAGATCATGGGGAAATTTTTGCTTCATTGCAGAACTTCCCAACTGGTGTGTCGCAAATAGGGAACAGCTGTACTGAGCTATTGATCCACTCATTTCTCTGAGCAGCAGAGCCCCTCGGGCTGGGTGACTGGCAGCCTCTTCCATTTACCCCGGTGTGCTGTACAAATATTAGCATTCCTAAATGGGATGCACTGCAAGGAACCACATTTTCTGTTCACATTGTTTTCAAACTTAAAATGTAAGAACTTTCATTTGGTTTAGATCCCTGATCCCATCTGTACAAAATGCTATCCCCTCAGAGCAACATCTTATAGATCTGTGTCTGACATGGAAAGATCCCACAATATACTATTTAAAATTTTAAATAATTTAATAGTTTTATAATTGAGACGTTAAATGTAATAAGTTGCCGAAACTGGTTTGGCTCAGTGGATAAATCATCGGTCTGTGGACTAAAGGGTCCCGGGTTCGATTCCGGTCAAGGGCATGTACATTGGTTGCGGGCACATCCCCGGCAGGGGGTGTGCAGGAGGCAGCTGGTTGATGTTTCTCTCTCATCAACTTTTCTAGGTCTCTATCCCTCTTCCTTCCTCTCTGTGGAAAATCAATAAAAAAATATATTTTTAAAAAATGTAATAAGATATCTTAGGGAAACATTGGGTTATAGACTAGTGGGACCCACGTCTGTCAAGGTTTTATTCTAAAAACATCAGAGGGGACTTGATGAGCTTTAAGAAGAGAGAAAGATTTAATAAGAGGACATTGCAAGTTGAGGGTAGGGAGTTATTAGCAAAAGCAAAAAGGTAACTTCTCTCATCATTTCCTAAATCACAACCAGAGGTATGTGGGTTAAGAGGTTGGCCAGACCTCCAGACTGAGGTGGTTGGCAGAAACTAAAGGATATAGCAACTAAATTTCACCCAGTTTTTCATATATCTGTGAGAATTTTATCCCCATTGATTTGAGGGAGAAAAAGGAGAGAGAGAAGCATCTATGTGAGAAAGATACATCCATTGGTTGCCTCCTTACCTACCTTGACGATGGATCAAACCTGCAACCCAGGAATGTGCCCTGACCAGGAATTGAACCTGCAACTTCGTGATGCACCAGACTACCCTCCAACCAACTGAGCCACACTGGCCAGGGCCCCAATAATTTAATGTAAAGGTTTATTTTCCAAGGGGGAATCTGATCCTCCTCCTCCAGACTCCCTTGGCTAGTAGTAATTCTTCCCCACTCTAGAATGATAGGATTTTCCTGTGCTGCCCCAGAGAAAGGAAAGAGAATCAGTCCCTTCTTGCTATCTCTAAGACCAAGTATTTTGAGATGTATATTGATCATGACCAGCTTTCCTACCACGGGGGCCAATGAATGCAACCTTACCTCGGGTCTCTTGTGGCTAACAGTGACTCAGCCATAGTCTCTAAGATAGAAAAATCCAGCTATTGTGCCTGTCAGGCCAGTTAGAGTAAGCTGACACAGGCCTGGAAGAAGGTGCTCAGCATTGATTCAGAGAAATTTGTATTTTCATAATTCTAGATTCCAGGCTCTTAATCTCGAGCTAATCTATATCCTATTGATTACATTTTCTTAATCACAACAGCTTTTGCTAAAGAAAACAATAAATGCAAAACTGCCTATGCAATCATTGTAGTTTCTCAAGTGTTAGAACAGAATTTGTTATTTTTAAAAATGTGTTTCAGAATCTGAAAACGTGGTGCTCCTTAAACTCACCATTTAGGGCATGTTTGAGGGATTCTTTATCATATAAGTGATGGATTTGTGCAGATACACCCACTGCTTTACTGTGTTTCTCCTGTTGACCAAACACAGAGGTTCTGAAACTGCTAAATTATAGGTGCCGATTAAATCCATAAAAAGAAGCTAATTGACACTTTGGATGTTGTGTCGCCTGTCTCCATGGAGGCTCTATAGAATTTATCACTGTGTTTACTGGAGGGATATAGGGTTCGTTGCATTACACAGACTCCTCTTTAAGGAATAGCTGCACTATTAGTAGGCAAGTGCTTAGCGTTTTTCTTATGAATTCTGTTTGGTACCTTTTAGGACTGATTGCTGGGAAGCATAGAGCCAAATTTCCTCTTATATACTAAAAATTGCATTGGATCATATGTCATTCTCTGATTAGCCATCTTTTTTCATTTATTTTTTTAATCTATTAGTACTGGAATGAGGCAAGCTCTTAGGAAATAATCCTACAATCCTGATCCTATTAGCACCAGATTCAACTCACTGTACCAGATGTCTGTAGCTATTGAAAAGACTCTTAATTTGGATATATGCTTTTTAGGCCCCTGAATGGCCATTATAGTTAGCCACTTTTTCCAGATCTGTGTACTAAACTTTTAAAATCTTTGTTTCTCACAGGTCATAGAAAAAAGATACTTTTTAAGAGACAGTAATCAGGTCAGTATCTATCTTTTCTTTATAAAATGGGTTCTTAAATTTGTAGAGAGGTGATTTCCAAATTTATTTTTAGAAATTGTTAAAAAAAAAAAAGAGTAGGGGAAGTCCCTCTGTAAACACAAGCAACTGATTTTTTTCCTGTTAACCACCCCTCAAAATAATAATAATAATAATAATAAGATCAAGGGAAAGTAAGAGTCCAAGAATGAATGAATGAATGAATGAAATCCAGGGATAAGGTTACATTATAAAATAATAAAATAAAATTGTTTGCTTGAGACACCAAAGATATATATCCAAAGTCTATTACAAGCAAATCATTCATGTAAAGTCCAACAGGGGAATATTCTGAGATTCACCTTCATCCTCTCTGATTTAGATGACACTGTCAGCAGTTTGTTGGCAAGTGTTTTCCATTTTGGGAAAATGTATTTTTATTATTTAATCTGCTGTGGTTTTCTGAGTAAAACCACAGGCTGGTGACTCTCTCAGGAACAATAGACTGACATTTTAAAGGAAAAAATTTAAAGGCTGTTAGCATTTGAACTCTGCCTACTTGAAACTTATTGTGATTATCTTTCTTACCTACAGATTCCAGGCTTTCCTGATCGAAAGAGGTTTTGGGGAGGAACATTAAAGGGCCTTCATTATGACTGAATTGTATGCATCCTTTGGAAGAGTGAGAAAGCAGTGGCAATTTTTCACAGCATTCTTCTTGCTGTGTCAATTATTAATGTCCCAGCCTTTTAATGAAATCATCTTAAAATGCCACCCTTCACCCTCACCCTTTAATGGAAAACTAAAAGGAACTGACAGTGCGGGAGACCTGAACTTTGTCCCCATTCTCTCTGTTCCTCACCTTTCTGTCTCTGTTTATAGATTATGTAAAAGCCTTATGGAAATACGAGATGTTGTCAAAATGATGCAGCAAATGAGCAATGACAGAGTGCTGCAGAGAAAATTTACTCCTGCCTAGAACTGGAGCGTTATTTTGGGTCTGTAATTTTCTCACAAGTCTTGCTGAAGGCTTAATTAAGTACTTTAAAAATGCATCTCTATTGTTTTACCTTCTGGAGGGGAAAGGTTATGTTAACCAGCCCTGAGTTGTCTACCCCAAACAATCTTCGTCATTTTTAAAGAAGCAAAATCGTGTTATTTAATTATCTCCACCCTCATCACACACAAGGATGCCTAATAATAGCAACCCTTATTCCCTCCCTCTCCTTTGCAAATGGCTCAGTGGCTGGAAGAGGAGGACTAATGGCTGGAGTTAAATATAAATAGATTAATAATACATAAAGAAGGGCAGTACCAGAAAAGAAGAATTCTGCAAGAAATTGACAGCTCACTAAATCCTTCACTGTTTAGGTTAAAGCTGTCCGCACAATCACTGTTGTCTGTTTGGAAATGGTTAGGGTGAAATCTAAGACCTGCACAAAGGCAATAAGAAAGATTTGTAGCCTCTTCAGGTTTGCTTGTTTTTTAAAGGAAAAGTGAACTCCTGAAATGTCTCTTAACTATAGTCTATAAACTAAGAATATTATTCTTTGTGTCAACAATATATTTATGGAGAGAAGTAAAAACAAGTTCCATAGCAACACATTTACATGAATTAGAGATTAGAATTCTTGGGTTTCATAAGCCAGAATTTTGGTGTGTGTATATGCATAATTGTTATTTTTTTTTACCCATCTTTTTTGCTTCTTTAATTCTCTCTGCCCTGGTTGTTGTTAAATATATAATCCTCGTTTCCAAAAACTGTAATTTGCTGTCTTGTTCAACAACACCTTTTCACCCGCATCCTGACTCTGACTCTGCTGTGGGTCTCTGCACTCCTGATTTTGCTCTATATTAAAATATAATAATAATATTAAATACATAGTTTCAGCTTCTCATTTTAAAACTAGGGGGGGAAACAGTAAATTCACTTTCTACTCCATTTTAATTACATTTCAGAAGTGCTTTGGAAACCAAGGTATGCTGAGAGAGAATGCTAAAATAAGAATATTAGAGAGTGCTTTTAGAAAGACGGTCTTCAGAATTTGCAAAAGGATGGTTAAAGCACTTTCCATGAGCTAGAATATTCTCCAGTCTTTCTTTGCATCCTCCCCCACAAGACTTTGTCCTGATTTCTTTTTTGACATAAAGGAGAGCTGTGCATATCAGGATCTGTATGTGGAACTTGGCCCAAGTGTGTGTGACCCAGACTGTGCAGTTAGAAAGTGGAAAGCAAATGAATACATAAAGACCTAAACCAACCAACAAATAAATCAATAACCCTTTCTTTTACCTTCTTTCCTCTTCTTTCTTTCCCTTAATTAAAAAAAAAAAAAATCTATCCCAGTTTCTTTATGTTCTCCCTAATGAAAAAATAGTAACCCATCACTGATGACTTTAGGGTCAGCCTTGAAAAACTGACATTACTCCTCAACACCATTTCTTTTTTTTTTTTTTTTTTTTTTTTTTTTAATATATTTCATTGATTTTGTACAGAGAGGAAGGGAGAGAGAGAGAGAGTTAGAAACATCGATGAGAGAGAGTCATCGATCAGCTGCCTCTTGCACACCCCCTACTGGGGATATGCCCGCAACCAAGGTACATGCCCTTGACCGGAATCGAACCCGGGACCCTTTGGTCCCCAAGCCGACGCTCTATCCATTGAGCCAAACCGGTCTCGGCGACACACCATTTCTTTTTACTGTCAGGCTTGACTCTCTGAATTACAGTTCTCTAAGAAAAAACAAAATTTGCAATAGCCTAAGTTTGTTGCAAGTATGAGTAGCAACAAATAAGGTTGTTTGCCAAAATGAATGTTATTAGCCAGAGTTTTTCAAAAAGAATGCTTTGAAGCGTTATAATTTTTGCTGAGACTTTCTGAGATCTCATAAAAATTGCTCTTAAATAATAAACAAGGGTAATACCAAAACACTTCCTAAAACATGTTAATTAAATCTTTAATTTTCTTATTTTCTAATGGAACAAATTGGTTGCAATAGAGAAAGGCTTTTTTTTTTTTTCCCCTGTTGTGATTTAGCTGTCTAGCTAATGTCATTGTGGAGGCAACCAGATGTGCAGGCTTATGGCCAGTCATCTGTCCTTCAGTTGGTAGGACCCTTACTTGGAAAGGATTTGGGTTGGTCCTTCCTCTTAGTGCTATAGAAGAGGTGCTCCCAAAAGGTTTGATCCATATCAGCTTTATCTTGGGTTCTCAGAAGTCCCTGAAATTGAAACACCCATGATATAATCCAAGTGCATTGACATTCCTGCTTTCCTGTGCATTGTGAAAATGGACTGTATGTGCTGGGGCATTGGACTGGAATTAGAGCTTCTAATTGCTGCCATAATCAGAATGTTTTCAGTCTTTGTTTCAATAATGTGGGCTGTGTCCTGGCTGGTTTGGCTCAGTGGATAGAGCATTGGCTTGCGGACTAAAGGGCCTCAGGTTCGATTCTAGTCAAGGGCACATGCCCAGGTTGCAGGCTCAATCCCCAGTAGGGGTGTGCAGAAGGCAGCCAATCAATGATTGTCTCTCATCATTGATGGTTCTATATCTCTCTCCTTCTGCCTTCCTCTCTGAAATCAATAAAAATATATTTTAAAAATAATAATGTGGACTGTAATACCCTTGCATGAGTGTTTAATAAATCTTGGTTTAATTGAAAATTTTAAAACATAGGTAGCATCTGTTTGAAGAAGATTGAAGGTCTAACAGGATGTCTGCATTGATTTAATATCTGTTAAAATTCAAAGAATGATAGACTGTTTTGGAGGAAGCAGGAGAAGGAAATAAAAAATTGATTTATCTGTAGTCCCAAGACTGAGTTAAATCACTGTGGTAGGAAAGGAAGGGTCCCAGGAAACCTAGCCCTGGAAGAACCCTGAGCCTCAATATTCCACAATATGCCTGATTCAAAATTGGAACCTGGGGCCTGCCTGGGCTGCTCCACAGAGTAGGAAGGGGATCTGACTTCCAGTTACAATTCATCACCTCCATTTAAGGACTTAAAGCAATGGCTTTTAAACTCAAAAGTTCGTAAAAATCCTCTCAGTGTTTGTTTAAAATGCAGATTCCGGGAATTATCTGACCCCTGTCTCCCAGTTCAATGTATACAGGATGGGGCCAGGATTTTGTACAGTTGGCCCTTAAACAACACAGATTTGAATTGCTTCGGTCTGTTTATACTCAGATTTATTTTTCAGCCAACAGCACCACATTTATTTTCTCAGCAGGCTAATTGCTAAGCTTTACCAAGGTCATCTATACTAATAAAATGGTAATATGCTAATTAGACCAGATGTCTTCTGGGCATCCTGGACAAAACCACGGTGGTGGGGGGCCGAGACAGAGCAGTTAGGGACGATCAGGCCAGCAGGGGAGGGCAGTTAGGGGAGATCAAGCTGGCAGGCAGAGGCAGTTAAGGATGATCAGGCCAGCAGGCAGAGGCAGGGGTGATCAGGAAGGCAGGCAGGTGAGTGGTTAGGAGCCAGTGGTCCCAGATTGTGAGAGGGATGTCCAACTGCTGGTTTAGTTGGACATCCACCAGCAGTCGGACATCCACCAAGGAGTCCTGGATTGGAGAGGATGCAGGCTGGGCTAAAGGATCTCTCTCAGTAGCCCCCGTGCATGAATTTCATGCACTGGGCCTCTAGTCTACCATGTTTCCCCGAAAATAAGACATCCTCTGAAAATAAGACATAGCACATGGAAAAATAAGACATCCCCTGAAAATAAGACCTAGCACATCTTTGGGAGCAAAAATTAATATAAGACACTATCTTATTTTCGGGGAAACGGTATATATATATATAAAAGCCTAAGTGACCATTACAACCAAACGACCGGTCAACCAGTAACTGTGACATGCACTGACCACCAGGGGGCAGATGCTCAATGTAGGAGCTGCCTCCTGGTGGTCAGTGCACTCGCACAGCCAACCTCCTGCAGTCCCTCCCCTGAACCAGCCAACCTCCCACAGTCCCTCCCCACAGCCGCCCAAGCTTCTATCCCTTCCCACCTCCCCAGCTGGCCAGCCCCAATCGCCCTGATAGGAACTGGACAAGACAGCCAGATCGGCCATGATCACCGGCCAGGCTGAGGGACCCCACCCATGCATGAATTTGTGCACCGGGTCTTTAATCAATAAATAATGGAGAAGACTGAAACCCCCAAACTACAACAAAGGTGTAAGGTCTTGCTCAGTGCCATAAAGTACATCAAGTAATCTATCAGTTCTTTATTGGAGACATCTGTCCTAGAGTCCTCCATCCTGTAAGTCCATTTTGGAGTGATTGCCCTGTAAGCTTTCCTTTGCATTACCCTGTACAATCCCCAGCTTCCTGCAGGTGACGTTTTCCAGTTTTTTGGTGTGGATTGGTGGTCTTCCAACTGGGATGAACTCAGATACCCCTTCAGGAGGTACATGAGCACAGATAGTTTTACAGGAGTCATTTATCAGGTCATCACTTCCCCTCTGTTCTTAAAAATTGAAATGCTTGTAAACGCACCTCAATGCTGGTTCTTATTTTCTACCTCTACTTTCATTGTCACCCTTCCCCACTATGGAAAAGGAGCATCTTACAAGTAATACCATAGAAACATGGTATATTTTCCCAAGCTGTACATGCCAACAAAAGGACAATTCTAGATATTAGTTTTACTTAAGAAAGGTCTTTTGTCTACTTCTTACAATTATTATTTTTTAATGCCGAGCTCTTAAGGAAGAGTTCCAGAGAACAAAGCAAAGAACTTTGGTAAGAAATATCCAAGACTGTGACACATTCTTTCATGGCATGTCTTCTTGCTTAGACTGTCAAAATAACATTTTTACCAAATATAATTATACAGACAAAGGTATGTACAATTAAAATTCTTATTTTCCCAACCCTTTCTGAGTAAATTAATTAGAGAAAGTGCCTCAAAGTGAACAAGTAACATTTAAAGTGATTCCCATAACTCGATAACCAAGCCTTTTCCAATTAGGTTTCCAACTATTTCCTTGCAACAAAATTAAAGAACCCTACTGAGTGGTTGATTGGGAGGCCATTAAAAATAATGTTTAATGATAGAACACTATGCATCTATTAGTATTTAATTCCGAGGGGAACTGAGTGACACAATATCAAAATTCCTTGCAGGCATATCTACTATGTATATGAACATATTTTCTCAGTGCTTATGTCTGTAAAACCGAAAAATAAGCTTAAGTGATGCTGAATCTTGTTTCATTCTAAAGACAAGAATTATTAATTATGGATATAGGAATTAATTAATAGGGGAAGGGAACCATCTACCTCATTAAAGAAGCATTTCCAGAAAGATTTACTTTTTATATTTAACTAGAAGCCCAGTGCACAAAATTCATGCAAGAGTAGGCCTCCCTCGCAGCCATGGCAGCTGCAGCCCTGGAGGACACCCGGTCTAATTAGCATATTATGCTTTTATTATTATAGATAATAATTTATCAAAATGTGTAGTCTTTATGAGCCACTGTCCTAGAGAAGAGTACTTCTGTCTCCTGTCGGGAGGTAAAGCACTTGCTGATAGCATGCTGGAAGTGCGCTGGGAAAGGAGCTGGAGATCTCAGCAGCACTTGTTGCACTTGGTGTTGGTCCTAGTCCCCTCTCACTGGCACCTGTGAGTGGGAAACTTCTCTGACTTTTCTTCCAGGGCTTCTGTGGAGCGTAGGCCTATCTTGTGCTAGAATCTGGGAGAAGCAGACACCTGGGGTCTCATGTTCCTAATTCTTTTTAAATTCTTCACCTCATGTATTCCTCATGTCGGTGTACTGAATCCATCCTCCCCTGTCTGGTTTTTAACATCTTTGTGTTTGTTTGTTTGTTTGTTTTTGCTCACCACTTTGATATTGTGACTCTGTTCTGGTCTAGTATATATCTGTCTTGGCCCTACACACTCCCTGTTCCTTCTACTGGGTGTCTTTGAACCCTAAAGCCCATACCCAGCCTAGAAGGTCCTCCTATTCCCCTGCTTCAAATGTCTGACCAAGCCTCCCCTTTCCTGGAAGCCAAGCTTTCCCTCACTAAATCCCTCCACTCTGCTATTTCAGTCACCCTGCCCTAAACCCAGGTCTTTGAATGCACTGCACTTCCCCTTCTCTGTCTTCGTATACACTCTGCCCTCTGCTCGTGCCCATCAACTCTTATTCTTTGTGACTTGGCCCAGGCATCATCTTTGGATAGCCTTCCCTGCTCTCCTTGTCTGGGCGAGGTGGCCCCCCAATCCTTCCAGGAGCACCCTCGTCTCTTCCTGTTGCAGCACATATGGAGCTCTGTTGCAATGACCCATTTACTGGTCAGTTTTCACCAGTACACTGTCCTGCTAGAGAACAGGACTGAGGCTCAGTCATCTAGTGTTCCCCACATCTCACAGAGTCTGGCAATAGCAGGTCCTTGGTAATTGTAAAACAAAGAAATGAGCCCAGCTGGTGTGGCTCAGAGCTTTGACCCATGAACCAGAGATCACGGTTAGGTTCCCGGTCAGGGCACATGTCTGGGTTGCTGGCTCAACCTCCAGTGGGGGGCGTGCAGGAGGCAGCTAATCAATAAATCTCTCTCGTCATTGATGTTTCTATCTTTCTCCCTCTCTCTTCCTCTCTGAAATCAATAAAAAACATTTAAAAATTAAATGAGTGTGTGATTCCATGAACATGGAAAGCCAATCTAAACTGCCTGTCCCTGTATTTTATTCTCATATCCCCTGTATATGACAGTGTGTATATGACATAGTGCCTGGCTCTAGAACTGCTTGTTTTATTAAAGCATTGCTATAAAAACAGGAAAAGACAAGAAATACTTCCCACTTTGGAGAAATCCCTAAAGTTCAGTGATAGGTTTATTATTCAATTTTTAAATGTTTTCAGGGCCCTCAAAGTAATTTTCAGTCAAGGATCTGTTACCACTCTCTAGGAAATCTCTCACACCTCAGGAAGAACCCAAACACCTCTTCGGTCTGCCTTCAAAGCTGATTCAATGGAAAGAGGATAGAAAGTTTATGGAAAAAATAAAGCAGTAAAGCTTTTCCTTTGTCTCTTACTGGCTAATATTTATTTTATTTTTTTTAACCATCAAAGACTAACTTTTAAGATCAATAAGATTCAAGATTCAGTGTACTCATAAACAGTTGCAAAAAGTATTTTTCTTGAATTCATGTTTTAAAAATATATTTTTATTGATTCCAGAGAGGAATGGAGAGGGAGAGAGAGAAACAGCAATAATGAAAGAGAATCATTGATTGGTTGCCTCCTGCACACCCCACACTGGGGATTGAGCTCCCAGCCCAGGCATGTGCCCTTGGCCAGAATTAAACATGGGACCCTTCAGTTCACAAGCTGGAGCTCTATCCATTGAGCCAAACCAGCTCTAGCTAGGGCTTGAATTCATTTTTTATTTTTCTTGAATTTACTTTTGAATTTGCAAACTACAGGAAATATAAAAACTCAGCCTTCATAAAGCTGAGGTCTATACCTCTTTCCTCCCAGGTTTGCAGATAAATTGCAGGGAAGCTTATATAATACCACCATGTCATCTGTCTATGCTGATATGTGCTGAGATGCCCTATACTAAGCTGCCTGGTCCACACCGATTGCTGTCAACTTGTCATTTGTTCCTATCAGCATGGCCCCTTTGGTCTGGCTTTCTCTGTCTTAATTCTTTAGACAAAGGCAAATCACTCTGCTGCTGCCATGGTATAAATGAGTCAGCGATTTGGACTCGGTTTAGCTGGTAGTTCTCCAGGTCTCACCTGGAATCACTCATATATCTGCAGTCATCTTGCAGCCTCATTCACATGGCTGGCTGGCAGTGCTGAGCTTTGCCTGAACTTCTCTTCCCACGTGGTCTCTCATTCTCAAGGAGGCCCGCCCAGCTTTGTGTGGTGGTCTCAAGTAGCAAGAAATGAACAAGTCCTAAGGCACAAGACACTTTTCAAGCCTCTGCTTGTGTAGTGTTTGCTATTAAACAAAGTAAGATTCAAGGAGGTAAAAATAAAAAATAAAAATACTCCATCTCCTGATGGGAGGATCAGCAAAGTTACTTTGCAAAGGGGCATGCACCCAGGATGGGAGGGCACAGTGGGCATTTTTTGCAGTCTACCACAGTGGTTTTATTCATTCACTCATTTAGTTGCCAATGTTTCAAAATTGGAGCTTCATATAAAAGTCTTCTCTGGGAAAGAGACTTAACCCAATTATATTTCCTGCCTGGTCTGTTGCACTTGGGGTTTGTAATAATAAAGCCTGGTTTACAAGATTTTTTGTGTGAAATTAAATGAGGTAATGTCTGTGGGAAAATCTGGCAAGAGGACGCATTCAATATATGGTTTCTTCCTTCCTGAATACAATTAGCCCCGAAGTTGATACCTGACCATGGCTAAGGAGAATAGCCAAGATGAAGGACAAGGAAGTCATGGGGGAAGTGACGGGAAAGTAATCCCTTGGTCTGTTTTTTCAAAGAAACAAAGGCATTAGGAAGCAAGATTCTTAAAGAACTTACAGGAATTTAAGGAATTGAGGGAGCAGGAGTAAACATCTCAGGTTGCTTTGCTGCGAAAGCTCTGAACAATTCACCCAGCGCATCCTCAGGAGGCACCTGCGGAGAGCTGTCCAGACCCGGTCCCTGTTTCAGGCAGCTGTGCCAGTACCTGTGCCAAAGCACAGTTGTCTTCTCACTGCTCTCCAGAGAATGACACTTCCTAGTCCTTCCTGTCCTGAGTCAGGACTGAGTAGAGCAGTGTCTGCCACACACAGCAGGCACTAACTACTTCAGTTCCTTTCCTAGACAGCTTTAAATTCTCTGCCTTTAGGCCCTGGCTAGGTGGCTCGGTTGGTTGGAGAGTCACCCGTACACCAAAAGGTCATGGGTTCCATTTCTGGTCAGGGCACATACCCAGGTTGTGGGTTCAATCCCTGGTCAGGCTTGTGTGGGAGACAACCAATTGATGTCTCACTCTCACATCGATGTTTCTCTCTCTCCCTTCCCCCCTCTCTAAAATAAAATTTTTTAAATAAGTCAAAGCCAAATCTGGGCCAAATTTCAAAAAATACTAATAAAAAATAAAAGCATGTCTCTGTGTGAGGATTTAAAAAAATTATCTGCTTTTAGTAATAAGCTTTCTTTTAAATGGAACAAATAATTAGTCAATCTTTACCTCAGGTGAAGAGGAGGCAGGCTCTGAAGACTCTTCCAGAAGCGTCAGGGGTCAGTAAACAAATGCCATTGTGTAAGCAGTTAGTGGAAAGTGAGCCAGCTGGACTTTCTCCCTGCTTTACCAGTTAGGCAATTCTATGGCCAGTTTGAGCGACGTGCTGACCAGTGCGTACAGCGAAGTGGTGGGAATAAGAGCATTCAGCAAGCGGTTTAAAGAAGAAACAGAAGCATTTAGACTTCATACCCTCTCTGGGCGTGGGTTTCCTGAAATCACCAGGCCTGCAACAGAAGGAAAATGGATACACTGAAGGTAAGGAACTACCAGATAACTTTGCTGTGGCTTCTTCAGCCAGAACGTATGGAAGCTTCAGAGAATGCCATAGTGTCAGCGTTAGAAAGGACTGGGCCCAGCCCCATGGTCAGAGGTTTCACTGTGGCGTCTGTGGACCTGGCTGGGGCTGGGGGCCATGAAGGGGATGAAGGAGAGATGATTTGTAAAAAGGAGAGTTGACGCTTTCATTGTTCATTTCAAATATTGTCTTGGGAATCTGTAGATATCAGAGGGCTCCCTCCCACCAAGGGCAGACACATGTCTTACTGTTTTTCCCCAGACCCTTCCCCCATCACCACCACCATCTCCCACCCCACACCCACACCCCCACCCCCCCTCTCCAATACCTGCCTGGTGCCAAAGCTTCCTGGGACGGCCTCTAGCTCACCAATTACATTTGTTTAATCTACTGGGTCATTTTGAGGCCCTCAACCAGCTCTTGGCCAGTAGAAGTTCTCACAATCCCTCAGGGAAATCATCCCTTTTCATCATTTTGTGTGCAGTTGAATGTGAGGGTTATGTACAAAGGCATGGTATACACAAGCCTGCCTGTTCTGGGGCCCAAGAGTGATTCAGCTAAATCTGAGTTGCTACAGGGACAGTCAAGTTGAGATCCCCCAAGAGGTGGTTGGAGGTGTAGACCTGGATCTCAGGGGAGTAGGTAAAGCTAGGAGAACAGATATGGGAAATCATCCAATCAAAGGTGTAGCTGAAGTCTTGGAAGAGTGCATAAAAACTGTGTTTCTTGACGAAAATCCTGTGGGGGAGTTCAGCAGCGGTTGGAAATATCCTTACCATTTATAAATAAATTATATTTAAAATCCTCCCCTGCTGAAATTTCTAAGCAATTTATTATGCACAGAGCCAGCACACCAATGTAAATTGCATGCTGGTCTTTGTTCTTAGTTTCAAAGGCATTCATCCCAGCCTGCTGTCTAAAGGTTAGTTCTAGAGATCAGGAATCCAAACACAGAAAGCCAGATTGCATCTTTCTAATCAATAAGCATTATATATTTAAAAAAAAGTATTTCTTAGCTTTTATTTCTTCATTTTAATGGATATGTCAACACAAAGCCTCAGATGAAATCACATTTACATAAAAGCAAAACTAGGGGGAAGAAAATTCAAAAGATAAAATTAAATTAAATTTAAAATAGACCATACCCTATGTTCTTAAATTGCTTTGCTTCTATAAGTCTTGATTTCCTCGTTTCTAAAATGAAAAGCTCTTTGCTCTGGCCAGTGTATCAGTGGTTAGAGTGCTAGCCCATGCACTGAAGGGTCATGGGTTCAATTCCCCATCAAGGGCAACTACCTGGGTTGCAGATTCTATTCCTGGCCCTGGTCAGGGCTCCTGTGGAAGGCAACTGATCAATATATCTTTCTTCTCTCGCTCCTCTCTCCCTCTTTCTCTTTCTCTCTCTCTCTCTCTCTCTCTCTCTCTCTCTCTCTCTCTCTCCCTCCCTCCCCCCCTCTCTCCTCTCTCTCTCTCTCTCTCTCTCTCTCTCTCTCTCTCTCTCTCTCTCTCTCTCTCTCTCTCTCTCTCCCTCTCTCTCTCCTCTCTCCCTTTCTATTCTCTCTAAAATTCAATGGGAAAAATGTCCTTGGGTGAGGATTAACAAAATAATAATAATAATTATGGCTAATATGCAAAGTGTCCCCACAGGAGTTCAACCAGGAGACTGAGGGTTCTGTCACTCACTATGACATGATCTGACTGCCAGGGTGGCAGTGCAGAACGAAGGAAGGCTCCAGCCAGCAGCCGGAAGACCCTGATCAGCCCTGATTGCTGGCCAGGCCTAAGGACCCTACTCATGCACTAATTTTGTGCATCAGGCCTCTAGTATAATAATAAAATGATGAGCTCTTTAACATGCAGACTTTGGGCCCCACCACCAAGTATTTTGATTCATTAGGTTGGGATCTGCATTTAACAAACTTCTGGGGTGATTCTAATGATTAGCTAAAGATAGGCCCCACTGGTCTATGTAATTATTATTTCTGCTGTAACAAATTACTATATATGTAGTGGCTTCAAACTGCACATTTATTCTCTTATAGTTCCCCAGGCCAGAACTCTGAAATCAGTTTTATTGGGCTAACATCAAGGTGTTGGTAAGCCTGCTTCCTTTTGGATACTCCAGGGGAGAATCTGTTGCCCTGACTTTCCCAGATTCTCCAGGATTCCTACATTCCCTGACTGTGGCCTCTCACCAAACAGCACTCCAATCGCTGTTTCCATCACCTTTTCCTTTTCTTTTTCTACAGTAAAATCTCCCTCTACCTCCCTCTAGTAAGGACACTTGTGATTACATTTAGGACACACCCCAAAAATCTAGGCTTATTCTACCATCTTAATCCTTAACTTAATTACATCTGCAGTAGAAGATCTGCAAAAATCATCTCTCTTTTGCTATTTAAGGTAACACCTACAACTTCCAGGGATATAAATATTTATAAAGATCTATAAATATCTTTGAGGGTCATTTTCAGCCTACTGCAATTATCTGCAAGTTCCCCTAACAACCTATAGTGTAAGTTCCCAACAGGTGAAGTAGAAATACTGGACTCCTTACAGAGTGAAAATAGTAGCTGTAGCTCCATCTCTACCCTGACTCACTCTCTCTCTCTCTCTCTCTCTCTCTCTCTCTCTCTCTCTCTGTTTCGTGCCTAGTGAAAGGAAGGGAGGTGCACCATCTGCTTGTCCCATCAGGGTGTTACCAGATCAGAGTCAGTAGAAAACAACTCATAAAACCACTCTTGACAAATAAATCATATCTTGGGGACTAGGTGAGAATTAAAAAACTGTATAGTAGGGAGCTGTCAAAGAACTGATGGTACTGAAGTTACATGGAGCTCAGTAATTTGTTCCTTTATTTAGAAAGGATGCATATAATTCTCTTGGAAAGAAATGAAGTCATACTTTTATGTTGGATAAAATTATTCAGAAATCTGGACTGAAGAAAACATATAAACACACTTGCTAAATGTTAGGCTTTTTTTGTATAAGTTACATTTGCACATAGCCACTGAATCAGCTGGAGCTGAAGGCTTGGATTTTCATAGCAAATGTGAGCAGAGTTGGGATTTGGTCCTTGACCTCAAAGCCTTGGGAAAGCAGCTGCACACAATGGCTTCCTTAATTCAGATACCTTCAGCAGTGAGGGACCTGGAATTTAAAAGCTCTAAAACACTCACCTGCCATTTTTCTCTCTCAGAGGATTAGGAAAACCAACTGATATGATAGTGACTCAGCGGTTTCCACCCTCCTCTTCAGTCAGTTCTCTACAGAAAAGGTTGAGAAAGCGATTCAGAACTCTCACCTCTCTGGGCGGCTCCCTTCCAAATCACCAGCTAGCTGTGCTGGCTGCTTTCTTTTCCATTTTCTTTAAAGCAATAGGAAGCAAATGCTTCAGAACTCCATACACTAGCACTAAATCTCTCTTCCCTTGTTCTGAGCATATAGTAGCCTAACCCTGGATTCTGTTCTGAGGCCAGCAGTTGTGAAGAAGGGAGAAGACCCCATGCCGGCCAGATAGATGGGCTGCATTTCCGTCCCTGCACTCACACTCTCGCGCCTGGTTTGCTGAGAGAAACAATGAGGCAGCTGAACCAAGTAAAGACACTGTGACACTCAGAGGCTTCAGTCACAGATTGGCCCCAATTCCCTTTCACAGAATGTAGGGTCATTACCATTTCGCAGCAGCTCACATTCCATCCTGTTCACGGTGAGCAGGAGGTTCATTTAGAGAGAAGAAAAGTGTGCTGGGTGGAGAATCAGAATGCTGGATGGTCTCTGCTGTTTCCCCGAAGAAATCATGCCAAGCTGCATGCCGCTGCTGTTAACCAATCTGTGTATAATGGGACTCGGTGTTTTTAGTGCTAATAGATTTTCATATATTTTTTAAAAAAATGTGTATGGAGGCAAAAAGAAGAATTTCACTTCCATTGCTTTCTAGGTCATAACATTTCACATTTGATGTTCCTTTCCAAATATAGACAGTTGCTGGCCTGCTCATCACTCACACACGCAGGTACATGGCATCAAGCTCATCCTTCTCCATGCTGCTGAGCACTCTGGAGGGCTGGTCCTCCACCCACTTACATCCTTCTTATATCTCTTAAAGGCATGTGCTCAGATGGTGGCATTTCCCTCCCTGAGCATGGCTGCACTTCCATCCTGGGCTAAAATTAAGCACATGCATTAGGAACAGCTGGGGTGGGGTGGGGAATGGTCCTTTGTTTTGGTGTTTAAGTTAGGAAAACAAGGGGGTTCTAACCTCACTTAACAGCATACAGATATTCTTGGGATAGGATCTAAGTGACAACTAAGTCAAACAATAAATATCTATTGAGTACCTTCTATAAGCCAGGCACAGGGCATATGGAGGTACATAAGAATGTTGTAGTCTCAGACTTCCAGGAGTCAGACAGCAAACAAAAACTCATAGCTGTGGTAAGTGTTGTAACAATGAGTTTCATGGGCTCCACAGGCATTACTTTGTGGAGAAACCCCCTAACTTTATTTTCTCTGGGTGTAAACAAATGATAATCAGAATCGACTCCATTTTGTAATGGTAGGCAGACTCTGCTTTTCTACTGATTGGTCTAAATTCCAATTTAAAACCAGACGGAGAGAGAGATAGAAACATCAATAATGAGAGAGAACCGTTGATTGGATGCCTCCTGCATGCTCCTGTGGAGATGGAGTCTACAACCTTGACTGGAATCAAACCTGGGACCCTTCAGTCCGAAAGCTGACTGACTATCTACTGAGCCAAACTGGCTAGGGTTTCAAGCTTCCCATTTTTATAGATGAGCCAGATTATGTCGTCTTCTATCTTCAGTAAGGCTAATTTGGAGAGCTTCCTCTCAAGAATATTGATATCAGAATGGATCCAGGTGCCTCTTACAGTTGCTTGTTTCAGAGTATGAATGGGGACTGGAGCTCCCCAAACCCAAGGACGTTGCCATCCAGGCCCAGCAAAATCCTATTAACCTGGATGAGGTGATGCATGAACCTTCTGCCCTATCAGGGAATCCTTCATGGAACCAGAATTAAAGAACCTGTTCTTGGAGTAGGATAAGTAAGAACAAGCCCATAAATTTACTAAGTATAGAGAAGGGTGAAGAGTCTATGTCATCCAGCATTCTTCTTCCAACTAATTGGTGGTCTTTAAAATTCACACAGAACATATTGTTTTTCCTAAATGCTACATATGTCAAGACATAGCAAAGGTACTATGTATGGAAAATCATACACAAACACATGTTCATGTAGAAACTCTTACCTTTGTAGACCATCAGTGTTGTGAAATGCTCTTTAAATCTCATTAATGGTGGTCTTTTTGCTTTGGTCACATGCAGTACATTTCTGGATTCGGGAACGAATGTGCCTCAGAGGACCCCCGATGCCCTGGTGCCCTGCCAGAAGGACAGGTACGAGTAAATAGAATATTAGTTTAGAAAGCTCTGAATTACAGGAATGATAGACCAGCCCTCAGGCAAAGCACCTCTACCCACCATAGCTCTCGTAATTCAGCCTGTGAAGTATCTAGAAGTTTTACAGTCTTTCAGACAATTAGGATACAGACAATGAAACACAAAGATTAAAGTTGGATGATAGTTACTTTATGACTAAGCACTCAATCCAAAATAAGAAGACTACCCATGGGATTTTCAGCAGGATCTCCTAGGTCCAGGGCTAAGGGAACTGTTTTTATAGTTCCCTTGAATAGCATCAGATGTAACAATGAGGACAAAATAATCAGCCCTAAAAATGTTATGTACAAAGATGTTCACACTAGTGTTGGTTACGATAATAAAAATATGGCAAACCGTTTTTCAAATGTTATGTACAAAGATGTTCACACTAGTGTTGGTTACGATAATAAAAATATGGCAAACCGTTTTTCAAATGTTATGTACAAAGATGTTCACACTAGTGTTGGTTACGATAATAAAAATATGGCAAACCGTTTCTCATGCCATACAATTTAAGTATATTGTATGGCATGAGAAAATGCCTATGACATAGTATTTTCCTCTTTTTAAAAGTCCTAATTATTACAGAACTATACATATCATAAGATTCCCATTTTGGAGGATAAGAATGGGAAAAAATATCAATATGACTACATTGGATTATTTCTGGACGGTGAAATATGGGTTATATTTTATAAATTTTCTACAATAGGCATGTGTTACTTTTCTAATAAAGGGGAAAATCACCTAAAAAATTATTACAGAAGTATATATGGGTGGGGGACGGTCATATGCAGTGCCCAGTGCATTCCCCATTCAGGACAGAATCCTCTGACAAGGTGCATGGTGGGAGGGTAGAATGCATTTCTGATTGAAGTGATGCTATTTATTGCCTTCTCTGTTTTAGAACAATCCTCAAGTTTGTCCCTACAACCTGTATGCTGAGCAGCTCTCAGGATCAGCTTTTACCTGTCCAAGGAGCACTAATAAGAGAAGGTAAAAGGATTAGATTCATTCCAACCTGCAGATTGTGGGAGCTATTACTGCTGCTTAGTGTTGCCTCCTACACCTGGGCCACAGCCTCCTACGGCTGCCCAAGAGCCAAATTCTCCCAGACTGTGCTCTGGATCATGGGCCTTGTCTCCAGCTAGAATCAGGTGACTGGTGGATGAAGCTGAGAGAACAGCGGCACAGAGGCTGGGAACACACGTCCACTCCCACTTACAAATTCTCACTTTTACTCAGAAGAAAATGTTCCCAATAGGATTGTCCAATCGAGTTTTGGATTTTGGTTTACTTGTTTGTTTGGGTTTTTTTTTAATAATGATTAACTCAAAATTATAGAAGACTCAGCACAATATCTTCCTCAGCTGACTGTTCTTTGCATGAAAAGGTTGGCTAATCCAAGCTCAAGTATTTTAAAGGTCATGTATAACAGCCCCTTGTGGTTTGAATTAATAAGGTTTTTACTCTTTGAAATTTGCCTTTGCTAGAAACCAGAACATTCATTGGCATAGCAGGGGTCTTCAAACTACGGCCCGCGGGCCACATGCGGCCCACAGAGGAGTCTGATCCGGCCCGCCAGGTTTTTTGGGCAGTGAGCTCAGCCGAGGTGTTACAGTAGGAATTAGTAGTTCATATAGTCCGGCCCTCCAGCTCTCTGAGGGACCATGATCTGGCCCCCACTTTAAAAAGTTTGAGGACCCCTGGCATAAGGTGTCATATGCCATGTTTGCTCTCCTCCTATAAATCCGGCCAATGAACCCATTTCCTTGATGAACGCCTAAGGGACAGGTTAGATGCAGTAGTTGTGGTTTGGGGAGGCAGTAAGTGTTTTGATTTAAACATGTAGTATCTAAATGTAGGAATTTCAGGCACCAATGAGGAGGTCTGCTACTGACTATTGGAGATTTAGAAAAGAAAGGAGGAGGTCTTGTATTGCTTAGTGGAAGGGACTGGGTGTATCTCCACAAAGTTCTCCTGAAAAGCAAATGAGATAGTGAGTACAGAAGCATGATGGCCCACACGAAGGACAGATGGTTCCCCTTAGTGGTTAATCATGCCCACTCCGGGGTCAGGCACCCTGAGTTTGAGTCCTGACTTCTTTTCTCCCAGCTATGTGAACTTGGGCAAGTCATCTACCTGCTTAGAGTCTCAGGCTCCTCACTTGTTAAAAAGATAATAATAGTACCTGTTTCATAGTTGTCATGAGGATTAAATGAAAGAATGTATGTAAAGTGCTCAGCACATTGCCTGGTACATGATAGGTACTCATTTAACATTAATTATGATACCTTATTGCCACCATAGCAGTTGAGTTTCTTCCTCCAATACAGAGTATTTATCCCTAAGAGGCTATCAGAGAACTGAGTGTGAGATATGGCAGGTGCTAGGCTACTATGTCAATATCAAATGGCTTCTCTCTCAATAGATATGTGCATGTGGGAAGGAAGAACTAGTTTCCCATACTTGTAAAAAAAAAAAAATCAGGAGTTAATTCTATTACTATTTAATCATCTCTACCTGTGCAAGCCCAATAGTCAAGATAAGGTAAACATAGACAATTCCTGACCAACCCAATGTATAACAACTTGACCTCCATGACTGTGTTCTTGACTTTATGTCCCACTCGCTAATGGGACACCTGGATTCTGGATTCTGCTGCCTGCCCCCATTATTCAGCAATATCTTCAGCCAGCAGGAGCTAAGCTCTGATCCAGGAGGCTGAAAATGAGCGGTTGGCATTTCATTAAGAAGCTGGCACCATTCCCTGAATCAGAATTAAATCTCTGTCCAGGGCAATGTATTGCTGCTTGGGGATTTTTATAAACTCAGCTAAAAAACAAGGGATCCTAGGCATGGCTCACCCATCTGTTTAGAACTCTTTAAAGATAGCCACACGAATTTTGCGAAAATGATCAAAATCCCCAAGGGAAGATGGAACCGATCCCATCCTTAGGTGAGTAAGCCTAGCATTCTTATAGTCACCACCCATGTGAGCCACAGAGTGCAGTGCAGAGCCCCCACAAAACTATCTGAGATCATATCGACCAAGAATTATTTTTTATAATTTTAATTAACTGACTCCTTAAGTCCTGAGAAAGTAAGAGTCAGGACAGGGAATGTGGAAAATGTGTATCATCATAAAAACCCAGCTGATTAGGAGTTGACATACAATTCAACATGAGTCTAATAATTGAGCACCTACTCTGCACCAGGCACTCTAGGTACATAAACTCTGAAACCTCACAACAAGGTCGAGAAAGTGTTTTAACTTGCCCAGGATCACACAGATACATTCACACTCTCAACTCCATAGACCACCGGAAGCTGGAGAAAAGCTTAGTTTTTCATGGCCTTAAAGTCCAATGTCTGGGGTCACATCATCTAGAGCTGAAGAAATCAAATGGAAACTGAACAAATCTAGCCTTTTGATCTCTGTAATGGTTCAGTGTGCTGTCAGGCCAATTCCTCTCCCCACCCCCCAACCCCCACCCCCGCCCTGAAATAGACTGTCCTAGGGCTTAAAGAACCAGAGCCTGTTCAAGCTTCTCTGGTCTCCCATTGTCAGAAGAGGTATTCTTCCACCTTTAATACTCTGTCAGGGTAATGGCCTCTGAAAGGACTTTGTTCCGTTTTAGTGAGTTTCAGTGTCCCTCTCAGCTTCTGGAGGGTTGTCCTCCAGGTGTCCTTCAAAGTTTCCTCATCAGAGTCTTCTTTTCCTCCCCAGCCTGAGATCTGGGTCCTGACAGGAAGATCTTTGGCTCAGGCCTTGACATATACAGATAGGAAAAATGGAAGGAAGGAAGGAAGGAAGGAAGGAAGGAAGGGAGGGAGGGAGGGAGGGAGGGAGGGAGGGAGGGAGGGAGGGAGGGAGGGAGGGAAGAAACAAAGCACCATAGATGTACTATAAGAAAATAAGAACAGATAGTCTTACAATTTTGAAATACAGAAGTGTTAATTTCCTAAACTTCTCACAAATTAATATAAAAAAGACAAATAACCCAATAGAAAAAGTATAAAGCACTTGTACAAGAAATTCATAGAAAAACAACAAAGGTCCAATAAGCGTACAGATTCTCAACCTTACTCATAATAAAGGAAATACAAAATTAAAATAAAATATTTTTTTTACTTGTAAGGGCAAAATTATTCATAATAATCTGTATTTGTGAAGATGTGGGTGATTAGACACTTTCACATATTTTTGTTGTGAGAATGAAGTGGTACAATGATTTGGCAATTTTGTTCATATATGCATTGGACATACTGAGATACTATACAAGGACATTGTGGAGCTCTGATGCCTCCATGGATTGGCTCTGAAGGAAAAAGCCACTTACCTTTCAGGACTTTTTAAATTATTTGAATTATTTTTACCACTGACATGTGTTACTCTTTATAATTTTAATGAATAAAATGTATTTACATATCAGAAGTAAAGAAACCACCCATATCTTCCAATCTACAAACACCCATATCTTCCAATCTACAAACACCCATATCTTCCAATCTACAAAGAATTCGTTGTCCTCACCTTCCAGAGCAAGGACTGGTATTTAATAACATATACAAACTAAGGTTTTACTATGGGTTATCCTACACAAATGTCCTTCAAGGTACTTCCTTTTCCTTTATAGTTGTCACTGGGGAAGACAGTTCTTCATTTTTGGTCAGTGTGGGAATAACTGAGGGCCAGAGCTTTAATATGAAGAGTTGTGGGTAGAGTCAAAAGGCGAGAAGAGGCCAGGGTAATGGGCAGCAGTGGCTATTAAGGAGTGATGCTGTGTCATTGCTTTTCATATTGAAGTGCATAGATCATTGTTGACTTAAGCATCTTCCTGATAGTGCTTCCTGAGCCAGTCTGTATATCACAACATCTCCCTAAGACATGTGTCCTTGTTTCCTCCCAGTTGGCTGTACAGGATTCTACCCTCCGTTTCTCACAAGCCCTTTGAATCCACTGAGCAAGGCCATGTCACTAACAACTGGGATGAAGTTGATCCTGATCCTAACCAGGTAAACAGGTTCTGTGAATTGCAACATGCCGTGTATCCAAAACCTTGAATATAAATATTTAAGTCACTCCTGAGTCTTCAAGAAATTAGTGTTTTTAAAATAAATATTAAGTTATATCTTTTGTTTTACTCAAACTTGGGTAGGATTTTTGAATTTGATTGATTGCATGAGTGTGTGTGTGTGTGTGTGTGTGTGTGTGTGTGTATTTCTGGAAGCTTGTGTTTTTCTAGCCTAATGGTGACTATGTGGGCACTGAGTGGTTCAGACTTGGCAGGAGTGCCAAGGTGAGTTGGATGAACGGAAATTATACAGGCTAGTGAAAATATCTACATGCCCATAGGTTGGTTAGTTTGTTTTACTATAAACTTACCACAGAATATAAAAAACACATTCAACATTCACTGAAAAAAAAAAAAAGGCCTCTGATATAGGGATGAGAGACCTGTCTGAGCTGGAGTCTGCAAGTTTATTGTGGTCACAGATTGCCGTCACATTCTCTGCAGTCCTAGGAAATTCCATTTCTTGCTAAGCATCCTTCTTTTGCTTCAGTGACCAGATGGCTTTTCTTCTGAACATCAGTATTTAGATATTCTCTGCTTTCAGTAATGAGACAGACTCAATGCTACATTGGACTGAGCTATATTTTTATTTTAACCTTCTGAGAAACCCAGTATATCCCCTTCGTTCCTGAGCTTAGGTACATGCCACTGATAACAGCTATATAGTGCAGGAAGAAAAACAGGCCTGAGTTTGCATCCCTGTTGCTCTGCTACCCGCTGTGTCTTTGAGCTGTGGTATTTTACCCGTAAATTGGCATGATGAGCTGCTGTGCAGTGCTGTTGTGAAGATTATGTAAGAGAACAGGTGTGAGCGTGCTTCAAACAGTGCCTGGCACACCGGAAGGAGGTGAGAACCTTGATTCCGATACAGCCATTTGGCATATTCCCTTAAAGACAGCGGTAGGATATATAAATCGCATAAATTGTATTCAGGTAAATTTGTTTTTTTGTTTCCTATTATTTCTTATCCTGAGTTCCTGTTGGCCCAACCAGCAGAAAACATTTCGTCTCTGTCTTGGCTGGGAATTGCTGGTCTTAAAAGATGACAAAGTAGAAGTGGGACTTGGACCTTGCTGGTTGGTCCTTCTCCCTAGGTAGTATTGAGACACCCACTGTTCTGCTGCTGTCTTGACAGGTTTAGATATGGAATCAGCTGCAAGGCCACTCTGGTCCTGACGTACTGGATATGCCACACAGCCATTCCCTCCTTCTGGGAGTTCCCAGGTCACAGGTTCAAGAACGTCCCTCCATATCCAAAGTCCACACAGAACAAGAAGTCTCTCTCTCTCCTCCCCTATTTTCCTCCCCTTTCCAAAGCCCAAGAAAAACATGCTGCCTCCCCTTGGTTTACTGAAACATTGTCTCCTTCCCCCAAAATGCTTAGTTTTTTTTGTTTGTTTGTTTTTTGTGTTTTTTTATTTTTATTTAGATTCAGAATAACTCATAGTCACTTTTGGTTTCCTGCCCAGCTCCATCTCTTCTCTAATTATGGAAATCTCAGAGAATTAAATACTGAATGGATATTCCCCTCCAGCAAGGACAGAAAAGGCATTCAGGGTGGGGGGAAATAGGAGTTAACAACACATATTATCCACCTCACAGCCATCCTGAAACCAGGATATTTTGTCTAAACTTCCAGTTGTGTGAAGTGTAATGCATGAAGCAGGCATCCTTCTCAGTTGACCACTGGCCTGTATATTGCATATTGGCTTTTGAACATATTGGAAAAAGTCATATCCAGCTCCAACCTCTAACCCAGTGTTTCCCAAACTTCTCTCATGATGAGAATCACCTGGTGGAGTTGTTAAAACACAGATTCCTGAATCCCAACTAAGAAGTGCTAAACTAGAATTTTTGAGAACATATAGGTAAAATTGCATACTTAACTAGTGCTAGAGCAATTAGTTAAGTATGCAATTTTACCTATATGTTCTCAATTTTACCTATATGTTAAGTATTGCATACTTAACTAGTGCTAGAGCAATTAGTTAAGTATGCAATTTTACCTATATGTTCTCAATTTTACCTATATGTTAAGTATTGCATACTTAACTAGTGCTAGAGCAATTAGTTAAGTATGCAATTTTACCTATATGTTCTCAAAAATTCTAGTTTAGCACTTCTTAGTTGGGATTCAGGAATCTGTGTTTTAACAACTCCACCAGGTGATTCTCATCATGAGAGAAGTTTGGGAAACACTGCTCTAACCCCACAGACACGGTCCCCTGCCAAGACAAAAGGCTGGGCTTTCAGCTCCTGCCCCTGCCCCTTCTGCTGGTCAGGGCCCTTGTGTGGGGGACAATTTGTACAACCAACCTGAGGACTCTGTCTTCACTTCCTCCTTGAGTCTCACCTGGGTTCCTAATCCAATAGTATCTTACCACTTTCTCTCCCACACTCTGGAGTAAGGAATGTATCTGGCATACCATCCTCATTTATCTTCTCTATATATAAAAGCCTAATATGTTAAGTGTCCAACTGTTCAACTGTTCACTGGTCACTATGACACGCACCACCACCAGGGGGCAGACACTCCAACTGGTAGGTTAGCTTGCTGCTGGGGTCTGGCAGATTGGGACTGGGCAAGATGGGCCAGACATACCCTGGAGCCAGCCTCCTGCAGTCCCTCCCCAGCCAGCCAATCTCCCTCCATTCCTCCCTGTCCTCTAAAATATTTCTTCTAATTAATTTCAATGTGCATGAATTCATGCACTGGGCCCCTCGTTAACCATATTCAATTAAACATTTACTTCTTCACTCAGCTCATAAACCATTCTAGGCAAAGTCGCTGTTTATTCTCTGAGAATTAGCCTGACTCCTCAATGGGTTGCATTTCAAATTCTCTAATTTCTCTATTAGAGTTACAATGGCTACATTTGTTTGCTTTTGCTTGATAAATAAACCCAACTGCTTAATGATGTGACTCCATCATCCAGTAGAAAATAAAAAGAATGGATAAATGTACTTTGGTAGAATCCCCAGTTGAGTTACATTAAGCATTTATTATATACTAGTTTTGGAAGATTGAGAGGTTATTTGGACCACAATACATGTGTGTTTTTCTTTCCTTCAGGCAGCGGAAAGAATCCCCAATTAAGTTTCCGGTAGTTCCCTTAATAGAGGGGAAATGTAACAATAGTTACATGTTCTACAAAGGAACAGGGTGGTTGTAAAATGAGCAAGTAGGACAAAAATTAAGTATAAACAAAATTATCACTGATAAAAAGCCCTTAAATCATCTCCCTCCCCTCTGTATATGATACATGGTTTTGTGTGTGCCACCCTATATGGTAATTCTTTTGTGCACTAAATTTGAGAATCATTGAGCTAGGCTAAAGGAAGGATTACAGGAAAAGTCCATAAGATGTTTGTGAATTCAAACCATGGCCCCTTTAGATAACTATTTAAAAAGGAATGGTTATTTAATAATTAGGGGTGGAGTGGGGAGTTTCAGTGTCCCTGCCTGCTCATGTCATCCACACTAGTCACTTAAGCCTCTATCACCTTAATATGTCTTCTTAGATTTGATTATGGTTGTGTGGGCAACAGTGGAGCCCACTTATTTTATATATAGGGGGTAGATTTTAAACCTAGCCTTTAAGGAAAATGTGATTCTACTGTGAGTGTGATATGTAATATGTTCAATATTATCCTTTTGTTATATACTAGAGGCCCAGTGCACAAATTCGTGTACTGGTGGGGCCTGGCAGATTGGGGATGGGCCTGTTCAGGAGGAGGAGGGGTCACGGGGCCTGATCAGGGCAGGGCCAGGTGAGGGGAGGGGCCACGGGTGATTGGCCAGCAGGCTCCACCCCTAATTGGTGGGATAATTGGGGGTGGGGCCATCTGTGGGGAGAGACTATGGGTGGTTGGCTGGCCATCCCTGCCCCCTATTGGGGTGGGGGAGGAGCAATCAGAGGTTGGGCAGACTTGGGGAGGGGCCACGGGAACTTAGCTGATCGGCCCCACCCTCAATTTTCTGATTCACTGACTGCAGTGATAGTGACCAGTCATTCTGGTCGTTATGGTGTTCTAGTCACTGACTTTTTATATTTATAGATCTTTATTTCTATGACTACTATTGTTACATTTTATTTAACATAAATATACCCTTTTATAATGATTATTTGGGGGAGGGGGTATAGATGGCTCCTCAATGGAAGCTAACCTTGTCTTGATAAAAATATTTCTGGTTTTCTTTTATTATACAGGTAATAGAAACTTATAAAAACTCAAATGATGTAAAATTAACAAAATAGGAAATAGAAGTCTTCCACTATAGAGAGTCAAGTATTCTATTTGGGCATGTTAGTTCATTATTTCATAAATTGAGAGGAACATTTGAAGCAACTGCATTAAAAAGCATGAGTTAATATGGAGATATCAAAATAGCTGTATCAAAGGTTTCTGCTTACTTTCTAGTCCATTCTCAGTACATATTTATTTCCTTTTTTAAAAATATATTTTATTGATTTTCCACAAAGAGGAAGGGAGAGGGATAGAGGGCTAGAAACATCAATGAGAGAGATGCATCGACCAGCTGCCTCCTGCACACCCCTGACTGGGGATGTGCCCACAACCAATGTACATGCCTTTGACCAGACTCGAACCTGGGACCCTTCAGTCCACAGACCAACACTCTATCCACTGAGCCAAACCGGTTTCAGCTACATATTTATTTCCTCCCCACTACCCAATGTATCCCATTTAAACCTTTCTTTGAATTTCTCCTTGAGCTTGTTACCTTTCCCCATTTTTTAATTCCTTCAAACACTTTCTATATGGTGGCCACTAATGAATTTTTTCTCCAATATTTCCCCTGCTCATTTTTGAGCCCTGCTCACATACTTTGGGATAGATGTTCCCCAGAACTCAACAGTGCCTCTGTCAACACCAGCCCCATCCAGGGAGCAGCTCATCATCTTCCTCCTCTGTGATTCACGTCACCTGCCATCCCACTTCCCTTGCCATGATGCACGCACCCTGGCTGTTCTTGCTACGTTAATGCTTTTGTCTTTTCATTTACAACTTCTTGACAAGTTAACAGCTCTTTTCAATTCGGTGCTTCATTAATAACCACAGCAATTTGCATTCATCACTTTCCCCCCTCGTAACCTCTTCTAAATATATATTCTAGACTCCCACCAGGAAAGTCTGAGAAAATTATATTTAGGTACCTATCTGACAACCATTCCAGCTGAAGTCTGTATGGTAGGTATGTCTTCACCTATCACAGATCAAAGCAAATGATTTGTCAGCTTCACTAACTCCCCATCTTAGTCATCTCTGGGTTTTTGAAGATCTGAGAATTACCTAATGTTTTCTCCATGAGAACATCGTGGGATATGCTATCATCACTATTATCTTTTTGATACCCTTCTAGGAAAACTGGGGACTCTACCCACCACACATTCATTTTCTCTTAGTGTTTACTTAATGAATTATTTAAGAATTAATGTAAACTCTTTTTGAGTATATTTAGATTTAGCCTGTGGACAGGTTCAATCCATTAATAACTTACATAAGAAATACACCTAATTGTGTTCATCATTCACTTTCCTCTAATTTCTGGAACCTCATAATTTAACAAACAAATCTGTGTCCAATTTAACTGATTTTACAGATTTCAATTAGCATTCCTGAGTCAGTATTCTTCTTGAAGGTCCTTTAAGGTTTATCTTTTTTTTTTATTACTACACCCCCAACCTCTTGATTGTTGGAAAGTTAGACTCTTGACCCAATTAAGCCTCAGCTGAGGAAATTACCTTTCAGTTCTCAGTATAATTTGAGCTAAGTGAGAAACACCTCAATGTTAATTAAAGACCACATCATAAAGTTACTTTCCAGGACATGCAAATTATAACAAATGTTTCAAACACTTGTCTGATTTGTCAAACTGTTCATCAGTCTCACAATCCTAAAAGCCTCTTTCCTCTAAAACTTCTTGGGTTCTCCACCTCTTTAAGTTGTTAACCCTTTGTAATTCAACCTGCCCTGGCTAGTCTATTGAAACTATTTACACTTCTTTAAACAACATTAATGCACCCCCCATCATTAATATATGTTTTTATTTAAGACTTATATAAAAGTGTCAAGGCCCAATAATCCCACCAGTGCAGAGTTAACAACTTCTAATGTTCTTTCTTTCCACTCTTTTTTCTTTGAATATATATATATGTAAATAAATAAGGTCCAGGGCCCCATGCAGCCAGAGACCAAAAATAATTTAAAATAATTTCAAGCTTCACTTGTTTCTCCTGAAAAAAATTAAGAAGACCCACTATATGGGCCACAAGGTAACTTTTTAAAATCTCCTTCCGCCAGTTTTTCCCAGACTCCAGCCCTCTCACACTCTGAGAACTATGCCTTCATTGTCTTCATAGACCTGCAGGGTCCAGCATATGCCTTCTTTTAAAGCAGAATGACTAGAATTTGTTGACGATACTGCCTGATAGCTTGGATCCCATCAGCCTGTAAATAAAATAGATTTCATTTCCCTAAATGCACTCACGGGCATTTGCCATCACTGCAGTGCACCTTGCCCTGTTCAGCCCTTTTAGATGGCTTGCTAGTGCTTTTACCAGTACATCTCCATCAACTTGTATTTTACTCCTTAGAAAGAGGTGGGAGCTGTCTACAAACCAGATTACAGGTATTTCATTGTGTCTGCCTCTTATTTTCCGTGTGTAAGAATATTAAATGGGCCCTGTGTCAGGGCTTATTCCTGAGGGGAACATTTCTTTTTATGTTTCTCTTCCAAAGTCATTTCTACTTATCCATTTCCTTGTTTTCCTATCAGGAAGTGTCCACAGGGCCAGGATCTTCTGTAATAAGTTCCCCAGCGGGTAGAGACTGTACTCCCTGTTCATCTCCAGAACCTCGCATAAAACTTGGCACTCAGAGAGGTTCAATAAATCATTTGAATGAATTAATGTAAAATGACTGCACAAAAAAACATTGACACAAAAGGACCTCCGTGGGATTCAGGTCCCAAAAGACAGACTGGGCCAGGACAACGTGGCACAGGAAGAGCGTAAGTAAGGTCAGATGGGAAGACCCAGCACAGGGCCATTAAAAGGAGGCAAAGCCTGAGTTCAGGAGCCAAGGAGATCGTGAATAGTTTGGGAAGCATACCAAGACAACCTGAAAGTAAAGGGATTAGGATGTAGGTTACTAAGAGAGTCTGAGAGTACTGGCATCAGGTTTTAGAAAAAAAATATTACTTGGTCTACACCATCTGTGTATTCACTTCTAAAATGGAGACAATAGCCCTAGTTGGTTTGGCTCAGTGAATAGAGTGTCAGCCTGTGGACTGAAGGGTTCCAGGTGCGATTCTGGTCAAGGGCACATGCTCAGGTGGCTGGCTCTATCCCCAGAAGGGAGCATGCAGGAGGCAGCTGATCAATGATTCTCTCTCATCATGGATGTTTCCATCTCTCTGTCCCTCTCCCTTCCTCTCTGAAATCAATAAAGCAAATACATTTTAAAATAAAACAGAGACAATAATAATCATAAGAGTCTCTCAGAGTTGTGATAATTAAATGTCATCCAACAAATATTTATTAAGTGACCACTATGTTTCATGCTCTGTGCTGGGTATTGAGTAATGGATTTAATGCCCTTAGCTTTATACTCAAGGGCAAGGCCAAATGGGAATCCAGCTTTTGTTTGTTGGATTTTTTTTTTCCATGAAAAAAATGTTATCCAAATCCCATGAAGGCCCGCCCCTTTTGTAGCCTCATGATAGACTTTGAAAGCCTAAATAAAGTACAGTGACTTGCATCCTCCTTATTGTGCCCTTGTGTATTACTCAAAAGAATTCCAAAGAACTCAAAGCCTGATTTTTCTTCCACATCAATCATGCTACCTTTTTCCTCAAATTGCTGAGGCATTCAGTGAGTTACTGTTTTATTCAGTCCCCCACACCCCCACCCTGGCCCCTGCCACCTTCCCTATTTGGGACTAAAATTCATGGTAGTGGATTACCCTAGGCCTCTTTTAGCCATAGCAGGGCTGACACAGTGAAAGTATTCTATATCTACAAGTTTCTTCCAACCTCTTGGGTAGTGATGCCAACTTCTAACGATATGTCTATCGCTAGCCACCCAATGGTGTTGAGAGGATCTAACTCACTTTATCTAAAGTCCAGGGCAATTTTGTAGTGAATCTCAGTAAATCAAAGAATCGTGGTGTTGAAAAGTGTATTTGAATCATCCAGTCCAACTACTGATCTTCTGACTCAAAATAACTAAGGTCAATTTTCTTGTTTTCTTTTTCTCCCTGGGCATGAATTTCAAATCTTGATAACTAAATGTTGCCACTGATTCCAGTCTTTCTCCTTTGGTAATTTTTTTTAAAATATATTTAATTGATTTTACACAGAGAGAAATTGAGAGGGACAGAGAGTTAGAAACGTCGATGAGAGAGAAACATCGACCAGCCACCTCTTGCACACTCCCCACCGGGGATGTGCCCGCAACCAAGGTACATGCCCTTGACCGGAATCGAACCCGAGAACTTTCAGTCTGCAGGCCGACGCTCTATCCACTGAACCAAACCGGTCCCGGCTCCTTTGGTAATCTTAAAAAAAATTTCATTCTAACTTTGGACTCCCTCAAATTATTTTTGATCACCTCATTTCTAGTAAGAAGAGTTTATTTTCCAATAAAACTTATAGAATATAGCTGCAACATAAATGAAGCAATGATAGGAGAACTGAAAGGAGAATTAGATGAATTCCCAGTTATAGTTGGAGATGTCAACACCTCTCTCCCAACAGTTGATAGAACTGGCCAAAAAATGAAAAGGGATGTGAAAGAATGGATGAGTTTTTATATTTATAAAGAATCAACTTATGTTTTAGAAATAATCATTGTACTTTTAGAAACATTTATCAATTTACTATTGCCTGAATGTCATTTTGACTTCCAAAAATCTCATAAATTTGCTTTATTCTTATTCTTTGAGATATTAGCAATGTTCTCAGTACCTTATATTTATGCATTCAACCATTCACCACAAATTTATTAAAATTTATTAGTATCAAGACATTGCATTGGGTTCTACAATGGATTTCATTATTTTTAAATGTTTAATAATTAAGTTCTTAATTATTAAATTATTATATTGATAAATAGAAGGCTATTTATCAATAATATATAGTACGAATAAAATAAATGATTAAAAAGTTATAGGACTGCCTAGCCGGTTTGGCTCAGTGGATAGAGCATTGGACTACAGACTAAAAGGTCCCAAGTTCGATTCTGGTCAAGGGCATATACCTTGGTTTTGGACATATCCCCAGTAGGAGGTGTGCAGGAGGCAGCTGATCAATGTTTCTCTCTCATTGATGTTTCTAACTCTCTCTCCCTCTCCCTTCCTCTCTGTTAAAATCAATAAAATATATATATTTTTAAAAAGTTATAGGACTAAATCAGGTAAAAAAAAAAAATCCCCTTTATTACTTTCAGAAGCTCTTTTCTGAAGTGAATTATGGGTTTATAGTTTTTCTTACATGTAAGAAAAAACACAATCCAGGGAGAAGAAATAACATGCCTGAGCTTACAGAGTAAATGGGAGCAGAGGCAGTAACAGAGCTCAGGTCTCCTGGCTCAGCCCAGTACACAGCCCCCTTTGGGTCAGGGGGTAATTGCCCCACAGCAGGCAATTAAGTTGGACATCTGGAGTTAGCAGATGGTTCTATCCTTTACTCCATGGACTTTTCTTTTTTATCCTTTCCCCAGATCTCCCTCCTTACATTCAGCAGCACATCACACCAAAGCTCTTAACCAGAATCTTGCCTGAAGGTACAAAGCCCGCTTCTTCTTCTGGGTACTGGGTTTGATAGAAGCACCTTGCAGTCTTTATTATCCTTCATGATAGGCTGAATTTAGACCCTGTACAATCTGCTGCCATCAGATCCTACAGATGAATTACTCCTCTCTGTATACCGTCTCTGTCATTTGAAGGGCATCCCTCTTTGCATTAAGAAAGCTTCTTCGAGGCCACTGCTCATGCAGGATGTGAGCCCTATGGAAGTGCTTTGCTGTGATCCTTCCCGATGTCAGGGGACTATCCTCCTAGCTCAATGGCTCTCAAACAGGGGAAAGTTGTCCCCCAGGTGACATTTAACAATGCAGACACTTTGGATGGTTATAATTTAAGAGATTGCTACTGCATCTAGTGAGGAGAGGTCAGGGATGCTGTTAAACATCCTATGATGCATAGGACAGCCCCTCACAACAGAGAATTATTCGCTGCAAAACGTCAATAGTACCAAGGTTGAAAAACCCTTTCTAGATCCTTGTTCTCAGGTTTCCTCTCTTTTCCCAGGAAATATCATCTTGAATGAATTAGTCCTAAATATTTTCCTTCTTTCTGAAGCATGACTTCAACAACGTTCCTCAAATCAACATTTTACATTCCTTTTACGTAGTCCCAAGATGAGATCATCTGTGTTGCTTTTAAGAAATAAAGGCTGCTGTGTGACTGTGTATATCCGAGAGGCCGGAATAATCCCAGCGCTGCCTTTCCATTTGCTGCTTGCTTTCTCTTCCCCCTACCCCCAACCATGACTACCTCTCTGAAATACAGAATGAGCTGAGCCCAGTGACTTAATGGGCCCTACCTAGCCGGTGGAGCCATTCCTTGGGGAGCAGTTCACCCCACGAAGTGGTCCGAGACTGCTAGGTTTATCAGCTGCCAGCCTGGCTGGGTCAGGCCTGCTGCCAGACTGATTGATAAGTGCGGGGCTGACTCTTTGAGTAGGGCCTGGGCCTGCTGATTTTTCTCCCCGCTTCCTTAGATCATTTCATTATTAAATTAAAGATTATTGTGATTTAAACTGAACTGTCAGGCAGCCTGGGGACAAACGTGGGGTTTGGTGGAAAAAAAAATGAACCTGGTACTGCATTTACCAAATTCAATCTCAGTTCAATCTCAGCTGGGTGCTTTTTCTTTCGCTTCAAGAAAATAATTCAAAACTCCAAGGGCTGGCAGGAGAAGTGGAACCTTCTCCTGCAGTGTCCGGGGCCCACACAGAGAGGCTGGCGCGCCAGCAAAGGGAGCTGATTATAAATAGCATTAGAAGCAGCATCGGTCAAAACTCACTGGTGTGCCTGAGCAAAATGCTGAAAGAAATAAACAGTTTCTGAAATAAGAAGCAATGGTCTTTAAAAAAGAAATATAATTCAAAGTGCTAATAATGAACGAAGACAATATATATGCATATGAATTAAACACACACACACACCAACTGAGCCCCTTTAAGGAAATGATGGATAATTATTAAATCTAAAATAACAAAATCACAAGGAGTCAGACCTTGCAGGGAGCAGCTGTCCTTTTTCTGTGTAACCGGTGCTTTTTATTTAGAAAGTCTATAGTTTCCCCTTGTGAAATCATATTCCTGTATGTGTGCTTTTTTCCAGCTAAGATGGAAACCATTTGAGATTCCAAAAGCATCTCAGAAGAAGGTGGACTTTGTGAGTGTAAGTCAATGCTGCCCACACCTTCCCACTGCTCCCTCTCTCTTCCGCTGTGTGCAATCCAGCCATTTGCGGGCTGAATGCCAGGCCCAAGCAGCCTCAGAGATGGGCAGCCGGCACAGCACCATCTGCCTCTGCTTTCGGCACTGCCCATTGATGTCTTACTTACGGGCACCATCTCCCCCCTGACACCAAAGGGCACTGGAGGGCTATTTACAACATCTCCCAACAGCCAATGGAAATGGAGCTTTTACCTTCCCAGGTTCCTTTGTTTTGGGGAACAAAGACTCCTTTGGTAGTCTGGTGAAGCCTGTGCTCTAAAATGCATAAAATAAATTACATAAAATGACAAAGAAGCCGATTACATTGAAATGCAATGATGAAAATATTAAAATAAATTAGGTTTGGTCTATAGTAATAAGCATGCTTCCTTATTAATGCACTAAATCACAAAATCTATGAGAAGATCTAATAACTCTGGTTATTAGAAGTATGAGTATAAATGATATTTTGGGATATCTGTAACAACTCTAACGTGATGTAAAATTATCCATGGTTTCTATCAGTTGTCAAGGTTACAGGCACCTCTCATACTGCTGTAGTTTGTTGCTTATTGTCCACATTAATTGAAAGAAATGATCAATTTTAGTCAGAGATTAGTGAAAACAAATATATATATATATATTTTTTCCCCCATCAAAATTCAGAAACTCTCCAAAATGAGCCCCTGAATAGGATCAATGCAGGCCAGCAATTCTGGTTAGGACAATGCTGCTTAGAAGTTCTGCTTGATAATAATAGGTGCTGAGAGTATAGGAACACCTGCTCTCAGAGCAAGGTGTATCGGGGAGGAAGAGAGGAGCTGTAAGGAGCTGGGGCTCAAAGAAGCCAGTGTGAGATTCTACAGACCAACCTCAGGTCGCGGTTTACACAGGGAGAGTCCCGGTGTCCAGCCATAGGCCAGATTGTGTGTATCATGTTGACCTCCTCACTCATATTAAATGCTCCAAACCCTACGTAGACTCATCTACATAGCCCCCAAACTTGGAAATTGAATTAAAATACAAAAAGAAGTCCTCCACCTTGTGTGAATCATGGATATCTGGAGGAACAGAACGCTCTCACTGTACAGGCTTGGGGCTGAGGGCAGCTTTAGATGGCCTGAGTGTTACAGTTCCTTGGGCTGAGGATGATCAGCAGAGGGTGACAGTTGGTCCGAGTGCTTCCCTTTGCCTTGTTCTGGAGAGATTAGTGCTGACCCTATTCCTAAGCAGAGGAGTGGTCTGGTGTATTTGAGGGGCATTAACTGGTCCCTAATGGTGCAGTCTTCTTCCCAAAGCCTCCTGGATACTTGACTTTACCTCCAATAGAAACTTTCCTTCAGGTTGATCTAAGTACAAAAATGATAAAAATGCTCTAATCAATTGATGCTCCGTAAGTTCATCTGATGCAGCAATTAAGACAATCCAAAGCTAGGGCCATGGCAGGTAACGAAGGTGAACCACCATCTACCAAACATAAGTCAATAAAGTTTGTGCTCCCCATAGGTAACCGGGATCCCGAATGTCCCACTCATCCCAAAGGGAAGACGCTTATACTAGAACCTTGCCTCATGGTCCTCGGGTGCCAGGAGGAGGGTAGCCTCTTAGGCACTGTTCATGTTCACTCTTCCTTCTTCTTCGGGTCTCTCCCAGGGCCTGCACACCTTATGTGGAGCTGGAGACATCAGGTCTAACAATGGGCTTGCTGTCCACATTTTCCTCTGCAACACCTCCATGGGGGACAGGTAAGTGACTCCGTAGGACATCTCCTTTCCCCAAAAGCTGCTTTGACCAGGGTGTAAAATCTGGGTTGGGTTTTTTGTTTGTTTGTCTGTTTGTTTGTTTGTTTGTTTGTTTGTTGTTGTTTTTGTTATTGTTTCTTCTCCAGTACAATGTTGACATGCATTTATTAATAATGACAATAAATGCATATTTTTATCCTGATAGACTCCTGTGACATATACAAGAATGTCACATAACAATGAAAATAGAAAAGTCATGACAGGGCACTGGAAAGCAGTAGTAGCCCAAGAAGCATTTTGTCTTTAACCAGATTTTAGTTTTAATATTCTTAATTTCTTAAGGTTCCCAGGACTGTTCTTGAGTCCAGTCATGAAGCATGGTCAGCCATTAGGATCACCTGTAGGTGGCAGGTCAAGCAGACAGACTTTTGGCTTCAGCTATCAACTTTGTAAGCTTAAAATTCCTAAATAGAGGAGCTTTGATATTGGATTTTTTTTTTTTTTTTTAAATCAGAAAAGTACGGGAATGGCCTTCCTGCCTTTCCTTTGGGAAGCAGAATATCAGAACCATTCTTGAAACAGACCACTGTGTCCAAAGGCAATTCTACTCTTCCTGAGTGACCTTGGGCAAGACATTTAACTTCTCTGAGCCATGAATCAGGTCCAAGACCAAAGCCATACGACAAGGCACAGAAGATGTCCCTTTGGGTCCAGCTCATATCAGGCCCCTCCTCCTTCCCCACTTGAGCCACATTAGCCTTCATTCAGTTCTTTCCACCTGTCATGTGTCCTCCTGCCTCAAAGCATTTGCACATACTGTTCCTTCTGCCTGGGATAGTCTCCTCCCTCCTTAAACCCTTGCCTAGAAGATTCCTTCAGATCACAAGTCAAATGTCCCCCTTTTTTTCTTAATTAATTAATTTATTTATTTTTAATTAATTTCTTTATTGATTAAGGTATCACATATTTGACCTCAACCCCTTATCCCCTACCCCCCACCTCCACTCATGCCCCCACCCTCCTATTGTCCTTGACCACTGGTTAGGCTCATATGTGTGCACATAAGTCCTTTGGTTGATCTCTCCCTTTTATCCCCACCCTCCCTTTGAGGTCCAATAGTCTGTCCCATGGCTCCTTATCTCTGGGTCTGTACTTATTCATCAGTCTATGTTGTTCACCATTTCCCTTAGATGAGTGAGATCATGTCCTACTGGAAATATACTTATAAGAATCAAAAATGAGACAAGCAATAATCGTTATGCTAAAATTGGGTCTCAAAAGAACTGGTGTCTCAGAAAGAAGCTCACTACAAACTGATTCATATCCCTTTCAGCAAATGTCTCCCTTTCAAGGAAGCTCGTGCTGATTCCTCAAGCTAGATCATGTCCATTATTTTTTCATTTCCCTGGGCTTAACTTTCATAGTGCCGTTACAGTTTACAATGACATAGTTCTGTTTGATTGCTGTCTGACTTCCTACTAGACCCTAAGCTTCATGAGGACAGAGATTGATAATTTTGCACACCATTTTATACCCAGTACTAAATCTGGCAGCGTAGGTACTGAACAATAATTTGTGCAGTGAATTTATTTGTCTGGGTGATGTTAAAACAGGAAATCACAGGAATGGTTCTATGTTTCAGATGCTTTTACAATTCCGATGGGGACTTCTTGATTGGTAAGTTTTGAAGATTTAGGCCCCTTCACTATGAATTTAGCCCTAGTCATAAGCTTCTTTTTAATTTTATACATATTATTTTCTGTCATCCTTCGATCTGTCTTATTTAGTGGAATCTGAAAACTAAGGTCTAAAGACAATTGGAGGTCTGGAAAAGATTCCTCTTGTACCTCAAAGCCCTTACTCTAGGTTCTGGTCTCTCTGATTTTGCCCATTTCTATTGGGTCCTTCTAATATGGGAGATCTGAGCAGCTGAAAAGAAATGAAGAGTAATACCAAGATGATGTTAACTTATTAAGATAACTCTATTTGCCTTCATACTCACCACCCAAATAGAAGCTATCTGTCATTGATAACTGTAATTTAAATACAGATTTTCATGACAGCCCCTAAACTGGAATGTCAATTAGGACTTTAGTCTGCCCCTTCTTTTTGATGGCTTTGGTATAAATATTTTGGAGTGGACACTTTGGTGTAGACATTAGAGATGCAAATAATAGCCTTGTGCTGGAAGTATCAAAAATAGGTGATTTTCTATCCTATTTCAGTTGCCCTTTTTGGTCAATCCTCAGAATTGTGCACAGTCAAGATCCTTACTTGACAACTAAAAAAAGAACCCCCCAAAAAAACAGAGTCCATTTTTTCATGCGCCTTCTTCTAGATAATAAAATAGGTAACCTAGATTGTCATAAAATTTTCCCTTTGTGACTCAATAAAGTTCTGTTCGTTGGGAATGAAAAAGCAAATGCAGTCCTTAAGCTTCTGACTCTTCATGAAGTGGTTCTTCCATTAAAAGAGAGACTTACTGCCGCCCTGTCTTTTTGGTTAGTTCCCCAGAAAGGGAAACTTCTCATTTACACCGAGTTTGGCAAGATGATGGTGCAGCCCAATGAGATCTGCGTCATTCAGGTGAGTAACGTGTCCCCTCTCTCTGCCTCTCCCTAATTTGGGAGCAATCAGATGTTGCAGCTGCTGCTATTTCCAACTCTAAAATTTCTCTGTCATGTCTGGGCAATGGGGAGGGAGGTTGAGTTACCCAGAAGGCTCCCTGTGCAGAAGGATGAGCAGGTTTGGGGTGTTTGCTTTGTTTTAAAATAGCACACAACCCCAAAGCAAAGAGCACTGTCAGTTCACCTTCCTGAATATCTACTCATACTCTGGATAAGGCCAGGGATGTGGGTGGAGGGCAGTGAAGACAGATTTATGAAAATGTTTGCTACATCAGGGCACTGTTATCTCTGAACCAAATAAGATAATACACTAGAGTTGGTTTGGGTCACAGATGTGATTAGGATTTACATTTTTTTATTTCTAACTCATCTTTGAGTTGGTTGTCTCTCAGACCTAGTTCGGCAGACTATAGCTTGTGCATGTGGGGTTGGCTGTGGCTCTGGAGCTTCTTTTTAACTAACCTAGAGGCCTGCTGCACGGGTTATGTACCTGTGGGGTCCCTCAGTGTGGCCTGTGGGGATAGGGCTGAAACCAGCAGTCCAATCCCGCCTGCAGCTCCAACCTGCTGCTCCTCCTCATCCCGGCCTTGCTGCACCTGCCACGGCTGCCACTCCGCTGCAGTCTCCCCATCTCCGTGCTGTGGCGGCCAGCTGTGAACCCTGCATCTGGCACCCATTGGTCAGCTGAGCGGCACTCCCACTGTAGGACCAAACTGACCACCAAGGAGCAGCTCCTGCATTGAGCATCTGCCCCCCGGGTGGTCAGTGCTCATCATAGTGATGGGTCATTTGGTCCTTCGGTCACTTAGGCATTTAGATATATAGATGTGTGGTCTGGGAGGGCACATGAGTGTCTGCTTCTCATTCCAGAGAGGGATGCGGTTCAGTGTAGATGTGTTCGAGGAGACCAGAGGCTACATCCTGGAGGTCTACGGTGTCCACTTTGAGCTGCCTGACCTGGGACCAATTGGTGAGTCTCCACCACAGGCCTCTAAGCTTGGTTTGACATATAGGACACAGATAATTGCATGAGAGTTAAATATTCTTCTCCCCTCATTACCTCACTCAAACTTTAACTTTCCTCTAGACAACTTCTTCTCTAGACGAAGTACAGTTGGGGAATTTCAGAAGCCCCATGGAACTCCATGAGTGATGCCAGACTTTCTTTTTAAACCTCTAAGTTCAGAGGCTCCGTGTACAATAGTATCACTGATCCAGCCGCTGAAATGAAACCTTCACTTACTACTCATCAGTGTATTAACCCACTAGTTTGTTTCAACTCCCATTTGTGCTGAAGATGATGACAGAAACCTCATCGAGGGTAACACAAACTTCTTCCCATACATGAATAACGTGCGTAACAGAAAATGACCAAATATAATCCATTATAAATTTCTCCCTATAACAGTACACAGGCCATTGGACAGCAGTGTAGGTACATACACTCTATTGGAGGTAGAAGTTGGGATACTGTGAGCCAAGTCACCAAGAACAGCTTCACAGAAAAAATGAGCTTTAGCTAATTCTTGTTGAAAAGATGAGGGAAAATAAAAAATTAAAAAAAAAAAGACAGGGAACAGCTTACGCAATACAAATGGAAAAGAGCTTTGTGACTAGAAGTTATATCATTGTCTTGAGTTTATTGGTTGTGTGGAGACAGTACAGAGTGGAAGCCATAACCATGGCAGGTGCTATATTCCTATGGAAAGAGGAAACAGACAGAGACACGTAGTCTATGAACCTCACATTCCTGCTGAGCACACTCCACAAAATCTAAACACTTAACAGTCAAAAAGGGTACATCATTCAGTGCTATGAAGAAGCTAGAAACCGCAGCCTCCATGAGGCACATTAAAACATTCAAAAGTGAACTAAGATGCCCCACTCCTGATTTTCCTGGCCAGCTGGAGGCAGGAAATGCAGGAAAGAATTGGAGGCGGTAGGAGGAGTTGTTCTAAAAAACATCTCTTGGAGTGAGAAGAGTGGTTGGAAAAATTGGCCCTTGGTTTCGTCTTTGGCATGTTTGCTGAAGGTGGTGGCCACACCTCCCAATGCTTCCCTTTTTTTGTTAGCAGCTTTTTTAGAGCCAAACAGGGACAGGCCAGCATGTGCCTTCTGGACACTCCTCTGGGAGGAACCAGTCAGAGGAAGGTGGGAGGCAGCAGGGAGGCAGCTGGAGCCATGGTGAGCCGTCTGTCATCCTGCTCACCGCCCGCTCTTCCCACTTTGGTCTGGCTTCCTGCTGCTCTGCTGTGAGCATAGCCTCCGGGTTCTATGGAACATGTGCCCTCCTGAAAATACATATAATTTTCTAACCAGCTGGGGCCTTTTTTTAAAAAAAACCCCAGGAGCTAGAAACTATAAAACACTCCCCAGGTCTCTCTTCTCAGAGTTAAATTAAGTTTTTGCACTTATACTTTTCATTTTTGGTCTTTTGATTTATTTATTCTTCTCTGGAGGGAACACTTGCCAAGCAAAGGTAAGCAAGTAAGTCCCACATCCTTTCTTCCTGACAGGCTTGTCAGGCTGGAGAGCAGTTTTCCAGACCTGGGTTTATTCTGAGCTCTGTCTGAGGAGCAATGGCACACCTGGACCACCAGCATGGAACTCTTTCTTTCTTAAGGACTATAGATCAAGGACTGTAGATGAATTCTAGAGTCATCAGGGTTTTCTTGGAAAGAAAAAAGTCTAGTATTTCTATCAGATCTTCCCTTTTCCTCTTTTCTAGTCTCTTCTCCTCACTCTTCCCTTCACCTGTAGTGATGGAATAATGTATGTAAAGTGATTTTATAAACCACATTCACTGTAAAATTTTGGGAGATGATGCTTACAATGATGATGATGATGACTTTCATGATTTATTTTTCTGGATCAAATTCTTTGGGTCGTCTTAAAAAGGTACCCTACTGGGCATCCAATGAGCCTTTGAACAATGAAAGCTCATTGTAGGGTGGCTCTTGACGTAGAAAGCCCTTTTGCTTTGTGCAAACATGAGCATCTTTCCTAAGTGACTTCGAAAGTGTCTAAAAGGCTATGGGTCATTGTCTTCTAGGAGCCAATGGCTTGGCCAATCCTCGTGATTTCTTGATACCTGTTGCCTGGTATGAAGATCGTCAAGTGCCAGGTGGTTACACTGTGATTAATAAATACCAAGGAAAGCTGTTCGCTGCCAAACAGGTAAGGAGGGTCAGTAGGCAGTGGAGGGAGCGAGCACCTACTTATTGCCAAGGCCAGTGTTAAATACACATATCATATTTCTTCAGCTTTACACCACTAAGATACTACAAATAAAATAGTGTTTGCCTTATTTGCAGCCATGAAAACAAGCCAGGTAGTGACAAATAATTTATCAAATGTCATAGTAAAAGGTAGAACCATATCTGTTGCACATGTTCTTTCCATTCACCAAGTAATGAAAATCATGGGGATATAAATGGTGGGGAAAACATAATGTACAGACAGGGTAATATGTTCTAAAAGGGAAATGAGTTAATAGGCAGATCATCCAAGATTTATAGTCATCAATGGCCACCATATTTCAAATACTATTAATAACCATACAAAACAAGTAGAACTCAGTTAATTAGCTTGATTTAGTTTATACTACCTGCCTGGTAAACTCAAGAGATAAACAAAGGCATAGATAATAATAAAAATAACAATTGTCTATCACTGTATCTCTCACATTTATGTTTCTCTATCCCTTCCTTCATCTCTAAAACCAATAAAAATAAATAAATAACAATTGTAACATAATATGTAATTTATAATATAACATATGCGAATATTAGTATATATTTTGTATAACATGTAGTATATAATTAGCATACAGTGGTGCCTCACACAACGAACTTAATTTGTTCCAGGAGCAAGCTTGTTATGCGAAAAGTTCGTTATGTGAAACTCGTTTCCCATAACAATACATGTTAAAAAAAATAATTCGTTCTGTAGCATAAAATATGCTAAGATGACATAAAAAAAATATGCTAAGATGACATATTTTTATTTAGATACATCTAAAAACATAATTTTTTTTAAAAAAAAACACACATTTTTTAAATTTTAAGACAGACTAAGTAGAGTCTACCGAATCTTGCACATCTTCATCCATTTTCTGCTTTTTGGCCGATGGTTTCATGAAAAACCTGTCCAAAGTTCGCTGTGCGAGGCGTTCGTTATGCGAGGCACCACTGTATATTATATTATTACTTAATACACTGAATATATATTAGCCTAAAGTGATCATATAACAAACATAATCCTAAGATCTCTTCTACCATTATTTGTTTGCTTTATTTTTGCCCATTTGACTTGTTGCTTACATTTTGCCAAGGCATATTATTGGACAACATCTAGAAGGTATGCTAACCAGAAGAGGCCAACTAGTTTGGCACTTAAAAATTAACTCCTGAGGGCTGATGGTTACCCTCATTGACACATTGTCACCCTCTTCTTCTCTGGGTGGTTTAGAGACCATTTGCATCAGAAATTATCAGGGAGGCTTCTTTAAAACACAAAAACATTAACCTCTGAGAATGAGGTGTGGAACTCTTCGTTTTAAGCATGTCCTCCCTATTATTGTTGGCATACAGTTAATAAAGAACCATCCTTCTAGAGGCAGCCAGTAGCCCCAATAGTTTCCTCTTTCCAAGTAGACCCTATGCTGATTATTCTCTGTGTGAGCTCCCTCTGATCCATTCTCCCTTCTCTGCCATGATCTGGGCCCTGGGAGCTTGACCTACATGGACTCTATCACCAGGCTTCCTAGCCCACTGGTTTTTGGTTGGGTTCAACCACTAAGAGGCCCTCATAGGAAACTGGAAGGCAGTTGATTTTTTTCTCTGTTTGTTTTTAATTTATCTTTATTGTTGAAAGTATTACAGATGTCCCTCTTTTTTCCCCCCCTCAATGATGCCCTGGATGTTGAAGCTTTTCTTCCCCCTGCTTCCTACTTCTTGTGTTTTCAGCCCTTCACAATCTCAGTTCATGCTAGGTAGCCCCAGTGGTATGCTGGAGCCAGCTTATACTGGTTTGTCACCTCTTCCCAGTTTTGTGCTTAATGACAACACATGAGTCGCTCAAAAATGATCCTGGTGAGAGTATTGATACCCCAGAAATCACCAAATGCTATCCATCAGAGTTTTAAATTTTTTTCCAAGATTGCCATTTGTAAAATATTTATCAGCCCACCCACCACTGGGAAGCCCCTTTTTCATGTTTTTTTTAGCTCTTGCTGGAGTCCTTACCACTTCCTTCCCCTGTACCACAGGTCTAGGAGTGGCAATGTCTTCCCACTATTCCTAGGCTCAGATCCACCTCCAGTCAGTTCACTTAACAACATCCACCTCCAATCAGCTCACTTAACACTAGCCATACCCCTGTGAGCAGTCTCTCCAGTGGTCTTTAGAACATTCTGAATTGGATGCTATTGTCAGCATCCAAGGCTCATATCTACAGTGGGGCAGCCTTCCCATAACAAAACACCGATCCTCTCCTACCCCAGGGCAGGCTCAAGAAGCATCACCTTAGGGTTGCTCTGAAAACTCAAGTCCTAGAGTCTCTGGGGCTGGAACTCCTAGAGACCCTCTCTCCCTCCTGCACTCACCACCCAGGCACTGTGTCTCCCGGATGCTCCTCTGGGCAGCAAGAACCTGGAGGACAGTCACAGCGTGAACCTGCCCTTCGCACAGGAAACCCAGAGGGTAGCCCAGATGGTCTGGGAGTTGCTGGCATCCACAGATTCTCACATTTGCGTTAAAAAATGTTGAAAAGGCATTACTTGGAGAATGTGCTGTGCTTCTGTTGCTGCACATGTGACCAGAGGCAGCTGCAGTTACGAACTAAAAAAAAAAAAAAAATGGGGCTAGTGGCTAAACGAGGGATAGTTTGAGGGTGTGTGTGAAGCTGCCACAGAATGATTCAGGGTTTTGCTTCTCCCCAAGAATGGCATTATTAAATAACAAGAACAAAATCAAACCCAAAAGGAGAGAGTCATCCCAACTACAAAGTGGCATCACAGCTACAAAAGCATTAGGTGCTAAGATCGCCTTTTCTGCTTCTTGTGCAACCAGAATGTCTCCCCATTCAACGTCGTGGCCTGGCACGGGAACTACACCCCCTACAAGTACAACCTGGAGAACTTCATGGTCATCAACGCCGTGGCCTATGACCACGCAGTAAGTCTGGCCCCGGGGAGGGCCTTGGGGAAGGGGGAACCCTTGGGTGAGAGGGGTTTACAGCAGGCCCCTACATGCACAGATTTCACATTTCCAGCATCACCCTTGGAAGCTGGACATATACTCACTGGTCCCTGTGCTCATAGGAATGTGAGTCACCGGCAGCAAGGCTTTGGTGAAGGAGCCATAGCAGAGCTGAGTGAGGAAGCCGGGCCAGACCCCCAGTCTGTGAGCACAGCTCCATTCTCTAACACAGTCGTCACAGTTGATGGCTGAAAATTAATTTTTTTTATGGAAAGTTTATCCCAAAAGAAAACCAACTGCTAGTGACAGTGATAGAGTGATAAGAAAGAAACATTTCCGGATTTGGCGAGTTCTTTGTCCTGCCCACAAATGCCAAGAGTCGATTTGCTCTGGCTGCCTACTCCCGGGTCTCCTCTCCTGGCTATTTCTAGCAGCGAGGGAGCCGACGGCTCTCTAGTCAAGTTACTCATAATGTTTAGTGCTTGTGAATTCAAACCAAGGAAATTCTAGACTAAGAACTTGGTTGTATTTTTCACTCAGTTAAGGGGCCACAAATAGGCCCCCGGGGCCACAAATAGGCCCCCGGGTCCACAGGGCAGGCCCCTGAGGCCCCACATTCTTGATAAAGTGCTAGTCCTGGGGGGAAGCTCGGTGTGTCGCCTTGTTCATAATAGATTAACTTAATTCCCAAGCTGGAGGGATCATTAGAGCAGAAGGGAGAGAACCAAAGACAGACCGAAAGATTACTCTGGGCCAGTGCAGCTTATCTCGGGGGGCGCAAGCACAAAAAGACCTTTCTGAATGGCAGCAACTCTGAATAAAACCAAAGAAAAAAGAAAATGAGGCATCATGCCCAAAGCAAAATGAAAAAGGATCCTGCGAGGCTGACGGAGCTTTATTTGAGCCTCGCGCTGCCTTTTCGCTAAGGGTTTCGGGTCATTTCTCATGGCAGAGGAGGTGTTAGCACTCACGGCAATGAGCGTTGGTGTTTTGACTTGCATTTGCCCAGGTTCGGTCTCCTCAGCGCTCGCTGCTGCAGTTCCTTTTCCAGAATTCAGATCCAATCATTCCACCAGTGCAGGAAGCAAACCTTTGCAGGCTCCCTGCAGCTGGGGATTGAGTCTGAGCTCTGAAGTGGGTGCTGAGGCTCCTCACCATCTAGCCATGGACTTGTTTGCCAGTGCCACCTCTTGCCCCTCTCTCCTCTTCACAAAACCTGTGCGCATGTTTATGCCTTTTCTGTTTTCTGCGCTTGCAATACCTTTTCCGTTCTTTCCCTCCTTCCTCCTTCTTTTCTTTCTTCCTCTTTCTTCTCTCTCTTTCTCCTTTCCTTCTTCAGCATCGATCTCAAATGTCACCTCCTCTTTGAAGCCTTCCCTGATCCTGTCAGGAAGAGACAGGACTCCTTCTTCTGTCCTCCCTCGGGTCTCTCTTGACAAAGTCAGATTGCCCTTGGCACCTTGCTGTGATTAATCCTTCATACACCTGTTTTATTACTCCTTTAGTCACCTACCCCACCCCTCCACCAATAATGCTAAAGAGGGCAGGGAATAGCTCTTAATCATCTCCGAATGGCATCTGAAAGCAAACATGATCCTGATTTCAATTAAACCGAACCTCCATCTTTTCACTGAAGGATTGTACAGTTCTTTTAAAATTAGTATAGTGTCCCTCAGCCTTCTCCCCTCTACACTGTCGCCACCCAAACTAGTGATGTATGTGGTATGTTTTAAATCTGAGAGTAAAAAAAAGGTCAGAAAGCAATAAAGATACCATCTGGAGTCTCTGTGACCCCCACCCCCTCAAAGAGAAGCAGATCCTACATTTGTACTAAAGCTTGGATGTTTTATTTCTCTCTCCACCTTACTCTGAGCATCCTTTCCACCCAGAGCTCCCTGCGGTTCAGCCCAGCTCTGGTCACCCTGACTTCAGGTTGGGAGGCAGGCACGACTGGTTCTCAGGCCCACCGGGTAGTACTTACATGAAATGGGCTCAGCAGGGTGAAAAAGCAGCTCAGAATCCTCCTAGCTGGTGTTAATTCATTTTGTTTCCAGCACAGCAAGGGGAGAAGGTCGGATGAGTGATTACTGCACCTTGATGGCAAGCCCAGCCTTCTCAGCCTGGCCTGTGTGGTTTGATCAGAAATTAGTGTCCCTCCAAACCCCTTCTCGCGAGGGAGCCATGTGTGTCCTCACCCAGTCACTCCCTTCCCTCCTTGCTCAGTCTCTCCTTGTGCTTTCGCAGGACCCGTCCATTTTCACAGTATTGACTGCCAAGTCTCTCCGCCCTGGAGTGGCCATCGCTGATTTTGTCATCTTCCCACCTCGATGGGGGGTCGCTGATAAGACCTTCAGGCCTCCTTATTACCACAGTAAGTCTCTCTTTCTTGCCAAGTCACGTCTGGGAACCAAAGAGACAGCAAAGCAGTGAGCGTTGCCTGTTGGGAATACTGCCGGAGGTGTTTCTGGATGCCCTGCCCTGGCTGGAGTCCAGGACCCTGCCTCCCGAGACCTTTAGCTAGCACAACTTCCCCATGGGATGGCAGCGACATGTTGACCCTGAGGAGAAAACACTTTGTAAAGCCTAAGCTCAGTTCCTCTGGCCCTGAAGAGAGGTAGAAAGGTTGATGGAGTGTGAAGCAAGAGGTTTCTTTACATTTCAGATGCTTTTTTGGAGAGGATTTGTTGTTTTGAGAAATCTCATTACCGAAGTCTGGTGCAAGAACCAGTATAATGTGCCTTCTGGAATTATTTTGGCCGGGTAGTGCAGACTACAGTCCACTCTAGGGGTGGGACCCTATTCTGGAAGCAGTTTCTGCAAAGCATTTGTGGCCTAAAAGAGAACTTATGAAATCTATCATTTTTATTTTATTAATATCCTTATTGCTAACAGCTACCATTATTGACCTTGTTCTATGGCTCTGTTGTTAGTTCTTTTAAAGCATAACAGCTGTCAGAGATAGATAGCATCATTATCCTCTTTGTTTTTTAGAGGATGGAACTGAGACAAGAAGGATTAGGTACTTGCTCGAGGCCTCACTGCTAGTCCAGTGGTGGAGTCAGGATTGGGTTGCAGGCTATCTGATACCAGAGCAGATGCTCATGACCACTGATCGATGTGCCTGGCACAGAGCTGGGGCATGATATGCATGGGATTAGATGTTTACTCAGTGAGTGAATGCATACCAAGGACTTCATGGCTGTTCTTAATGAGGCTGGCATTTTTAATTGTGCAGTAGCTAGCTGGAAATGCAACCTAAAGGTGAATGTACAATTCTGCTTCCTGGAGATTGCAGTTTGTACAGAGAATTCTGGAAAAATTCTGAGCAGGAATGTTCTTTTGTTGTTATTGTTGTTGTTTTTGTTAATCCTCACCTGAGGATATTTTTTCCATGGATTTTTATAGAGCGTGGAAGGGAGGGGAAGATACACAGAGAGAGAAACATCAATGTGAGAAAGACACAAGACACATTGATTGGTTACCTCCTACACGTGCCCAGACTAGGGGCAGGGTTTGAACATGCAACCAAGGTACATGTATATGCCCTTCATGGGAATTGAACCGGATACTCTTCAGTCTGTGGGCCGACACTCCAACCACTGAGCCAAACTGGCTGGGGCTGGGCAGGAACATTCTTTTAAATATATATATATATATATATATATATATATATATATATATATATATTATTGATTTTTTACAGAGACGAAGGGAGAGGGATAGAGAGTTAGAAACATCAATGAGAGAGAAACATCAATCAGCTACTTCCTGCACACCCTGTACTGGGGATGTGCCCGCAACCAAGGTACATGCCCTTGACCAGAATCGAACCTGGGACCCTTCAGTCCGCAGGCCGATGCTCTATCCACTCAGCCAAACCAGTTAGGGCAGGGCAGGAATATTCTTAAAAAACTCCCTTTCCTAGTTAACCTCAGGGCCTTCCATCTATTATGAGGCTCCTCTCTGTAGTACCAGCTCCCAAGATGCCAGGACAGCAGGATAGAAAGGTGCACTGAGTGGGCAATTTAGGCATTTGCAGAGGCCCTCAGAGTGGAAGGACACTTCATGGTCAAATCCCAGCACATTTCCAGGTGACACCATTATGCCTGAGAAAAGGATTCAATTAGTTACCATGACAACAACACCAGATGCTTTTGAATCAAGTCGTAATAAACTATGTCCTTTCAGAAGAGTGTCAAGCCCCTATCATAGGCCCTAACTGTCCTTCTGAAAATTCATCCCCCAGAGGCCCTTTTGTCAAGGAGAGAGATCTGCTCTGGCCTACAGCCTGTGCCTCACATGCTAGTCCTTGATAACGCCCCACTTCACATGGTGCTTGTATTGAGATTGCTCTGTGTGCCTGAGGTAATGGCTTTCAACATTCGCAGGTTCTCAGTGTTAGTCAGGCTATAAGAGGACTTACTGAAACACACGTTCCTGGGCCTCTCCCTCGGTCTTTCTGCTGGGTATGTCCAGGACCCAGCAATTTACATTGATTACAAGTTCCCACGTGAAGCTGATGCTCCTACTCCAGGGACCATAGTTGTTCAATGTTTATTCCCAGGACCCACTCCCAGAGAGGTTAATTAGTTGGTTTTGAGGTGGAACTTCAGTCTGCATGTGCACTAGCCAGTCGGGGGATTCTGAGGCAGGACGTGTGCAGTTCCATGTTGAGAAACAGCAGCCTCAGGCTGTCTCCCCACCCTGGGCGAGGGATAGCAGAGCAGTCTGATTCAGACATGTCTGCTACCTGTGCCACAGCTTCAACCCACACCTTGATTTTGGTTTGTAGCTCAGATTGCCTGAAACAAAATCGCCTTGAGACTTTAAAGACTCTCAGGTAAATTGGGCCCCAGATCTCCAGAAAGGTATGGTTGCCCCAAGTTATCATAGTTGGAGAAACCATAGAACCCCAAGTTAGAAATTATTTTTTTACTAGACATTTTTAAGACACTGCTTTAGTAATAATCAGAATCTTGCTACTTTAATGTGACTTTATAGTAGAAGTGGGGAATTATTTGTGTAGAAAGATTGCTTTTGGTCATCTTAATGCACCTTGGTCAACTGGTTTCAGCATTAATTAGAAAGGCAAAGTCTACCTCTCACTGTCCTTTGAAATATAGAAAATGATACAGAAATGTCATCACCAAACTCATTGCTACCTACATTAATATTCAGATCAAAGCTGAATTCCGTCTTGCTCTCTTCTTAAAATTAGGCTGTGAAGGTGACCCTGAGTATACACACTGGAATGAGGAGTGACAATATATTTAAATCATGAGCAGAACTGCTTTTAAAAAGTATAAAGACTTTATACTTACAGTCACATCTTTTCCTCTATTTTCGCTTCATGAAGAAACAAATGTATTCTTTCGCTTACTCTTCCATGCCTCATATCAAAATTATCTTCTTTTATGATCTGTGTTACTTCCCAAATAACCCCACCGTAACACATAGTTCACCATATTTCTAGTTCCCAATCTAGAACACTGACCTGGGTACCATGACCTGGGTCTTATCTTTTCTGTAGGGCCAGTAGCAGCACTGTGTAGTCTGGCCAGGGAGGATATGACTGCTCAGTCAATTACAGAATTATTTTGGCACTTGGTTACACTCCACATGCAAGGAAGAAGGGTTGGGCATTTATAATGTCAAATGTTTGGCTGTGCAAGAGTTGTCACTGCCATATCTCTCTACTCTATTCAGTTTGTACTCTTAGCACCCTCTTGGGACAGACTGTGAGTAATTTTAAACAGGCTGTTTCTTATTCATATCCATCAGTACTTAACACAATGTCCAATTATATATATTGGATGGGTGGATAGACAGGTGGAATGGGTGAGACATGGACAGATGAATGGATGAATGGGTAGATGAATGGAAAGGCACTTAAGTTTCCTCAGATGTTATATTTATTTAATTCTTGCTCTAACTGTGTTGCTGTCCTATAAAAAGCTTAATTTTAATAAAAACCTACTTTTGAAAGAGGGGGAATATGGTGATTTTTGTCAAATTTTGTGTGACTTCAGTAAACACAACTAGGACTAGTGTATTTAATTTATGTGAAAGCAAATTTTCATTTAACAAGGAAGAAGTTTTTAACATTCTAAGCTTTGTTGAGTAGAGCACTCGGGTAGTTTAGAGCTCAGTAGCTTTGTTGAGTAGAGAGCTTCCATTCACAGGAGGCTTGCAGGCTGAGCACAGGAGACCATCTGTTGGGAATGATATAGAAAATTCTTCTGTATTGAGTATAAGTAAGGATCCCTTTCAATTGCAAGATTTTAGAATTCTATGAGGATAATGTCAATGGAAATAGAAAAGGATGAATCTAACAGCCATTTTTAAGATTGAAAGAATAAGATGATATCAGGTTAAGATATAGAAGATAACATTTGTTATAATATAGAATTTATGGACTGGGTTTTACAAATACTAAGATCCTTTTACACAGGTTATCTTAATGCCAGGGGTCTTGACCCAGCATCTAGAAGGGTTCAGAAATCTGGAGAAGGTGCTGTGTGTAAATTAAATAAGAGTCCAGTGACTCTTATTTCCAAAACATAATTTTGGAAGGTATTATGGGGAGCCAGAGAAGCTTGGCTAAAGAAACCAAGTTCTTGTCTCAGGACCCCTTGCTTTTGTATTAACACAATTTGTCCTAAGGCAAAGTAGATATACACTTCAAAGGCAAGGGTTTAGTACACAGAATCCATTGTCAGAGTATCAGGTTTGGGAGAAACTGCCTTTGGCTATTCAGGTGTTTTGGCCTGCAGGAGGCCATAACATGTAGATTAAGATGCCTTTAGCTGTCTGGCAGCAAGCAATCATCCATTCCACCTTTTCAGGCTTGAGGACATGCCCTCTGCCATTTCCAGATGATTCAGCTCTGTTGAAATGCTGTCATTGGCTTCCAGCAGTTATCATTTGATAATGAAATCTAAGTCCAGAGTTCTTTCCATTGCATCACCATTCCATACACACACACACACACACACACACACACACACACACACACTCCACTTCAGTGTTCTAGATTGGGAACTAGAAATATGTGTTACTGTGGGGTTATTTGGGAAGCAACCCAGATCATAAAAGAAGATAATTTTTTAAAAATATATTTTATTGATTTTTTACAAAGAGGAAGAGAGGGATAGAGAGTTAGAAACATCAATGAGAGAGAATCATTGATCAGCTGGCTCTTGCACACCCCCTATTGGGGATGTGCTCGCAACCAAGGTACATGCCCTTGACCGGAATCGAACCTGGGACCTTTCAGTCCACAAGCCGACGCTCTATCCACTGAGCCAAACCGATTTCGGCAAAAGAAGATAATTTTGATATGAGGCTTGGAAGCGTAAACAAAAGAGTACACCCTCTTTTTATTACAATGTACATTTTAATTATTATGAGAGTTCTTGTCTGGGCTCTGCTTAGTCTACTCTCTTTCAGGCGGTGGAATACAAGATCTCCACTGATCCACATGGCCAGGAGGGAGTGGGGCTCTGCCTACCAAGAATTTGTTCCTTTGTCAATCTGTATTCTTTATTGATCTTATAAAATGTATCAGATTCTTCAATCTTCTTGTCATTCTGCGGAAATAATGTTTGAAGGTTCTTAATGTTTATGGGTCTGCTTTGGATAATAAAAATAATGCTGCTTCCACCTTCCCAGGGAACTGCATGAGTGAATTCATGGGGCTCATCAAAGGTCATTATGAGGCAAAGGAAGGTGGGTTCCTGCCAGGAGGAGGCAGCCTGCACAGCACCATGACTCCCCACGGGCCTGATGCCGAGTGCTTTGAGAAGGCCAGCAAAGCCAAGTTGGTGCCTGAGAGGATTGCTGATGGCACCATGGTAAGCAAGTTAAATGCCAGGCCCTGGTGGTCTCTGGACTCCCCAGTCTTGTTGAGAGAAGTGTCTAGTTTTTTTATTTCTCCAAAATCACAGAGAAGGAATCAGGAGCAGAGAATGTGTGTCTGTGTGCCTTTCCCATGTGCGTATGGATGCAACCCACTGTGTGTGTACTAAATAGATTCCCCGTGTAGTGAGGGTAGAAAGGACTTTGGACTTGGGGCCAGGCCTTGGTTCATATCCTAGCTCTTAGTTCCTGTGTGACTTCTCTGCCTCATTTCCCCCATCTGTAGAATGGGTATGGTATCCAACCCAGCAGGTGGTTATAATTTAACTTTAAAGACTGTCCAACACTGTTCAAATGTCAGGGTGTATATTTAATATACTGTGGGAAGGATCTTCCCTTATCTGCATGCATCCCCGTGTATATGTGCTTGTCTCAGAATCACCTCCTGCTTTTGGAATACTCCTCTAGGACCACAGCAGCTAGCAGACGATGTAGATGTCACCTTCAGCCAGATTCTCAAGCCAAGGAGGCTCAGGACTGTGAGCAGCACTTCTCTGCTGTTTTCTCATTTTCTTTTGCTCTCCTTTGGCATGGGATGAAACTGATGGGATTTAAAACCTGTTTTGTATTCCTCTTGAGTCCGGCTGTAAACATTGAGGCTGAACACAATTGCAGACGGCTGCGGTTCTTGATTTTATTTTATTTTTTGCATTCTTGGAGGTAGAGTTTATGGACCACAAGGAGTAATTTTATGCTAAATTGCACGCAAATTTGCATTGTCTTTTTCAACAAATGCTTGCGATGCTACCTGGCTTTTAAAATCAACAGCACAGACCCACCGGACTCCATGCCCAATTTGCAAACTACCTAACCAGGGAGCTTTATCTGTCCCTCTGCCCAGGGCAGTTTGCTTTTAGTCTCCATCCCAGGGCCTGAGTTGGTGTAGCTGGTCTGCAGGGGGAGGCTGAGAAGATTCTCATCTGCTTGACCTCAGCTCTGCTGCCCCTTGTAAGGGCCTCTGTGGGGTTTTTGTACTCCCCTGCTTCTCTATGGGGCATGGCCTGAGAATATCAGTTAAGCTTTTGCCTCTGAAGGCTCCTGGAGGTGCACTGGCTACTCCAGAGTTGCCATTCAATAAACGTTGGGGTAGTCAGTGTTACCAGGGAGCGGTGTTCTGCAAGGGTGAGGTCTGGGACAGGGCTGCTTTTGTGAGAGCATGGCTAGGGCTCGGAGCACAGATGAGAAAGTGCTCTCCTCTGTGGGGGCCACAGGAGCTGGGAGGCCTGGGTAGCCAGGAAGCCCAGCTTACCTGGTGGGAGAGGGCCCAACACCTTATCTAGACCTAACTTTGGGCCTCCCTCACTATCTCTCGTGGTACAATTTGGACCCAGGCCCATCTATATGCCTCATCCTTATTCCAGTTTGGAATAAATTAACTTTATACAATACCGTCTTCATAGCTCAGTGGGGCTGGGGTTTTATTACTCCAGGAAGACAGCAAGGTGCCTAAGAAGCAGTCAGCCAAGAGACAACAATAATAATGGCCATGATAATAACTCTCATATCTGAAGAGTTTCTTATACCGTGTAAGGCACTGCCACGTGATCTCATCCGGTCCTCACATCAAGCCTGTCCCGGGAAGTCGGGCAGGGACAATCATCGCCATTGTTTTAGGCAGAAAGAAGTTAATGTGTATTGGACACCAAACAGTGACGTGGGGCCCAGAGAATTTTTACTTCCTTTTTGCCCATCTAAATTTTTGAAATTTCTAATAATGTGAGCACATAAGAATTGTAGGGTCTTATCTTCTTTGCTTGGTTTTTATTATTTTAAAAAGCCATAGAGAGTAGGAAATTCAGCCATTGGTGAAGCTGGAATGTCTACAGTGCACAGAGCACTTACATATTCTTACTGTGGCGACAAAAAATCCTCCTGAACACACAGGACATCCGCCATCCATTCCTTCTGGGATAGGGTTTCTAAAGAGCTGCAGCCATTCCTGCCTCCTACTTCTCTTTTACTCCTCACTCTCTCTTTCCCTCTTTTTCTTTTTCCCAACTCATCTCTTGGTCAGAGCCCTGAAAAAATAAAGGCTCAAATCCCAGCTTTTGCCACTTCCTGCTACCATCACTTTAGACAAGTCATTTCCCAGGGTTGAGCCTTAGTGTCCACCTCTGCAAAATGGGGAGTGTGGCCTCCCTCACACAGACATAGCCACAGTCAGTGACCGCCTCTGAGTGGGTGAATATTCCTAGGACTCTCCCTCCGCTGCCCTAGGATCTAGCAAATCTAGCTCATTAACGCTACAAGGACAATGTGAGGCTTAGGTGTCCAATTTCACTTTTTAGAGTGAAACTGGATGCCCTGAGAAGTTCGAAGCCTTCCTTCCGTAAGGTACCACCCACTTAAGATGGTAGAGTCAGAGCCAGAAGCCAGGGCCTGGGCCTGCTCTCCACCCCGTGCTAGCATACGAGACTTATTATTCAGAGCTTCTGCCTACTCACCCCTTGTCTCTTGACATCTAGTCAGATGTGTTTTGTTATCCACCTCATCTCTTCTTTCTCGTCATTTCCTACAGGCATTTATGTTTGAGTCTTCTCTAAGCATGGCCGTCACCAAGTGGGGGCTCAAGACCTCTCACTGTTTGGATGACAACTACTACAAGTGCTGGGAGCCTCTCAAGAGCCACTTTACCCCCAATTCCAGGAGCCCAGGAGGACCTAAGTGAGACTGGAACATTGCTGCCTAGTTGAGAATGGATTTATCTCCCTTAGAATCTGGTGACTTCTGGCAGTGTTGGGTGAGGGGGTGGGTTCAAATGAGAACGCACATGTTGATAGTCAAGTGACTGGCACATTGATAGAAATGTATTTGTGAAGTCCTGTGGCTGTCAGCTTAATTACTCAATAAATACTTCCTGGTGTTGTGTGGAAGTGGCAATTGGTCCTAATCAGCACTTGATGGAGCAGACCTGTGGCGGCCAGCACTGGAGTCCCCACCATTGACTGAGACCCCTTCGCATGCACTTAGCCTGAGACCCTTTATTCCAGAAGCACGAGTCCAGGGCATCTGCCACAGACCACAAGACCAAGTCACAAGGAAGGGCAGGCCAACATAAGGACCAGGAGTTCAGGCTGAAGCCAAGGCCAAGATCCCAGGAGTCAGCTCAAGCATAGGGAAGCAAAGGGGGTCAGCAGAGCTTTAAGCATCCGGTGTCATCCTTAAACAAATGGGCAGCCAGGGCAGCCACTGTCTAATCTTAGTCACACAGCAGCCAGTTCAGTAAGGTGACCAGATCGTCCAGGTATTGGCGGGACAGTCCTGATTTCTAACAATTTTTCCCGCGTCCCGCGGTGTTTTAAAAAAGTCATGATTTTTGGAAAGATTGGAAACATTGGAAAGATTCTTTCCAAAAATCGGGACTTTTTTAAAACGCCACAGGACATGGGAAAAGTTGTTAGAAATCAGGATTGTCCCGCCAACACCTGGACGATCTGGTCACCTTTCAGTACAGTGATAATGGACAAGAAGCTCAGCCACTGAGAGTGAGCATCGTTCACTGAAGGTTCCAACTGCCCTGATTTTCACAATGAAAGCCCCACATCCCAGAAAACCCCTCAGTCTTGGTCCAAGGAGGACAGTTAGTCACCCTACTATTCACTCACCTACCAGCCCATTTGCTAACCATGTTCTGAGTCCTTACTATGTGCCAGCTACGGAGTGAGACGCTGGGGATGAGTGATTGAAAAAGAACTGAGTTCATAGTCTGGGAAGATCTGGGTTGAAGACGATAAAGGGCCGCTGTGCTCAGACCACAGCAAAGCAGGTAATGCTGTGTGGGAAAGCTGATCCTAACAGCTCCCCTCCCAGGGCCAGCAGCCCTTCCCCCCACCCCCTCTCGAGTGCTGGGCTGCCCAGAACTTTGAGTTGATTAGATTCTCCTGGAATGAGGAGACAGGCACATTAGAACAGAAAGGAATGGGAAGTGGCATTTAGTTCTGTCGTTTTAGCACATTTCCCCCACTTTGTTGCCATAGTAGCAGTGTTCATATGCTGCTACCAGATTTTTGTCCAGCGATGTGCAGTGAGAGTCAGCCATTTGTCAGGGTCTGGGAACGAGGGTTGCCAGATAAAATGCAAGACGCCCAGTTAAACTGGAATTTCAAGGAAACCCTGAGTAATTGAATATGTGCTTTGGACATACTTGTACTAAAAAAAAAAAAAAAAAAGAAAAGAAAAGAAAAATTATTCAGGATTTATCTAAATTTTAAATTTCACTGGGAAGGCTGTATTTTTATTTGTTCAATCTGGCAACTGGGTGAGGGATATGGTGGTCAAGCAGATACCCTTACCCTTACAGAGGTTACATTCTAGAGAGGGAGACCGATGAAATAACATAAATACAAGCTGTGAAACATGCCAAGAGGAAAACAAACAGGAACTGAGTTGGGAGTAACAGCTGGGTTGGGGAGATCTTAAGAGAGGAAAGTCTTCAATGAAGGAGTGACATTTAGCCAGACCTAAAGGATAGGAAGGAACAAGACCTAAAGGATAGGAAAGGGGAGGGTTGGGCTGGAGTGGGGTCAGGAGGAGGAGCATTCTAAGAAAAAGAAGGCCTTGTGGGTTCAAGGAACTGAAAGAAAAGTGGGTGTGGGGCACCCAGAAGTGACCATTGTGATGGTGCAGGAAAAAGGCAACATTGTCCTGGACCAATGAGGTTGCAGAAGAGACCAAAATTGATGAATTCCAAAATGTTTAGTGAGGACTTAATGTTGCTACATGTGTCCATGGTGGCAATTCTGATCATCAGCCCCTATTTGCTTCTTTCCCTCCCACTTCCCCACGCTCCCTGGGCTCATCTCCCAAATAACCCAAACTAGGACAACCACTAAAATATTTTATTCCCAAACTCAGCCTTTTCATAATGAGCTCTATCTAACCCTACCTTTATATATACCTAGGTGCATTTGTCTTCTAGCCTTCAATTAGATATTATCAACTTTCTAGAATTGCATCAAAGCCTTCCTAAAGCTAAGGCAACGTTCTGGGTTTGCATCCATTTAGCATCGAAGCCCGTTTACTTTCTCCCCGTTGCTGGCAGCAGCTCGTCAGCTGGAGACAAAATTTCACCCAAGCCAGGCTGTTCACACTAATTATAAAAAGATTTAGTTTTCTCCTGTTGTGCTTTAGATCAGCTAGAAAGATCTGTACCGTTTCCTTAATTCCCTATTCTCAAATGTCATCGTTTCCTTTGCTGTTTCATTATAGCGATGAGATGCCACAGGAACCTAACTCTTGTTTAGATCAGTGAGCCTCTGGTAACATTCATTTCATTATTTGTTGTTTCACTTCAAGACACAGAACCTATTGACAACATTCAGTGAGGACTTACTGGACCTTCTCCTACTAGGCTCCCCAAGAAACATTATCTTTAGCTTAGAAATAGAAAATCTTTTATAAAAAGGCACCCTGGTTAGATTTCCTCCTAGGGAAGGATGGTTTCTGCCAGATCCCCTTAGCATCCTATATAATAAAAACCCTAATATGCAAATCGACTGAACTGCGGAACGACTGGTCACTATGATGTGCACTGACCACCAGGGGTCAGATGCTCAACACAGGAGCTGCTCCCTGGTGGTCATTGTGTTCAGCCAGAAGCCAGGCTCACAGCTGGAGAGCACAGGGCTAAGGACCCCTCAGGGGATGTCCTCCTGCCAAAGCGGGCCTACGTCAGGAGGCAGACATCCCCTGAGGGGTCCCAGACTGCAAGAGGGTGCAAGCTGGGTGGAGCTTGCACCCTCTTGTGCACAAATGTCGTGCACCAGGCCTCTAGTCTTCATATATTTTCCTGTTGAAGAGGATGCGATAGAAGCCATCCTTCTTTTGTTTCTTTTTGAGAGATTTCAGGATACTAGTAATGGCTGTAGAGTAGACCAATGGTTCTCAACATGGAGGACTTTACATCCTCCCACACCGACATCTGGCAAAGTCTAGAGACATTTTTGGTTGTCACAACTGGGGAGGGTGCTACTAGCATCTAATAGGTAAAGGCTAGAGATGCAGGTAAACATTCTACAATGGAATGATCTGGAATAATTCATTCTACTATAGTTGAGTGTCCATAATGCCAACATTGAGAAAGCCTGCTCTGGATACAGTTTGTTTGTCAACTTCAGCTGTTCACTGGATCCTCTGGCGGCATCTAAAACTCCAAGTGCCCAGGCTATACCTCAGATCAACTAAATTAGAAACACTGGACATGAAACCCAAATGAGAAGTTTTTTTTTTTTTTTTTTTTGGAAACTGCTCAGGAGATCCCAATTGCACAGGCAAGGCGGGGCGGAGGTGTGTGTGTGTGTGTGTGTGTGTGTGTGTGTGTGTGTGTGTGTGTGATTTTTTGGCATGCTTGTTTTTAAGCAGAATTATTAGATACTAATATAATAGCCATTACATATGAATTTAATTTGTTTGGAAAAACAGTAACTAAGGAATCCTGACCGTGCTTTCATAGCTGAATAGAGTAGTTTAGAAACTAATTTAAAATCGGTTTACAAAACACCCTCTGTTCCAACCTCAAATCCTGGTCCAAACCAAGCTTTCCTATAGTCTACAAAAAGGAGGTGAAAAAGCTCCTAAACCTCCCAGTGTTCCAGTAAACATGAAACAGGTTGGAATGTGTAGTGAGGGATTACCCAGGAGGAAAAGCAGGTTATAAGGCAGCGGGGAGGGGCTCAGTGAGGAGCGTGGGGAGAAGGAGGAGTTAGGAAACCTAAGGCCTAGAATAGATGAAAACTGCTTAGAAGTTATAAGTTCATGTGCAGTTTCTGGGTTGAGATTTCCCAGAGTGATGACATAGTTATCACTTCTGGGGTTTTGTCCTTCTGGGAAGATATTTTATGACTAAGATGAAAATGAAAAAAAAAAAAAAAAAGACTTGAGAACTGACATTTAGATGTCTTCTATTTATTTATCAGCTAGCCTTCAATTAGAATCTAATTGACCCACAGGTTGAGAACCGCTAGCAGGGTCACCTAAGACCATCGGAAAACACAGATATTTACATTATAATTCATAACAGTAACAAAATTACAGTTATGAAGAGCAATGAAAATAGTTTTATGGTTGGAGGTCATCACAACATGAGGAACTGTATTAAAGGGTCATGGCATTAGAAAGGTTGAGAACCACTGAATTATATATTATCAGCTTCATGTAATTGCATCACTAATCTGAGGTATGTCCAAATTTATTTGTGTGTGGGGGAGCCGGGGTCACTAATGTGATACACAGTTAGGAGCATATATTCTAGAGCCACACAGCCTGCGTTCAAATCCAGGCTCTATCCCATCTTAATTGTGTGACCCTGAACAAGTTACTTAACCTCTCTTAGACTCTGTTTCATTACCTGTAAAATGTGGATAATGATAGTACCTACTTCATAGTGTTAGTGTGAGTATAAAAATGAGCCAATATAGATAAACTAGAGGCCTGGTGCATGACATTCATGCACTTGGGGGAGGAGGGTTCCTCAGCCCAGTTTGCACCCTTAGCAAACTGGGAACCCTTGGGGGATGTCTGACTGATGATTTAGGCAGTGTGGAAAGTGAAACTAAGCTGTCAGTCAAACATCCTTAGTTCTGCCACCACTGCCACTGCACTCGCCAGCCATGAGCCTGGCTTCTAGTGCACTGACCACCAGGGGACAGCTCCTACATTGAGCATCTGCCCCCTGGTGGTCAGTGCACATTATAGTGACGGGTCATTATACCACATTTCTGGTCACAAATTCGGTCAATTTGCATATTAGCCCTTTATTACAAAGGATTGCTTAGAATAGTACCTGTCACATAATAAGCATGAAAAGCAAGGAGCTATTATTCAGGGTTATTAGTTGGGGAAGGGGGAATTTTTATCTTCACATGCTTGTTTTAAAGTATAATTATTAGATACTTATTAATATAAGCCATTGTATATGAATTTAATTTGTCTGGAATAATAACTAAGGAATCCAGACCATGCTTCCATAGCTAAATGAATTGGAGCAAGTGTCTTCACCTCTCAAAGCCTGACTTTCCTCGTTTAAAAGAAGGAAATGATTTCTTTCACAGGGATTTGGTGGGGGTGGGGAATGGGGAGTGTGAGACCAGGCATTTAAGCACCCACACTGCTTTCTGCGCAGTGAGCATAGACATACATTAGCTATTGTTATTGTTAGTTGTTGCTATTGTGACTCAGTGAACACTGATTAGTTCCTGCCTCCCAGAGGCTATTGTGCCACCTACAGTAGGAGACACAAAAATGAGTAAGCCAAGGTCCTTGTCCTCAAATAAACTAACATTGAGCTGAAGATTAAGGAATGTATGTACCCTTCTAATGCAATAAGCAACAGAAGTTAAAAGTCTGAAAAATTTAGAAGTACTGCCTCTTTTTCATCATCTTTTAGGTCTTTAAACAAGAAAACCATATTGAGATCAATGGTACATAGTAGGTATTTGCCCCCTCAAAAGGTTATATTGTATAAGATTTAATTTTATATAATTTCTGAGATTCATGAAAAAAAGAGAAAATCATATTGAAGTTCAATTTAAGATCACAGCAATGCATATTAATAGTTCAATTAAAGTGAAAGTTAAGATAGAACCTAAAGTGGCTTTGATACAAAGCCCAGTAAGTGCTCACTTCATTAATGGGTTCTTGGACACTGACTGAGTGAAACAACATATGAAGAAACAATTTTACCATAGGATAACTGCCATAAACAACAGTTTACAGCACATTTCTGGTCACAAAAATATCACTAAACTTCTAAATAAAGACCCAAAACATTTTTTTTTGTTGTTGTTGTTAATCCTCATCCGAGGATATTTTTTCAATGATTTTTATTTTTTATTTTTTAGAGAAAGTGGAGCAGGGGTGGGAGAGACAGAGAGAAACATCGATGTGAAAGAGACACATTGATTGGTTGCCTCCCGCATGTGCCCCAACCAGGGCTGGGGATGGAGCCTGCAACCGAGGTACATGCCCTGGCCAGAATCAAGTCCAGGACCTTTCAGTCCATAGACTGACACTCTGTCCACTGAGCCAAACCAGCCAGGGCCCAAAACATTTTTAAGAGTAAACACTGAAGACCCTGAACTGAAAAATAGTGATCTTATTTTTATTAATATTTATTAATGTGAGCTATACATGCATTTAATAAATATTAATAAAAATAAGATCACTATTTTTCAGTTCAGGGTCTCCAGTGACTGGAGCCTATGCAAGGTAGCTCAGGGCGCAAGGTGGACTCAGCCCTGGACAGGACACCATTCCATGCAGGGTGATAAAGGGATTTCCACCATCTCCTGAAAAAAAAAATGGAAAGAAAGGGGAGGTGGGTGTCAGTGGGCAACAGCCAGTGCCCACTATGAATGCCTTCTTGTGAGAATTTGGCAAGAATAATATGGGAGGTATTAGGTTTGAATCCAGTATCTTTACTCTCACAACCCACAAAGGACAAATCTGCTAATAATTGCTTTACACAGAAAATGCTCCCTGGTTCCTCTCTAAATCTATGCCCATTTAAATGACTTTTCAAGTCCTCTGTTTGTATAAGAGAAGGAGGTTAGCTGGCAAAGGGTTCAGTCATCCCAGCAGTCTCATTTCTAATCACAAACCCGTGACATGGGCCATCGGGCAGTAGGTCTTAATCACATCCTGCACTCTTAATCCTTAAATAGACAGGCTTTCTTAAAAAATTGAACAAGTCATGTTTCCTGTCCAAGCATTTCCTATAGCATTAGGATGTGAGACTGGCAGTTCTTTAAAGATCTTTCCAGCTCTAACATTCTATATACCGTACTTACGAACGTGCAGAAAATCTAAGCATGCAAGTGGGTGTCCCTGCTCTTGAAGGTGTTATCTATTTCCTTTTTTTTTTTTTTTTCAGTTACAGTTTGCATTTCACACTGTTTTGTATTAGTTTCAGGTATACAGCACAGCAGATAGACATTTATATACTTCACAAAGCGTTCCCTCCAATAATTCAAGTGCCCACTTGGCACCAGTTATTGCAATATTGTTGACTGTATTCCCTATGCTGTACTTTACATCTCTGAGCCTATTTTGTAAGTGCCAATTAGTACTTCTTAAGGCGTTATCCCTTAAACCCACCAGGCTGAGTCAGATGTTTTCTCAGTACTGGACTCCCCACAGCGTTGATCTTTATCCCTTTCAAAGAACCGTTAAAGACATGCCCTTTCTTAGAGTCAGGCTGCCTAGATTTAAGTTCTGTCTCAGCTCTTATTAGCAAAAGGATTCAAGCAAATTATTAAACCTCACTAAATCTTGCCCGCATAATGGGAATCGTTAAGATATGCTGGGAGGTGTGTAAAGCTCTCACGTTAGCTTAGTGCCTGGAACACAAGTAAAAGCATGATAAATGTGACTGCTGTAATTGCTTTTCATCATTGTGTTCCTCCAAAGAGCTGTATCTCCTTCATATTAGTATCCTCAGTGCTTAATAAATAATCAGGGCTCAGTGAGTGTTTGATCAATGCAGAGGAGATCTAATGGCCAGTGTTCTACTAGAATTCTGTGGGACACAGACTCCTCCTCCCCAGTGGCTCCAGGAAATCAACCATCCCGTTCCTGCAGGCCAACAACAGCTCATTCTCCTTGCAACCTGCAGTGGCGTCTCCTCCCAAACACCCTGATGGGACCAAATCACTTCTGTGTCATCCCTTCTGCAGAGCATGGTTTTGGAGAAGCTGCCTGTCATCTAACAGATGGCTTCAGGTAAATTGACCACTCCCATCTCCATCTCCCCTCTCCCAAGCCACTCCATGCAAAACAAGAATACTCTTCAATGGTGTCTCCGTCTTTTATAAAGTATGAATAAAACCCTCTTTAGAAAGCTTTGCGTTCTTAATTGATATGATACATCCTATATAATACAGATGTAATATGCAAATGGTCATCAACAAATGGTGGGTCGGAGAACTACAGGAGGGGGCAGAACAGCAAGCTATGAGGGGATACGGGGGAGGGGGAGCGGGGCTAGGGAGGGCAGGGACAGCTATAGGAGGGTGGCAGCAGGTGGAGAGCTATGCTCAGGGCTACTAGTATACTGTAAGTTCTTAAAAATGCTTAATTATGCAAATGTAGCTTTAATAGGAGTCCTCTACCACTTTCTTCTCATGCCCACGACAATTTCATATCATATTGCAGCCCCTGAATCCCTCCTATTGATTTCTGGAGCAGCCTCAGCCAGTTGCCTCCTTCCCTACCTACAAGATAGTTTCAGAGCCTAATTTTTAAATAAGAGATGAATGATTTAAATGTAATTGGTGAAAGAAGTAAAGAATTAAATCAAAATAATAGTTCTTGTGATTATGGGGGAAATGAACTTGAACTTTAGTGACGGGTTTGCTCCAGAAATCACAGATGTTTCACCAGCCATCCACCCCCAGGTACATTCAGAGGTCATATATCAGACTGTGACTTTAATATTTTAAATCCTGAAGCTTGGCAATGAGTTCTACACACACTGAATTTTCTTGGGATGATGGTGTCCAAGTATATGCTGCTGCTCAGTGTCTCTCTAGGCCACCGTAGGCATCAGCAAAAGAAGTCTCTATCTCAGCTGGAGAAATGCCATTAAACAAGGCAAACCAGAGGGGAAACTATTGAAGTATCACAATCATAGTTATAAGTGTAAATGGGTCCTCTGATAGAACACAAAATTATATATTTTAGGAAGTGGCGGTAGAAGCTTTGAAAATTCAGAATCTTTGAAAATACTTTATAGCAATATATTTTTATTAACTGTAAAGTGTTGTCAAGGCAGTTTCTTGTACAGATTCTAATTTCTTAAAATACCCCATTAATGATCCTGAAGAATGTACATAATCAGTACTCTCTATCTCCCCCAAAGTTATTAGAAGACTGTGTCAGATGCCACTAGGAATGAGAAGAAAAATAAAAATAAGCCAGGACTGAACATGACAGGATTTCAATCAGAGTATGAATGCAATGTTTTTCTCTAGGCAGGATCCACAATAAAAGGTTAAAGAGAACATAGTATTGAAACAAACCAGCCTGTTAGAGATACAATTTTGTTTCATAGAAGAAGGGATGTCATACAAGGTAAGGACTTATTAAGTAGGCTGACTTCTCATAGACATGCATAAAAGGTAACGAATAGATAATATATAAAGACTTTCATAAAGCTTTCAACAAGTTCACATCCCAATGAGTCATCCTGCAATTGGCAGAGGTCCTCAGGGATCCAGAATGACCTTCCAGGAATGCAAGTTCAATCAGCTTACTCCTGCTTGCTCCCTTCAATGGCTCCCATTGCTGTCTGAAGTCTAAACTTCTTAACTGGGATAAGGGACCTATCTGGTCCTGGTTACCTCCCTCAGTACATATTTGTCACTTGTTAGCTCAGTATTTGAATCACTTTCTTAAGTTTGAGAATTCCTTACCTGCCTCACATTTTAGAGATGAACATGCCATGTGCCTGCTTTTTCAGCCTTCCTGCAGCTAGGACTCAAGCACATAACCTAGGCTTGGCCAATCATATTCTCCTGGACTCAGAGAAGGTGCTGAAGATGAGTTCTTGACCCAACAGATGCGGGGTAACCAGTGCGGGATCCTGTGCCCAGTGCCCAAAGCTAGTCAGACACACAGCAGCACTGACTGCTCAGATGAGGCCATTGCTGTCCTTACCAGACCGCTTCTGGGTGTGCTATGGGTCACTGTTTGTGATTTAAAAAATCTTTTAAAATTAAACTCTTAAGAACATATACTGCTCAATAATTCTCAATGTAAAAAAAAAAAAAATGTTTTAAATATTCTGACTATGCCTCTCTGGGTAGTTTTTCTTTCAAAGCTTAGGCACCAAAGATATCCTGTAAATGTTTTTGTTTTGTTTTCTTTTACTAAGGTGTACTCTAGTAACTCCAGATGGAAGATGACTGGTATAACCAAGGACTAATATCTTTTTTTTAATATATTTTATTAATTTTCCACAGAGAGGAAGGGAGAGGGATAGAGAGCTAGAAACGTCGATGAGAAAGAATCATCGACCAGCTGCCTCTTGCACACCCCCCACTGGGGATGTGCCCGCAACCAATGTACATGCCCTTGACCGGAATCGAACCCGGGACCCTTCAGTCCCCAGACCAATGCTCTATCCACTGAGCCAAACCGGTCTCGGCAAGGACTAATATCTTTATCTTGTTTATGCCTTAAAATCTTTAAGAAAAAAAAGACATATTACATCAGAAAAATTGGGCAGTGGATTTGAGCAAGCAAAAAACAAATATAAATGAACAAAAATGTTTTTAAAAAGTGAGGCCTCAATAATAAAATGCAAATTAAAACTTTCATCAATCAGGTTTAAAATAATGTAAATACTCACTGAGATCTGAATGTGTGCTTCTAAATTCTTTCAATAACTTACAATGAGTTCAATAACAATATTCCTATATTGTTTTAAAGATAAGGAAACTGAGACAAGGAATCAGATACTTTCCAGCTCAGCAGGGATACAAAGCCAAGGAGATATGGAGTGGGACTGAAAAGTTTCAACCCTCTAACCACAGGGCTGGTTCTCCTGGCAACCTGCCCTCCTCAGGTAGGGTCCAAAAATCACCTAATTAACATAACAAAAGTCACCTTTATCTCATCACTTAGGAAAATCCCAAGGGTTTTAGAAGCTCCATGCTAGAAACAGTGACAAAATATATATATATAGTCAATCATAGTTATCACAGGATTTGGCTTTAATCTGAAGCTATAATTATCACCTGATCATTTTCAGTTCTTGCCCCTGGGGAAAAGTAGACAAAAAACACACCACCACAGTTTTCAGAGTTGCTGTTACACAAGGAGAGCAGGAGGGGATAGGCCTGGAACCCAGGGGATTCACTAGTGTATCTTGGTGCTTCCTTAACTATAAACAGGCAACTGCTTCAACAATGGCCTGATGATGCTAAAGTAATAATGTGCTGGCTTAGAGTAGGCACGTATTTGTTGAATGAGAAAACGAATAAGATGCATCTGTTTCTCCATTAAACTACGAATGCTCACAAAGTTCTACAATGTTCAGTAAACGTTTGTTGAATCAAGGTAACATTAAGAATGAGAAACTATTTCATGATTCATAGATTTATTAAACAATAATATATATAGTCATCATTGTCAGCCTTAATAGGAGATGTTATATTTTCGATCCAATTTTCCTTCCTGGATAAGTTTTTCATTCCTATCCTGAGTAAACAGAAAAAAACAAACAAGCAAACATTAAAAACAATGCATTCTGGCACAACCCATGATACAACTCTAAAAAACAGGACTGAAATGCTCCACACCTAATTCCACCTCCCTCGTTTTAAAACCTATGGAGCATGAGTAAGGAAACAGTAGTCTGAAAAAAAGTAAAGAAACTAATGCTATTGGAAAATATCTTACCCACATTTTAGTAAGTAAAATTGTATTACTCCACTAAAAAGCATATATCGCAAGCAAAATGCAAATACCCGCTGAGTAAGTGTGGCCTATCTTCCTGTTAAGCAATATTTATCAGATAATCGAAAAATATACACTCTGATAGGAGAGTGGATTGGCTGGTTTCAGGCACAGCTACCCTGTTTTCCCGAAAATAATACAGTGTCTTATATTAATTTTTGCTCCCAAAGATGTGGTAGGTCTTATTTTCAGGGGATGTCTTATTTTTCCATGAAGAAGAATTCAGTACACATTTATTGTTAAATGAAAATAAAGGAAATTTATTACCGGTATACAGTACGGTAGTACGGTAGTTGTCAACACAAACCAGACAAACTGTGAATCCTACAGTATCAAGAATTTACTCATTTATCCAATGACAATCATGTAATCATCTTCTGGAACATTATCATAACAATCCAATTCCTGAATTTCCTGGTGAATTTCTTGTGACTCCATTTCTTTCAGAATCAGTGGACCAAATCTCTCATGTTTAGCAATAGCACTGTCTTTAAATGAGTAACGTCACTGGTTGCTAGACACCAGTCGGGGTGGCCCTAGCAACCAGTTTATGGTAAATTAATTTTCATTCTGAGACAGAGCCTAGGGGGGCCTTATTTTTGGGGGGATGCCTTATATTTCACTCAGAAGGAAACCTGTAAGTAGGTCTTATTTTCGGAGGATGTCTTATTTTCGGGGAAACACGGTAGATAGGTGGCACCAGTGTAGATGGCAATGTGAGGCCTAGAAGCTGGGACAGGGGTTCCAGCATTAGAGGGTCCAGTGTCAGAGATAAGCGTGGCTTTCTCTCCATCATATACCCAAGCCTCTGATGGCAGTGATGGCCAGCACGGGCTGCTTTTGCTTTCTAGTGGTAGCCTATTAATATTTTTTAACATTAATTTGCAAAGTGTAACCAATATAACTAGAATTCACATAAATAGGGAACACACTAAATGATTTGCATATTTTGTTAATATTTACTCCCAAAAAACATCTTTGTAAAATAAATGAATTCAGAAAACTAATTACAAAAATTTGCAAAAATGATATCTAAAGGTGAATCAGAATAAGTTTAACTTCTACACATCTTCTAATGAGAAAAAAAGAAATTAAACTTCTTAAAAGTTATATTTTATAATATATTCTCTTGTGTAATACCCACAGTATAATTTCCTCATCATCTAAAACAGCGTTTTTCAACCGTGTGCCGCGAGATGTTGCCTGGTGTGCCGTAGGTGCAGACAAGACAAGAATTTTATAATTTTTCACTATTTTGTTTACTTACTATTTCATAATAAAGTAATTATAAAATACTTTCTTTGTGTTTATTTGATTCCTATTCAAGAGAATTACTTTATATATAGTCAATATAGGCACAGAGTTAAATTTTTTAACATTTTCTAATGGTGGTGTGCCTCGTGATTTTTTTCATGAAACAAGTGTGCCTTTGCCCAAAAAAGGTTGAAAAACACTGATCTAAAATACATCAGGAAAACTCTTTCTTGAGTAAATTCCAGTTTTAAAAATTTAAATTGACCAATTTATTACTTTAAATTCTAGAACATCTGTTACAACTTGAAAGACCCAGAGATCAGTGATTTTTAACAAAGCATATTTCTATGAGTTGAAACGATAAATAAATAAAATCAAACATATAACTCAATTATGTTTTATCTTGTGCTGGAAAAGAATAAAAATAAAAGAGCACAAAAACAAAACTCAGGTCCTGATACTTACTCTGTCAGTTTTGAAAACATAATACCAGAAGAAGAGGGGCCCAATCCCCACCACAGCTCCGAGGAGGGAGTTCTTGGGGGTGGGTCTGAAATTGGGATAGACATTTGCTGTTCTTGCATAAGTCCAACGAGCCAAGGCAGGATCTTCCTAGAATTAATAACAAAAAGTAACAGAAACTTAAGCAGGGCCACACTAAGAAACAACCTCATCAGGACTGTTCTTGATACTTTCCTTTTGTTCTCTACTACAGTTTAAAGGTATGCTCTGAATATCCCTAAGTAGCTTCAGGGAAGATCTTTTATTTCTATTGGCTGAATAACTCTCTGATCCTGTTCAAATTCTTCAAAACTTAAAAGCACTTTTATAACAACCTTAAGCTTTTTATTTACTTAAGATTTAAGAATCCTAATTTTTTCTTTTCTTTTTAAATATATTTTTATTGATTTCAGAGAGGAAGGGAGAGGAAGAGGGAGAAACATCAATGACGATAAAATCATTGATTAGCTGCCTTCTGCACATCCTACAATGAGGATTGAGCCCACAACCCAGGCATATGCCCTGATCGGGAATTGAACTGTGAGCTCCTGGTTCATAAGTTGATGCTCAAACACTGAGCCACACTAGATAGGCAAGAATCCTAATCTTTTTAAAGCTGTCAGAGAAACTACTTTTTCTTTGATCATTGTGATCTATTCTTTTTTTGATTGTTTTTAGCATCATCATTCTTCTTGAAGTGTGACCAACAAAAGCACATAGTATTCCCAATGCCGACCAATAAATTTCATATGCTCTGTCATGCTTTGTACTTTGTTACCAACTCTTTATAATGTTACCTCCACACTGATCTTTCCAGGCTACAGATAACTTGCAGAAAGGTATAGACTGAGGTAGGCTAACTATGAGCTTTAAGTTTTTTGGCTGATATTTTTAAGAGCAAAATATTATATTCATACTATTAAATAGTTTTGTAGCAAGGAGAAGGCTGTTTTTGAAAAATAATCATTGTCTTTCTTTAAAAAAATTAATTGTTCATTTCAATATGTTTACTAGAATAACAATGTAATAACAAATGTACTCCAAATACATAATTTAGTTAGCTAAATCCCCAAATGATTTTACAAAATTACTCACTCCAATTAACTAATTGATAAAAATAAGCAAACAAAATGAGCTTTAAAATCTTAATACTAAGCAGTAAGAACATTCAAGGTCCTAATCCAATGGTCGGCAAACTGTGGCTCGCAAGCCACATGTGGCTCTTTGGCTTCTTGATTGAGTGTGGCTCTTCCACAAAATACCACATGCAGGGGTCAGTTTTCAGCTCTCAAAATAAATTTCAATCATTGTACTGTTGATATTTGGCTCTGTTGACTAATGAGTTTGCTGACCACTGTCCTAATCAATACCAAGAAGTCATAATTGGTAGGACTAAATTACTTAAACTGGATCTTTCACAGGAACATTTTACAACAAACTGTTTGCAGAAACAGCAAAAGTGAAGACATAAGATATAAATTCAAGGTGAAATTTGAGCTTAATACATCTATTCTTTTACCTATCCTTTCTGCTATTAATGAATTTGAATGACTCTCCCATGAATTATCAAATGCCAGTCACCTCTCTATACTTGCAATGTGATAGATCTGCCTTCTAGAAACACATTTCATTTCAGAAAAATGAAATACCCCATGGCCATAGTTCACTGAGCCCAGTACTGTTGTTAAGAGATGTTTCAATACACACAACATGGGGAACAGTTCTCCTTTACCACCACTCCACATCTGGACTACCGGCAGCATGTGACATGGTGAACAATCCTTCCTGAAATCATGGCTTTACATGACATACACCGGCTTAATTTTCCTCCTTTCTCATCATTCCCTCTTATTCTCTTTTGCTCTTCTTCCTTACTCGCCAACCCTATATAATACAAGGCTAATATGCAAATAGACAAAATGGAGGAACAAGCAAACAACCGGTCGCTATGATGTACCCTGACCACGAAGGGGTGCACGTGAAATATGGCGGGAACGTGTTACCAGGGGTGCCAGTCAAGGTGGGACGCTGGTCACTGTCACTGGGGCAAGCCTCTGGTGGTTACTGAAAATTCTTTGCTCCCATGTGCCGCAATCCAGCCTGGCGCTTGCACCTGCTGCCAGCACTGGTCCAGATCGCTCGGCGTCCTCAGTGGGTGCAAGCGGCAGCTGACAGTCCCAATCACCACTGAGGGCTTCTCCACCTTCCCCTGCTCCTGAGGGGGGATCAGGGCAGCTGCCACTCACACCCGCTGACAGTGCTGGCCCCTCATACCCGCTGCTGGTGCTGGCCCCAATTGCTCTGCACCGTCAGTGGGTGTGAGCAGCGGGAGTGGGGCTGCTGACAGATAAGGGACCGGGGGCAGCAGTGGGAGGGGCCAGGTAGGGGCTCAGAGGATGGGCCAAGACCTGCCCCTGTGCCCACTGCAACCTCATGGCCCACAGTTCCTTTCAAGGTGCATGAATTCATGCACTGGGTCCCTAGTCTTGGACCTCGAAATTTGTTGGCCATTCCTATTTACTTTCACTCTATTGGTGATCTCCAGTCACATGGCTTCTAACATCCACCTGTAGCCCTTGATCTCTACCCTAAACTTATACCTGTAGCCCTCGATCTCTACCCTAAACTCCAGACATAATATCACACTATCATGCTGTCTAACAGACATGTCAAATGTGATGTCTCATCCCAAAGTGATTTCCCAGCATCCACTCCACCACTATCCCAAAAAGCAGGTTCATTTTTCTCATCGGCTAGGTCAAAAACCTTGGAGTCATCCTTGACCCCCTCCATCTCTTACACTTTCCATCCAATCTGCCAATGACTTACAAGGCCTGGTCTGATCTAGGCCAGGTGTCCTTCTGACCTCATTTCTTCCTACACTGCCCTCATCTTTCTCCATATTAGCCACAATCTCTTCAGTATTTTTGCAATTAAGTAAGCACACTACAGACAGTCCTTGGGTTATGTTGGACTCAACATATGTCATTTTGGGGTTACATCACCATCTCCCATTTATTTATATATAAAAATGTTCCATCATTTCGATGTATGCACATATGTACTTTGTGTTTTTTTGGGTTTTTTTTAATTATTTATTTACCACAAGTAAAGGTCAGGAGTTGTTGTCTTTTATTTTTACTGTTTCACTTTATTACTGCTGTGTATGTGCTCCATGTGACATAGTTGTTTACCTAGGTGGGTTCCGACTTACTGTGAAAATCGAGTTACATCGCGCCATAGGAACGGATCTCCAAAGTAACCTGAGGACCTACTGTACTATCTAAGGACCCTTGAACTTGCTGTCCCCTCTGCCTAAAATGCTACTTTCCTAGCTCTGTCCCCTCATCTTTCAGATCTTCACTCAAATGTCACTTTATAAGCAAGGACTTCCCTGGGCCTATCTAAAACTGCCATTGCTCTCTCTTCCTACACACAATCTTAATCCCCTTCCTTGCTTTATTTTTATTATCATGGTCACTATCTAAATTGCTAAATGATTATTTTTTTAACTTACTACTTGTCTCCCCCACTAGAAAGAAAGCTCTATACGGACAGGATTCTCAGCCTGTTTTGTTCTCCGCTGTTACTGCAACATCTAAAATAGGGCCTGGCCTATAATAGATCCTGAATAATTATTTATACACTGAGTCAATCATTCTTAAAGATCAGGCAGGTAATTTTCATGTATTGATCGATCAGTATATAATTAAGTATGAGACACTCAATGAATACAAGATCCAATTAGGCAAGTATTACTACCTCTGTTCTAAATGACAAAATTGAAATTGCCCTAGGTCACAGAACTGGAAAAGAGAAAGTGTGGAGCTGAAACCTCAACTCTGGTTCAAGTCCTTATCATTTTTAATGACATCATACTATCTGGCACATCAAAGCTAATTGTGTATATATATAATAAATGTCTCGCTCTGCACCTTTTTTCACAAATAAGTTTTGGCAAGAGATGGTACAGCCAACTGGTTCAGCAGATGCTTTGTGTTACTTAGACCAAAGTTCAAAATCTGCTCAAACACTTGCTAAAAGAGTATCCTATCTAATAAAGAGGGAATATGCTAACTGACCATCACTGTATCAGAAAGATGGCTGCACCCACAGCTGAGGCCACAGCCTTAACAAGCAATCAGCAGGGACCTGAGGTCATACCCTCCCCTGCCCCTGTGGGGCTTGACAGGGGACCTCAGGCTGCACCCCCTACCTGGCAGGGCTTGACAAGGGACCTCAGGCCACACCCCTCACCCTGGTGTCAGGCTGGGGGACCTCAGGCCGCACATACACCCCCAGTGCCAGGCCAGGGGACCTGAGGCCTTGCCCCCTGCCGAGGGCTTGATGGGGAGGAGACCTCAATGTGCACTTCCGGTCCTGGTGCTGGGCTAGGGGACCTTAGGCTGCTCCCAGCGCCAGCCAGGCTGGGGGACCTCAGGCTGCGCTCCCCACCAGGTGGGGCTTGACAGGGGACCTCAAGGTGCACCTCCAGTGCTGGGTTAGGGGAACTCAGGACGTGCTCCCGCTCAGCGGGGCTTGACAGGGGACCTGAGGCTGCACCCGCCCCTACCTGGCAGGGCTTGACAGGGGAATCTCAGACCGTGTCCCCCACCTGGTGGGGCTTAACTGAGGACCTCAAGCCACACCCCTCCATCCTGGCACCAGGCCAGGGGACCTGAGGCTACACCCCCTACTCGGCAGGGTTTGTCAAGGGTGGGACTGGCCAGGTCTGATCTAGCCCAATGGGGGGAGGAGGGGCGGCCAGGTCTGGGTCTCACATGATTTTGAGGTGCATGTGGGTGGGCAGGGACTTGACTCTGGATCCTGTGGTGTGCCCCAGACTCTGATAGGAGGAAGGTTTTCATATACATTTTACTAATTTTCTTTCATCTCTGACACTTCTATTATAAAGCAAGGGCAAATAGCAATATTAAATTATTTCCTCCAATTAATCCCCTTTTAATGTGCACAAATTTTGTGCACCGGGCCACTAGTCTATATTAATAAAAGGGTAATATGCTAATTAGGGTGGGTGTCTTCTGGACGACCTTCCAGCCATCCTTCCAGATAAAGCTGCAGCAGCTGTGAGGGCTGAGGCTCAGGCAGCCCCAGGCAGCCTGCAAAGGTCCGAGGCACAGCTTCAAAGGGCCCAGAGTTAGGCCCGCAGTGGCAGCAGCAGTGGGGTAATGGGGGCGGCGCCTTCCCCTGATCTGCCAGGTCCCTTCCTGCAGAGGGAGGCCAGACTGTGGCTTAGGCTGGGGCCAAATTAGAGGCAGTTAGGGGTGATCAGGCAGGCAGGCAGGCAGGCAGGCAGGCAGTTAGGAGCCATAGTCCTGGACTGCGAGAGGGATGCCCTGTGGGATTGGGCCTAAACCAGCAGTCGGACATCCCTCAAGGGGTCCCAAGTTGGAGAGGGTGCAGGCCAGGCTGAGGGACACCCCTCCCCCCTGCCCTGTTGCATGAATATCGTGTCCCGGGCCTCTATAACTCTATACACCACTTGTCCTTCCCATGTTGTCTTCTCTTCTGTAAAAAAGGGATAGTAATAGAGTTTAACTCTAAATAACTGTGATATTTGAACAATATTCAGGAAAGTTTAGATAGTCTCTGGAACAATGCAAATTTCCTTCAATTCTCACAACTTCCAAAAATTCCTACAGAATACCAATGCAACTGTTGGGAAAAGAAGTCTTTAAAATCACATTTCACATCATATTTCTGCTCTTGTACAGAAAATTACCAAAAAGCACCCCTGTTAAATAAAAATAGCTATCAGTTTGATGGGCATATATTATGTACCGGGAATTTTACACAAACTACCTCATTTAATCTCACACCAACTCTAATTAAAAAGTTAATACCATTCCCATGAAGATCAGAAAACAAAGGTTCAGAATGGTTCGGCAAATTGCCCAAGGTCATACGTAGGGTGGGGCAAAAGTGGGTTTCAGTTGTTCTATGGAAGATAAAACAATAATAATACATGGGCCCTGGCTGGGTAACTCCTCCCACCACAGATCAAGGATGTGGGTTGGGTCTCCTTTTAGGGCACATACAAGAATCAACCAATAAATGCATAAAAAAGTGGGACAACCAATCGATGTTGCCCTCTCTCTAAAAGTCAATAAATAGCCAAAGCCGGTTTGGCTCGGTGGATAGAGTGTCGGCCTGCAGACTGAAAGGTCCCAGGTTTGATTCCGGACAAGGGCATGTACCTTGGTTGCGGGCACATCCCCGGTGGGGGGTGTGCAGGAGGCAGCTGATTGATGCTTCTCTCTCATCGATGTTTCTAACTCTCTATCCTCACTCCCTTCCTCTCTATTAAAAAAAAAAAAAAAAAATCTATTTTAAAAAAATTAAAATTAATAACAATTAAAAAAAACCAAACAAAAATAATAATACAAGAACAAACTTGTGTTTTGCGTGCTCACAACCTACCTTTGACCCACCCTGTAGTTTGCTAATATGTAGCACCTTGGAGTCTGACTCCAAAGCCCAAAACTTCAACAAGCCGCAGGGTCTTTGGGTCTTTAAAAATACGAAGTGAAGAATCACTGTGTTCCCATCAGGTGGGAGCAGCATTACTATGAAGTGTGAGCTGAAAGGTGGGAAACAGCTCAAAAAGAGAAAAAAAAAAAAAAAAAAAAAAAAAAAAAAATATATATATATATATATATATATATATATATATATATATATATATATTATACACACACACACACAAACACAAACACACACACAAACACACTTTCAAACACTCATTACAAGCCCGTGCTTTATCTCATTTAATCCTCCTAAGAGGGGAGGACTGCTCCCATTTTTCAGGCAGGAAAACTGAGTGCAAGCGGCAGAGTTGAGTAACTTTCTCAAGATCATCAGGTGGGAAGCGATGCAGCCAGAGCTCAGCCCCAGCCGAGTGCCAGGGGTGGGAGCCCTCAGCCCCTTCCTTCTCTGGACCCCCAGCCTCTCCGCCCAAGGTTAACGGGCTGGTGAGCAGTCCTGCCCTCTGGGCCTGGACGAGGGCCAAAGTCTAAGACCCTGACCCGGGACGGCGGCCGCCCCGCCGCCAGGCCCCCCGGGGCGGCTCTGGGCTGCCCCGCCGGAGCGGAGCGCCCCAACTCTGGCCCGCGATTCCCGCCCTGCGACCCCCACTCACGATGAGCCCGTGGCGTTTGGGGTCGTTGTACTGAAGCAGGTACTCTCTCTTAAGCCGGGACCTTATGGCCAACCGCTCGGCTTGCGCCTTCCGGGCTTCCGGAGATATGTCATATTCAGCTGGGTCAAGCGTAGGGGGCAAAGTGGCCAGGTGCGACGGCTTGTACTTGGGGTGCGACATCTTGGGCCCCTGGCGCGCGACTGCGCCTGCGCGGCGCCCTGTCTTTCTCCTGACCTTACGCCCGAGGACGTGCGCCTGCGCGCTGGCCGGAGGTGGAGTTTAGCTGCGAGTTCAGCGAAGTTCCTCCCCCTTTTTCCGGGCAGCTGAGAGCGATCTGCGCGTGCGCAGTGCTTTCTTCACCTAATGACCCGCCTCCACTTCCCTCCTATGCCCTTTTGCCCTTTCTATAGGTCGCTGGTGGTTTTGTGTGTTTTTTTCTAGCAGCCTTCGCTACTGACCTGTCAGGCCTTATGCTGCGAAGTTGAGCTGTTTGTGATCACTTGCCCAAACAGGAAGTGGGGACTGGTTGTGTCAATGTGGACCCATCCAAGCAAGCTGTGTGACCTTGGACTGGTCACTTAAAGTCTCCTATGCATGCATATAAATACAACCAATGGACACAAAACTCTGGGGAGGGAGGGCATGTTTGGGAGTGGGGGCAGGGTGCAATGGTAAGATATGTACACAGATAATAATTTAATAAAAAAAAATAATAATTTAAAAAATTAAAAAATAAGGTCTCCTACTTTCCTTGTCTGGAGATAATGACCCCTACCCTGTCCACCTAGCAAAGTTGTTGTGAGGATTACAGGAGACAATGAATAGATGCCAAAGTGCTTTGCAAAATGTAATTACCTAGCCAAAAGACAATAAGAATAAGCTTTTCTGTATGTTGCAACATTAGATCCATATAGCATAAAAGAGTGTGCTTCATAGGCACAAAATAATCTTTAGTAGGAGAATGATGTTATAAGGCAAGTGTTGCCTGCCTGACTACAGTAGGCAGACAAAAATTGAATAAAGCTCGTGAAGAAACAATGATGGTTAAAATGCCAAAACCTCTTAACTAAAATCCTTAGCACTGTTCAGGTGCTAAGAATGAGAAACACCCGTAGAGATATGAAAATATGCATAGGGGAATTGTATCTTACTGGGAAAGATGATTTAGGGAGAAAAGGAAAGTAACCTAAAATAAAGCCTTCTCCATCCCTATTGTCTTACCCCCACCCCTACTATGGAACGAAAAAGCAACCTCAAGTAGCATGGCAGAATCTTTAGGTGCCAATCAGATATTCCTCAAGGGAAAATAAATAAATAGTATTTCCATAACTAGGGCAAGGAGAGTGGGATCAAAAGAGAGCTTGGATGTACTGTCTGGGGACCTGCAGGTATGTTGGGAAAATGTTTGTTAGGCAGAGAAAGGACCTAGAAAGTGTTGGCACTTGAAGTGATGAAGAGCAGCATTGCTGTCAAATTTATTCAACATTTTAATACTGTTTTAAAATATTTATTAAGACCCCACGGCGTGAAGCATACTGCACACTAGCAATCAATATCCTAGGCTCAATGGGGGAAATACAGAAGAACTGAAGGATGTGATGTTTGTCTATGAGGAGCTGACAATCAGGCAGTAGAGAAAGAACAGACAGAATATGGTAATATTTGCAAGACAGTTTAATGTCCAAATGATTAGAGAGCAAAATGGGCTCCTGAGAATGCAGGCTAGGGGAATGCAGAAAAGAAAAGGAATTTGAGACAAATCACTTACACTCAGCTTTAAAGAAGAAAAGAGAAGTTCTGTTTTTTTCAAAGTTGTTTTCAAATATTAAAAATATAAAATAAAATGAAAAGCAGGAGCAGGTTGTAAATTCTAAAAATTCTAAAGGCTACATTAATAAAGTTTCAAAAAATCTGTTTATAGATTAGACACTGATCTAGGAAGAAGGGCATGTCAAAAGAATGAAAGAAAAAAGAAAGGAGTGCAATGAGTATAAGCCAGCTGACAAAGATAAAAGCGACCTTTAAGGCTTGGAGACTGAGAAGATAAACATCATTTTGCTTTAGTTAAGGTCATTATTCCCACATTTGCTTAATTATCATAAGGCTCTCTTAAGATGTTAAGAATATGTAATTCTAGGTTGTTTTTTGCTCTTGGAAATTCAGATATGGTCTGGCAGGGGAACCCAGGGGTCTGTATTATTTTACAATTTCCTGGGGGGATTCTAACAATATTGCGTATTTGAGAAACATAGAGATGGGTATAAGAGGTCTTCTTTCTATCTTCCTTTTCCCAGAAAAGGCACTCTTAGAGAGAATCTATTGAAGATGGAGACCTAGATTCCAGAATGAAAGAAAAAGACTTGATTGGGATGTTATCTTGCAATAATGCAACCAAAGAATTATGAAAATAAATTAATCTTTTTTTTTCTTTATTGACTAAGGTATTACATATGTGTTTTTATCCCTCCATTGCTCCCCCGACCCCCATCTCTTCCCTCATACCCTCATCCCCCTGGTGTCTGTGTCCATTGGTTAGGCTTATATGCATGCATACAAGTCCTTTAGAATTAATCTTATATTTAACACATTTTAGGTTACAATTACAATTGTATGCTAAGCTCATTATTCTTTACTTTGCATTTGATTTTTGCAGTAGGGTCATTTTTTTTATAAGTTTTGAAGGCTTTATCCAGTTTTCCCAAGGCCCTCTCTTAATCCTTTAAAACCAAATTACTTCCTTTACAAACATTGGTGTAATTATCTTGATTATTGATTTTTCCTCCCATTTGTTATCTGGTCTGACTCTGTAAGATTCTCCTTATTAATGACTTTGCATCAGTCAATTCACCAGCATTACTTCCATCAATTTCATGAACTTTCACATCTTTTGCAAGATTTTTTAATATACTTACTTGTATTGTATTTGAGGGCTGGATATTCCCAAATGGATGACCAAGACTTTGATAGAGGTGGGTGTAGGCACTCGGGTTAGTAGATGGAATAGTTTAAGTGGGCAGCAATTTTACAAGTGGTCAGTAGATCAATGTATATTTCATGTTTTGAAGACTCTTACTTTTCTAAGAAATCTCCCAGTAGAACTTACTGGAACATGGGTTAGAAAGACTAAATATATTTACCTGCATTTGGCTGGGATGGGGAGAGTATTGGAGGAGGAGAGAAGTGCAGATGTGCAGGGTGGTCAAGCTGTGTGAGTGGGGCAGAGTTTCAGGGAACAGAGATGGACAGGTGAGTGCAGAAACTGTAAGAAGCAGGCAACTCCCAGCTTGCAACAATATGAAGAGCATTTCTTCTTTTAATTGGTAGTATCACAGGCAAATTTGTGAATAAATTCCTAACTTTGGGTTGAGAAGTGTAAATGCCAAAATAGGTAGAAGCCCTTTATCAAAATTAAGAAAACCCTTTAAGAAAATTCCCTTATATTCCCTGTCAAAAGTTTGGTTTTTTTTAATCATGAATGAGAGATAATTGATCAAATGTATTTTTACATTTTTTATCTGTCATCACATGTTTTTTTCTCTGCTAATATGGTAAAGAAAGATGGAAAATCACCCAAGCCGGTTTGGCTCAGTGGTAGAGCGTCGGTCTGCAGACTGAAGGGTCCCATGTTCGATTCTGATCAGGGCATGTACCTTGGTTGCGGGCACATCCCCGGTAGGGGGTGTGCAAGAGGCAGCTGGTCAATGTTTCTCTCTCATCGATGTTTCTAGCTCTCTATCTCTCTCCCTTCCTCTCTGTTAAAAATCAATGAAATATATTTTTAAAAAAGGAAAAAAGAAAGAAAGAAAGAAAGAAAGAAAGAAAGAAAGAAAGAAAGAAAGAAAGAAAGAAAGAAAGATGGAAAACCTTGGTAAGTTGTTCTGATGTGGAGTCATTTCACATTCCGGAATTAACTCTATGGTCACAGTATGTTTTTAATGTATTAATTAAATATATTAGCATTTTATTTAAAACTTTATCATTAATATCATAGGTGAATAGACTCTACAATTTTCTTCTTCTTTTTCTTATTTTGTTCTTGTATAGTTTGGGTAATACATTTACATGAAGTGAGTAGGATAGATCTCCTTCCCCGAGTACCCCCACCCCCAAAACTCTACAAAACAGTTTGTAGAACACATGACTATAGTCCTTGAAGGCTTGGTAAATTATCTTATAAAATTATCTGGGTCTTCCATCTTTTTTCAGGGGAGACTTTTGGCTATCAATTCAATTTCTGTGATGGCTGTTGGTTTGTTCAGGTTTTCTATTTCTTCTGGAGTTAATATTTGTAATTTACATTTTCTAAAACATCTTGTTTATAACTTAATGCCATAGAGTTTCTAATATATTTTATGATATTTTCTATATCTACTGTCTTCATAATGATGGTCTTCTATTTTGTTTAATATTGTTTATTTGTTGCTTCATTTTTTATCATTCTACTCGAGTTTTGTCTACCTTGTTTTTGCAGAAAACCTATTTTTGTTTTGTTAATCATCTCTAATCAATCATTTGTCCCCTTATACTTATTCCATTTTTCCTGAGATTGCTCTAATGTTCTTTTTTAGCTTCTTAAGCAGACTGCTTATCATTCATTTTTGTTTTATAATTATTTTTGGATAGAATTCTGCACATTTCACTTTAGCTAATCTCCACAAGTTTTTGTCATTGTCACGTAGTTCTTAGTATTTCATAATTTTCATTGTTTTTTCCTTAGAAATGCATTTTTCACTTTCCAAGAGATTTTGTTTTATCTGTCTTTTTATTGTTAATATCTAATTTAATTGCACTATTGTTAGTCCTTTGAAATTCCCAGAGGCTCTTTTTGGGGCTTCATTGGGATCAGTTTTCTCTTTTTAACAAACTTAAAAAAACATTTTGTATTTGAAATTTTAAATATGTTTTTACTGATTTACTGATTTACTGATAGAGAGGAAGGGAGAGGGAGAGAGAGACAGAGACATTAATGATGAGAGAGAATCATTGATCAGCTGCCTCCTACACACAAATACACTGAAGATGTGCCATGACAGAGAAACGAACTTCCTGGTTCATAAGTTAATGCTCAACCACTGAGCCATGCTGGCCGGGTTTTAACAAACTTTTTTAAAAAATTAACATAAGTTTAGAAAAATGCACAACACAGCTGGGTTTGCTTAGTGCTTGAGCGTCGGCCCAAGAACCAAGAGGTTGCAGGTTTGATTCCTGGTCAGGGCACATGCTGGGTTGTGAGGTTGATCCCCAGTGGGGAGTGTGCAGGAGGCAGCCAATTGATGTTTCTCTCTCATTGATGTTTCTATCTCTCTATCCTCTCTCTCTCTTTCCCTCTCTATAAAAAAAAGTCAATGGAAACATATTTTTTAAAAAGAAAAATGCACAAGTCATACATATGCTGTTCAATGAATTATTGCAAAGTGAACATACCCTTGAACTCATACATAATCATTTTTATAATAGTTCCATCTGAATTTAAAAAGAATGTATATCCATAGACATTCAGTAGATTGGATATCTTATATCTGTATTCATCTTTGTCTACTTGATCTATTTCCAATATAATGGTATATTATAGTTTCCTGTGCCATTGTGGGCTATTAATTTCTTGACCAAGTCTAAAATACACGGGATATATTGAATTGATGTGGAAACATTTTAATGCCCAGGCATCTGTGAATTGTTTTTACCATAAAGACAAAGCAATTCATACATAATGCCTGGTTCATTCCATCCATTTAGTGTGCTGTATACAAACCAAGCAAGCAAAGAGAGAGAGAGAGAGAGAGAGAGAGAGAGAGAGAGAGAAAGAGAGAGATTTCTGCTTAAAATACACAGTACACTTAGAAACACATCTGTCATGTAGACATTTCCAAAAGCTTATGAATATTACATTTTGCATTCCTCTTCTTCAAAGACAGTTTTTTGTCTTAGTCTTAGCATAGATCTGTTCTTATTAATAAAGTCACTTACATAAGCATATATTTATACTTGGAAGGAAAAATAAATTCCCTACAAAGTGTAAGGTGATATTTTCTTGCAAATTATCAATTTAACATAAAATTAATCCTCTTATCTGAGGCTCTGTCATGGCTTTGGGGCAGGGGAAGGATAAAGTACTACCTTATCATTATCTTTTACTTGGGGAAAGCAAGAGCCTCCTAGCTGGTTTCCTTACATTCACACTTGCTATATTCCCACTTCTTTTCCACACAGCAACCATAGTGACCTTTTAAAATATACATGATCCTAGCTTCCTAATTAAACCCATACATGACTTCAAGACCCCGGTGAGGACTGCTCCCTGCCTCTTCAGCTCCTCTTGGCTCCTTGCTCCCCATCTCTGTCTGTGCTCCAGCCACACTGGCCTCTTCAGTTCCTTCCTTCCTCAGGGCATTGGCACTTACTCTCCACGCTGCCTTAAACATTACATGCTCTATTCCTAGTCATCCTTCAGAACTCACTCATTTCTGCAGGCCCTTCACTAACCAACAAGGTCAAACTGCTTTATGAGCTGTCATAGCACTGTAGACCTCTCCTTCATAACACTAACTACAATGCCAATGCTGCATTTTTTATTATTTAGTTAATCCCTGCCATCCTCTCCTTGTCCCTTCCCCCACACACACTACAATGTAGACTCTGAGGGCCAGGAACCCATTAGGCTTGCCTCACCCAGCATCCCAGCGCTAGCACGTGCCTGGCACATCACAGCACGCGTGAATAAATACATGACCAGTTGCCTTTCTTCACTTCAAAGTGAGTAAAGTAAACAAATATAACTACACCCCTCTTGCAGCCTCTGCTTTCATCCCATGCTCACTGAAATATAATGGCAACCATACTTTGGTAAAAACTGCTGTTTGAATTTTAACCCTTCTAGTTTGGCTCTTGCACCTGATTAAACACGGAAAAAAAATAAACAAACAACACTATTTACCTTAGCTTTCAAGTGGAGACTTGGAGGCTAAGGCAATTTCCCTTGCCTGGGACCAGAACCACAGGAGACTAATTCTCACTAACTCAGTAACCTTCAGAGATAGAAACTGTAGATAACCTCTGAGCTCTCCTTCTGTGTTATCGGCTATCGCAAGATAGGGCCACATTCCAATGTCCAGCAGGATGTGACTAGCAATGACCCTGGGGGCTGACCCCAGTCTTTAGAATGTAATCTTTAAGATTTAGAATTATAGAACAAAGGAAAATTCCTGTGGTTTGAACCTTTAAAAGGGACTGCCTACCCCTGAAACGGGGCAGTCGTGTGGAGACCACCTGCGTGTGATGCTCTCGCGGCTGTCCTGGCCAGGTATTTCAATAAATTCTTGCCTGCTTTTTTAATCAATCATCAGCCTCCGGTGGTCTTATTTTGAACCCAGGGTTCGACCCCACAACACTCACTTCCAGGCATACGCCACACTCATCAATCCTCCGCCTTTCATTCCCTACCTTCCAAATTAAAAATTCAAGTCCAAAAACATTGTCCAGTAATGTAGGTGTTTCACTGAAGATTTTGTGTGGTTAGAGAGAATGGGCTACATTTTGCTACAAAGCAAAATTCCCTAACAATGCCCTTTGGGAAAAAAATATTTTATTTTATTTTTTTTTTACAGAGAGGAAGGGAGAAGGATAGAGAGTTAGAAACATCAATCAGCTGCCTCCTGCATACTCCTTTCTGGGTAGGTGAACACAACCAAGGTACATGCCCTTAACTGGAATTGAACCTGGGACCCTTGAGTCTGCAGGCCGACGCTCTATCCACTGAGCCAAACTGGTTAGAGCAACAATAACCTTTCAACATCTCTGCCTTTCCTTCTAGTCCTATCTGCAACAGTGGGGGCTCTCTTCTCCCTCTTCTTTTGCCCCCTTACCAAGTCTGCTCTGGAAATATCCCCAGCCAATCTGCCTCTTCCTCCACCTGCTCTCAAGTCTATATTCAACAAAACAAATCACAGCCATAAGCCATGCCAGGATGCCTAGGGCAGTGTTTTTCAACCTTTTTTTGGGCAAAGGCACACTTGTTTCATGAAAAAAATCATGAGGCACACCACCATTAGAAAATGTTAAAAAATTTAACTCTGTGCCTATATTGACTATATATAAAGTAATTCTCTTGAATAGGAATCAAATAAACACAAAGAAAGTATTTTATAATTACTTTATTATGAAATATTAAGTAAACAAAATAGTGAAAAATTATAAAATTCTTGTCTTATCTGCACCTACGGCACACCAGGCAACATCTCGCGGCACATTAGTGTGCCGCGGAACAGCGATTGAAAAATGCTGGCCTAGGGTACTTGTATTTTTAAAAATTTGGAACAGTGTGGGATCCCTTAACACGACCCGTGTGGTTCAGGGCCCACTCAGGGTCCGGTTTCTGGAGAAGGTCGCACACTAAAATGAAGAAGAGACTGGAAAAGTTAATTTGGGAAAATGGGGGGCCAGGCAGAAGTCAACCTCTAGTGGGAAGACTACCACCAGGCTCTGGCCTTGCTATCCCTTTTATTGAAGCTGCTATGGGATACACCCATTACCCTTGAGCAGGTTTGGGAGACACCCATAGCCCTTTAGCAGGTAATAAGCGGATTATCACATCAGTAAGGATTTACATGATTATTCTGACCTTTCAGAGCTTCAAGGTTGACCAGCCTTTTACATCTTTCTATTAGTGAGACAATGATTGGTTTCCAGCAGAACAGAACCTGTTGTCCTTTTTTTCATTTTTTCTTTTGTTAGATGATAGTCTCCCCTCGCCCCTTCCCCCCCGCCCCCCAATCAATGCCAGTGCTGATCTGTGAGTGCCTTGCGTGGGGTCTGGATGAGGTTGATCTATATGGAAGTGTCTTTTGTGTGAAGTGTATTCTTGGGCATGTGGAGGTATTATTGATTTGAGAAAATGCTGAGTAATTGATTTACTACCTGCAAAATTTAAAGTTCTGAAAGTTTAAGGTTTCTTACCAAAAAGAGGTTTTAAAGCTAATACCTTAATTTCAATCGAGAAAGGGGAGGACAAACCCTTCCCACCCAGAACAGGTAATCCAATTCCAGCCAGCAGCTATCTTTAAACAATGTGTTCATTTACATTTGAATGGCTACACCTTTTGATAGCCTAGGGGCAAGTTTACGTGTAAACAAGTTTGCTTCTCAGTTCCCAGGGCAGAAAAAACAAGGTTTAAAATTATTAGATTTTAAAATTTATTCTTAAAAATATAAAAGTTTATTAATTAAAAAACAACAAAAACAAGGAAATTAAAAAACCTGATGAACAATATTAACTGTTGATTATAATAGAATCAGAGATAAGGGAGGGGAGTGGACTGACAATTCAGTGGTGGATGAGGGAAGAGATGGCATAAACTGTGCACCTATGGATGAGGACAATGGGGGGTGGGGAAAGGGCAGAGGGTGGGGTGGGAACCTGGTGGAGGGGGGAAGAAATGAGGAACCTTTGTAATAATATGAACAATAAAGATTGATTTAAAAAACAAAACAAAAACAAAAAAAACACATGAGCAGAGCAAGGAGGATTGGCCAGGTACAGAAGGTCACCAGGTTTGGTTCTTAGCAATGGACAAAAAGCAGAAAACAAAGACCTCACCACCAAGGTAACCTTTCCTATCCTAGCATATTACTGGTCATGCTATTTAGAACCCCTGACCTTTCATATTGATGGTCATGGGGTTTGGACCCTCCCCTGACCTTTCTTCCCTTGGTGTGTTGCTAGTCATTTGAGTTAAACCCTCTAGAAGGGAAATGAACAAGGAGGCCAGAGAATAGCCCTTGCACATTAAGCTCCCAGGATCATGAGGTTCTGAGCCACATCAAATACACCTCAGTTGTGCTTCAGTGCCAGGCCCAGAGAAGAACCAAAACCAGACAAGCGATGCCGTGGCTGACATCAGAACCAGCTGCGCGGACTAATGACCTCTGCCCTGCTGCTGACCAACCAGTGGAAACCGCCACCCTGAAAGGACACACCTGGAAAGCTGATGAATATTCTATCGAGATTCCTCCTCCTACCCAAGACCTCCCCATCCTTAAAAATCCTTAGGATGGAGCACCCAGGCCACTCTCCTTCTCAGGAACACGCAGTGCATCCCCTTTGCCCTTCTCTCTCCTACGCTCCAGGAGCCCCAGTTTTTATTTTTGCCTCTGTAACTTGTTTCCTAAGCACATTTCTTCTTCAGCTCACTTCTTCTGCCTCATTGATTTTCTAAATAAACTTTATCTTATAGTTTTGAGTCTTGACTCTGAATTCTTTCTTAGCCAGAACTCAAAAACTGAAATAGCTGAACTGAGGTCTGATCTGACTCCACTGGTCTAATACCTCGTGCCATTATTGCTGCCTATAACTTGACTCTGGCTTTCTAAAATGCAGCACCAGTCTGGCCCCTGAAAAACGATCAGGGCCCCTGCAAGAGTTACAGGCAACTTTTGTGACTTGTTAAGATTGCCAAGGCAATGGCTAACTAAAGATGTTGGCATATGAATGTAACCCGCTGAGGTATATAGAGATCCCTGTTGCTAGTGGCCTATGTTCTGTTTTCACTGGTGTGATCTCCAGGTGAACAGATTTCTCAGTGTTTCACAGTCATCTGATTAGTGAAGTGGGTGGAGGCCCAGGGATGAGGGCTGCTTCCTGTATCTATGGCTCACTGAGGGCAGCTAAGATAAAACTTATGGTTGCTTTCTCAGATTTTCTACCAAATTTTATCTCCTAAATGTGAAACCATAAATAAAACCTTAAACTTCTTTACCCTGGATTAAACAAAGATAAACAGTAAGAGGAAGTTCTTTGGTTTATTTTTTAACATTTTTATAGGAAAATAAAGAATGGAATGAAAATTTTAAATATTAAAAAAAATCTATAGTTCTACAAGCTAAGGACAATCCCACAATTTTTGACAGTTTTTTTTTTTAATTTCCTTCCAATTATTATTTCCTTCCAATCATTTTTTCCGTATCTCCCCCCCCCCCCCCCCCCCCCGATAATCCCTTTATTTCAAAGTCCCATTGTATGAATAGACAGAAGCAGAATGTGCCAAGTCGGTCAAGTCTGAGTTTAGATCCCAGGAAACCAAACCTCTCCTTTGCCTTTAAAGGTGGCCCCAGAGCAAATATTTTTGTATGTGTGACGTTAACCGCTTTTTTTTTTTTTTTTTTTTTTTTTAATCGTGGTCTCTATTACAGATGTCCCCCATTTCCCATCTTGGTCCCCCTCCACCCTCTCCCAGAGTAAATTTTGAATACTAATCCATTTCCCAGAGTCTAAAGCTGATTACCTATTCAGATCTCATTTGCATATCCAGAGCACATTGCAAACGATATGATGTTTTCCAAGTTTAAAACTTCTTTCCTACTCGAGTTCTCTAAGTATGAAAATGTTATTTTCAGAAAAAAAATAAACGTTTGCTGGCAGTTACTCTTGTGATACATAGTCACCATCAATGTTTTAGGAGTTGCCCTTTCCTAAAAAACACGTAACAGGAACCTAAGCTTCTTAGCTTTTCTCGGGGGCGTGGCTACCATTATTTCCTTTAAGACTCCGGCCCAAGGGCCAGGTCTCTGCATTGCTGGCGCTTGGCTCAGGGCTTGCGGATCCCTAGGTTCTGGTTTGGGCACTGGTGTCCTGTTGCAGGTTACAGGCGGTACTTGGGTTCTGGGTAGGAAAGAATTCAGAGCCAAGACCCGAACTGTAAGAGAGCATTTGTTTGGTTCATAGCTGTGTAGAGGTTTCGAAGCGGGCCTAGGGAATTGGGTGCAGGACGAGCTGCACTTGGGCTGAGCGAGCTCGATATGCGGGCGGGCCAGGGACTTCGCCCTGAGGCTGTGGCACGAGGTACCTCGGGAGGCTGCGGTGGAAAGGAAAGGCCAGCTCAGGCAGCCGAGCGCGAGGCCTGGTACAAGTTGCGGGAGGACAGCAGTGAGGAGCAGCTGAGTAGGGCTGGGAGCAGCCTCCAGAAGATGCGTACACTACTGGAGCACCTCAGAGAGAAGTGCGAAGAGGAGACCAAGGAGGAGACCAAGGAAGAAGAGATGGAGACGGAGGAGACAGAGGAGGAGACGGAGGAAGAGAAAGAGGAAACGGAGGAAGAGGAGACAGAGGAGGAAGAGGAGGAGGAGGAGACAGAGACAGAGGAGATGGAGACGATGGAGACGGAGGAGGAGATGGAGGAAGAGGAGATAGAGGAGGAGGAGGAGACAGAGGAAGAGGAGACGGAGGAGGAGATGGAGGAAGAGGAGATAGAGGAGGAGGAGGAGATGGAGGAGACGGAGACAGAGGAAGAGGAGGAGGAGACAGAGGAGAAGACGGAGGAGGAGGAGATGGAGGAGACGGAGACGGATGAGGAGGAGACGGAGGAAGAGACAGAGGAGGAGGAGACGGAGGAGACGGAAGAGGAGATGGAGGAGATGGAAACAGAGGAGGAGGAGGAGGAAGAGGAGACGGAGGAGAAGGTGAAGGAGAAGGAGGAGATGTTATTCTGTGAAGTCAGGGCTGGTTTTGTTGCTTATCTGAGCCTGGAGCTGGGGCTTTCCTTCTAGTGACCTTCCTTGCCAAAACCGGTTTGGCTCAGTGGATAGAGCGTCAGCCTTTGGACTGAGGGGTCCTAGGTTCGATTCCGGTCAAGGGCATGTACATTGGTTGCGGACACATCCCTGGTGTGGGGTGTGCAGGAGGCAGCTGGTCGATGTTTCTCTCTCATGGATGTTTTTAGCTCTCTGTCCAGCTCTTTTCCTCTCTGTAAAAAAAATCAATAAAGTATCTTTTAAAAAAAGGATGATTACCTGTTCAGATCTCATTTGCCTATCCAGAGCACATTGCAAACTATATGTTTTTCAAGTTAAAAACTTCTTTCCTACTCGAGTTCTCTAGGTATGAAAATGTTATTTTCAAAAAAAAAATACAAAACCTTTGCTGGCAGTAACTCTTGTGATACATAGTCACCATCAGTACACTATGAGTTGCCCTTTTCTCGAAAACGGGTAACAGGCACTTAAGCTTTTTAGCTTTTCCTTTGGGCGTGGCTACCACCGTTTTCTTTAAATCGGGACGAGGGCCAGATCTCTGCCATTGTTGCGTCGGTTTTGGGTATTGGTGTCCTGTTGTAGGCTGCAGGCGATACTTGGGTTCTGGCTAGGGAAGAATTCAGAGCCAGGACCCAAAGTGTAAGAGAACATTTGTTTGGTGAGTCACAGCGGTGTAGAAGAAGTCATCCCTGAAAGAAATGGGCGACCTGCCCAGCGGCCACGTGGTGGGTCCCAAAGCGGGGCTGGAGCGCTGGGTGCAGGAGGAGCTGCACTGGGTGCTGGGGCCGAGCGAGCCAGCCTGGCCCTGTTCCTCATCCGCACGGAGGGGCGAGACACCCGTATGCTGGACCTCAGCGGGCGGGCCAGGGACTTCGCCCTGAGGCTCTGGCACAAGGTACCTCGGGCGGCAGCGGTGGAAAGGAAAGGCCAGCTCCCAGCCGATCGCGAGGCCCGCCCCCTGATGGAGAACAACCCCTCGTACAAGTGGCGGGAGGACAGCGAGGACTGCTGTGAGCACCGGTGGGTAGGGCTGGGAGCAGCCTTCAGAAAACATGGAAACGACAGGAGCCTCCATGTCTTATGCATATACCATCCTCTGTTTTTTCACTTAGGTTTTTAAATAAGCATTTTCTACAGTCTTCATTATAGATAACAATACCATAATATTATCCTACATAATAAAAGGCTAAAATGCAAATTGACCCAATGACAGAATGACTGGTTGCTATGATGCGCTCTGACCACCAGGGGCAGATGCTCAACACAAGAGCGGCCTCCGGGTGGTCAGTGCGCTCCCACAGGTGTAGTGCCGCTCAGCCAGAAGCTGGGCTCACAGCTGGCAAGCACAGGGCCAGTGGCGGGAGCCTCTCCCACCTCCACAGCAGCACTAAGCTGGCAGCCGGACATCCCCCGAGGGCTCCTGGACTAAGAGAGGGCTCCGGCCGGGCTGAGGGAATGCCCCCCTCCCCCCAAGTGCACGAATTTCGTGCACCAGGCCTCCAGTGGATACATACTACTTCAGCAAGAGGATATAATTATAAATTTCAATTTACTTAACTATCATCTTTACTTGACCTTCAGGCTGGCTTTAAAATATTTATAAGAACTTAAATAAACACAGCTTTTATAAACATTTTACATTTCTCATGGAATTATTTGCTTTTTTATAGTTCATTTTTTTTTTCTTTGCTTCTTACCCCTGTTGGCTCTTCCAGGTGCTGCTCTCCAACTTGAAGCACCCCTTGTTGATTCCATGAGGTCCTAGGTACACAGGCTCTCTGCTTCCTTGACACTCCTCACTTGTTCTATGGACTTTTATCACCCTATCATCCCTGCCCAAGAGGGCATACTCTTTTTAAAAATATATATATTTTTATTGATTTCAGAGAGGAAGGGAGAGGGGAGAGAGAGGTCGAAACATCAATGATGAGAGAGAATCATTGATTGGCTGCCTCTTGCACTCCCCCTACTTGGGACTGTGCCTGTGACCAGAATGGAACTCGGGACTCTTCAGTCCACAGGCCAATACTCTATCCACTGATAGAGCAAGAGGGCACGCTCTTAATTTTTCTTGATTTAGGTTCTCAATTCCCAAAAAAGTCCATTCAGTGGGAGCCCATGTGTGAATGACCTCTTCTCTGAATGGCAGGCATCGAGGGCCAACCATTGAGGTGAACAAGTCTGAAGACTGCAACATAGCAGACTTTGGAGCCAGTCCTATGGAGCTCCAGACCCAGTCCCCTCTCCCATTCCCCTGTTTTACAACCTGTGGTCTTTAGGCAGAAGCCCTGACAATTCTAGGTCTCAGTTTCCTCTTCTGTGAAATGAATCCCTACACAGAGTTTTGAAGATACAATGAGATCATGCATATATAGTACCTAATGCAGGATAGCACCATCCTGGAGGAGCATGATCAAAAGTCATTAGGATTAAACAGTGGGTGAAATGTATAATATTTTACATTTCTACATCTGAATCCTAGTTTCTTCTCTCTTTTAATATCCAGTTCCTAACAAGTCTGTTCTTTAAAAGGACTAGCCTTCCTTTTCTTGTAAATAGTCTAAAAATATAAATCCAAACCAACGTTTTAAAACACATTTTTGTGGTTGTATTTCACAAGTGTTAAAGATAGTTGAATATGATATCCCCTCTGGAGCATTTTTAAAATATCAAGGTTACTTCTATCTTTTAATATGGAAAAATTTCAACTACACAGAAAAGTAGATGGAATGGTATAATGAACGCTTTGTAATTATCCCTGAGCTTTTATAATTTTAAATATTTTTATCTATTCCCACAACAAACACAGTTCACTTTTCTTTTTGCTGGATTATGTTAAAGCAATACCTAACAGTGTTTCGTTTCACCCATAAATACTTCAGCATGGGTTTCTAACAGTTAAGGAGTTTTTTCCCTACATAACCACAATGCTATTATCACACATAACAAAATTATCAATAATCTCAGGAGCATTTTAAAAATAGGATTCTGGAAAAAGCCAGCCAAAGAAATGAGTAATATAGAATTTCAAGCACTGTGGTAAGCAGTTTGGGAAGATGCTTTTGGCAAAGGCAGTACTTTCACTCTTGCAAATGACATCACAGAGCCAGATGCCACATTCCCCTACTTATATGAAACTAGAGGCCTGGTGCATGAAATTCATGCAGTGGCGGGTAGGGGGCGCTCAGCCTGGCCTGTACCCTCTAACAGTCCAGGAGCCTCACGATTGATAGCCCCCAAAAGTAGGTCCCACCCACCCGGCTAGGACTCCTAGATGGATCACTCTAAAGAGGTAGGCCCTGCCCACAGGGCCAGGGCTCTGCAATGGATTGCACCTGCAAAGGAAAGCCCGCCCACGCGCCACAGCCCACCAATCGGTGGCCTGGGCCTCCTTCTTTGGGGTGATCATGGGACAATGGCTGGGCTCCAGACCAATCGCATTGCATCTGCCTTGGCTGACCTGGTGTCAGAGGGTGTCATAACGAGATCATCTGGAAGGTCTTCTGGAAGGATGTTCGGAAGGTCGTTCAGGTGTCTGGTCTAATTAGCGTATTACACTTTTATTATTATAGATTAAATTTACTTCCTTACCCCCAAACCTATTCCCTAGTTCAGTTCAAGGCATCAGCACCCACCCAGGAGTTCAAGGTCAAGACCCAGAATCCTTGTAGAGTCTTTTCCCCCTCTCCTCTCTCTGACATGCCATTTAACCAGTTTTGAAGTGTTACATCTCAGGGTAAATACTGCTCATATCAACTCCTCCTCCCCATTTCCACTTCTACTCCCATCATTAAGGCCCCCATTATCCATCTCTCCACTGAGGTACTGAATGGTGGTCCTCCAGAAACAGAGCCTGAGACAAAGATTTGGGTAGTCAAAACTGACCTGAGAGGCAATCCTAGGGGACTCTGGCAGCTGAGTCGGGGAGTGAGACAGGTAGATGAATGAAGCCAATACGTACAGCGTGTTATCAAGTCTTGCAGGATGCTGGAGCTCCATCCCACTGGGGAGTTCTGGGAGACGGAACAGAACACACCTTGGAATTATCTATCAACTCTCTACCCATCATTGTTTCATGGCTGCTCTCAGGGACATGAACTCCCTAGCATTTCTGTGCGGTGTAGGGCTCAGCAAGCAGGCAGAACAGAGAGGGTCACAGGCCTTCCGTGTGTAGTGGTGAGCACCAAGGGTATGTGGGCAGGGCACAAACAGCACCCACAACATTGCCTCCCTGCTTGCTCTCTCCTCACACAGAGGCCAGGGACAACTTCTCAAAGTGTCAATATGATGCTGGCACTCCCGTTCAATGACAAAGGTATGTGGATGGTGCTGAAGACCAAACTTGCTTTATAGATTACTTTATAGATTACAAACTTGCTCCTGACAGAGGTGACTGTTTTGGGTGGTACCGAACCCTCTGATCCTGGGCACCTTAGGCCTACCTTCTGCAGATGGCAGAAGTTTGGATTGGACTTTGAGTAAACTACCTGTGAGTTTAATGGATAGATAGCTTTACTCATGTTTATAATTAAAACCATGTTTATTTACAGAAAACGTTGGGAGGGGAAGGGACAAATGACTATCTCATATAGATTTCATTGGGCAGGCCTTAGTTCCAACAGTTTTGCATGACCCTCCCCAGACAGGGCCTCTGCACCAAAGCTATTGTGAATACTTAGTTCTTCTATTTTAAAAAAATTAAATATGTTTTTATTGATTTAGAGAGAGGAAAGGAGAGGGGGAGAAAGAGAGTAAAACATCGATCTATGGACCGGGAATCAAATCGGACAATCTGGGAATGTGCCCTGACTTAGAATCGAACCGGCAACCTTCCCGTGCACAGGACGATGCTCAACCAACCGAGACACACTGGCCGGGGCCACTTCTTTCTTCCTTATGCAGTCACCTTATCTGGGAATCTCAGTGTGATTTACCAGCTTACATAACTCCCCAAATGAGTCAGCATAGTGGAGTGGAAAGAACACGGCATTTGTGCCAGAGAGAACAAGTTCAACGCCTGCTTCTGCCGCTCCCTAACAGTGCGTTGTCAGACAAGTGGCTCTACACTCAGAGCCTCGGTTTCCTCCTCTGACAAACAGGGGTCCCAGTCAGAGCGCTACCTGGGATGGAAGGAGGAAAAGAATACTCAGTGTGATACAGAAGAAGCCGGACTCTGTTCACCTTCGCCATCCTACATACTGATTTTATTTTTTTTAAATATATTTTATTGATTTTTTTACAAAGAGGAAGGGAGAGTGATAGAGTTAGAAACATCAATCAGCTGCCTCTTGCACACCCTCTACAGGGGATGTACCTGCAACCAAGGTACATGCCCTTGACCAGAATCAAACCTGGGACCCTTGAGTCCGCAGGCCGACGCTCTATCCATTGAGCCAAACCGGTTAGGGCCCTTGATCCTGATTTTACACATCTAGGCAGCCAGTTATAGTTCTTGAACCTCACTGACCTGCGGTGAGCAGGGAGTGCTGATTTATTCTCTGTCTGAATTTAGACGCAAATCCAAACCAGCCCTTTGTCCAGGAAGAAGAGTGCTCTTGCTCCACTCTGGGCAAAGCAGCCGCATGCGAGTGAAATAGATCCGTCCCAGAAAGGGCCGGGCGCTCTAGGAAGGGCAGGGCTGGCACAGTCTGCCCGGGCTCCGACTGCAGTGGCAGCCAAAGATCACAGGCATGGCATTCCAGGCGACTCTGCAGGCCCTGGCGGCCAGGAAAGCAAAATGCGCACAGAGGACGTGCGCTGCGACCCGGTGAGCAGGTAGGGACCGAGCTGAGCTGCAGATTGCCTTCCCCCGGACAAAGCCGCCGCCGCATGCCGATGAGGGTGCTGCTGCGCCAGCCAGGACTGGGGACGACTCCGGACCTGCTTTTGCAGAGTGGTTGAAACAGATGCCTGCGAGGTAAAAATAAATAATAAATAAAAATCCCTGGTCAGCAGATGGGCGCTCCTGCAAATGTTCCTCCCTGCTGGTGGCCACGCTATTAGGCAGGATTGCCCGGCAGGCTCATTTCCAGGATCTTTACAGCCAGTGTCACACGCAGTTAGCAGTCAGCGAGGTCAGCAGAGAAAAGTATTTATAATTAAGCGGTGATCGGTGAGCGGGTCCGTAAGAGCAAAGACACCTCTGAAACAACAACCAGGAGCCAGTGTTCGAGCGTAGAATTTACAGAATGTTAGAAGAGGAAAGCCTTTTTCAGATCATCTGGATGTTCTGGTGATTTTTAAATGAAGAAAAAATAAAAACAAACACAACAACAACAAACACACTCACACCACACAAATATACAGAAAACCACTACCCCCAAATAAAATCTTATAGCTCCCCCCCCCCCCCGCCCCCTCTTCTGAGTAGGGAAGAAGGACCAATCTCCACCAGATGGCCAAGCATGGTCCCCATATGCCCTGAGAATCCTGAGGCCCCACTGAGCATGGTGAGAAACGTGTGATTAGTCTACCACACACATTGTACAAATGAGGAGTCTAGGCTCAAAGAAGAGAGATGGATGAATGGTCTAAGGTCACCCAGAAGAACCATGACTAGAGTCTAAACCTCTTGATTTAGTTCCTTACTCTCTCCTAAAAACCATCTCCTCTTAAAAAAAAAAAAAAAAAAAAAAAGTGTTTTAAGAGAAAACAACCTCATGAAATCACTTGTTAAAGAAAGTAAACGAGGAAGCCAGAGATATCCAAGTGCAAATACTGGCTCTGGAAAGGATCTGATTCTATCTTCCTGCCTGCTGGACCCAAGTGCAGCTTCCTGTTGCATTTATTTTTAAGACTTTTAGCACGGCGGTCACAAAATCCAAGGAACCATGCTAAATGAATGGTCTCTAGAGCCAGGATAAGGCTAACCAGTTCACACCTCCTAGAAAACAATAACGTGAAATAACTACAGTGACTTAGCATCGTGACCATTTTTAAAACGATGCCAGCACAATAAGGGAGAAATCGAAAACGCGTGGCAGATGGAAATGGCCACACCAAAACTCTCACACCGTGGAGCACAGTGCATTTCAGACTCCCGGCTGCTTCCCACTGTGAGACCTTGGGCAAGTCACAAGCTCTCTAGATTTCAAATTAAAAAAATCATTAAATCATTAAATCAATAAGTCATTAAAAGTAATAGTCAACACAACCCTGGCATAGGACTCCCCAGGAAGCTGAGTGAGCGAACTTGTGCCTATGTCATGTAAACAGTGTCTGTCTCCAAGCGTGAAGAGCTGGCAGTGTAATTGCCACAGAAAGAGAAGCAGCAACTTGGAGACAGAGACGGCTGTGGGTTAAAAGGAAGAGGAAGGAGGGAAGCAGATGGAGAGAAAAGCAAAGGCTCTCCTTTCATGCTTCAGAGGACCGGGTTCTTGTCACGGATTTTGGTCAGCTTCCATCCCGTAGATTTATGTAACACCTTTCACCCCGAAGTCCTCTAAATGGCAAAATAAATAGCACATGCCTACGCAGAAAAGCCTGTGAAGACATAAACAAAGTGCTAACCGTGTTTTCTCTGGGTGGTACGATTATGAACGCCCTGCATTTCTTTCTTTCTACCTCCCTTCCACCCTCCTTTCTTTCTTTCCTTTTTTCCTTCTTTTCTCCTTATATACATTTTCTAAAATTTGTGCCTTACCTATATATTACTGCTTCCCCACCAGAGGGTAAGACCCATGAGTACAGGAATTTTTGTCTCTTCTGTTCAGTGCTGCTGAAGCATAGTAACCTCCACCTTGTATAAAAAAAACTGCTGTTTGAAACTCTCTGCTATTAGATAGTCCCTAGTCCTGAAAACTCCGTCATTGTAAACTCTGTTACTTTAAGACAATCTCTTATTTTATGAAATTTGGTTTTAGTTCAAATAATAGAAAAAGATAAAGTTAACTGTCTGACCTTGAAAGCTAGCCATCCAATGTAATAGACTAATATAGACTACTACTGATAATAATTCCCATATTCTTTTTAAAAATATATATTTTATTGATTTTTTACAGAGCGGAAGAAAGAGGGATAGAGAGTTAGAAACATCAATGAGAGAGAATCATTGATCAGCTGCCTCTTGTACACCCCACACTGGGGATGTGCTCGCAATCAAGGTACATGCCCTTGACCGGAATCGAAACTGGGACCTTTCAGTCCGCAGGCAGACACTCTATCCACTGAGCCAAAAAACGGTTTTGGCACCATTTGTTTTTTAAAATGCAGTATCCTAGGCGTTTTTAAAATGTTATTCAACTAAATCCTTACTACAACTTTCAAATTAGGTCTCATTTTTTCCCCTTCCTTTTTGCAGATGTAGATGTAGAGAGTTTAAGCAACTTTTTAAAGTTACAGGTGTTTTGTAGAGCTTGGGACTATAAACTCCCCATGGACAGAAGCTGACTTTCTCATGGTGCTTCTCTTGTCAGGGCCTAACACAGTGACCGATCCACAATAGGTGATCAGTACATTTACTACTGGAAAAATGGAAGGAAATGGCCAAGTGTTCAATGCTGACCTACTCAACTCCCGAATCCAATTCTTTCACTACTGAACTCAGATAATTTGTTACAAACCCTTGGTGTTTGGACAGTTGTCTTTAACCCTTATTTACTGCATAACAGGAAGTGCTTGAGCCCTTCCTGTCTCCAATGCCTATTTGGAGTTCTAGCTACATAATTAGCTTACTCAATTCCCACCTCTTGGTTGAATCTATAATTAGGCAGGTTTTGTAAGACAAGCACAGTCCCCAGTTCCTTAAAATGTATAACATTCTCCCAGAGGACCCATCTTAGAGAAAAACACAGGACTGGAAAATGTTTTTAATCATACTCCAGTATCATTGCTCTCCCTGGTCACCATAAGCAATTACAGAATAGACAAGTGTGTGTGTGTTTTTTTTAAATCAGTAAACACAAATTTTAAAAGGCATTTTCATAGAGTTTTTTCACAATGCAGTTTATTTCAAAATATATATTTTTATTGATTTCATAGAGGAAGGGAGAGAGAGATAGAAATATCAAGGACGATGAGAGAATCATTGATTGGCTGCCTCCTGCGTGCACTCTTCTGGGGATCCAGCCCACAACCAGGGCATGTGCCCTTGACCAGAATCAAACCGGGGACCCTTTAGCCCGCAGAGCCAGACCACAGAGCCAAACCAGTTAGGGTCACAATGCAGTTTACAAGAGAAGCCAATTACGATTAGATAGCACACAACAATATAAATATATTACAGTTTCTGTCCAGGAATTGGATGAAGATAAGAAATGGAAGCGACGCCAAGCATGCTGTACCGGAAGAGCATGCTCCTGTGTGCCTGTGATCTTGCTCTGCTTAATGCTTAAGGACTCAGCACGTCAGGCCCCGTGACTTGTGAATGGGCAATTCTGATAAAGAGGCGTGAACAAAGTCATTCCTCCTTGTCGTTCTCACTCAGAGGTAGTTCTTCTCTGATGTGTTGACCAATGCTGTACATGGCTTCCACCGTCCCAGAGTACTTCCTTGGGCCTTTGCAGTTGTATGCTCATCTGTTCCTTGCTCCTCCACTTTTCCAAGTATTTCCCAGGGGCTCTCATGAGCTCAGCCTCCCCAAGGTGCTGTGGGGTTACGGGAGGAACAGAGTATGAGCTTTAGACTCAGGGTATCACTGATAACATACCTGGACCTTGAGGCCCTAGCCGCTGAGCTGGTGATATCACTGCTATCACCTCCCTTCCTCACCAGCTCTTAAGAGCTTCGGAAGTCTTTCTTGTTATTATGACCCGAGAAGTGATTCTCCCCTACTTCCCGCTGCATAGAAAGTCACTGTGACAGCAACACACATGTGGCTCTCTTTCCTGGAGTGAAAGAGCATCCATGTTACCATGGCTGTACAACCAGAGGTACCAACTTTTCAGTCAGTCAGTTGGAGAAAATGCAGGATCAGTTCAGCTTCATGGATAATTCATGCTTCCTACACTGAGTTTGGCTATATCTATTTTCAGCTGCACTAAATGTATCCTATCTAATAAAAGAGTAATATGCAAATTGACCATCACTCCAACACACAAGATGGCTGCCCCCATGTGGACACAAGATGGCTGCCACAAGATGGCCAGCAGGGGAGGGCAGTTGGGAGGGACTGGCTTGGAGCTAGGACAGGCTTTCCCAGAATTCAAATATTCTTTTTATTTCCTGCTCTGAGTTTCTTTCTATAACATCTGTCCTGCTCAAATTACTATTTTAAAATAACAGTTACATTGAGATTATTCACCCTTTTAAAGTATACAATTCAGTAATTTGGTGGTTTTTAGTATATTTGCAGAGTTGGGCACCAGAACATTTCACCCCCAAAGAAATCACTTATTTATTAACAGTCACTCCCCATTCCTCCCTTCCCCCACCCCCTGGCAGCCACTAATCTATTTTCTTTTTCCAAGGATTTGCCTATTCTGAATATTTTATATAAATGGAATCATACAATATGTAGTCCTTTGTGGCTAACTTCTCTCAATTAGCATAAGGTTTTCAAGGTTCATCCATCTTGTAACATGTGTCAGTACTGCATCCTTTTTTGACTGAATGCTATTCAGTTGCATGGATATGTCACATTTTATTTATCTTTTCATCCATCAATGGACACTTCCTAGTTTTTGGCGGTGATGAATAACACTGCTATGAATATTCAGGTTTTGTGTAGACATATATTTTCAATTCTCTTGGGTATATATCTAGAAGTGGAATTGTTAGGCTGGCTCAGATCTTTTTTAAAAAATATATATATATTGTTGATTTTTTTACAGAGAGTTAGAAACAACGATGAGAAACATCGATCAGCTGCCTCCCATACACTCCCCACTGGGGATGTGCCTGCAACCAAGGTACATGCCCCTGACCGGAATCGAACCTGGGACCCTTCAGTCTGCATACTGATGCTCTATTCACTGAGTCAAACTGGTTAGGGCTGGCTCAGATGGTAAGGAAACATTTCTAATGGTCTTCACTCCTACCTCTGTTTCCCAGAGAAAAGGTTTCTCTATATTTATTAAACCAAAGGGAAGGACCAACAGCAGGAGCTTCTTCACCAAATCCTAGACACAGCACCTGCCTTTCCAGGTCAGACACAAAGACCAAGCACCTCCGCTCCAAACAGTATGTGGCTTTGAGTGACTGGCAGGCCGGGATGGGGCCAAGGCACTGCAGTGGCTCACAGTAAACAGCAGCTCGCAGCACCCAGGGGAGGTACAGCCTGTTCTGGCTGGGTCTTCATCTCAGCAACCAAGGCATATGAACAGACAAGCCATTCCCTGCTCAGAAATGATTCTTTGGAAGCTCATCTCTCGGGTCCTGTCGGGCATCTTGGACTATGATCTCCAGCAGTTGCCAACCTTGGAATCCTCAATTGCCCTTTTCCCACCGTCCCCTCTGCAGCCTCTGTTTGTAACGGAAGCCTGCCCTCTACTGGTCATGAGCGGCCCGGACCACCACCGCACAGCTGAGCAGTTTCCTTCTAAAATCAGCTCTTCTCCAGAAACATTTTGGAAATAGCTACGATCTAATCAGCTGTAGCAATACAGAGAAACAGCATCTTCTACAGGGAATTCCTCTTTTATTTCTTACATTTTGAAGTTTGTGATTTTTTTCTCCTTTTATTTACAGAAGTAGACCTGGGCCAGTTTCAGTTATTTATGAGCCACTCTCATTTGTGATAAATACCCAGTATTTGTATCTAGGCAGTGCCTACCAAGGCCTTCCGCTCCTACCGACTTACGAGTTACTAAAATACTTCTCTAAGGCCCTGACCGGTTCGGCTCAGCACTGGCCTGTGGACTCAAGGGTCCCAGGTTCGATTCCAGTCAAAGGCATGTACCTTGGTTGCAGACACATCCCCAGTTAGTGGGTGTGCAAGAGGCAGCTGATCGATGTTTCTCTCATCCATGTTTCTAGCTCTCTATCCCTCTCTGTAAAAAAAATCTATCCTTCCTCTCTGTAAAAAATCAATAAAATATATTTTAAAAATAAAATGAAATACTTCTCTATAGTAGCAGTGGACAGGGCTAGCTGGGATAGGAGATAATATAATTTATGGGCTGTCTAGTCATTGTCCAGAGGTGGTTTATAGGCTGAGTGCTGAGGAAAGAAAGACCCAGAGCCTGATACTTCTCAAGGTCTGTCACTATCCATTTGCCGTGTTAGTACTCTGCAGGGCATCAGACATTTAGGGACCCCAAGAAAGCCTGGCAGCCCTTTCATCCCTTCCTTCCACAGCAGCACGCTGACCAGGCCAGCGGATCCAGGAGGGGCAAAAGAGGTGAGTGGGGAAGGAAGCCAAAGTCTGGGAGAGACCATGAGACACTGTGAGCCAAAGACTGAACCAGCAATAAGAGGAGAGGAGAGGAGCTAGGGGAGGGGAGGCGGATCAGAGACAGAAACAGTGGTCAAGGGCGATCAGGGGACTAAAGAATGAATGCCTCTTGCCCAGAGAGCCACTACCGCCCTCTGCAATGCGAATAACTGTAACTGACAAAGGAAAGGGAAGCCTTTCACCCAAAGTCCTTGAAAATAACCCTACGCCTCTGACCTACTGTTTTAGGAACATTTATACTTTTACAGCCCTGAGAGAAACACAGCATTTTTATTAAAGAAAACTCAATTTTTAGAGAGATGATTGGAGTCTCTAACCTCTGCCGGGAAGTTTTAGGATTCCCTTTTGAGAGCATAATCCTAGTCAGAGGTCTGGAGATCTGTCCTTCTTCCCTAAGGTGATCCCCAGGCTCTGCCAGAGTGGGGATCCACGGCTGACCCCAGGGCCAGCCCCGGCAGTCTGCTTGGGGCTGTAGAAGCCAGGGCTCAGGGTGCAACAGACATCCTGTGTCCTGCTCTTCCTCTTCCCCTTTTCCCTCTTGCCTCCTCTCTCCTGTCCTTCTGCGACCCTGCGGATTTTCGTGCTCTCCTGTCCCAATGCCCCTCTCCCGGCTTTGTAAATCAGACCTCAAACACTGTAGAAAAGCCAAGGCACACTGCCTTTCGATGACTGGATGCTGTCCCTTTAAAATCAACCTCATCTGAGAGAGAGAGGAGAGAGGACCAGGTCTCCTGCCTTTCCTCCCAGAGATAAAGGCTATTCTTAGCAGCAAAATCCACTTAGCATTCCGGGAGACTTGTGTCTCTCTCCTTCCCGCCCCAGGGGCTTTGCACATTGCAATCTCTCCCCTTCTTGCAGAGAAGATGAACGGGGTGGAAGAGAAGGAAATGGAAGAGGGAAGGGTGACTACACTGTTGGTGCCCCTCAGGACTGAAGGCTCCTCTAGGACTTGTTTTGGAAGTCTGGTCCAGTTGGTCAGCCCTCACCCCAACCCCAGAAGGCCAGTTTACTATCGTAGCAGCCACTTTTGAGGCAAGAAGACAATAGGCCAAATGAGCTCCCTTCAGCCCTTGCCACAGTACTTTGTGTGTGGCACGTGTTCCATAGTGTTTGCCCAGCCAGCCTCCTGTGGGCACCCTCATTAGAATGGGTCTCTCAAGACTGTCCTCACTGGCAGATAGGACCGGGGCAATCTGTCAAGACGTTCAAGCCCCAGAACTAGACATCAGGCTTAGGAAAATAACAAAACAGAAAAAAAAACTTGGTAAATGAAAACAACAATAAACAAGCAACAAAGAAAGAAATGGGGGAAATGGGTGGGCAAAATTCAAGACTTACGTAATTCCATTCCACTTTAGAACCAGATGGTGAAAATCTACAGAGCTGCCACCAGGGGGCGCTCAGACAGTGTCTCAGAAAGCCAGAGCCAATGTTGCCTGGAGCCCAAACCTCTGGACAAACAAAACAATGAGCCTTTGTGGTTTCTCTTGAGTTTTTAATCCAAGATGCCCCAGTCTGGTCTTCATCCTGGGAGAGCCAGCTAGCTCCTTGCATAATACCACTTTAATAGGTCTCAGTCTCTCCCTCCTTCCCTGCCTCCCTCTCCCAAATTGTTTCCTCTCTGGGTTCCTCTACTTATAATCCCGTTCTCTCAAGCTCTCTCAGTATCTCTTTGTGTGGATTTCTTTTTGTAATTCTGTTTTCTTCTAAATCTCGGTTTCTCTCTGCTTTTTGTTGTTGGTATGTCTCTGTATCATCCTAGATTCACTAGTAAAATGTTAATGAAAAATAAACGGAGATGACCCCATCCACAGGCTGAGCTCTGAGAGATTTCCATATCTGGCAAAAGCTAACACTTTGAAGAAAATTTAGACTATGCAGAATATCATACACAGCAAACGTGGCTAATTCTGCCAGCACTTAGCTGTGCAGTCAAGCTTTCCACATATATTTTCCCATCTCTGTCCTCCCGACCTGCAGCCCTTACCGGCCTACAGTCTCTCTCCTGCCCGGGGGCTGTCAGGCTGCCGCCCGCTTCTCCCAAACCACTGACGGCCAGTGAGCATCTCCCTCCCCAACTGGCAAGACAAGGTCTCCCAGGCCTTTTAGAGAAGAAGCCCACACTAGAAGAGTTGCTCCTCTAATGACTCAGTTTCTTGCTTCTTAAGAACCAGCCCCTCCTTTCCAGGACACACTCTTAGGATTGGGGGCTGAGGGGTCCAGGTGACAAATGGAGGGACTCAGCCCTGCTCTCTACCTGGGACCTCTTGTCCAACATTCGGGTGCGCCAGCTGGATCTGGTCCACTCTGCCATGGTGACTCATGGTGACCTTTTTTGGGGTCTGGGGTGGGGGTTCCTTCCTTAAAGTCTTTCTCTCCAGATTGACCTCTGGGGGCCTCTGGCTCATTACACAATCTGTATGTAACTGACCCCTTGGCGGGGACAGAGTTTAAATTCTCTTTCTAGGCTTTCAGCCTTGGGGAATCAAGAAATGTAGCTGAGCATGTGTTTTAAGGTTCCATGACAGTCAAGAAGCATCCCGGCATCTAATGGAAAGCTGCTTTACCTAGAGCCCACAAAAGCCAAATGAGGACCCTGAGCATGGGCAGCCTATGACGGCTCCAGAGCCGTGCTACTCAGCAGGAGCTTGCCTCAGTTCCAACCCCAAATACTACCCTGTTTCCCCAAAAATAAGACAGTGTCTTATATTAATTTTTGCTCCCAAAGGCACTAGGTCTTATTTTCAGGGGATGTCTTATTTTTCCATGAAGAAGAATATGGTACACATTTATTGTTAAATGAAAATAAAGGAAATTTATTACCTGTATACAGTATAGTAGTACGGTAGTTGTCAACACAAACCAGACAAACTGTGAATCCTACAGTATCAAGAATTTACTCATTTATTCAATGACAATCATGTCATCATCTTCTGGAACATCATCATAACAATCCAATTCCTGAATTTCCTGGTGAATTTCTTGTGACTCCATTTCTTTCAGAATCAGTGGATCAAATCTCTCATGTTTAGCAACAGCACTGCCTTTAAATGAGTACTTCTTGTCAAGGTAGCCTGCTGGCAGTGTATTTGCAATGCAACTCTCCGCTCCGCCTCCACACAGCAGTGACCTCAGGACTCCGCATAACGTCACTGGTTGCTAGACGCCAGTCGGGGCCGCCCTAGTGATCAGTTTACGGTAAATTAATTTTCATTCTGAGACAGAGCCTAGGAGGGGCCTTATTTTTTGGGGGATGCCTTATATATTTCACTCAGAAGGAAACCTGTAAGTAGGTCTTATTTTCAGAGGATGTTTTATTTTCAGGGAAACACGGTATAGCTAAGGAAGTGATGGTGATGTATCCCGCCATTTCTACATTTCATGGTCCCTCCCTCCAAATCTATTCTGTTCTGTCCAGGTTCTCATTATTTTTCAGATCCTAATCATGTGTCTCCCTGAGGGACAGATGGTCCCATAGACCTAGTTAGACATGATACTCTTCAATCTTAGCGCTTGAACTTTGTTTAAGCCTTCTGGAGGGGAAGAGGGTGGTTGAGGTATGATCTAATTACACCTGCCCCTGCTATACTCAATACTCTGTAACCATTATCGCTTCCAGTTCTAGAACCTATTTGGACTAAGTTTAAGAGCAAAGCAGGGGTCAGACAGGCAATACAATGCAATCCAACATGTAAAGGTGCATACCCTTTGTTTACCCTTCCTAGGCCCTGGCCTCACAGAGACTGAACAAGACATGGGCTCTGTCCTCACAGAGCAAACGCTTCCCGTGGGCTGACCCACCATGTCTCTGAACGGGAATAAAAACGAAAGTGCTGCGGAAAAACCCAGTGCTGCAAAGTGCTAACGTTAGCAGGCAGGTTGCCTCTGCAGTGCAATCCACAATCCCTGTGACTTCCAGAACCAGAAGAATTGTTATATGGCTTTCTATATTAAGCCTCACATGTCTCTGGAAACTTACAAAGCATTCCTTCCCACAGACACTGTTCTCGAATCAAACAGTTTGCGCTTGTACAGCTGCTCAAACGCTGGTGAATCGAAGATAAAAACGCTCTTGGGGAGAGAGGTGAGTGCCTAAAATGGAGAGGGGGACACTGTGAAGGGGTGTTCTTTTGGGAGGCGGTTGACCAGCAGGGGGTCAGGTAGAAGAGATTATAAAACAGTTGGAGAAGGTTATAATCAAGTAAACGAGTGTATTTTAAATTCTTAGGTCTGGATAAGTATAGGCTGAGGAGCCATTATGGTTAAGTATGTGAAAGCATACGTTTAAGTGGAAACCTTGGTGAGCGGCTATCACCCCCTTCTAATTAGTAGGAGCCAGAGGAAATACACAGATGGCTAAGGTGGTATCTAAAGTCACTGGGGGGCCCACTTTCCAAGCTCTGACCACAGTGAATGCTGGAATGGGTCACAGAGAACAGCAGGGCACTCTGCTCAGGGGGCCTTTGCCGAGAGAACAGAGCCTTGGGTTCTGCAGTGCTACCGGGAACATACAGGGTAGAGACAGAGGCAGGGCCTGGATGAGCCAGCTCCCCAGGTTCTCACCCAAACCGAGAAAGAAAAGAACTCATAGAGCGTTAGGCACCTTTAGCAGTGGCTGAGAGAAATGGACCCAGAGAAGGCCCATGGTCCCCACTGGCCATGTCTCACCAACATGCCAGGGCCCCTTCAGTCAAGCTGTTTCTCTCATTTGTTTCATGACCTTGTGCCTAGATGTTGCTTGAAGTTACGTGAGCCATCTTGGCAGAAGGTTCTTTAGAAAACTCTCCCTCACAGAAATTCTGTCTGCAATATTTGGATTGTACTGCAATATTTACATTGGCTACCAGGTCTCTCACTTTTCCGTACAAGCTGTCCCCGGCTTATCTCTGGATCTCTCCCAGAGGAGCATCAACTATTTGATGATGACATAACATGAAACCCAGAATCCCTTTGGAAACTCTTTAAAAATATATATATATATTTTTTTAATTGATTTTTTTTACAGAATGGAAGAGAGAGGGACAGAGAGTTAGAAACTTCGATGAGAGAGAATCATCCATCAGCTGCCTCCTGCACAACCCCCACTGGGAATGTGCCTGCAACCAAGGTACATGCACCCGACCGGAATCAAACCTGGGACCCTTCAGTTTGCAGGCCAACACTCTATCCACTAAGCCAAACCGGTTTCGGCTGGAAACTCTTTTCATGGGAGCTGGCTGGATGGTAAAGAGTGAAAATGGGGATTGAAGCAGAGTAGAGTGAGGAGGTAAAAAAATCCAGGTTTAGCCAGATAGCATTTTCCATGAGGCTGAGGGAGCAAGAGGCTCTGCCTGCAGCAAACAGGGACCCCCACTCACAGAGGCTGTGAGCTGCTCTGGACACTGGCCACCTGGCTCCCCACAGCAAAGCCTTAAGGAGGCTGTTCTGGTCTTGCCTCTGCCCCAGATTAGCTATTTATCCTTAAGCCATTTTTCCTCTTTCATAGTTTGCAAGAGGAAAATATTGGCATAAACATCTCTAAATTCCTATAAACTCTATGTTCTGTCATTCAGAATGGCCTTGTGTTTAGGTTTTAAATATCAATGATACTTATTACCTATATGGTGTTTTATGATTTGTAAAGCACTTTCACAGATTTGCCTCATTTGATCCTCACAGCCACACTGTGAAATAGGAAGGACAGATATTATCCCCTCACTTTAAAGATTCAGAAACTAAGGATCAGGGAGATTACTCCAGCCCAGGACTTCTAACTTGAGCTCAGTTCTTCATCCTTTCGGAGGCCATTGCACCTTTGAAATCTGACAATTACGAATCATTTCTCCAGAAAAAATAAACTTGGAATTTTTAGATGCTTATGCTCAACGTGGATGCCAGGTGAAAAGCCCCTACTCGTGGCCACCCTTATAAACTCTTGCAAACGTGTGTAAGGGCTTCTCTGGCCAGTCTGCAAGGTCCTTGGAGTTTAAGGCCATGTCTTTTCTCTTTCCTCCCACTCCCCTCCAGCCAGTGTCACAGAGTCAAGCACCCAACAGGGGCTGTGCCATTGGCAGGAAGGGGGAAAGCAAAGTAAGAGCGTGAAATAAGTAAGTGGGACAGATGTCCGTTCCCATGTTTGACCACTTGTCCTACAAGAACTGGTGTCCTTGTACATGTTCTGCCCTCGACAGCCATCTGCCCGCCACACTGTTCCCCAAATTCTAGAACACAGCACAGGGTCCCATGGTGGCAGCAGCAATATCCTCCTCGGTATGATTTTCCAGGTACAAGATGGGCTCATAAGCACAGAAACATGGCCTCAGTGATATCACCCCCAGGAACCTGATGTCAGTGAAGAAGGCAGACTGGCTGCCTTAGCTGGAAAGTGGGTTTGGTGGCCGAAACCGGTTTGGCTCAGTGGTAGAGCATCGGTCTGCGGACTGAAAGGTCCCAGGTTCAATTCCGGTCAAGGGCATGTACATTGGTTGCGGGCACATCCCCGGTAGGGGCTGTGCAAGAGGCAGCTGGTCAATGTTTCTCTCTCATCGACGTTTCTAGCTCTCTATCTCTCTCCCTTCCTCTCTGTGAAAAATCAATAAAATATATTAAAAAAGAAAAAAAGAAAGAAAGTGGGTTTGAATTAGTGGGGCAGGTTACTAAGAGCTTCATTTGAGAGGGAGAGGTGGTGCTAGAGCAGGAGCATCTAAGGAAAATTGTTGCAGAGGGCCTGGGGTGAAGGAGAGAGTGGGAGGGGCCGGCAGGCCTGGGGAATGCACCAATAAGACTGAGCCCATGGCCTGTGTGGTTCTCTGACCACGTGCGCTGACTTGGCACTAAGCCTCAGTGCAATCTTGCTTCATCTCGCTAGACCTCTATCTACCCTCATCTACATCTGTGACTTCAGTCCTTTCGTCAGGATGGCAAAGAAGGAACACTCAGTGATAATTCAGAAGCTAGGACAATTGACCAGATAAACAGAGGTGGCTCTATTCAAGACCTAGGCCCCATTGTTACCCTGCCACCTCTTCATCATCCTATATCCCAAGTCCTTACTTTTTTCAAATTTGGTGGAGACAGAGAAAGATTCTAAGACTATTATAAGTAGGGTCACTTCCAATAAATGAGACCATCCCATATCCCAGGGACTGACTGACTTGAGCTTTACTGGCTAGAAGAAGAGTCTTAATTCTGGCCTCATGAAGTCCCTGTCCCCTTATAGATACCAGTGACCCCCCAGTATGAAATGAATTTTAGGGTGATAGAATATTAGAGACAGCAGGGACCCTAGAGGTTACATATTGATCCAACAACCTCAATGATAGATGAAAACACTTGAGAGTATGGTAATGACATCAGTGTCCCAGGCCACTCAGAAGTTAGAATAAAAATCTGGGCTACAACCTGGAATTCTTGACCCAATACCACACTAGCTCCTCTACTATCTTACCTCCCCCTGCCCTATTAGAGGCCAAAGGTTTCCACCCAGAGCCAAATCTGAGCAGCCAAGCAAGAAGGTCTGAATTTGAAAAACTACTCTGTGGAAGCAACTGCTGTTTAAGAGACCTCTTTGTGTTACAGCCAGCCCTGGACTCTCCCTGCCTCTCTGCCTCCTGCCAAATCGCTATTCTAAAAGTCCATCTGGCTGCCAAGCCTGCCCCCTTCTGGCCAAACACAGCACCTGCGCAACCTATAAACCAGACCTGGTGCCTCCTCCTGGAGTGAGAAGAGTGCACTGACAGGTGCAAGGTGGAAGTGGAGCACCTTGCACAGACGTTTTGTAAATGTTCTTCAAGTGAATAACAAAGGTTTCAACACCTCTACACGCCCTTTAGCTCACCAGTGCCATAAGCACTCAACAAACTTGCATTCAACCTGTGGGTCAAATCAAGTCAAATAAACAGGTATTCGTTGAGTTACTATTGGAAAGGCAATGTACCGAGTGCTGAGCATTGTACAGAGATAAGCCTGAGTCCTGTCTTTAGAGAACTCACAGGCTAACTGGGGAGACCAGGTGAAATCACATTTGAAGTTAATATCACAAGGTGGCCATACAAGAAGTGTTATGAAGCAACAAATGAGCATTTGCACAATTATTGGGGTAGATAGTAAGAACCACTGGAACACAAGAGAATGAGGGAATGGTCCAGTGGCATTGGGGAAAAGAAAAAATCTGATCAGGGCTTTAAAGGATAGGAAGAATTTAGAGGGGCGGAGAGAAGGGAAGACCATTCTAGAAATTGGTAACAGTGAGAAAAGGTATAAAAGTATAAAAATGAAAATGTTTAGAAGATAGTGAGTAATCACAATCATAATAGTAGATGATGCTTACCATGTATTAGACACTTTTCTCAGCAACTAACATTTATTAATCCTCTTGATTTTCATGCATTTCAAATTATTACTATTATCCCATTTTTACAGCTAAGGAAACTGAGGCAAAAAGAAGTAGCCCGAAGTTTTAGTAACTTATAGCTTGTAAGTCACTGAGCTGGGATGTGAGCCCAGAGGCTATATTCTTAGACACTGCTTTTTACATCTTTTCTCATTTTGGCTGGAGGAGTTGATTTATTGGAAAGGTATATTGGAAGAACATCCCAGAGGATCTCGAATACTATGTTAACAAACTTGGACGTAATTTTTGTGGGTGGTAGGGAATCACTAAAGGTTTCTGAACAGGAAGGTAGAGCTGGATTTAGGTGTTGCTGTTTTTAATTGAAACGCACAGAGGAAGAAAATCCTAAGGACACGTTCCCATAGAAATAAGCAAGGAGAATTATATTACACAGATAGATGCCCTCCTCGGCATAGAGTGCCTTGTCCAGAGGAAGCCTCTCAGATCTCGGACAAACAGAAGTTTGAGTCCTTGGCGTGTGGCACTGAGGGAACACTAAAAAGTAAGCAGCCTTCCCATCTACCCAGGCACATGCTCAAAAGCACAGACAGACTTGGAGGATGGTATGTACAGGGAGGATGGTATGTACAGAGACATTAGGAGAGAGTGGAAAAGGTGGAGGGACAGAAGAGGCCAGCAGGTAAGAGGTCAGCAAAATGAGTCGGGAACTTGGGTGTGTAATTCATCAGTATCTTAAACATGGCTAAAGCAAAGTTCTGGAAAAAGAAAAAAAAAATATCGTCAGCTATCTCCTTGATTATTTTGTAATAGCAGGTCATCTCTTTAGTTCCTTCCTCTTCATCTACTAAAATGGAAAATCTTTTTTCATGCACAGAATGCATTTCTTTCTTGCTGTTTTTTTTTTTTTTAATTTAATTTTGCTAATACATTCCATCAAGGACTATAAAGCTGAACTTGTTCCCATGACCACTCCCGTAATGAATGTGGGACAAATGAAGTAATGGGATCTCTGAAAGGGTGGTAATTGAAATAAGAGCATCTCACTCCCGCCCCCCAGGAACTGTATGCACAAAGGAGCCTGCTCTACCCAATGGAGTAAAACCATTAGGTAATTTGAATCCTGAGCAGAGATTAGATAATTGTCTTGGATGGGATTTTGGGAATAGTCACAGGAGATGAGGCATCATCCTGTCAAGATGGTCTCCAAGGAATACTGGGTCTGTGAGAATGTTGTCCGGCTCCAGAGTCACAAAGCATGGGTTATTTGCCTTAGTCCGGATTCCAGGCAAAGTGTGCTTTTTGTAAATTGCAGTATTCAGTATAAGCATTGCCTCAAATCATGGTTATGCCTTCATGACCCCAGTTTTGGGAATGGACTGCAAATCTGGGTTCCAAGCAGCTGCTTTACGTCCACTCACAAGAAACCAACAGATAGACGTGTGGGTGGTAAGGAATTGCATGTAAGTCCCCAAATCTTGTTCTCTTGAGCACAAATTTTTTGTTTGAAGAATTAGTTCATTAACTTGTGCTTAAATCATTCTAAGAAAACAAAATGTCATTGCATAGACATTCCCTCCACAATCACAAGCACGGCCCTGGTAAACACAGCCTGCTGGTCTCCTGCCTCTGCTTTCTTCTCAGCTGTTACTATTTGAAAATATTAAGTCCATGACACTGAATCATTTCTGGTTGGGGCTGTGCATAGGGGATTGGAAACAAGTCCCATTCTCAGACCCAAGTTCTAGGAACCAAGATACTGCTCTGTATTGATCCCAAATTTTCTTCCCTTTTAGCCAGATCTGGAAATATCTGGCACCAAGAACAAACCTGAGTACTCGTGTGGCCCCAGAGCCACAGTTCACCAAGTCCCACAGGTGAACTGTTACTCTGGTACCTTCCTCCTGCCCCGCCCCCATAAGCTCTGGCTTATGGTCCTGTCTCAAGCTCTGCTTCTCCTTCTAAACCTGGTTACTCTACCCACGTCTCATCCAGCCAGCCCCCTTCTTGCTGACAGCCAGGGTTTTCTGTGATGCAGGTCATGGAGTGATTGCGTCATAGGACAGGGAACGTTTGCCCTATTGGACCTTCATAGTGACTCCTGTTCATTTACTAGTAGTGTCTCTCAACAGGAGAAATACCACCCCCTAGGGGAAGTATTGGAAACTCGAGGGGGCATCTTTGTCACAGTTGTTGGGAGGGGCACGAGTGGCATTGAATGAGAGGGAACAGCTATCCGGGCATGTGCATCACAGGCACCACAACCAAGAAGTGCCATGTGTCCTGTGTAACCATCAAAAGTCACACTGGACATTTGTGCAGAAAAACCCATTTACAATTGTCTGGGTTAAAACTTAATCTCATTTTACTTGAAAATACAAGTGATCCTTTTGCATAGTTTTAATATACACTGAATTTTTTCATAAATGCCCTGTATTTAAAAAAAAATCAGATTCTCTTTCCATTCGAGAGTTTGCTGTTGTTGTCGTCATTGTTATTTTAGTGACTTCCTAAACTAATTCTGTGGAGTCTCATGTGACCACTGACATGTCTGCTGTTAGCTTAGTGGTCAGCTAATGACAGAACGGAGATTTTTCTTAAATGCCTTACACTATAAGTTCTCCATTCCCGTAGCTTCTCCTGTTCCTCCCCTGCCCAAAGCCCCATTATTCAAGATCGTTGTGTTTATATGAGAGACTAGCTAAGACCAGCCAACAACCTAAAATTCAGTATGAGATATCACTCTTTGTAGATCCTTAGCCTTTCCTGCTACTAGTCATTTCTCACTGGCTAGTTTCTCTGGATTCCTTTCAGTCCTCAAGGTTTCTGGACTCTTGACCTTTCTTCTTAATACCCTCTCCACTTTCCTCTCTTCCATAGTTCCAAACCTTTTGAAGAAGCCAGGATTGAACTGTAAAACCTTATAACTTAATGATCAGATAGAATAATTGTTATCTTTATCATAATCTTTTCCCGTTTCCATAAGCCTAGGCCCTGCTTTCATAATAAAACAGACACCTTGAGGTGTTTTTCTAAGTAAAAGAACTACATAACCAGGAGATGAGATAATTATGCCATTCTTCTGAAGTCTGGTTTTTTATTTATTTAAGTAATTTTGTTTGGTTTTGTGAAAAATTATTATGAAAGCCTCATTTATTTATACTTTCCTCTAAGCATTTTTAAAGCAAGAGAAGACTAGTTTGTTTAGTTCACAGTTTTACCAACAGTAGTTAGAAATTCAGAGGGGACTCACTGACAGCATATTGCTTTTTTTTTTTTTTTTTTTTTAAATATATTTTATTGATTTTGTACAGAGAGGAAGGGAGAGAGGTAGAGAGTTAGAAACATCGATGAGAGAGAGTCATCGATCAGCTCCCTCTTGCACACCCCCTACTGGGGATATGCCCGCAACCAAGGTACATGCCCCTGACCGGAATCGAACCCGGGACCCTTCAGTCCCCAAGCCGACGCTCTATCCATTGAGCCAAACCGATCTCAGCGACTGACAGCATATTGCTCTTGGTGTTGGGGTTGCCAACATACCTGTTCATCTGTGTTTGTCTCTGTCACATCCCCTGTGATCTCAAAACAACTGACAACTTCATTCTCTCTCTCTTTTTTAGATTTTTTATTGCTTTTTAAAGAGAGGAAGGGAGAGAAAGAGAAACATTGATGTGAGAGTGAAACAATGATCCTGCATGCCCTCTAGTGGGGATCCAGCCCACAACCCAGGCATGTGCCTGCCCGGGAATTTAACCAGCAATGTTTTGGTGCACAGGATGATGCCCAACCAACTGCACCACACTGGCCGGGGCTATTTCATTCTACCTTCTAGTTAGTTATTCCCAAGCATTAATTACTCCAATACTTGATATTATTTTATTACAAATTATTCCTCTTCTATCAGTATTTCTTCTTTATTTTTATAGTTATTATATTGATTTTTTAAAAATATGTGTGTAAAACGTTTATTATTTGTGAATTTCTTTTCAGAATAAATAGGACCTAACAAAATATTCACTTAAAAAATAGGTCATTGAGTCCAATCAGATTAAGAATTCTGATCCGGTTAGATGGATATTGTGCTACTGTCTGCTACAGGCAGAAAGGGATTGAAGATGAGGTTAGTGCATGCCACGGAGAAGGCTGTAGCTGCCTGGTAAGAGACCTCATGGGTATTAAGCCCCAAAGTACTGACCACTTTTCAAATTCCAACATTCACTCTCATCAGGATCTCTGAAGTTTTCAAAATCTAGGGTCACCTGAGTCGGTCAAATCCATGAAGTTTCTTGTGGCAAACTTATAAACTTATAGTGGGAGTCATTTCTTCCCAGCGATTGAACACTCAGGTCCACCACCAGGGCAGCCAGTCCTGGAATCAGAATGCCTGGAGGCCAACAGTGATGAGCACAAATGCTGAGCAAAGGGCACATCGGTGCTGAAGACAGGTCGGAAGAGGCACTGCTGTCCCAGACCCTGGAGCGCACTTCAGCACCGCCACGCTCTGCTAGGCCGGGTACTGCCACGTTAACATTCCTTGGGTTTTCATTTCATGTGGCCCAAGCTAAACATTGCCTCTTCTGCCCTCCCACCTTTATGGAGTCTTCCTCCTGGCAATGTACAATACAATTGATTAAATAACTTTTCCTAAATGACATTCACATTTTGGACCTGCCTTCCTCTGTTTACACCCAAATCACCTATCTTAATTGGAGTTTTGTGAGGTCCACACATGTCAGATGGTCTCTTGCTTTACTCCAACAGATGACTAATCACACTCATTGTCTGTGAATTTTACTAATTTAACTCAGAAGGTGACCTTATGTCCCCGGACTCCAAATTAATGGAGAGGGAGGCTTCCACACGCTGCCAAAACCCAGGTCAGAAATGAGGGCTGAGCCGACCTCAGACTTCTTTCCTGCTCTGCACCCAGTCCCTATCGCTGGAACAGTTTTCCTGATTGTTACTCCAATTTGATAAAGAATATTCCTCACTCCAACTACCCACTGCCCCCCCCCCACCCCCCACCATACACCCACCCTGGGTGGCAAATTCCCAGTGTAGTTCAGGCTGGAGATCTCCCCCACTTCCAAATTATGTCAGTATCTGATAATGGTTCCGAGGAAATAACGCAGGCAACAGGATATTTTGTTTGTTTGTTTATTTGTTGTTTTTGAATATGTGGTGACTTTCACTTATATAGACTAGCTACAGAAGTAGTGATGAGCTGATTAACTTAGCAGTCATTAACATAGATGGGCAATGATTTTTTCTTTTTAAAAAAAATATATTTTATTGATTTTTTACAAAGAGGAAGAGAGAGGGATAGAGAGTTAGAAACATCGATGAGAGAGAGTCATCAATCAGCTGTCTCTTGCACAACCCCCACCAGGGATGTGCCCGCAACCAAGGTACATGCCCTTGACTGGAATCGAACCTGGGACCTTTCAGTCCGCAGGCCGACACTCTACCACTGAGCCAAACCAGTTTTGTCTGGACAACGATTTTCAAAGAATTATTAATGGCATGCAGTTAATTCAAACCCCATATTATGTAGTTTGATAGCTTTTTCATGGTACAGAAGGGAGGAGTTCAGGGAGGTGTGCTTGACCCTCGCCATGATCACATTACAGACTGGAATAACGTTTCCTCAAGCTTTTCTTTTCAATAATTCAAATCCTCTCCGCCCTTATCATTGTTCTCTGTGCTCTTCCACTCCCCCAAATTGGAACTTTTACTATTATTTCTGCACCAGAAAGAAACCTCGTCACTTTAACCTCCTGGTGGTTCCAGCCCTCTGTATCACCGTGTCACTTTCATTGAGTTTATTGATTGTGAAGAAGCTCCCCACCAAAGCAAGAACGCGTGTCAGTGTTTCCATGAGGCTTTCATCGCGGGCCGTCCATTCTTCTTCACGAGAAGATCCAGTAAATAGAACACAAGTTCATTTTCTCTAGGAACTTAAAAACATGGAATGAAGATAAAACTTTAATTTAGGTGTAAGAATTTTTTTTTTTTAAATCTTACCTTATTTGTTCACTCGTTTAACTGTTTATTACAAGAACATTTATGAAGGATCCATTATGTGACAGACGCTGTAGATGGCATTGGAGATACTAAGAAAGCATTTCCTTGTCCCAGTTTTCAAGGAGCTCAGAGTTGTAAAAAGGGGAGATAGACATGGAAAAGTACAGTTTCACCTCAGTGTAACGGGGGCTCCTATGGAGGTTTGCGGAAAGCTCAGTAGTGACACAAAGGAGCTAAGTGATCAGCTCTGCTTAAGGAAGTGGGCTGCAGAAGGTTCACAGAGGAAGATGCTCAGACTAAGTTTTGAAGGAGAGGTAGACATTTGCCCACTGGTCACAGCAAAGAGGAACTTTTCAGAAATATGGAGGAGCACATGCCAATGTGCAGAGGCAAGTAATAATAATGAAGCTTCCGGCAACTGGAAGCAGTTGATGGGACTGGAGCCTGAGACAAGAAAGGAAGCCTGTTTCTACCTTCTTGTATTAAGTGCTATAATCTATCTACACTAATAAAAGAGAAATATGCAAATTGACCATAGCAGGCATGGAGCAGCCGGGCAGTGCGGGACACCTGCTATGATGGGGAGGGTGGGAGCAGAGGGAGCTACAGGAGCAGTGCTCTGGCCGGGAGCGAAGCCAGGGGAAGAAAGGCCTATTCTTGCATGAATCTTCATGCAACGGGCTTCTAATACACACCACACACACACACACACACACACACACACACACACACACACACACACAAAAGCTAGCAACCAGAACTCTGTAACAATCAGAATGACTGGTAGCTATGATACCCACTGCGGCCAGCTAATTGGTCCATCAGGGGGTGGGGTCGGCCAGCCAACCTCTCCTGCCTCTGATGGGCCTGCCCCACCCCAACATGCCTGCAGCCCCTCCATTCAACTGGCCCCACCCATGATAGCTCTTCTATTCCAATAGGGGGTGGGGCTGGCAACTGGAAGCAGTTGATGGGACTGGAGCCTGAGACAACCTCCTGCAGCCCCTCCCCGAGGCCAGCCCCACCCCCAATGGGCCCCCACCACCCCGATTGGCCTGTGGCTTCTCCCCCAGCCATCTCCACCTTCAATTGATCCACCCACTTTGAACAGGGGCAGGGCCTGCCAGCCAACCACCCACAGCCCCTTCCCATGGCCAGCCCCATCCCTGATCAGCCCCTATCAACCCTAATGGGCTTCCCCCGCCCCTCCCCCCCATTGCTCCTTCCCCAACCTCCCCCGTCCCCCTAACCCCTCCCCCAGCCAGCTCCACCCCTGATTGGCCCCACACACACCATTTGGGGGCAGGGCCAGCCAGCCCACTGCCCACAGCCCCTCCCAATGGCCAGCCAACCTCCAGCTGTCTCCTCCTCCCAACAGGCCAGGCCTCAATCTGCCAATTGGGGCTGGGCCAGCCGGACCCCATCTGTACATGAATTCATACACTGGACCTCTAGTTATTTAATAACAGAATAATTACTTCAGGTAAGATGATGATTCCAGAATACCTTGTCATTTCAAGCACAAAAATACGACGAAACCAATTTTTAAAAAGTATTGCCTATCTATGACATTAGACTTTTAAGATTGACACCTTTGAATATGTTAGGACCCATTACATTTGCTGATCACCAAAGGATTTATTTGTGCCTATAGCATCAGCATACATAAAAACTACTCGTTGTATCTTCCCTATTTAATAGTATGCTTCTATTTCCTCTTCATTCTTCTAAAACCATGGATAAATGACTTCACTTGGAAAACGAGTTAGCTAGCTGTGCCAAAGCAGACCACTTCCATTAGCTTAATGAAATAGTTCAGGGACAAGACCTTCATCAGTTATTATGTATCTTGGTTGGAGTTCACTCATTACCTGTCTTTAAAAATATAACTTTACTGTAGTTTCATGTTCAGCAATTTTTTCTAGCCACACATCTAGCTTCTAGTATATCCTTTCCTGGAAGCATATGAAGGTAAGCTATGGAATTTCTTAGAAATGTCATGTTCTATCACTATTTTTCACTAAGCTCTGAATGTCATCAATCAGAAACCACATATGGCTCAGCGAGGTGCTTTTTCTCATAAAAACTCTTTAGTCTTTCTGAGCTGGAGCCAGAGTAGAGACGCTCTCTAAACATTGAACCAGGAGCTATTCACTGTAATTTAAGCAGAATGTGTCCATCATTCAACAACTTCATTTGAGTCAGAACCAACAACGAAATGGAGGGGCAGTCATTTCTAAGCCTCGATGCCTTATCAACTGGCCAAGCTCAACTCTACTATAACACTGGGAGATTTGAGATATGGCCAGAGTGTAGGGCTCTCAGAGGAGGGAGAGGTTATTAAAACCCCGAGGAGGCATTCTATGTGGTGAGGAGCTAAGACTTTTGGTTGATGGAGCAGAAGAGGACTGGGGAGAGGAGCATAAAAACCTTAGCCTCCCTCTCTTCCCTCTTTCTCACTTCCTGCTAGTACTCCCTATTGACTAGACACAACTGGAAAATAGAAGACAAGCTTGGGGCAGACTCCTTGGGTGCATAGTGAGCTGGAGAAGGGGACAGAGGAGATCTGGAGGGGGTCGGCAAGCTAGCTAGCACAGGGGGCTGCTACAACTGTCTAGATAAGAGACCACTTACGGATCGGTTGTAAACTGTATGCCTGTGACTTTGTGGAAGCCAAGTCTCTGAGACACGGTGTCCTATTCAGATAAAGTGAGGGCAATAGTTTCTGTCTACCTCACAAAGTTACTGTGAGGAGAAAGCTAATATGTATAGCATGTAGTGCAGTGCCTGGCACACAGTAAGTGCTAGATGCATGATGTTACCTTCCCTTCTTGGTTAAACTTATCCTCTGCTTCTTTTAAGCCAAGCCTAGATGTTTACTTTCTTTTTCAATATTAGCATACTTTAGCAAAATCCTCTTATTCCTCAAGGCCCTGGGGGAGTGTCAGGATCATTCCTATGTCAGACCCATTACAGTAATAATTGCCTTGGGCCGGGATACTATTTAAGCAGAAAAGCATTCGTTTCTTTGTTCTTCCAAAATGCTGTGCACACACTGCAAGGGACTAATTCGGCCCTTAGCGAATAATTCTACATAAATTACCCACTATTTATCAGAAGCAGCAGTTCATTTCCAAGACTGCCAGACCTGACATGAGCTCTACCCTATTTGTTGTGTCAGGTAATGAGATGCTGGGCATGCAGAACACTTTCACTGGATCATTATTTGGGGAAGCTCAGATTTGCTGCAAGCCAATTGCTTGTTCAAGGATCCGAGCATTTTTATTATTATTATTATAAACCACACACCAATTTGCAATGTCATTTCCAAGTTCTGATGGAAAGTCTATAATGTATTTCTATAACCATCTAATGTTTTTTTTATATATGACCCTGCAGGCTGGAATGTTTTCTGCTAATTCATTCATCTGGAGTAATTCCAAAACAATGATGGCTGCCCTGCTGGCCAGACTTCCAGAGGAGTCTGGCCCATGCCCAGGCTGCAGGCTTTTCTTGCAGGGCATTCTGAAGACAAGGGGACTAGACGGGTATTGAGTGCAGTGCTGAGAAAAGGTCACAAAATGATAATAATGTTTACATAGGCATCCACTTTCCACTTCACTAAGCGACTTCACGGCCATTATGTTGATGGAGATGGGGATAATTACCTCCTTCCTCTTTGCTGATGAGAAAACTGACTCTCAGAGATTTTAAGTAACGTGCCCAGAGCCCTCTAACTATTTGGGTTGGCACAAGGATTAGAATAGAAGCTTTCTGATTCTAACGTACTTGTCCAGGGATGCAAAAGTAAATGGATATCCTAGAGTCATTTGCTGACTGCCTGCTCTCTGTAAAAGAATGAAACAAAGACCACCAGAGCTTAACAGTAAAAGAAGCAGAGTTTAGAGTTTATTTATTTGCCTGGCAAGAAAATACTCATCAGTAAAAAAAAGAAAAAGAAATTCACTGGCTAGTTGGCAAAGGGTGAAAAGTTAGAATGTTGTTAAGTGCTTTAGAAAGATGGAAGAGATTCAAGGTGGCTAAACCACGGAAGCATTGAAAACTAATGGTCTAGAATTCAGTGGTTCTCAACCTTTCTAATGCTGCAACCCTTTAATACAGTTGCTCATGTTGTGGTGACCCCCAACCATAAAATTATTTTCACTGCTACTTCATAACTGCAATTTTGCTACTGTTAATGAATTGTAATGTAAATATCTGTGTTTTCCGATGGTCTTAGGTGACCCTGCTAGTGGTTAGAGCCTAAGACCATCGTCTTAGTGCTTTCCACGACCCACAGAATGAGATTTAACTGCTGGTGAGAATGTGGTCGCGACCCACAGGTTGAGAGCTGCTAGCAGGGTCGCCTAAGACCATCAGAAAACACAGATATTTAAATTATGATTCATTAACAGTAGCAAAATTACAGTTATGAAGTAGCAATGAAAATAATTTTATGGTTGGGGGTCACCACAACATGAGGAACTGTATTAAAGGGTTGTGACATTAGAAAGGCTGAGAACCACTGGTCTAGATCGAATGAAGTCAAGCCATACATTTTATATGATTGGTTAAAGCAAGTCCCATTGTCCATTGGTCTGGAGAGTCTTCCAGTAAGCCTAGTCTGGGTCTGAATGAGGGGGTCACTAAAAGTTGATATTTCTTTCCCACCTTCAGCTGGTTATAATAGTTAAGCACAGCATTCGGTTTTGGCAACTTCTCAAACTCTTAAAGTTTTCAAACATTCATCAGAATCGCCTGGGGAACCTGCTAAAACACAGATCGCTGGGCTCAACCCCAGAGTTTCTGATTCAGAAGGTTTAGCATAAAGCCTTAGAATCTGCATTTCTAACAAGTTCCAAAGGAAATTTTGTGGCTGAGGATCACTATCCTAGACACCATAATTCGCAGAGGAGGAAACTACTCTTATTGGGGGTGGGAGGTGGGCAAAGAAATTGCTTCTGAAATCTAAAGTCAACACAACTTCATACCACAACCCTGATCTGTTCATTTCACTTCCTTAGGAGGAATCAGTACTAAATTATTTGACTTTTTTTAAAAACAGTATTACATGCATTGATTCAATCTCATTACATTTATAGTTTGCTTTTATTACCTTATCCTCCCTAATCAATAATCACATTTTCTTATGCCTATAACTTTCTCCCATCTAATTTTTGGTCAGTGTAAAATCTGATTTATTGCTTCTGTGACTCAGTCTTATAGTTCTTTAAGCTTACAATTCTTCTTGTAAAAATCCATTGTTCTCCAATTATACCTTCTTTGTTCCTTTGTTGAGCACATATCCCCCATTGTCCCATGGTAGTTACTTGTGCACCTGTTTCTGTCTTTCAGTGGAATGGTGTCTACAGAGAGAAGGAACTGATTACGAGGCTTTGTTTTCCTCATACCTACCAATCCAGGCCCTGCTCATAATAAGTACTCAATAAATATTGATTTGGATTCTTTGGCAGTTTCAAATCAGATATGCCTTAACTGATTCTTTTTTTATTCACACAAGTGAAATTTTTATGCCTTTTAACACATAGTTCTGACTCCTGACAAACACACAGAACCATGAAACCACCACCACAATTAGGATAGAGAATAGTTCCATTGCCGTAAAAACTACCTCATACATGCTGCCCTTTTATAGTAAAAACCTCCACTTTCCCTTAGTCCCTGGCAACTATTGGTCGGTTCTGTCCCTGTAGTCTTGACCCTTTCTAAGTGTCATATAAAGGGAATCATGTGGGATATAGCCTTTGGATACTACTTGCTTACTTAGAAAAATGCCTTTGAGTGCCATCCATGTATCAATAATTTATTCTTTATTACTGAGTGCTATTCCATTGTATGGATGTATCCATTCACCAGCTGAAGGACATTTGTGTTGTTTCCAGTCTTTGGCAATTATGGGTAAAGTTGTAAAAATTCGTACACAGGTTTTGGGGTAAACATGAATTTTCATTTATCTTGGATAAATACCTAAGAGTGGGATTGCAGAATGACATGACAAATCTATGTTTAACTTTATAATAAACTGCTAACATTTCTAATAAAGTAGCTGTACCAATTGTATTCTTATTAGCAATGTATAAGAGTTCCAGTTGCTCCACATCCTCATTAGCTCTTGGAATTGTCAGTTTGTTTTGTTTTAGACATTATAATCAGTGTCTACTGTTATCTCCTTGTGGTATTAATCTACATTTTCCTAATAAATCATAATATTGAGCTTCTTCCCATCCATGTATTATCTTCTCTGATTAAATATCTGTTCAAATTTTTGTTTATTTTTTAATTAGCTGTTTGCTATTTCTTTTATTACTGTTGAGTATATATGTATATATATATTGAGTGGCCAGATTAATATGATCTCTGAATGCATAATAATCTGACCACTCAGTTTGTGTGTGTATGTATCTGTGTGTGTGTGTGTGTGTGTGTGTGTGTATGTGTATATATGGCATAAAAGTCCTTTGTCAAATGTGATGTGCAATATTTTCATCCAGTTTGTAAGTTATTTTTCATTCTCTTAAAAATGCCTGTGCTAAACAAAATTTTAAATTTTGATAAAATCCCATTCATCAATTTTTAATTTTATTTCAGGGATCATGCTTTGCTATTCTAAGAACATTTTGCCTAACTTAAGCTCTCAAAGATTTTCTCCTATGCTTTCTTTTAAAAGTTTTATAGTTTTACATTTTATATTTAGGTCCAGGACCCATTTTGACTTAATTTGCAAATAATGTTTGGAGTATAGTTTGAGGTTCACTTTGATGCATATGAGTATTCAACTGTTCCTACATATTTTGTTAAAGGAATGTTCTTTCTCCATTCAATTGCATTTGAACTTTTATAAAAATCTACTTGATCATATTTGTGTGAGTCTATTTCTAGAGTTTGTATTCTGTACCTTTTTTCCTCCTATACCACAGTTTTGAATACTATATCTTTTTAGGAAGATAACATAAATCTTCCAAATTTATTCTTTCATAAAATTGTTCAGACTATTCTAAGTCCTTAGCTTTTCTATATAAATTTTAGAGTAGATTGTGAATATCCACAATCTACCTCAGTTGATTAACTGACACTGTTTACTTTGGTAGCCTATGGTTCTCAAACTTCAATGTGTTTAAGAATATAAAAAAGCAGGAGAAAAGGCATTTGCATTTTAGCACTATCCCTAAGTTGAGTTAATGTAGGTGGTCATGCACAGTAATTTGAACCTAGGAAATGCTCCACAGGCTTTGAAGAATCCTATATAATAAAAGGGTAATATGCAAATTGACCAAGTGGTAGAACGACCAATTGCTATGATGCATACTGACCACCGGGGGACAGATGCTCAACGCAGGAGCTGCCCCCTGGTGGTCAGAACACTCCCACAGGGGGAGTGTCACTCAGCCACAAACGGGGCTGGCAGTTGGTGAGCCTCTCCTGCCTCCCCTCCACCATCAGTAGGACATTCCCTGAGAACTCCCAGACTGCTAAAGGGTGCAGGCCCGGCTGAGGGGATCACCCCCCCCCCCCCATCTCAGTGCACAAATGTCGTGCACTGGGCCTCTAGTCACATATTTATTACATCCACAAACTTGGTGAAAGAGTGTTGCATTAAGTTAAATCTAATAGCTGATAATATAAGTCATACAATATTATGGCCAATCAGTACTGTCCAGTCAGTGCTGGAATACAAACCAGAACCTCATAGATGTCTAACTGCTCTGCTTTAGGCAATGAGAATAGTGAGGTGGATTTCCGTGTCTCATGAGCAGCTCCTCTGTGATATTTACTCCTTGGGCCAATTCCATGAACATATTCTTATACTCAGGACAGCATTTTTAAAAAAGTCTCAAATAAGGAATAACTAGGTTGGACAGATTCACAAAATAAGTGAGAGGGTTACAAGGAAAAACATTAATAAAATAAATAGATTCTCCTGAGATAAGTTAATGACTGTGTCTATTAACTTTGTTTTACACTGAAACACGGACTGACCAGCTTGCTTTGGGAATAGTACAATCTTGTTAATTTCATTTTCTAGGTAATGGAAAATGGAAGGTTAACTGGAAAAACCTTCCATTAGAAAATCTCTCTAAAATGGATTAGTGTACTTTTCACATCAATTTATTACTAAGCATTCATTGCTTTGCTTGTTTCCTAAGGGCAGAACATAGCAATTTAGAAAAGGCCAAAGTGAATTTAAAAGGCTTCTCACAGGTCCCTTCGTCCAAGAGGCTTGCTGAATAGTCCTGGAAAATAGGTGGGAGGAAATTTTTTAAATTATTATAGAATGCCACCGAGGAAGTAAACTCCTTTCCAGGTGTTAATACGCCAAGGCTGCTTAGAAAGGGGGAGCTAAGGGTAACAATTTAAAGGGAGGTCAACCTTCACACTTAAGACAGAGAAGCCCAGAATCAGCAGCCCTTGTGAAGAGGCCAGGCATGTGGGAGATACAAGTAGGCAATCCCACCCAGCACAGGACCCTTCTTTGGCTAAAATATTTTCAAGTAGCAACCTCATTTTGAATCTTCCAATAACATTTCTCAAGGCACCACTGGTAGGTTGATAAATCAATGGGTAGTATTTTCTAGGGATTTCTCTGTGGGCTTCAAGCCAGGCTGCTTTATTCTATACCCTGGCTTCATCACCTGCTGGTGAGTTTGGAAAAGTCACTGCACTTCTCTATTCCTCAGTTTCACCATTTATAAAATGGGGGCATGGGGGGGGGGGGGGGGCGCCACAGGAGGGGCGGGGGGAAACAGCACCTGTCTCAGAGAGCTGATTGTTATGTGAAGCGAATGTGTTAATGTACAATTATAAGATCCTCAGAACATCCCTGGATAGTAATTGCTAGCCATCACTACTAAACAGTTATGTTGTTACAGAAAACCGGAGAAGAACCAAGCAATACTTAGAGATGGAGTTACATTTATTATGCACGGGTCCAGAGGAAAATGTCTCTCAAATTCTGGGCCCCAACATGGAGGAATTTTCCCTATTTATATGTTTTTACCTTCTTTGTCTCTCAAATATGAGGTGTTTCCGGCCTCCTTTGCAAGTTCTTAAAGAGCCCTTAAGTGCTGGGGCCTTGAGACCTCAACCAAAGGCTTGGCCTGGTGCCAGCCCTGATAACTTCATCTGGGGAAGGTTTAATGGCCTCTCTGAAGTGGGAGTAGTCTTATTTTCCTTATCATTAAACAAGCAAGCAAGCATTTACAGAAGCCAAATAGCAGGATTAAAATTTCAAACAGCAGTTTTTATATAAGATGGATGGTTCAATGTATTTATGACAAAGGATTTAAGACAGAGAAAATATACTCTCTGAGGAAGATGGTATAGGAATTGAAGGGCAGGTGTGGTTTCTCATTTTGCTTGAGTTGCTCACCAAATATTTGTTATGTGTGTACGAGGTAGCCGCTGTCTTAGGAGAGAGAATGCTAAAGCTTGATGAAGAGCCCTGTGGGAAATGTGCCTCCTCCAGGCTGACAGAAGAGGACATCCTGCTGGGGGTCACCTTGTCTTCAGGGTCTGTCCTTTTATACCGAGCACCTCCTTGGCAGAGGCCGTGATCAAAGCGTAGATGAATGATCCCTTGCCTGAAAGCTGCAGCACGGCATCTACAAGGCAGATTGTTCAGATATGGCTGAACTACACACTGGGGAATAACAAACGGGGAAAATGAACACCACCAAGCAAGACAATCTAAGTCACACGTGTGGCTTGTTCTCCAGCCTTAAATCTCTCCCATTCCTTTCAATCTTCAATAAAAGGGCTCTTGCCTAGGTCCTTGTACTCAGACAATAAAATATTTAACCCCATCCAACCTACAGTCCACTCATAAAAAATAAGGCCCCTTGGGGTCCACCCAAGGACAGTGAGGCCACCGCCAGCCTGCCTGTAGCCCACCCTCTCAGTTAAGTCTTCCATGGCTAATTTCCTGCCACTTGATTGGGAAATGGGTAACTGTCTTCAACTATTTCCATGCCTACCTGACATTCATGTTTGCAGCAAAAGTATTGCCTTTCAACCTCTCTGGTGCTATGGCTTACCAAATAATCTTAAATAAATTGTACTGGAAATAAATCAGAGATAAAAAATATATTCTGAGGAGGTGGAGGTGACACAAAATACCTCTCAAGAGGTTGAAAGTAGAAGAAGGTGCCTAGTGGAGCCAGAGAACCCATGGGTTTTCCCCATGAGCTTTCCCCAGGGAGGGAGATCCAAGGATGCAAAAGCATCAGCAGGGTATCCCACTTCACTGGGTACCGAAGAGCACATATTCTTTTAGCCTTCAAAGCCAGCTTCCCCACGAAGTGGACTGCTTTATTTTACAGACAAGACCTTCTTCCCTTCACCTTCAAACTATCAATAGATTTCTAGGCCCCCTGATGCTGTGTCACCTTGCAAAACCAGTGGTAAGCAAGGATCAGTGACTGTGCATAAGAGGGCTGAAAGTTAGTATCCTAGTGCCAGGGGCCCTGAGTCAGCATGCTTAAGCAAGGTGAGGGCATGGAGGTGTGCTGCTCAGATCTTCCTTCAAAAAAGAACTCGCCTCTCAGCTGCAAAGAGCCAGCTAGTCAAGGGCCTGCCGCTTCCGTGCTAAGGCCACACTCTTCCCAGGGAGCCCCCAGTCAAGAGCTTAGCATGGCTGGGACCTGGCCATTCCTACTGAATGCAAAACTCCTCTAACAGACCATCTTTGATACAGAGCTCCCCAGTGGGCTGGCTGAGACTGTCAGATGGGCATTGCAGTCTGACACGTGCTGCCCCCAGGCAATGAGGACCCACTGTGGATAGTATTGTAAGCAATGGGAGATGCAGTTCTTTCCAATAACATCCGTCTTCTAAGTGTCCCCTCAGGAAGAAGGGCCCGCTGCAATCCCAGAGGGGCTGCTCCCTGGATAGAGAAGACTCTCCTGGTGGAGGCAGAACTGGGGCAGCCATGAGGCTCTCCACTTGGATCTCCCTTTGAGAACGGACTTGGCACTCAGCTGTGAGTAGTGCAGTTTCCTGAGAGTCTCCTGATGCAGCACCATCGGGATCAAGCCCAGGTCATGCTCCTCCCAGGTGCCCATTGCAAGACACCTCGAACTAGAGTCTTTGCTCCAAATCTCTTCCCATTGAGTTGGCCAAGACTGACCTGCAGCTCAGTCTGAGGCTCTCCTTGTTCACTTCTGCTTCTTCTCAGCTTTCCTTTCCCAGGTGTCAGATCTGCCTCTCACTCTGAAATCCTTTCCTGCCCTAGCTTGCTTCCTCCCCCTTATCTTGGCTCTTGAATTCTTGACTCTGTCCTATCACGCTTTCCAGAGGGCCCAAACCGACACCCAGGGCTCACTGGCCCCTGAGAGCTCCAGGCTATGAGCCCACTGAGCCCTCCTTTGAGAGGCAGTGCCCATCCTGAATCCCCTCAGTGGGCGTCACTCAGAAAGAGGCCCCTGAGCTGCCGGCAGGAAGGTAACAGGCGGAGGATTGATTCCGCCAGCATTATCTCAGCTGTTCCAGTTGAAAGCTGTGCCTTTGTGGGATTAAGAAGATTACTGGAATGGAAAAGGTGTCTCAGAAGAGGGTGTCAATATTTTTTTTTTTTTTTTTTGATTTATAATACCGAAATGACAGACTCCTGGCAAGCAAGAAATTTATGTTAGGAAGATTTTAAAAAAATGTTTTAGGGGCAAAGGTGACTAGTCAAACAGCTTCACATGAAGTTTGAAGGAAAGGAAGAAAAAAAGGCTCAGAAGAAACTTCTAAGTCACATAAATGGAAGCTAACATGAATGGTATAGAAAGATTTACAGTGAGAGAAAGATAAGCCATGTAATTCTAAGAAAATGCCAGAGAACCAATGCTGGGAATAATATTTAAGGCTCAATTATTCATATTTCATATTTCAATGCACAAGATAACATAATAAGATAATATGAGCAGCCCGGCCGATATGGCTCAGTGGTTGAGCGTGGGCTTATGAACCAGGAGGTCATGGTTTGATTCCCAGTCAGGGCATATGCATCGGTTTTAGGCTCCATCCCCAGTAGGGAGCATGCAGGAGATAGCCGGTCAATGTTTCTCTCTCATCGATGTTTCCATTACTCTATCCCTCGCCCTTCCTCTCTCTAAAATCAATAAAAATACATTTTTAAAAAAATTAGCAGATTGTCCCAATTTGGGTTTCTCAGGAAATAGACCCTGAGATGGAGATTGGCTTGCAGGAAGCTTATTAGGGATTGGTCTTGGGAAAAGAGGGTGGGGGGAAGGAAGAGAAAGAAGCAGAACTGAGCAGAGGGAGAAGTGGAGCTCCATGCCGTCAGAGGAATGCCTCAGTGCCCTGCTGAGGAGTTCTGAGATGACCCTGCAGAGCTGTCCTGAGTTGGGGTGAGGCCCTTTATCCACACATCAATCAATCATTGGACAAAGGCCACTCTGGAAGGGGATGGCCTTGGGAGATGAGGCTTTCTCTTAGCCAAGGCAGTTCGGAAGAGACCACCTTGGATGACACTCCCAGTTACTGGAATAATAATTCCGTTACACCTCAAAGGGAACTGGTGGTACGCCATAGCCTCCTTACACAGATAAACACAATTTCCTAGATGTTCCTTAGACTTGGGGAAATGGAATTGGTTTAAGCAATGAAATGGTATGTTTTCCAATATCAAACAAATCTGATAAAAATGGATATATAGTACCTCCATGTGTCAAAACTGCAAATATGTGAACCCAAAAGTACAGCATTACAGCATATGGAGAGGATTAAATAAGCGTGAAGAGCATACGCTATTTGTGGGAGCACGCTAAGACTGCCAGGCTAAATTAAAGAGCTGAAGAATGCTTTTTTAAATCACATGATAGAAACGTCACAGAGGCAAGATGTAATGCTGATGTCACTTCAACTACTTAGATATCTATTCAAAACCTCTAGAATTTAATAATTCTTGTTTTGTCTTCCTAATAATTCATCTTTCTTTTTTAAAAGAATATGTTTTTATTGATTTTCGAGAGAGTGAGAGAGAAAAAACAACAACATCAAAACATTGATGAGAAAGAGAGAAACATCAATCAATTGCCACCCATAGGGCCCAAACCGGTGATCTTTTGGTACACAGGATGACGGTCAACCAACTGAGCCACATCAGCCAGGGCATAACTTCATTTTTCAAAAGGTACAAAAAGGCATGAAGGGAACTGCTACACTAGACTCAATTCTGACCAGCAAGGAAGGATTTTTTGCTGATGTTTAAATGATAAAAATATTTCAACAAACATATGAAATAAAATCTATCTCTTACCTTCCTGAAGATGAAAGAGTTCCTGTCATCCCAGAACCTGTAAGAGAGAGAAAACAAAACAAAACAAAACAAAACAAGACATGTAATTGAGGCTTTAGGAAAACAAACTTTAACAAGTTCACATAAATATAACCTCAGGGCGATGATAAGAAATATATTGAGCCCTAGCCGGTTTGGCTCAGTGGTAGAGCATCAGCCTGAGGGCTCAAAAGTCCCAGGTTCGATTTGGTCAAGGGCATTGTACCTTGGTTGCAGGCACATGCCCAATAAGGAATGTGCAGGAGGCAGCTGATCAGTGTTTCTCTCTCATCAATGTTTCTAACTGTCTATCCATCTTCCCTCCTCTCTGTAAAAAATCAATAAAATATATATATTTTAAAAATAAAATAAATATATTGGGGGTTTTTAAATTGTCAAACTGAGCAATTGTTAGAATAGTAACCATTATCTGGAGAATCTGATATAAGCCTACATGGCATTCTCTGATGAGTCTATATTCTGAAATGACACATCCAAAAGATGAAAGGACACAGACCAAGGTGAAATAGAGAGTTATACAAACCCTAAAAGAAAGTGACAAAAGGCAAAAATCCGGAATGAGCTGAGGAGTGCTAAATGACAAGGACCCCAGAAAGGGCTTTAAAAACACACACATGGTTTGAAGCAAGAAGAAGAAGGGAAGGATAAGCTGGCTGCTTAGGGAAGATTCTGTTAAATGATAACAGAAAAAAGGCAGAGCTACTCAATTGCTTCTTTCTTCCCCAGCAAGAAACATGATCTTCAAACCGAGAAGAGTATAATAGATACACAGGGAATAATTTGAAGCCCAGCCTAAATGAGGAGTGAGTCAGAGAGAACCCGGTATACAGGCTTTGCAGACTGAACAAAAGATAATAAGTCTCAGAACCACTGCCTCTCATCTCAGAGAAATTGAAAATAGGACAAGTGCCAGAAATCTAAGGCAGGCAGAAATACAGATTTTCTTGAAGAAGAAGAAGAAGAAGAAGAAGAAGAAGAAGAAGAAGAAGAAGAAGAAGTAGAAGAAGAAGAAGGAGAAGAAGAAGAAGGAGGAGGAGGGGGAGGAGGAGGAGGAGGAGGAGGAGGAATGGAATCTATAGAATGAGCAAGCTTAGCATTATTTTTTGCAATATTATAGAATGCATATTACATAAACACTAGTTAACTAACCATTAAAACAGGGTAAACTGATTTCATATAGAGCTAAAAGATAGATTTGGCCCTGGCCAGATAGCTCAACTAGTTATCAGTAGAGCATTGTCCTGATATGCCAAAGTTTTGGGTTTGATCCCCAGTCAGGGCACATACAAGAAGCAACCAATTCTATATAATAAAAGCCTAATATACAAATTATCTGACTGGGAGTTTGACCGCTTGCTATAACATGTGCTGACCACCAGGGGCAGCATGGAACATGACGAATGTTGGCGATGCAGCGCTGGCAGCAGGCAGCAGTGGAAGCACTGTCCGGCCTGATGGGCCCCAATGAGAACAAAACTTTGGCAGGATGGTGGGGCAGATGACCAGGTAGCACCAGGCCAAGGTGGGTTCAATTGGAGGCCTGATTACCCTGCTGATCAATCACCCTGCAGATGGCAACCAGGGGAGGTGGTTGGGGGGTATGGCTGCTACCCAGCTCCCAGTCACTGTGGGGCTGTGAGGCTGGGGCACAAGCTGGGGCTCAATTCCCACAGGCCACCCTGAGGGACCCAACCCATACACGAATTTGTGCACCAGGCCTCTATTGAATCCTATATAATAAAAGAGAAATATGCAGATTAACTATCACTCCACAACAAAATGGCGGCTCCCATAGCCACAAGATGGCGGTGCCTCCAAGTCCACCCAGCAGCAGCAGTCCAAGGTGTCTAGCTGGGAGGTGCCTGCCCCCCACGTGGCCATTCCTGCCCAGTGGCTGCAGCCTGGAGTGTTCGGCGCTAGGCGTGATCCTGGCCGGCAGCAGCGTGGCTGGGGTCTCAGACTGGAGGGCCTTGCACCAAAGCTGCAGGGGCAGCATGGGCTGGGATCTCAGGCCGGCAGGGCCACCCATCCCCACCACACGATCTTCAGGTCAGCGTCAGCAGCCAGGGCTGGGGTCTCAGGCCGGTAGGGCCATGCACCCCCACTACATGAACCCCCGGCTGTAGCAACAGCTTGGGCTGGGGTCTCAGACCAGCAGGGCCTCGCACCAAAGCGCACCAAAGTCGCTTGATCCCCCAGCCATGGTGACAGCATTGGATCTCAGGCCAGCAGGGCCTCACAACCAAGCTGCATGATCCTTGGCTGCGGTGGCAGCCAGGGCTGGGGTCTTAGGCCAGTAGGGCCGCGCACCCCCACTGCATAATACCCCCGCCGTGGCAACAGCTGGGGCTGGAGTCTCAGACTGGCCAGGGTACAATCCCTTTCCAGTGGTGGCAGACTGGGGTCTCAACTATTGAGTCACACCAGCCAGGCAGATATGGAGGAATTTTAAATGTTCCTTTTTAAAAATATATATTTTATTGATTTTTTAACAGAGAGAAAGGGAAAGAGAGAGAGAGAGCTAGAAACAACTATGAGAGAGAAACATCGATCAGCTGCCTCCTGTACACTCCCTTCTGGGTATGTGCCCGCAACCAAGGTACATGCCCTTGACTGGAATCAAACCTGGGACCCTGAGTCTGCAGGCCAATGCTCCATCCACTGAGCCAAACTAGTTAGGACTGTCCAATATGTTAAAGAAAAAACCCTATCTAATAAAGAGGGAATATGCAAGGAAGGGTTTGGGGGTGACTGGGGTTTCAGGGGCGGGGCAGTTGGGGGCAATTGGGCTGGTAGGGGAGCAGTTAGGCGTCGATCAGGCTGGCAGGGGAGTGGTTCAGGGGTGATCAGGCTGGCAGGCAGAAGCGGTTAGGAGCAATCAGGAAGGCAGGCAGGCAAGCAGTTGGGAGCCAGCAGTCCTGTATTGTGAGAGGGATGTCTTACTGCTTGTTTAGGCCTGATCCTGGTCTAAACGGGCAGTTGGACATCCCTCAAGTGGTCCCAGATTGGTAAGGGTGCAGGCTGGACTGAAAGACACACACACCCCCGTGAATGAATTTTGTGCACTGGGCCTCTAGTAATAATATAATTATGAGAATATATATTAAAGAGAATAAAACAAGAACTCAATAGAAAGCATCAAGAGTAGACTAGAAGAAGCAGAGGACCGCATCAGTGAGCTAGAAGACAAGATGGAAAAAAATACCCAATTAGAACAGCTTCTGGAAAAAAAAATTAAAAAGCAGGAGGAAAGTCTAAGGGAACTTTGGGACAATACAAAACAAAACAAAATTAGAATAATAGGGGTTCCAGAAGGAAAGGAAACTGAGGAAGACATAGAAAATGTATTTTAAGAAATAATGACAGAAAAATTTCCTGAGATAGAGAAGAAAAAACCCACACAAATCCAAGATGCTCGCAGAGTCCCAAGCAAAATGAACCCCAGAAGACCGACCCAAGGCACAATATAATTAAATTGGCAAACAACAACGACAAAGTAAGAATCTTGAAAGCAGCCAGAGAGAGACAGAAAGTTACATATAAAGGAACCCCATCAGACTAGCAACTGATTTCTCCACAGAAACTTATTGGGCCAGAAGGGAATGGGATGAAATATACAAAGTCATGCAAAGGAAGGGTCTGAATCCAAGAATACTGTACCCAGCAAGGCTATCAATCAAAATTGAAGGTGAAATCAGGAGCTTCACAGACAAAAACAGACTAAGGGAATTTATCTCCACCAAACCAGCAACGCAAGAAATGCTAAAGGGTCCACTGTAAAATTAAAGAAATAGAAAGCAAAGTAGGAACACGGGGGTATAGAATAAAAATGGCGTCAAATAAGTACCTATCAATAATAACTTTAAATGTAAATGGACTAAATGTTCCAATAAAAAACATAGGGTAACGGATTAGATAAGAAAACAAGACCCATATATCTGTTGTCTACAAGAAACCCACTTCAGAAAAAAAGATGCACACAGACTGAGGGTGAAGGGATGGAAAAAGGTTTTCCAGGTGAGTGGAAATGAAAAAAAAAGCTGGGGTAGCAATACTTATATCTGACAAATTAGATCTCAGAGTGAAGGACATAACAAGAGATAATGAAGGCCACTTCATAATACTAAAGGGAGCAATCCAACAAGAAGAAATAACCCTGGTAAATATATATGCACCCAATATGGGAGCACCCAAATATATTAAAAAAAAAAAAAAAACTGCTGGAGGACATTAAGGGAGAGATTAATAGCAATACAATCATAGTAGGAGATTTTAATACCCCACTGTCACCCTTTGACAAATCATCTAAACAAAAAATCAGCAAAAAAATATCAATCCTAAATGACTCACTAGACCAGATGGAATTAATCGACATCTTCAGAACATTCCACCCCAAAGCCACAGAATATACATTCTTCTCAAGCGCACGTGGGACATTCTCAAAGATAGTCCACATTTTGGGACATAGGCAAAGTCTCTTCAAATTCAAGAAGACAGAAATCATATCAAGCATCTTCTCAGATCATAGTGGCATAAAACTGGAAATTAACTACAATAAAAATAATCCAAAGAAATCAAACACATGGAGACTAAACAGCATGCTATTAAACAAGGACTGGGTTACCAGAGAAATCAAGGAAGAAATTAAAAACATCCTGGAAACAAATGACAATGAAAACACAACTATCCAAAATCTATGGGACACAGCAAAAGCAGTTTTGAGAGGGAAATTCATATCCCTACAAGCCTATTGCAAAAAAACAAGAAAAAATGGTAACAAATTATTTAACTCTACAACTCAAAGAGTTAGAAAAAGAGCAACAAGAAAATCCCAGTGTAAGCAGAAGAAAGGAAATAACAAAAATCAGAGTGGAGATAAACGACATAGAGACCAAAGAAACAATACGTAAGATCAACAAAACCAAGAGCTGCTTCTTTGAAAGGATAAACAAGATAGATGAACCTTTAGCCAGGCTAACCAAGAAACAAAGAGAGAGGACTCAAGTAAACAAAATCAGAAACGAAAGAGGTGAAATAACAACAGACCCCGCCGAAATACAAAGGATTGTTACAAAATACTACGAACAACTCTATTCCAACAAACTGAACAACCTTGAGGAAATAGACATATTCCTAGAAAAATACAACCTTCCAAAACTCAATCAGAAGAATCTAAAAATCTCAATAGACTAGTGACTTTGGAAGAAATTGAAACAGTCATCAAAAAGTTTCCAGCAGACAGAGAGGATCCAAGATGGCTGCTCGGGTATATACCTAGCCGCAGCAGCTCACAACAATTTCAAGGGAATACAACTAAAATGTAGAGTGGACATTGCCCAGAGCTACAGGTAGTCGACTGACTGAAAACTCTACAATAGGAAGGAGGGAGAAAACCAGAAGGAAAATCAGAGGAGCTGAAAAAAAGCCTAAGGTATGGAGACATGCTGTGCGCTCGCACGCACGCGCGCGCTCGGAGAGGTCGCAGCCGGAGAGGAGGAGAGGGCTGGGTGCTGCCTGGCGTTCCCTAGCAGGAAGGAAATAGAACCCCCAGCCTGGGCTGAACCCCCGAACCGGCAGCGCTGAGCCCCAAGTTATGTGCCAGACCCTGGGGACCCAGGCTCCGGCAGGGGGAGACAATCCCGGGGGACGGCGAAATGCGGGGCCCCCGGAGTCGCGCGCACATGGCGCGCAGAGGACTGAATGTTGACTCTGATGCTGGATTACCCTAGCGGGAAGAAACAAAGCCTCCGGCGGCAGCTCTGAGCCTCAGTCCAGACCGCCCCGAACTTCAGGTCTGGGCCAGTCCCTGGGGACCCAGGCTCGGGCAGGGGGAGACGGAGCTGTGAGGTGGAGTCCTGGGAGCGCGGCGAAAGGCCGAGCCCCTGGAGTCGCGCACACTGTGCGCAGAGGACAGTCTGTTGACTCTGATCCTGGACTCCCCTAGTGGGAGGGAGAAAGAAAGCTCCAGACTGGAGGAACGCGACGAGGAGCAGGAGCCCCTGCCGGACACCGGCCAGCCGGGCGCCAGCAAGGAGCCGGGCGATGGGGCCCCCAGTGGGGGGGGTGCCCCTGAGCCTTCGACTGCTGTGCGCTGGCAACGGAGCCAAGGACGGGGGCTGCTTCCTGGGCGGCGCCGACCCCGGCAACAGGCTGGAGCAGCGCGGGAGCCCGTGGAGAACAAAGGGGTGCCACAGGCCAACCTGCTGAGCTCCCAGGACAAGGAGGAAGAAACCAAAGAAGTTCTCAATGTGAAGAAATCAAGTGAGAGCAAATGATAGTAAAATTACTTAAGAAAGAATACAAAGAAGATCTTGAAAAATCAAAGACTAAGTCAGAACTCAACGCACCAGCCAACATTGCAACATAAATGCGTTTTGTTTTGTTTTTTTTTAAAAAAGAAAAAAAAAAAAGAGAAAAAAGGGACAGAATGTTGGAACAGCAGCGACCAGGCCTAGAGTGGCCAGGCACAAGGCAGTGGCAGCTGGGCCCGGAGCAGCAGTGGCCAGGCCCCAGAGCAGCAGCAGCCAGAACAAGAGCATCAACGGCCAGCACTGGAGCAGCCAGACCTGGGGCAGTGGCAGCCAGGCCTTAGGCAGGGGCGGCCAAGCCCAGGGTGGCCAGTCCAGGAACACCCAGACGCGGAGTGGCTGGGCCCGGAGAGGCCCGGCCCAGAGCAGCCGGGTTGGGAGCAGCCAGGCCCAGAACAGCAGTAGCCAAGCACGGAGCATCCAGGCTGGGAGCGGCCAGGCTCGGAGCAGCCGGGTCGGGTGCGGCCAGGTCCGGAGCAGCGGCGGCCAGGCTGGGAGCGGCCAGGCCCGGAGCAGCTGGGTCTGGTGTGGCCAGGCCTGGAGCAGCGGCTGCCAGGCTAGGAGCGGCCAGGCCTGGAGCAGCAGCTGCCAGGCTGGGAGCAGCCAGGTCCGAAGCAGCCGGGTCTGGTGTGGCCAGGCTCGGAGCAGCGGCTGCCAGGCTGGGAGCGGCCAGGCCCAGAGCAACAGCTGCCAGGCTGGGAGCGGCCAGGCCCGGAGCAGCCGGGTCTTGTGCGGCCGGGCCCGGAGCAGCGACTGCCAGGCTGGGAGTGGCCAGGCCCGGAGCAGCCGGGTCTGGTGCGGCCAGGCCCGGAGCAGCAGCTGCCAGGCTGGGAGCGGCCAGGCCCGGAGCAGCCGGGTCTGGAGCGGCCAGGCCAGGAGCAGCGGCTGCCAGGCTGGGAGCGGCCAGGCCCGGAGCAGCAGCTGCCAGGCTGGGAGTGGCCAGGCCCGGAGCAGCCGGGTCTGGTGCGGCCAGGCCAGGAGCAGTGGCTGCCAGGCTGGGAGCGGCCAGGCCCGGAGCAGCCGGGTCTGGTGCGGCCAGGCCAGGAGCAGTGGCTGCCAGGCTGGGAGCGGCCAGGCCCGGAGCAGCGGCTGCCAGGCTGGGAGCGGCCAGGCCCGGAGCAGCGGCTGACAGGCTGGGAGCGGCCAGGCCCGGAGCAGCCGGGTCTTGTGCGGCCAGGCCCGGAGCAGCGGCTGCCAGGCTGGGAGCGGCCAGGCCCGGAGCAGCGGCTGCCAGGCTGGGAGCGGCCAGGCCCGGAGCAGCCGGGTCTGGTGTGGCCAGGCCAGGAGCAGCGGCTGCCAGGCTGGGAGCGGCCAGGCCCGGAGCAGCGGCTGCCAGGCTGGGAGCGGCCAGGCCCGGAGCAACCGGGTCTGGTGCGGCCAGGCCAGGAGCAGTGGCTGCCAGGTTGGGAGCAGCCAGGCCCGGAGCAGCGGCTGGCAGGCTGGGAGCGGCCAGGCCCGGAGCAGCCGGGACCGGAGCAACCGGTCCCAGAGCAGCCGGGTCGGGTGCGGCCAGGCCTGTAGCAGCAACAGCCAAGTCCAGAGCAACTAGGTCGGGAGCGGCAGTGACCAGACCCGGAGCAGCTGGTTGTGGAACGAACCAGAGCAACAGAGGCCAGGCCCGGAGCAGCCAGGCCCGAAACAGCTCGCTCCTCGCCTGTACCTGCCCACGGCTGCCTCTCAGACATGGCTGGAAACTTTTGCGGGAACTTGAGGGTCTGCTGAATCAAGTGATGAAGGCTTAGATCTGGATGTGTTGAGTTAGTATAGCGCTGGGGTGTTGATCTGTGAGTGCCTTGGGTGGGGCCTGGATGAGGCTGGTTGACCTATTTGAAAATGTCTTTTGTGTGAAGTGTATCATTGGGCATGTGGAGGTATTATTGATATGAGAAAATGCTAAGTAACAGATTTACTATCTGAAAAGGGATTTACTATCGGGGAAAGGGAGGGAGGAAGAGACTGAACATAAACTGTGCACCTATGGATGAGGACAATGGGGGATGGGGAGGGGGCAGAGGGTGGGGTGGGAACCTGGTGGAGGGGGGAAGAAATGAGGAACCTTTGTAATAATATGAACAATAAAGATTGATTTAAAAAAAAAAAAAAAAAAAAAGTTTCCAGCAGACAAAAGCCCCAGGCCAGATGGCTTCACAAGAGAGTTTTACCAAACATTCAAGGAAGAACTAAAACCTATCCTCCTCAGACTATTCCAAAAAATTCAAGAGGAAGGAACACTTCCAAACTCCTTCTATGAAGCCAGCATCACCTTAATACCAAAACCAGATAAAGACAACTCAATGAAAGAGAATTACAGGCCAGTATCCCTCATGAACATAGATGCCAAAATCCTCAACAAAATTCTAGCAAATCGGCTCCAGCAGAGCATCACAAAGATCATACACCATGACCAAGTAGGATTTATTCCAGGAATGCAAGGATGGTACAATATCCGCAAATCAATAAATGTGATACATCACATAAACAAATTGAAAGATAAAAATCATATAGTCATATCAATTGATTCAGAAAAAGCATTTGATAAAATCCAACACCCTTTCCTGATAAAAACTCTCAAAAAGGTGGGAGTACAAGGATCATACCTCAACATAATAAAAGCTATATATGATAAACCCACAGCCAACATCATACTCAATGGGCAAAAACTAAAACCATTCCCTCTAAGAACAGGAACAAGACAGGGATGCCCACTATCACCACTCCTCTTTGACATAGTACTGGAAGTGCTAGCCATCACAATTAGACAAGAAGAGGAAATAAAAGGCATCCAAATTGGAAAAAAAGAAGTAAAGTTATCCTTATTTGCAGATGACATGATATTGTACATAAAAAACCCAAAAGACTCCATTAAAAAACTTATTGACTTAATAAATGAATTTGGCAATGTAGCAGGATACAAAATTAACACCAAGAAATCTATGGCATTTCTATACACCAACAGCGAACTTATAGAAACAGAGACTAAAAAAGCAATTCCATTTACCATCGCACCAAAAAAATTAAGATACCTAGGAATAAATTTAACTAAGGAAGTAAAGGACCTATATGCGGAAAACTACACGATACTGAAAAAAGAGATAGAGGAAGATGTAAACAAATGGAAGAACATACCATGTTCATGGATTGGTAGAATCAACATCATCAAAATGTCCATAAAGCAATTCCTAAAGCAATCTATAGGTTCAATGCACTCCCCATTAAAATACCAACGGCATATTTCACTGACCTACAAAGAACTCTCCAAAAGTTCATTTGGAACAATAAAAGACCCCGAATAGCCTCAGCAATCCTGAGAAAGAAGAGTAAAGTAGGAGGGATCTCAATACCAGACTTCAGGCTGTATTACAAAGCCACTGTTCTCAAAACAGCCTGGTACTGGCATAAGAACAGACATATAGATCAATGGAATAGAATCGAGTACTCAAATATCAACCCAAATCACTATGCTCAATTAATATTTGACAATGGAGGCACAAATATACAATGGAGTCAAGAAAGTCTCTTCAATGAATGGTGTTGGGAAAATTGGACAGATATATGCAAAAGAATGAAACTAGATCACCAACTTACACCATACAAAAAAATAAACACAAAGTGGATACAGGACTTAAACATAAGACAGGAAACCATAAAAATACTAGAGGCATCCACAGGCAGCAAAATCTCAGACATATGCCAAAAGAACTTCTTCACTGATACTGCCCCTAGGGCAATGGAAGCTAAGGAGAAAATAAACAAATGGGACTCCATCAAAATAAAAAGCTTTTTTACACCAAAAGAAACCATCAACAAAACAACAAGAATGCCCACTGAATGGGAGAACATATTTGCAAATATTATCACTGATAAAGGTTTAATCTCCAACATCTACAAACAGCTTATACAACTAAATAAAAGGAAGATGAATGATCCAATTAAAAAACGGGCAATGAACCTAAATAGAATATTTTCAAAAGAAGACAGAAGGAAGGCTAAGAGGCACATGAAAAGATGCTCAAACTCACTAATTATTTGAGAGATGCAAATCAAAACAACAATGCGGTACCAATCTCACACCTATCAGAATATTCAACATCAACAAATCAACAAACGACAAGTGTTGGCGAGGTTGCGGAGAAAAAGGAACCCTTGTGCACTGCTGGTGGGAATGCAGACTGGTGCAACCACTGTGGAGAACAGTATGGAGTTTCCTCAAAAAACTGAAAATGGAACTCCCATTTGACCCAGTAATCCCACTCCTAGGAATATATCCCAAGAAACTAGAAACACCAATCAGAAAGGATATATGCACCTCTATGTTCATAGCAGCACAATCTACAATAGCTAGAATCTGGAAACAGCCTAGGTGCCCGTCAGCAGATGATTGGATCAAAAACTATGGTACATCTACACAATGGAATACTATGCTGCCATAAAAAATAAGGAATTCTCATCATTTGCAGCAACCTGGATAGAATAGAGAACATCATGCTGAGTGAAATAAGCCAGTCAATGAAAGAGAAATACCACATGACCTCACTCATTTATGGATATTAAAGAACATTATAAACTGTTGAACCAAAAGTCAGATATAAAGACAGTAAAGCAACAAGCAGACTGTCAAATAACAGCTGGGAGGGTAGGGAGATCTGGGGGAGATAAGAGATCAACCGAAGGACTTGTATACATGCATATAAGTACAACCAATGGACACAAAATCTGGGAAGGGAGGATAGTATGTGAGGGGGGGGGGGCAATGTTAAAATGTGTACACAGATAATAATTGAATTAAAAAAATATTAAAAAATAAAGAGAATAAAACAGCCGAAACCAGTTTGGCTCAGTGGATAGAGCGTCGGCCTGTGGACTGAAAGGTCCCAGGTTCGATTCTGGTCTAGGGCATGTACCTTGGTTGAGGGCACATCCATGGTAGGGGGTGTGTAAGAGGCAGCTGATGGATGATTCTCTCTCATCGATGTTTCTGTCTATCCCTCTCTTTTCCTCTCTGTAAAAAAAAAAAAATCAATAAAAAAAAGAGAGAATAAAACATTTTTTAAGACTGAAGATAATGCAGTTTCCACATCCATCATTCTGAAGATCCATGATGACACACATAATCCCTAGACATAGGAGAGTAGGTTGACCCTATACTGCCAGTTGATTTTTAAAAATGTGTTACCTTTGTATGACCTTGTTTCCTTGGGATGTTCTTTTTCTAAGCAGAGTGCAGTGGAAGCTTCCATTGATTTGTTACTGTGTCACATTAGTAAAAGTGTTATGTTCAGAGGATTCTGTGTTACAGGTGGCAGAAATGGCTGACATCTGTTAGATTGTGGAAGGAAATTACCCATCAATCAGAAACAACTGGGGAAAACAGCTATTTAAGCAAGGAAGCCCTTTGTAGAGTTTTATGAAAATCCAGACACATGTAATTTTTCTCTGTGTTAAAGAATTCACTCAGGGTGCTAATTCAGCCTTCTCATAGTGGTCCTCTCCGAGGAGGCACTGTGTCAATTGCAGTGTGGGCGAGGCGGGAGCAGTGTGTACCCCTGTGTGCTGCTTCTGGGACTCCTTCTCCTCAGCTGCTAGCAGCGGTTTGTCGCAGAACCAGCCAACACACATTTACAATACCTCTATATGGCCCGTCTCCCTCCTGTACCGAAATGGGCCTCTAATTCATGATTTTTAGAGCTTTTAATGCCGTACTGCCAGGACTGGCTATAGCTGTAGACAACAAATTTCAAAACCCTGATGACAGAGGCCCCCTGCTGTCATAATTTAAAATATTGTCTTCCTCTAACTCAGCCGGTAATTGGGTTTGAGAAGGGAACAAAAGGAAATATATGACAGCATTCTGATTGGTGAGATGGGAAAGCAAGATGCAGGCATGTGCCCCAGTGGGGATAGAGGTGTTCTTCATGATCTAGGCAGGGAGCTGACAGAACATGAAAATGGGACTGAAGAGTTTAAAAGAAGCTGTTTACAAGGCGTGGAGAGGGGTAAGGGAAGACACAAAGGTTGGATAAGTGCCCATGGCTAGCAATAGTGGGGACCCTTAGTCCTGAAGGGACAAGAGAAAGGAGTGGTAGCCAGGGCTCCCTCTACAAGAGAGGCCACTCCAACAAGGGCCTTGAGGAGAGAAACAACCTACAATCCAGCCAGGAGGGAATTGAGAGACTAAATGCCGAAACCTTGTCCTTCTACCTTCCCATCCCTGCCAGCCCTTCCCACTGGCCAACCCAACTGGAGGCGGAGAGCAAAAAAGTGGATCCATGCAGTGCATATGGTCAGCCTCCAGGGCACAGCACAGTGGGGAGGAGGGTGGAGAGTGCAATTAGCGGGGTAAGTGGAGAATATCTAGCACAATGCTGGTCTTGCCCCATATGCAACCCCATGGGAACTTTGGCTCCTTTGTTTGCCCATTTTCATCTATTAAACACTAGATGCCCCTTAAAGGAAGATTCCTGCAATAGGGCTTCCTGCTGCAGTGTCTGGTGCCCCCCAGCTTCTCTCCCTTCTCCCTGCCCCGCCTGCTTCTCTGCCTTCTCTGCCACTTCACTTGCTTGCTTCTCTGCAGCTTCTCTCCCTTCTGCAGTGCTTGGCTTCTTTCCACACTGCCTTCAGTCTTCCTCTAACCTGGATATGCAAATTAACCGCCATATTGGTTTGGTTAATTTGCATACTCACACTGATTGGCTGGTGGGTGTAGCTGGTAGGGAAAGTACAGTCAATTTGCATGTTTCTCTTTTATTAGAGAGGATAGAAAACATTGGCAAACTCTCTAGTTGCCTGACACCTGGACTTTGGTGCTATATTTGGAGAACTTTCCACATTCAGAACCCTGACTCTCCAAGAAGGAAGACAGCCCCTCATTTGCAGCTGGCTTGTTAGCCTGTGAGCCAGAGTACATCAATTAAACATAGCCAGCACAGCACTTCCTGCTCCAAGAAGGAAGCTCTGCAGGGAACCCATTTTGCTGCCGAGGATGGTGGGAGAGGACACTGGATTTTAGGGCTAGCAGGGGCTACAGCTGAGCCCCCATGACTAGAGCAGTATAAATACTCTGCACAGTTCAGAGGGTGTCTGCTGGAGGCAATTGCCAGCATGTCAGAATAAATGCAAGAAGTCCTCAGAAGGTGAAGGGTTTCTATATTCAGCAGGGCTGAGCACATATTGTTGCCTGCTGGAATGGCTGAAAGCATTTCCCCAAACCTGAAAAAGATGCATATATTATTGCCGACTGCCAGCCAGCTGAGGGCATTTCAATCTACATGTTATTACCTGCTACCGCAACAGCTAGGGGCGGTTTCCCCTACTTGAGAATGCCTACTGTATACCAAACCTTAACCTTGGATATGTATATCTGCTTTGCTTTAGGGAAATTTGTGTTAATAAAAATCTAGGGGTCCAGAGATTCAGAGAACTTGATTCCTGAAGCTAGGTCTCCTCTGGCTCCCCAAATGCCTTCCAAATTTATATTTCTTCTTTAGCCTCTTTATTAATTTACACGCAGCCCTTCTCCAGATTCCTGAACCCTTCTAGATGCAGGGAGAAACACCCTTGCAGGTATCCTTCACAGAGCTGCGTGCTCTGCACAGAAATGGCCTTGCTGTGGTGGTAACTGTAGTTTCAGAAAAAGCCAAGTTCCCGTAAGTGCCTCGTTTGCTATAGCATCTAATGCTCAGTGCTTGCAGCAGGAGTGGTTTTCTCAGGAGGCTAGTTCTAAAGTTTGAAGCCTTTATCTGGAAGCTTATCTTCAGGCCTGATTCTAGCCTCCCCAACAATTTTGTAAGCTACACAAAACCCTTGTAATAAGTTATTGTACTTTCCTGCCAAACCAGCCAGAGTCAGTTACCTGTAACCATGGACCCTGAAATGCAATATACTTCTATTTTCATCTTTACTTTTATTTTTTTTCAGTCTCTTATGTTTATCTAAATTATACACTTAGCAGGACATGGACATATGGGAGACTAAGGAGCTTCCTGGCTACCTCTCCTTTCTTTCTGGAGCATGAAATGACGCTATGCACATATTTGCTTTTAAAAAATCACATGGTAGATTGAAATTGAGAGCTTATGAAACCTGGATGTGATTTGTTCTGTGAAATGCCTCCACAAAATTAAGCGCTACAGTAGAAACCATATATCAGCATCCTGGTTCTATCACTTCTAATTTATACTATGGACAACTTTGTTGGAGAAATACAAACCTAGTTTAATCCACTTATTCAAGCTTTAGCTTTTACTACCAGTATATCACGTAACCTTGAGCAAGACCTTTAATCTCTGTCTTTGCTTTCAGGTCCAGAAATGAGGGGCCAGCAATATATGGTCCATTGAATTCTAAAATCCTACAGCTACCCATCTTTTTAAAAAAATCATTAGCATTTTCAGGATTTTAAGTCTTGAGGGACTACAAACTTTGCTAATCAATTCAGATACAATTTTTGATCCAGTGAGAACCATTTGGCCCATGACAGGAAAATCATGCCCTATTATGTTATTATTTATTGGGATAATACTGGTTTACAGAACCATACAGGTTCCAAGCACACAACTCAACAAAATATCATCTGCACGTTGCATTGTGTGCCTGCCTCCCCAAGCAAAGTCTCTTTCAGTCCCCTTTTTCCTCCTCCACCTACTCCTTCCCTCTGGCTATCACCACACTGTTGCCCCTGTCTATATATAAACTAGAGGCCTGGTGCATGAAATTCGTGCAGGGTTGGGGGTCCTCAGCTTGATCTGCACCCTCTCCAATCCAGGATCCTTCGGTGGATGTCCAACTGCCTCTCACAATCCAGGACCGCTGGCTCCTAACTGCTCTCCTGCCTGCCTGCCTGATCGCCGCTAACTACCTCTGCCTGTCTGCCTGTTTGCCCCTAACTGCTCCCCTGCTGGCCTGATCGCCACTAACCAACTCTGCCTTGCCCCACACCCAGGACCCAGGATTTCCTACCTCGAGCTAGTCGCAGGCATTCAGCACCTAGGCTTCCCTCATTTAGCTGGCTTCACCTGGGCTGGCTGTAGCCACAGGGGACTGTGGGCAAGTGGCTTTGCCCAGGTCGCAGCCCAGGCACCCAGCATCATGGGGTGGGTGGCTTGTACCTGTCCAGGCCACAGGTGGGCAGCTTGTCCCTCTCCTGGGCCACAGCCTGGCTGGTCCCCATTCCTCTCTTGTGAACTCATTTGTGCCTGGCTGGTTCCCATTCCTCTCTCCTCAGTGTTGAGTGTCTGAGTAGTTCCTGCTGGAGGGTGTGAGGGTGTGATGACCATTTGCATATTAGGTTTTTATTATATAAGATGTGGCATTTTTTTCTTAATCCCTTTACTTTCTTTTATCCAGTTTTCCCAAACCCCCACCCTTCTGATAGCTATCAGTCTGTTCCATGCTCTATTATTTTATAACCAGAAAATCATTCTAACTGTTCTAAATACAAAATTCTCATTTAGTACTTAAATATACAACCCACAGCATGTGTACTAATTAATGGTCACTTGTCTATCACAGGAAAAATATATACCCCACAGCATGGGCACTAGCTAATGGCAGGGTATATTTTTAAAACAGCTGCTGAACTTCTAATAAGATGGGATAAGAAATTCACACTGGGATATTTCGGTTCTTTTGCCAAATATATGGAAAAGAGAGAAAACTATTTTTAAAAAATAAAACAAAATGGCATTGCAGAGTTGACGGGCGAAATAAAGATTGCTAACTGCATGAATAAATTAAAAAAAGCAACAGAATGCCGAAGAGCTGAGCTAAAGCCATGAGCCTGTTGGTCTGTAGGTCCAGAATTAGGGGATAGTGGCTGCTTCACAGCCGACTCCACGTAAGACAAGGGACCTGAATTAGGATGACTTCCTTAGCCAAAAACTGTCTGAGCTATGACTTAGGAGAGGCCATGTATCTAAGGAGCTGGGAGGATACAGATCCAGCCTTGAAAGCAAGACAAGAACCAAGCCACATGTTGGTCAGTGACTGAACCTGAGAGATCCCTGACATCACCATGACCAAGACCTTGAATTGCCTTTATAGCATCTGATTCTGAAGTGGTGTTTCTAGGGGCCAAGCAAAAAGATAACCACAAACCAGTGGATTTAGAGAAACAGGCATGGGAAGGAGAGGATAAAAGCAGACTGAAAACAAACAAACAAAAAACAAATCAATTCAAAATAAGCTTGCAAAGAAAAATCCCAAAATCCATAAAGTCCAATCCTAAAAAATGCAATCAATAAAATATGAAATCCGAACATAAATTTGCTACAGAAAGAAATTTTGATGAACAGTATAAAAAATTGGTTAAAACAAGGAAGTGCAAGGAGATAAATAAGAGTATAACTATAAAGGGAACTAGTCATTATGAAACAAAAACAGGAATAAATGGGGCAAGAATAGATGGATATGCAAAATAACCAAATAGAATTCTTAGAAATTAAAAGGTAGCCTTTGAAATTTTAAAAATACTTAATAGGTGAAATGAGCTTTATACCTAGTAAAGGAAGTACTGATCCCTGGAAAGGTCAAACTGAGGAGTTTACCCAAAATTCAACAGAGATAAAGGGTAGGTATATGCACATAACATGAGTACCAGGGGAAAAAAGAGAAGGAAAAGAATGACAGAGAAGCAATGTAAGTTGCTTAACATAAAAATAAGGGCTGATAAAATTCTCTAGAATAAAAGAAAGATGTAAATCCTCAGATTGACAGTTTACCCTTTTAAACAAAAGGATAAATAAAAATAAGTCCCCACCTATGAACACTGTAATGAATCTTAAAACAGAAAGAATAAAAGGAAATCTTAAATGTGCCAGAAATAAAACCCAGGGGAAAAAAGTGCATATATATAAATGTGTGTATAAAGAATAACGTTGTCAGACTTCTCAGCAGCAACATTAAATGGTACAAACTATGAAGAAAGCAGTCTTCAAAGTGCTGAATGAACAAAACTCTCAACTTAGACTGTTATATCCAGCTCAATCACAACTTAAATGGGAGAAAATAAAGATATTTTCAGACACACAAACCTAAAACTGTAATCTGCAGACTCGACTGAAAGAAACTCCTTTGCTAACCAGACTTCCTACCCACCCCTCTCTCAGCAGTTCTCCACTGCCAAACCACCCTTTCCCTACTCTTCCTCGCCTATGCCATGTGTATGCCCTGTTCCTGCTCATGTTATTAACCCTTTCCCTCAGGTTTCTCACTACTCTTCTTCTCTAACCTGGATCTCCTTATCCCCACAGCATGGGCACCAAGCAACTTCATCCTCCTACATCTCACACCAGAAACCAGCAGCCACACCTCTTATAGCCCAGAGTTTCTGCTGTCTCCTTCCCTAGAGCATGCAAGACTGGAAGCATTATGCGTTGGAAGGATTATGCTGCCCCATTATCCTTCAAGCACCCACTTTGTGCAGGGCATGGAGTAGAGTGCCAGGGAGAAAAGGAGAAGTTTCAGGTAATGGACAGAGATCTGACAGGAGGGAACACTGAGAATTCCTACTACTGCTGTAATGATAACTATCTCTACTTTTGCACGTGTGTGTGTGTGTGTGTGTGTGTGTGAGAGAGAGAGAGAGGGGGGGGGAGGGGAAGGGAAGGGAAAGGAAGGGAAGGGAAAGGAAGGGAAGGGAAGGGAAGGGAAGGGAAGGGAAGAGAAGAGAAGAGAAGAGAAGAGAAGAGAAGAGAAGAGAAGAGAAGAGAAGAGAAGAGAAGAGAAGAGAAGAGAAGAGAGAAGAGTAAAAAGAAGAGTAAAAAGAAATGGAGATTTTTTTGTAGTCCTTTAACACATGTGTCTCAAATCAGGAGCAGTTAGTATAATAACTTTAGTTTCCTATCTTAGATAATGGGTTCATGGAGTTTTCCATCTAACCAAAAGCCATTCTCAATTGTGGTGGACAGGGATCCTCCCACACAAGAATGTACTAACCTGATCTTTCTCCAGTGCTCAGTCTTACAGGTCAAAGCCTCAATTATCCATCTTCAATGAAGTAGCTTCATCTGTGCTCCAAATGCAGGAGCACTCTGGCTTAGCATGTGTGTCTTCTTTTCAGTTTCTGGGGTCTGCATGTTGCTTGGAGGGTGGAGTTTGTCCACGGAGGTATTTGTAGTAACAAAGGACTGTTTTATTTCAAGTCTGGTGGACACTTGACCAGTTTAACAGCCTATTAACACCACCTAACAACTCTTAAAGAGGCTTCCCAGAAACAAAATAAAAGCCATTTCTGATTACTTTGGCACAATCAAGTTTATTTCCCCTAAGCACCACATAAGTAGAAAACAGAAAACTTCCAAATACATTAGGAAATGACAGATATTTTTTTAAAAGTGATGAGAACTATAAGCAGTAGGTGCAGCTCTAAAAGGCCAATTTGAAAGCTCTAGTATAAAAACAAGAAATTAAAATATGCACCATCTCTCAGCAGATTTTGCAACAAAATGTCCTTTTGTGGCATTTATTTCTCTTTTCTTTGATTACAAAGAACGTATGGAAAAGGGCAGAGAGGGGAAAATGCAGATTTTTGGCACTGCCCTAGAGACAGCCATGATTAATGTTTGGAATCTACTATTTTTTAACTTGCTATTTTCTCTTAATATATATGACTAGAGGCCCAGTGCACAGATTTGTGCACCAATGAGGTCCCTTGGCCTGGCCTGCAGGGATCGGGGCCAAACCAGCTCTCTGACATCCCCTGAGAGGTCCCACATTGTGAGGGGGCAGTTCTTGGGTGATGCACCCCAGAATTGGGCTCCCTCCTCTCTGGTTCCGGGTGCATCACATGAGACCCACAGCAGCCAAGTCACTACAGCTCCGCAGCTCCTGCATTGAACGTTTGCCCTCTGGTGGTCAGTATGTATCATAGATACCTGTCAGCCAGGAGCTTAGGCTTTTATTTATAGAGACTAGTGGCCCAGTGCATGAAATTCATGCATGGGAGGGGGATATCCTTCAGCCCGGCCTGCACCCTCTCCAATCTGGGACCCCTCTGGGGATGCCTGACTGCTGGTTTTGGCTCCTAACTGCTCGCCTGACTGCTTGCCTGATTGCCCCTAAGTTTCTACCTGCCAGCCTGACTGCCTCCTAACTACTCCCCTGCCAGCTTGATAGCCCCCAACTGCCCTCCTCTTCCAGGACCTGCCTCCTCTGCTGGGACCCACCTCCTCTACACAAGACGGTGGAAATGCAGGGACTGGCCTCCTCCATGCCGCACAGAGCCATGGGACCTCCGGGCTTCACCGTGCAGAGCTGCCACTGGGCCCCACCTCGACTATGTATATGGCCATCATGTGGCAGCCATCTTGTAGCAAGCATTTGTGGTGGCCATCTTGTGACAACGTTGCATGTGAGGACCACTTACACCTTTATTAGTATTGATAATTAGCTTAACGTATTATGAATTTTTTTTATGAACTCTAATCTATAATAATAAAAGTATAATATGCTAATTAGACTGGATGTCCTTCCAGATGACCTTTTGGATGAAGCTGGGCTGCAAGGGAAGCCCAGATCCCAGGTACCTGCTGGCAGCCAGAGGGAAGCGTGGGTCTTGGGTGCCTGCTGGCAGCTGGAGGGAAGCCTGGGTCTCGGGTGCCAGAGGGAAGCTGGTGCTGGCAGCCAAGGGAAGGAAGGCCTACTCTTGCACAAATTTCATGCATCGGGCCTCTAGTATTATTGTAATACTAGAGGGGGCATGACCTGTGGGGATTGTCCCACTGTGGGAGCACGGCTCATCCCAGTTAGCTGAGTGGCTGTGGACCCACCCTCTGAGTGGCTGCTGAATGAGGAAATTAGTCTGAGCTAATATTCCGGGGTAATGTCTTAGGTAAAGGTGTGGTCTGTGCCCTGGAAAAACCTGGTGGAGAGCTTTTCACCCCAAAGCTCTTGATGTGTGATGCCAGGTCAGGGACACCATCAGGGATGTTCAGGGCAGCCATGCTCCAGGATCCTCAACCATCAAGACAGCCTCCTTCCGGGGGTCCATATTCATGTCCCCTCTTTCTATCTGCCTATGCCAGCTCCCCAAACTCTTTCTATAGCAAACCTTAGAGGGCCTGTATCAGCTGGTGGGGTCAGACCAGAGTCTGGATTGTCTCAGGTATTTGATAGGTGCAGAGACTCGGCCTCATCTTGGGCCTGCTAGCAGCTGCTCCCACTGTGGGAGCAGCCACTCATCCAGGTCAGCCGAGCAGCTCTCCCACTGTGGGAGCACCCTGACCATCAGGGGAAGCTCCTGCTTTGAGTGTCTTCCCCCTGGTGGTCAGTGAGCATCATAGAGACTGGTCAACCAGTCGTTCTGGTCATTCTGCCGTTCGGTCGCTGGGCTTTTATATATATAGATTACTTTTTATGATTGCAGAATGTCCTATTGTTTCAATGTATTATAATTTTTTTAAACTAATCCTCTTTTTGGCTATTTGGCTGTTTCCAATTTCTCTTTGTGATAAATGATGTTTCAATAAGCACCCTTTTACAAAAATCTTTTTTGTACACCTTGGATTATCTTTTAAGGTGACTTCTGAAACTCATTATTTTTTTCTTCTTAAAGGTTGGAGTAACTGAGTTGAGACAGAACTTTAAGTGCCAATTTTATTCTAGAACAGGCTCTCCCAGGAGTGTTGACTTTCTGGTTCACAGTGGTGCCAATTACCAGAAAGCTTGATGTTAGTAGCTAAGATACCTGCATCATTCTTAATGGACAGGCTCATGACTAATAAACTCTTCATTTCCATCCTGAAACCCTAAATTTTTTTGCTCCCTTTCTATTCAAACCAATTAAAAACAAAACAAAATAAGCCTGGTACTGACTCACATGCCAACTTTTTGATGCAGCTGAAATTAATTTTGATGTGTTTAATATAAGGCTGAGAACCGTTCTCTGAGAACTGTTATTTTTAGAGTTTTAGTAACTGTTCCTATGCCTCCCAATGCCAATTTTTTTTGTTAAGTTTCTCAGATCTGTAATGTACCTTTTAATTAATTCCATGGTTGAGCCAAGTAAAATTCTGCAAAACGTAATTGAAATTTTGGAGAAACTTGATGGGCATCTTAACACACAATTCAATCTTATTTAGCATGAGTCAGGAAAAAAAAAGGAGGCATCTTTGGCTCATGAAACGGGTCCTTACATTAGCCGTCTCTCTTAAACCCAAGCAGACAGAAAATGAAGTCACTTTGGACCAAAGCCTAAGAACACAATGACTTCAGAACACAAAATCTTTGCTTAGGGAGGAGTTTATAACAGTCATCCTAGAAAGAAGTAGAATTTAACTCTCCTGGATTTTAGTGACAGTTTATGTTCATAGCCAAAAAAGATGGAGGAAGAGGGAAAGGGAATAGACATTTCTCTTATTTATTTGTTTCATTTCTTTTTTTCTAATTTTAAATATATTTTATTGAGCTTTTATAGAGAGGAAGAGAGAGGGATAGAAAGTTAGAAACATTGATGAGAGAGAATCATCGATCAGCTGCCTCTTGCACATCCCCTCCTGGGGATGTGCCCGCAACCAAGGTACATGCTCTTGACTGGAATCGAACCTAGGATCTTTCAGTCTGCAGGCTGACGCTCTATCCACTGAACCAAACTGGTTTCAGCCCATTTCATTTTTTAATTGTTTTTTTTTATAGTACAATATCTAAATGCATTATTATGAACTACAATAGTTCTCATAATTTCATCACCAATAAAGAAGAAGAGGAAAATTCAGGTTTATCCCAGCTGACCTAATTACTGGTGAACTAAACCTTATTGATTAAAATAATTTTTTTTCTGAATACAAGTAATAATGTTCTGAGCATCTTAGATTTCCAAGATGCAGCAGCTGAAAATTAAGTTTATGGCTTAGGGCAAAAGCAACATATCTCAAACATCAGCTTTTTATGACTGAAAACAAATAATTAAAGAAAATGGGCATAATAAAAGCATAGAATTTCCAAGTCATTTGCTAATATTTCTAGCAGTCCTGACCCCAGAAGAATTATAACCAGTTTTTAATAAAGGCCAATTCAAAAGCAGCAGTGTGGAACTTGATGTTCATGGCACCTTTCATAATCATGGCTTGTTTTCTTCTTATAACCCTCTATCATTTGGTTTATAAAAATTGGAAAACACTGTCTGGCTCAATGACAGTTTACATGAGTTCAGACTGAAAGGATGCCAGAGAAAGAAAAGGTTCAGAAGGGCTGGGCGAAGAACCCAGAGGAGAAACAGAGGCTGTGCTGAATCCTTGGGAGAGGGAAGACTTGGGGCTCAATTCCAGCCACACCCTCCTCTCCCATCCCTGAGTCAGAGCAACATGTGGGAAGCACAAGAGTGACTTCAAGATTTAAAGCTCCCTCGCGTTCCCTCTTTATGATCAAAATGAAGGAAATTATGTGATCTCTCATCATCCATTTGTAACGCAAGGTGAATTAGAGTTGAGGAACTAGGGAGAATGCCTGAGGTCAATGAGCACAAGTGTTGCTGCGACTTTGGGGAGGAAGAGCAGGATCAGGATCTAACAAGATGAGTCTGGGCATATTGCCAAGCTGGCCAGGCCAGCAGGATGGGCTTGGGCTTCACCATGAGGGATATGAGCATATAAATCACCTGATGACAGGGCCCCGTTTCCTGACTGAACGCATATTAAATAGGAACCACTGGGGAGAGGGTTCATGAGGTTTACACACCAACAACAATAATAAACAAGACCAGCACTTTAGAGTGTACAGAGTGCTTTCATCTTTGTTTCTCATCTCTATTCCATGGACTCCTCACATTCCCAACCAGGGGTAAACTCGTAAGAGACATGATGCCCTATTCCCAAGCCAGGGAAAGGTTTGAGGGAGTACTTAGCACACAGCAGTGTGAAGCACTGGACTGGCTGAGCTGGTGGGCTCACTCAATAGGCTCATTTTGTTCTGCTTCCCTAGGGTCTTCAGAGAGATAGAATGTTCTACTACTATGGAGAAGAGCATGTTTAGACCACTGTTACCCAGACTGATAAGGAGCCACTAGATGGGACTGGGAAGACCTTGCTGCCTGCAAGCCTTTATTCTCCTCCCAGGTGGCTACGTGACATTTCCAGAAGGAAAGAACTCGATTCATCCTTTTTTCCAGTCTAATGAGGCTGGCACCCCCACATGGGTGAGTCAAGGACCAAGACTATACTCTCTTCCACACCTCAGCTTCCCCGTGCATGACTTGGTTCTGGGAAAGAAGGATCCATATTGATATAATAACGCTCATGAAGTTTTACAAGCAGCCTACAGATTCCAGTAGCAAGCCTTGCCTTCAGTGTCATAGCTGTGTGTTGTTAACATACACCTACTTCATCTAGGAGAGGTAGTAACTCATGGAGAACCACTTTAGGCACCAGCTCTTCAATGTTACCATAGCAGGTTGAACTATTTCAAGCATTAACCAATTCATGGAGCATAAGGGGAATCTTTTTTTTTTTTTTTTTTTTTTTTTGAGATCCTTTCTAAACTAACCATGGAGACTGGCAGGGACTGGGTGGCTCTCCTTCCCTATGCTCTTCACCGGGTGAAGAACACATAAGGGTAATCTTTGGCTTTAGGTGTTGGAGAAGACATCCAATGTCTCTTTTTTCTCAAGCTTAAATAAGTCCACATTCATCCTAGCAGCCCTGGGCATGCTGGAGAGAGGTCAGAAATTCTCTAGGCCTTGCAGTCAGGCCTGCAAGTTAGTCAGTTTGGCGATAAGGGACCAGGGACTGCTGGGGACTATATAAAGCCAAATGGTGGCATGCAGGACTTTAGAAGGCTCCATCTCAGGTCCTGCTAAGCTTCTCACTATTCTAGGGGCCACACAGTCATCCATGAGCACTAGGAAAGGACACACCCAGGAACAGTGACTCAGCAAGAGAGAAGTAGCAAGGGAGAAGAAAGGCAACGAGAAAGTTGAAGAATGAGCAATTTAAGCGACTGCAGGGAAGAATAGGACAGAATATTGAGAAAGAGCAGTTACTATAGTTGCACTCACTCTGTGGCTCTCAGTGTCTGATACACACAATTTGCAGACTACTTTCTGACCAAGATTTTTGCAGTAACAGGTAAAGGTAGACATGAAGGGTCAGGGCAGAAGTGTCCTTGCCCAAGAACACACAGTGAAACAGTCCATGATTTCCCCAGTCCCTCGCTTGTCCTCTGACCTTTGGAGACTAAAATGCATATTGATTAAACCATAGCCTACATGTTCTCTCAACCCTTTCCCTCACTGAGTTACAACATACAATCTGCCACTGCTATTCTGTATATTTCTTGATCAGAGAGCAATGTGTTGCTGTTTTAACAGAATTGTACTGAAGCATCAGGATAAGGAAAATAATTTAGAGAATTTTGAAAGATGGAAGCAACTTTTGAGATCACTGAGCTCATTTTCCTCATTTTCTGGATTAGGACCCTGAATGCAGTTCAGAGAGGTGAAGAGGTTTATCAAAATCACATGGCTACACAGGGAAATTTGGAGCTGCAATCTAGATACTTTGGTTTCTGGGAAGCTGTCTACCCAATTTGTTTCTTTTCTCATCCCAATTCAAAGTAGTTAGCATTCCAGGAGCATTCCAAATGGGTGAACAACAGCAAAGAACTCAGTGTGATCCAAAGCACTGATTTCTGGTGTTTCTTCAGGGGTATTTTTGGCTTTCGGCCTGTTAACCATCAGGAATATTGAATTTAGCAAAGTACATCAAAGTTTTCTATGCAATATGTTATGAACAGCTGAAACCAATTAAATGCTAATCAATTCTACCCTGTCTGATGCAGAGTGGAAAAAATGTTCCAAAGGTCTCTCCACCCTGAGATGTTCTTGGCAATGGGACTCTGTGCTGGAGGCCCCCTCCCGTCTCTCTTAGTCTCGTACACTCAGGAAGAGGAGACTTGGCCAACTCCCTTCAGATCTGAGAGGAAAGAAGAACCCAGCCCAGGCTTTTACCTTGAATTTCATCCTGGTAGGAGAAGGCTGTAGACTCTGGCACAAAGCACAGCACAATTGTGAAAATGGGAGAGACTGAGCAAAGCAGTGTAGTCCAGCCACATCTATCAATCCTCTACGAGTTACCAAGCATCTCTAATACAATTTCTTCCAAGACCCACCTTCTTCCTGCAAAACAGATTTTCATAACTGACAAATTGGGGTTTGAATGTGCGCTCTGCAATTATTAGATTAGGCAAGTTATTTAACCTCTGTAGTTCTCTGTTTACTTATTTTTCTTAATTTTTATTTTATTGTTTAAAGTATTACAAGTAGGAGTACATATGTATCCTTTCCTCCCACCCTCATTGACCTCCCCCAGGCCTCCCCTACCTGACAGTACATATCCTCACCGTCTCCCCCGTCTCCCCCACCCCCAGTGTCTTGTGTCCATTGGTTATGCTTATATGCATTCATACAAGTCCTTTGGTTGATCTCTTACCTCCACCCTAACCCTCTCCAGCCTTCCTGCTGTAGTTTGACAGTCTGTTCGATGCTTCTTTGCCTTTGTATCTATTTTGTTCATCAGTTTATAATGTTCTTTATATTCCACAAATGAGTGAGATCATGTGGTGGTTTTCTTTCACTCCCTGGCTTATTTCACTTACCATAATGCTCTCCAGGTCTATCCATGCCATTGCAAATGGTAAGAATTCCTTCTTTTTTACAGCAGCGTAGTATTCCATTGTGTAGATGTACCACAATTTTCTAATCCACTCATCTGCTGATGGGCATTTAGGCTGTTACCAAATCTATTGTAAATTGTGCTGCTATGAACATAGGAGTGCATATATCTTTTCTGACTGGTGTTTCTGTTTTCTTGGGATATATTCCTAGAAGTGGTATTACTGGGTCAAATGGCAGTTCCATTTTTAATTTTTGAGGAAACACCATATTGTTTTCCACAGTGACTGCACCAGTCTGCATTCCCATCAGCAGTGAAGGAGGGTTCCTTTTTCTCCACCTCGTCACCAGCACTTCTCTTGTATTGATTTCTTGATGATAGCCATTCTGGCAGGTGTGAGATGGTACCTCATTGTTGTTTTGATGTGCAACTCTTGGATGATTAGTTACTTTGAGCATGTTTTCTTATGTCTCTTGGCTTTCTATATATCCTCTTTCTCAAAGTGTCTATTTAGGTCCTTTGCCCATTTTTTGATTGGATTGTTTATCTTTCCTTTTTTAAGTTGTATGAGTTCTCTGTAAATGTTGGAGATTAAACCCTTATTGGTGATAACATTGGTAAATATGTTCTCCCATGCAGTGGGCTTTCTTGTTGTTTTGTTGATAGTTTCTTTTGCTGTGAAGAAGCATTTTATTTTGATGTAGTTCCATTTGTTTATTTTCTCCTTAGTTTCCATTGCCCTAGGAGCTATATCTGTAAATATATTGCTATGACAAATGCCTGCTATTTTGTTGTCTGTGGCTTCTTCTAAGATTTTTACAGTTTCCCAACTTATATTTAAGTCCTTTATCTACTTTGAGTTTATTTTTGTGTATGGTATAAGTTGGTAGTCTAGTTTCATTTTTTTGCAAGTATATGTCCAATTTTCCCAACACCATTTATTAAAGAGACTGTTTTGACTCCATTGTATGCTTTTGCCTCCTTTGTCAAATATTAATTTAACATAATGGCTTATGTCAATTTCTGGGTTCTCTGTTCTATTCCATTGGACTATATGTCTGTTCTTGTGCCAGTACCAGGCAGTTTTGAGAACAGCAGTTTTGTAGTATAGTTTGATATTTGGTGTTGTGATCCCTCCAACATTGTTCTCCTTGGTATCTAAATTTACTCCTAGGTATCTTACTTTTTTTGTTGCAATGGTAAATGGGATTGTTTTTTTTTTTTAGTTTATCTTTCTGTGAGTTCATCATTGGTATATAGAAAAGCCATAGACTTCTGGGTCTTAATTTTGTATCCTGCTACATTGCCGAATTCATTTATTAGATCTGCTAGTTTTTTTATGGAGTCTTCGGGTTTTCTAGGTACAATATCATGTCATCTGCAAATAAGGACAGTTTTACTTCTTCTTTTCAAATTTGGATGCCTTTTTTTCCTTCTTCTTGTCTGATCACAATGGCTAGTACTACCAGTACTATGTGGAACAGGAGTCGTGAGAATGGGCATCCCTATCATGTTCCTGTTCTTAGGGGAAATGGTTTTAGTTTTTGTCCATTGAGTATAATGCTGGCTGTTGGTTTGTCATATATGGCTTTTATTATATTGAGGTATGATCCTTTTATTTCCACCTTGCTGAGAGTTTTTGTCAAGAAAGGGTGTTGGATTTAGACAAATGCTTTTTCTGCATCAATGGATATGATCAATGGTTTTTATCTCTCAGTTTGTTTATGTGGTGTATCATGTTTATTGATTTGCTGATATTGTATCATCCTTGCTTTCCCAGAATAATCCTACTTGGTCATTGTGTATGATCTTTCTAATGTAATGCTAGATTTGATTTGCTAGAATTTTGTTGAGAATTTTGGTGTATATGTTCATGGAAGATATTGGCCTGTAATTTTCTTTGTATTGTCTTTATCTGGCTTTGGAATTAGGGTAATCTTGGCTTTGTAGAAAGAGCTTGGAAATATTCCTTCCTCTTGAATTTTTTTGAAAGTCTGAGGAGGATAGGTTTTATTTCTTTTTTGAATGTTTGATAAAACTCCACTGTGAAGCCATCTGGTCCAGGGCTTTTGTTTGTTGAAAGTTTTTGATTACTGCTTCAATTTCCTCCATAGATATCAGCCTATTCATATTTTTTTATTCCTCCTATTTGAGTTTTGGAAGGTTATATTTTTCTTGGAATATGTCCATTTCTTCTAGGTTGACCAATTTGTTGTAATAGAGATGTTCATAGTTGTTGTTTTTTTGTTTTGTTTTTGTTTTTTTACTATTCTTTATATTTCTAAGGGGTCTGTTGTTATTTCACCTTTTTTGTTTCTGATTTTGTGTTTTGAGCCCTCTCTCTTTGCTTCTTGGTGAGCCTGGCTAGAGGTTCATCAATCTTTTTTAGTATCCTTTCAAAGAACCAGCTCTTGGTTTCATTGATCTTTTGTATTGTTGTAGTTTTTTTTTTTTATGTCATTTATTTCCTCTCTGGTCTTTATTATTTCCTTCCTTCTGCTCACTCTGGGCTTTTCTTGTTGCTCTCTTTCTAATTCTTCAAGTTGCAGAGTTAGATGGTTTATTACCAGTTTTTCTTGTTTTGTTTTTTTTGAGATAGGCCTGTAAGCTATGAACTAAAAAAAGAAACAAATACAAAGTTTAGAACTGAAAATACAAAAATCAAAATTAAAATCTCAGTCAACAGTAGAATGGAGAAGACAGAGGAAATAGTAAAATTAATAATAAAAATTGCCCAATCTGAACAACAGAGAAAAAGTAGACTGAAAAAAAATGAAAAGCACCTCAGACTTGTGGGATCATAACAAAAGATCTAACAATTGTGTCATCAGAGTCCTTGAAGAAGAGAAAAAGGGTGGGAGTGAAAAATTATTTAAAAATTCTAAATTTGGCAAGAAGTTATATACTTCCAGAATCAAGTAGTTTAGCAAATCCCAAACAGAATTTAAGAATTAAAAAAAAAAAAAACTCATGCCAAGACACATTATAATTCACCTTCTGAAAACTGAAGACAAAAAAAAATTCTTGAAAGACAAAGAAAAATAACACCTTCCTGATAGTGGAGAAATAATTTGTATGATGATATATTTCTCATCAGAAATTATGAATGGCAAAAGGAAGTGGCACGATATTTTTCAAGTGCTGGAAGAAAAGGTCTTTGATCCAGATTCCTATACCCAACAAAAAATATTCTTCAGGAACGACGAGGAAATCAAGACATTCTCAAGTGAAAAAAAAACAACTAAAAGTTTGTCACCAGTAGAGCTACACTGTAAGAATGGCTAAATGAAGCTCTCTAAGCAGAAAGAAAATGATAAAAAATGGAACCTTGGAACATCAGCAAAGAAGAGTTGCAGGAAGCAAAAATATGGGTAAATTTTCTTGTCCTCTTGAGTTTTCAAATTATATTTGACAATTAAAGATAAGTTTCTAACACTGTCTGATGTGGTTCTAAATGTAAAATATTTAAGACAATTGTATTATAAATGGGAGAGGGTAAAAGTATATAAAGAGAAATAAGCCTTCTCTAACATTACCTAAACTGGAAAATAACATCAAAAGACTGATAGTTAAGTATATATAATGTATTATTTAGAGCAACTACTAAAATAGCCATGCAAATATATATACACTCGAAAACATCACAAATAAAGGAAAAATCTAAAAAATATCAAGTAACCCACAGGAAAGCAAGAAACAAAAGAACAGAAAAATAAAAACAGAAAACAAAAAATAAAATGAAAATATTTAGTGCTCAGGAGCTTAAGCAGGGCACAGATGAGTGTGCAGACCAACAGAAAAATATCAGGACTAAGCCAGCACTAAGCCACCACAGCCATCTGCCCATTGGCCAGGTCTTGCCATGCCTCACCCTTGTCTGCATCATGTCACCATCCACCACTGGCAAGGAGGAGGAGAGGCAAGCCTTACAACTGAGCTTGATTGCGCACAAGACTACCAGTATCCACTCACCTTTTACTTTTTTTGTCTTTTAAATGAAGGCCATAGTTTTTATTCAAATTCTTTTTTTGTTTTGTTTTGTTTTGTTTTGTTTTTTGTTTTTCTTAATCCTAGCCTGAGGATATTTTTCCATTGATTTTCAGAGAGAGTGGAAGAGAGAGGGAAAGACAGAGAGAATAGTGATGTGAGACAAACACATCAGTGGTTGCCTCCTGCACGTGCTCTAACCAGGGCCCAGGCTGGAGAGGAGCTTGCAACTGAGATAAGAGCCCTTGACCAGAATCGAACCTGGGATTCTATGGTCCACAGGCTGACGCTCTAGCCACTGAGCCAAACTGGCTAGGGCTCACCTTTTTCTTTCATGGCAATGTCCTCACAGTACTACAGCTGCTGAGTGAGTCTGGGCCACTATCACTAGGCTATACTCAGGGAACTGGGGGCAGCCAGGTGCCCCAAAACAACATGCCGAGCTGCTGACCATCATAGAAGAATTGGAGAAAGTGGTTAGACCCACCTGCCCTGAGGCATCATTAATGCTAGAGGACTGGTTAGGGAGAATTTTGCTGAAATAGAACCGAGTGCCAGATCCTAGCCACCTTATTGGCTTTGAAAGGTTTTCCTTTTTTTTCTTTACAAGATGATAAGTTACAACTCATCTCCTCTGCTTAGATGAAACATGTTTTTAAATGCTAACAGCTGGGTGTTTCTGCCCTTTTCTATGGTTCTCACTAGGCTCCGACTATAGGAAAGATTTTGCAGTTGATTAGGATTTGCAATTAAGTAGTTAAGAACTATTTGATTCTTTTAAAGTGTTGATTAAGAAGATGCACATAACAGTACTCTAACTTATAGTGAAGTGTAATTTGCCTCTGAGATACCATGTCTCACTATAATCTTCTTTATGAAATACATTATGTATCCCAGATTGTTCCTTGTTCCTTTTTATAAGCCAACACAACTCTCAGGGTTTTGCTTTTAATGAATCCTGGCAGCATATTTTACTTAGTAGCAAGTTTGCCATACATTATAGATTCTGCATAATGGAACTTCTTTATTGCTTAAGTATTTGCATGAGCATTAATGTTTTGATGTCCATTTAAAAAGGCACAAGTTATTGATAGAAGGTGAAGGGATCAGCCAAAGAACATGCATTCATAACCTATAGACACAGTATGGTGATGGCCAGAGGGAATGGGGGTTGGGTGGAGGTGGGCAAAGTGTGTGTGTGGGGGGTGATGGGGACATCTGTAATAGTGTGGACAATAAAAATAAAGTTAAAAAATAAATAAGTAAAAGGCACAGGTTATAAATACAGAAGAGCAAACAACTAAATAGAAATTTTTGTTCTAAGACTATATAGATTTTAGTTCTGTGTTTACTTGTAAGTCAATCAAAACTTCTGGAAAAAATAACTAAAATTCTTATCTTTATACATAATTTTTACTTGACATAATAATACTTATTATCATTAAAAAAAAATTAAAGTTAAAAGGAAGACTTAGGCCCTAATATATTGATAACTACATTAAATGCAAATGGCCAAAATACAACAATTAAAAGAGGAAAATTGGTAGGTTGAATTGAAAAACATGACCCAATGATCTATGGTGTCTATAAGAGACTCACTTCAAATATGATGATATGGGCAGGTTGAAAGAAAAAGATATCTCAAACAAATATTAAACCAAAAAAAGCAGAAATTACTATATTAATAACAAAAAAAGCATATTTCAGAGCAAAGAAACTTACCGGAGATAGAGAAGAACATTATATATATATATATATATATATATGCCTAAACAACTGTTACCACCGAATGACTGGTAGACCAGTCACTATGACACGCACTGACCACTAGGGGGCAGACACTCAATGCAGGAGCTTCACCCTGGTGGTCAGTGGGCTCCTACAGCCAACTTTCTGCGGCCCCTCCCCCCAGCTGGCTAGCCCTGATTTCCCCATCAGGACCACCCATAGCCCCTACTCTCCCTCCCCCGCCCCCAACCCCAATCACCCTGGTTGGAACCTCCTGTGGCCTAATTGGAACTAGGCAAGACGCCCTCATTGGCCCCAATTGCTGGCCAGGCCAAGGGACACCACCTGTGTACGAATTTGTGCACTGAGCTTCTAGTATAATAATAAGAGTCAATCCTCCAGGAGGAGATAGCAAGCATAAATGTTTCTAGCGATACATCCAATAAAGGGTCAACTTTCAAAACATATAAAGAACTTGCCCAGCCAGTGTGGCTCAGGGATTGAGTGTTGACTTATGAACCAGGAGGTCACAGTTCAATTCAATTTTCCATCAGGGCAAATGCCCAGGTTGTGGGCTCAATTTCCAGTGTGGCGTGGGCAGGATGCAGCTAATCAATGATTTTCTCTCATCATTAATGTAATGTTTCTATCTCTCCCTCTCCCTTCCTCCCTGAAATCAATAAAGATATATAGTAAGAAAGTAAAAATGGAACTGCCTAATGTCCCAGCAATTCCACTTCTGGAAATTTATCAGAAGAAATACAAAACTCTAATTTAAAAAATATATATGCACCCCTATGTTCATTGCAGTGTTATTTACAACAGCCGAGATATGGAGGTAACCAAGGTGTCCATTGATAGACAACTGGATAAAGTATATGTGGTACGTATACTCAGCCCTAAAAAAGAATGAAATCTTGCCATTTGCGACAACATGGGTGGACCTAGAGGGTATTACACTAAGGGAAAGACAAAGGAGGATAAATACCATATGAATTCACTTATATATGAAATCTAAAAAGTAAAATAAATGAATAAACAAAACAAACAGAGAACAAATTGATGATTGTTAGTTGGGAGAGGGTTGAAAGATTGGTGGAAAGGTGAAGGAATTGAGAAATACAAATTAGCTGAAACCGGTTTGGCTCAGTGGATAGAGCGTCGGCCTGCAGACTGAAAAGTACCAGGTTCAATTCCAGTCAAGGGCATGTAACTTGGTTGCGGGCACATCCCCAGTAGGGGGTGTGCAAGAAGCAGCTGATTGATGTTTCTCTCTCATCGTTGTTTCTAATTCCCTATCCCTCTCCGTTCCTCTCTGTAAAAAATCAATAAAATTTATTTAAAAAAAAAAAAAAGAAGTACAAATTAGCAGTTACAAAAATAGTCACAGGACTATAAAGAATAGCATAGAGAATATAGTCAATAACATTGTAATAACTATATATGATTTCAGATTGGTACTAGACTTATCAGGGTGATTACTTCATAAGGTATATAAATGTCTAATCACTATGTTATTCACCTGAAACTTAAATACACCAACAGCTTTTACACCCTTCCAGCCCTTATTGCTTTTATTTAATTATTAGTATCTATAAGGCCCAGAGAAGGGAGTGACTTGCTCAGAGTCACACAGCAAATTATTGTGCATTAGGTCTAGAATCCAGGGGTTTTAAATTTGACTTCACTATCCACACCAATCAATCTCAATCAGTCAACATTTGCTGAGTTAGTGCCTTGCACACAGTCTTAGTTTGGTCATTTGAATGACAAATATTAGATACTAGTCCCCCCCTTCAATATCCCTGTCCTCTCCTGGGCAAGGCCTCTGCTGGATCACTGCCTGCCTTCCAGACAGGGAGTGTGTTGGCTCCTGATCTCTCCATTCACATTCTCCTTCACTTGTTAACTGTTATTTTTCTTCTTTGTGTTAGAAAAGGAGAGAAGTAAAGGTGTAAGGATAGTATTTCCTGGTTGGTGGCTGAGATCCTTGTGGGCCAATAGGTCAAACTTGACTCCCTCGTGCCTGGACACTCTCACTCCCTATGGAAGGGCAATTGATGACTCTTCCACAGCCCTTAGGAAGCCAGCAGGCCCCTGTAGCTTCCTGCTGGAGTTTCTCGGCCACTCAATGGGAAGGACCCAAGATGCTCTGACCAGAAGCCAGTTCCCTTTCTCCCAAGTGGCCCACATCTGGCCTACAGGAAACAGTCACTCCTCCTTTATCCCCAAAATGCTTGGTATGTAGTCCAATCCTAACGCAGCCACTTCCACCCTTTCTTAGGTGGGAGTCACTTGCCATTGCATATCCTCTCTATCCTAACTGCAGGGAACACTTTCCTTAGCTCCCCATGTGATCCCAAGGAAGCTTGTCACATGGGTCTGAGGCCTCCCTGGGGCCTCTAGCATATCATCAGATCCCTCCTAAGAGACCCTCCACAAACCCTCTCTCTCCACGGGCTGACTCATTATAAATATCACTGCTCTGGCTAAGAGGTGCAAGCTCCATGGAACCAGTTCTCCACAATTTGCTTTGTGAACTTGCAGGTGAGGAGTCCATCTTACACTAGCTTCTGTTATAGGCATATTGCATATTGTATCTTGTATTTGGAGCCTCAGTCAAAACCATGGTTGGAAACCACACTCCAATATGCTGCTACATTTATTGAATAATTATCTTCTATTTAAGGAAAGTGATATCAGTTTTTTACTTATAGGAGAAAGAGTTTATTTTTCAAATTAGTGTATTCAATTATAGAGTGAGTTGACTTAAAATATATTAATTAATAAAATGCAGGAGATACAGAAGTAAGGCTAAAAGTTCAGAGTTAGTATATGAGTAATAGTCATGATAGATAATAAATCAAAGGTATTTTTATAGAGATCAATTTGGTAGGAGAGAGAAGAATGCATTGGATGAAGGAGAAACTGTAGTTTTACTGCGATTCCTGAAACTACACACAAAAACATAATTATGAAGACGTAGTAGGTGGCACAGGGGATGTTTGGAAATAGAATGTCTTCTGGGAGTTAAGGACAACACAGCCTGCGCTTAACATTATGTCCTTTGTTTGCCATATTCTCCATCTTGTGAGAACACTGACCTATCCCTCCCAAATGAATATCAAACAAGCACGGCCCATTCAAAGGGGACTCGTTCCCTGGCCACAGTCCGTTGCTCTAGGGTGGGAAATGGACTCCAGTTTAACTAATTACATTCCTTCCTTTAGAGTTTGAAATTAGGACCCAGAGATCATAACTCAGTTTGATTGCCTCTTCATGGATGGATTCACTATTACTGTGCCGGCAAATTATATATCTGAGCTTGTAAAATGGACAGACCTCATTTCAGAGCCTGATGTGTTACCTAAACTCATAAAAACTAATGGACAATAAAACAGAATTCTGATTTTTACATTTACGATGAGAATGTAATGATCCAACAAACCAAATACTTATTCTGTCACTGTAGGTTAATCTACATAAGCAGCCAAATTATCAGAAAAATTCCTTATGATCACTCAGGTAGCATCCAGAACAAGGGATGGACCACAACAACATAGGAATATGCTAACTGTGAGAGCCAGATCTGGTGTTCTTTGGGTCTAGAATAATGCCTCTTATTTAGCCCGGTGTTGCAAACACTCATTGATTCTACCCTTCTTCACCATTTCATTGCCAGCTAATACCCTTTTAAATTTGGCATTTTGTTTATCCCAAATGTGGTAGGCTCAATCAGCTCCTTCCTTCCTTCACCCCTAAAAGCTATTTACAGCCTAATCCCTGGAATCTGTGAATGGTAGCTTATATAGCAAGGATTCTTTGCAGACAGGATTATATTAAATATCTCGAGATGGGCTATTATCCTGGGTTAACTGGCAGGCCTCCAATATAATCACAAGTGCCCTTATGCGAGCAGAGAGATTGGGGGCACAGGCAGAAGATGAGAAGGCTACGTGACACCAAGGGCAGAGATTGCAGTGACCTGAGATCAAGGAATGACGCAGCCACGAGGAGAGGAAGAGACAAGAAACAGATTCTCTCCTGGAGCATCTGGAAGGAGCATGGCCCTGCTGACACCTTGATTTCCGCCCAGTAATACTGATTTTAGACTTCTGGTCTCCAGAACTGTGAGACAATACATGACTGTTGTTTTAAGACACCACATTTGTGGGCTTTTTTTTTTTTTTTTTTTACAGCAGCCCTGAGGAATGCATAGGCCAGGACTTACAGTTTCAGCTGGAGAGTCACCCTTTCTATTCCAGGTGGTTTTGTGAGTCAGCTCCAGCTCTGGAGACTATCTGAAGGAGCAATGTCCACATGCTCTGTCCTCAACTATCCTGTTCAGCTCCTATAGATTCAGGCCTATGACTTTTTTTTTTTTAATCCTCACCTGATTATATGTTTTATTATTGATTTTAGAGAGAGAGGAAAGAGAGAAAGAAAACATTCATGTGAGAGAGAAACATCAATAGTTGCCTCCTGTATGTGCCCTGACCAGGGAATAAACCCACAATCTAAATATGTGGCCTGATGGGTAATCGAACCCGCAAACTTTTGGTTTACAGGATGACACTCCAACCAACTAAGCTAGCATACCATGGTGCCTATGGCTTCTTTTATGGAGTCAATCCATATTTGTTCTTTCTCTTCTCCTGCTACCTTCTATTTTATCCCAGCATTGTTGGTTTTTCCAAAGAACCCTGCCTTCTCTCCATGTGCCCTAAGTAAGACAGTTTCAGTTTTGCCATTTTTGCTCCAGGAAATGTTTCACGCTTCATTTGTTCTAAGACCCACTTGTTTATCTTCCTGGGGGCCCAGGGTATTCATAGAGCTCCCCTCCAACACTGTGAATTTGCATGTGTGAATTCTGATTTATTATGTGTGTGAAGCAAGAGCCACGTATATATTGGAAACTGACTTTAGCTAGCATCAGCAGAAAAGGGAAATTGTAATTAGGGTCCCGGGAAGACTCGTGGAGCGTGAAGGTGGGAATACAGATGAACCTCAAGAACAGATGAAACCAGGCAACCTGGGGATCCTCTTTTGCAGTCTCTGACCCCTGCTCTTTTCTGAGCACCCCTGTGCTTCATGACCTCTCTGAGTGCAGCCAGGCTATCCCTCAGCCTGCATAACAGATAATGGCTTCCTCCATCAGCTCTCCATGGTAAATTGTGTTTCCTCAGCTGTAAAATGAAGTTGGATATTATGCTCTGCAAGCTGCCTCTGGCTCTGAAATTTGATGGAATACTATTAGGAGTCCCAGGTGTGGGTAATGGGAGGATTGCAAGGAATGGAGAGCTGACCTTGGTAGGTGTGAGGGAGCAGGGGTGCTACAGGAAAGGCAGTTACAGGGTGAGGATCAGAGTACTGAACCCAAGTCTTTTAACGGGCCAGTGAGCTCATGGGCATGGCCAACTGGAGAAATAATTTGGACAGGTGACATGGAGGAGGTTTTTCCGTGGCAATGTCCCTTGAGGCTAGCAATTACCCACTTATGCTCTGACAGAGCAGCTAAGCTGTCGCTCACGCTCACCTCTAATACACATCAATTATTTGTGAATTCCTTCTCCTCCTTTGATGGGATGATACTTTTGTTTTTTGCATTGAAATGAACCATACTGCCCAACTCTACATGTGTATTCCCTCAGAGCACTTGCTACGAGCCCTGGAGGAAAGTTCAGGCTGGCCCTGAAATGACAGTGTGACAACACATGATCACATATGCAATGAACACATACATGTACAATAAGATCTCACTTAACGTCATCTACAGGTTCTTGGAAACTTCGACTTTAAGTGAAAAGACATAAAAGGAAACCAATTTTACTATCAGCTAATTGATATAAAGAAGAGCTCCGTTCCTATGGCGTATTTCTAGTTGCATGTTCTGAAAACCTGTCTTCTGTGCCCACTTCCCACTCAATATTGTAGTTGCCTGTTTGGCTGCTTGGATCCACCACAAATCAGTTTTTTAGATGGCAGAGACTCTGTCTTCTTTGCGCCTGTATTTTCATCACCAGTACAGTGCCCGCCACATAGTAAGTGTTTGTTTATGTTTGCTGAATGATTGGGAATGAAGATGAGTTTTTGACATGTTGGGCCTTTGAGACCTCTAGGTAAAGATACCTCCTACGATGTTGGCTGTCTAAGGCAGACATTCAGGTGGTGGTTCTGGGCTGGCGTTAGGGAAGGTGGTTGATGCCGTGAACAGAAATGAGATGACTAAGTCAAAGTTTCTAGACCAAGGCATAATCAGCACTTTGGGCCGGATAATTCTTTGTGGGGGCTGTCCTGTGCATTGTAGAAGGTTTAGAGGCATTCCTAAACTCTGTTTCCTAGATGCCAATCGCACTCTTACAGAAACACCCAGAATAATGTTTGACCAAATATCTGGGCACCCTGTGACCCAGTCAAGTTGATATATACAATTAACCATCACACCACTCTAAAAGCTCCATTTCTTTTTAAAATACTATTATATACTACAGGCTTTGCTGAGGTCTCTCATTGTATCCCTTCAAGGGAGAAAACCATTCAAATGCTTGTTTAAACAACGCTCTTCTGTTTGAAAATACTGCATTTTGCATGACTATATTTAGCTGTGCTGTTCATAGGTAACCACTAATTTTTAAGCAACTCACAGCTTGTGAGCTTCCAGGACCAGGATTTTTAAACAAAGTCTGGTGTGGAAAAGCACTCTCCCCTGAGAGGCAGGGGTGTGGTTAGCAGCCAGAAACTTGGCCAAGACTTATTTGGGAGAGTGGGGTCTCTAACAGAGGCACACCCAGACCTTGCCAAAGGAAGCAGAGAAATGAGTTAGAGAGCGAAAGCAGGGCTGGGCGGAAGCCCTACTGACACCACTCGGGTGAGGTTTGCAGAGCTGTTAGTGTAGGGTGAATTGCCAGTGGTCAGCACAGCCCTTATCAGTCAAGTCTCAGAGTCAGTTGTGAACAAACAAACTCTTCTCTTCTCTTCTCTTCTCTTCTCTTCTCTTCTCTTCTCTTCTCTTCTCTTCTCTTCTCTTCTCTTCTCTTCTCTTCTCTCCTCTCCTCTCCTCTCCTCTCCCCTCCTCTCCTCTCCTTCCTTTCCTTTCCCTTTCCTTTCTTTTTCTTTTCTTTCTTTCTTTTTAATTGAAGCAAGATAAGAATAATAGAATTAGCAATAGAAGAAAGAGCAACATGTTTATCTTCCAGAAAATATAGAGAACAAAGAAAGAAAGAGAGGAGAATTGGAATTTCTTTTCATTTTACTATCTAATTTGATTTTTGCAGTAAGAACTATTTCACATAGTATAAAAATTGAAGTTTTGTGGGATGAAGCTACTTGCCCAAAGACATAAAGCTAGAAGTGGACTAACCAAAACTTGAACACACTTTTCTCTAATTGCTGTTTATTATGCTGAAGGCGATTGTTACAGGTTGAATTGTGTCTTCTACCATCCCTGCCATATTCTTATGTTGATGTCCTAACCCCCAAGTACCTCAGACTGTGACCTTATTTGGAGAGAGGATCTTTACAGAGACAATCAGGTTAAGGTGAAGTCATTAGGATGGGCTCAGATCTATTATACTCCTGTCCTTATAAAAAGGAGAAATTTGAGGACAGATGCACATAGAGAGAAGACAGTGCAAAGAGACCATTTATGACTTTCCCTCGTGGCTCTCAGAGGGAACCAACCCTGCCAACACTTTGATTGAAGACTTCTCACCTCCTGCAGAACTATGAAACACACTTTTATTGTTTAAACCACCCAGTGTTGGGTTATTTGTTATAGCAACCCTAGCCAACTAATAACGTGACTCTTATAATAAGGATTTAATCAAGAATACAAAAACCACTCAAGTGATTTTCCACAAAAAAAAAAAAAAAAGAGTTTAACTGCAAAAACTGGTTAAGCAGGTATTGGGGGCTGACAGGCAAAGGGGGAACACTGAGATAGCAGAATTGCAGGAAGCAGCTACCATCCTCAGGGCTGCAGGAAAAGGGAAGAGGTTCTGTTATCAAAATCTGGAAGCTCAGAGAAGAGGTCCTGCTGAGCTGGGGCCCAGGCCTGGAGACTGCCTGTCAGAGCTGGTGTCTCTGGGAGCTCAGAGAAGGGACTCAAACTGGGACTCAGATCTCTGCGGAGAGGAGGCCAGCTGGCCGGGGCTTACAAGTATGAGGTGACTTACAAGTATGGAAACCAGAGCCAGTTGTCATCCAAAGGGTGAAGAACCTTTGCTGGGGTGACACTGAGAGAAACAGAAAGCAAAACAGTTCCAAGAATCTCTTCCAGGCGTCCAGTCTCTCTGTAGTATCCCCAATTGTCCTGTCACAGGGAGCTAACTGGCCAAGGAGAAATGTGGTCTGATGATATCTCCCTTATTTTAAGAGTCTAAATCTGTGGTTGGCAAACTGCGGCTCGCGAGCCACATGCGGCTCTTTGGCCCCTTGAGTGTGGCTCTTCCACAAAATACCAAGGCCTGAGGAAGTCTGTTTTGAAGAAGTGGCATTAGAAGAAGTTTAAGTTTAAAAAATTTGGCTCTCAAAAAAATTTCAATCGTTGTACTGTTGATATTTGGTTCTGTTGACTAATGAGTTTGCCGACCACTGGGCTAGATGATCTTCCTTCAAAAAAGACTCTGCTCACCATTCCTTCTTCAACCTCATTACCAGTCACCCTAAAATTTGGCCAAGTTCACTTGCACCATCTGGTATATCAGCACTTCAAAAATTTCCTGAAATGCATTTGTTACCATATTATTCCTCTCCTTTAGTAACTCACAGTTGTCTCTATAACCCTATTTTCTCTCAACCCTGACCAGGCCCTGATCCCTGACCAGGCCCTCATCCCTGACCGGCAATGATTTTCCTTAGGCCTATTAAATGCTCTTTCTTATCCTCTGTGCTGATAACACACACTCTCCATGAGCCCCTTCTCCAGCCTATCCCCCTCAATCTCAGCAACTGAGATCATTTATCACCAAGAAAATGGGCTGTCAGATAGGAAGCCATCAACTTCTCTTCCCCCTTCCCCTAACCTTACCCATCGGGGCCCTAACTTTCCTCCTCCCTACCTGTGCCAGGCTAACCTCCTTACTGTGTGGCCTCAAACCCAATCCCTATAGCTTCCTCCAGGCCTTTCTCTCTTTCTATATTTGTATAACCTCTCCCTCTCCTAGAGCTATTTCCTCCACCTATAATTACATTCAAGTGTTCCTCCACCTAAAAAAAAAAAAAAGCTTTCTCCAAACCCAGTTCCATTTTCACACTCACATCACCTGTATCGTTACTTCCTCACTCTCCAGTCACTCCTCCACCCTTGCACTCTGGCATCTGTCACTCTCACTCTTTTAAACACCTTCCACTATAGTCAGAATGACAAAGTGACTGAGTTCATTGTGCACTCTCTTACCTAAGCTCCTAGTAGATTTTATGATGTTATTTCTTGGTTTAAAGTTAATACACAGTCATTTTAGACATTTTGAAAAAGCAGAAAAAAATAAAATACATTTTTTAAAAGTTCTGAGGGCTTCAGCATTTGAGTTTGGTGGGAAGTGCACAAGTTAGCCTATAATAATCTTCCCAAAAAATTTTTTTGAAATCTAAAAACTTGGCTTTTAGTTATAAAAAGCCAATGCCCACAAAAGACTAAGGGCATAAAATCATGTCACACTATCGTTATTATGTTTTATAATTAAATTAGAGGCCCAGTGCACAAAATTCGTGCCCCAGGAAGGGAGGGAGGTATGTGTATGTGTGTCTCTCAGCCCAGCCTGCACCCTCTCCAATCTGGGACCCCTTGAGGGATGTCCAACTGATTGGGCCTAAATGGGCAGTGGACATCCTTCTCACACCAGGACTGCTGGTTGTCAACTGTTAGCCTGCCTGCCAGGCTGATCAATGCCTAACTGCTCCCCTGCTGGCCTGATTGCCCTTAACTGCCCTCCCCTGCCAGCCTGGTCACCCCTAACTGTCCTCTCCTGCCACCTGGTTGCCCCCAACTGTCCTCCTTTGTAGGACTGGTCCCCCAAAACTTCCCTCCCCTTTGGCCTGGTTGCTCCCAACTGCCCTCTCCAGCTGGCCTGGTCCCCCCACAACTGCCCTCCCCTGCCAACCTGGTCCCACCCAAATGCCCTCCCCTGCTAGCCTGGTTCTTCCCAGCTGCCCTCCCATGCAGGTCTGGTCACCCCCAACTGCCCTCTTCTGAAGCCTGATTGCCTCCAACTGCCCTTCCTTTCAAGACTGGTCTCTCCCAACTGCCCTCCCCTGCTAGCTTGTTCACCCACAACTGCCATCCCCTGACAGCCATCTTGTGTCCACATGGGTGTGGCCATATTGTGTGTTGGAGTAATGGTCAACTTGCATATTACCTCTTTATTATATAGGATTATGAATTCAATATATCTTGCTTGGATTAGATTTCTCTGAATTTCCTCTAAGGTGTTGATCAATTAGAGTACTGGTTATAGGAACAAATGTGAAGTTTAAGACATGTTATCTTTAAACTAAAGTTCCTAGATAACCTTGATGTTTTATTTGTTTTCTTTATGTTTTTTCTTTTTTTAACAGAAACAGGATTTTATTTTATTTATTGATTTGAAAGAGAGAGATTTGCCATTCCACTTATGTATGCATTCATTGGTTGATTTTTTTAAAAAATATATTTTATTGATTTTTTACAGAGAGGAAGGAAAAGGAATAGAGAGCTAGAAACATCGATGAGAGAGAAACATCGACCAGCTGCCTCCTGCACACTCCCTAACGGGGAGGTGCCTGCAACCAATGTACTTGCCCTTGACAGGAATCAAACCTGGGACCCTTTAGTCCGCAGGCTGACACTCTATCCACTGAGCCAAACTGGTTTCGGCAGCCTTGATGTTTTAAATGCTTCTACCTGTTATATTTATATTGTGCTGATTCCTCCATTGTTATCTAATGTGATCAACAGTTTTTCTTGCTGTTTGCAATATACAATATTATCTTTCTGTCTCTTATTAACCCCAATCCAACCTTAGAAATTTGATAACCGAGTATCTATAATAATAAAAGTGTAATATGCTAATTAGACCAGTCCTCTTTCCAGATGAAGTAGGACTGCGAGGGAAGCCCAGATCCCAGGTGCCAGAGGGAAGCCATTGCCAGCAGCCAGGGGAAGGGAGGCCTACTCTTGCACGAATTTCATGCATTGGGCCCTAGTGAATATATAAATAAAGCTAAATTGACTTTTTCTTTTAAGGGCCTCGCCTAAGGATGAACTCTTTGATGTGTGGCTTCAATGAAATCTGTTCAGTGACTTACATATTTTGCTACTTCCTATCCTCAGGTGTGTTTAGATTGTTGAAGTTGCCCCATCCAACTCAAGTTTCAGGTCCACGAGATGTTCCCATTTAGTATAATCTTAGCAAGGAAAAATCTTGTACCTTTCAATAGAGGAAAACCTTGACATTGGCAAGGATAACTTATGCAATCTTTTTAAATCCCCAAGATCATGAATACTATATTGGCATATGGAGTGGATATAACCTGATGTGTTCTCCTCTTCCCCACCCCCTCACTTTCTTCTATCCGTTGACCAATCTCCATTTGACCTAGAATGGAAGTTGTCATTGCCTCAGGTTAAGTTTGTTATAACAAAATGCAAATAACAAAGAAGTCAGTTCTTAACATTTGGATTTCAAAATAGGCTTTGCAAGAAAAAAGCATTTTGTGATCCAAAAGCTTGGTCTTTAGATTTCAAAAGCTAATACCCAAAATGATTCAGGGCATACAATTATGCCAGATTATATATTAAATTGTGAATCCCATGTTTCTAAAAGAGTAACACAGAAAGTCTCTCTTTGTTAATTCTGGTTATTTGTAATAAAAGAAAATAACAAAATATACCATTTTTTTTGTGTGTGTGTGCACCTACTCTAGTAAAAATCAAACACTAAGATTTGAAAGAAAATTCAATATAAAGAGTAAACTAAGAAGAATTCCAGGGAGGGTCTATAATCCAGACCTCCATCCCAGGAGGGAAGAGAGAGATGTCACCTAGGTGTCCTGAGAAAGATTCTGTGCCCTCCTAGAAGCTAGAGAGGAAGGTAAACAGAATATGTTGGAGAGATCTGAGTCCAGAGAGTGGTAAGACTCTGAGGCAGGGGATAGTTGAATGGTCTGTCCCTAGAGAAGGTGCAGGCCAAAAGGCCAGAAGCTGTCTCAGAGTCCTTGTGTAGCCAGGCTGCAGGTCTGGACCCCAAGAGCAGGTGAGCCAGGAGACACCCTACAGTGAGGATAAGGGGTGAGGGGGACATCTTTGGAGATGCCAGGTGTGCATCAATGGTGATGACTCAGCATTATGGCCCATCCTCCCCAACATACTCCCCCAGGGAAAAATAGGGAAATCACTGAACCCAGTGAACAAACTCAGACTCTGCTATACTATGTAGAAGGAGGCTGCAGATAGGACTTAAGCTCAGCATAGAAAAGGGAAAAACGTTACTTCCCCAAGCCCCACCCCACTCCTGAGTTTGTGTCCTGAAGAATATGTTTTACTACACATATGATTTATCCCCTCCCCCAAAAGCTGTAAATTTAATGGAAAGTTATACTTCCAGTTAATACTTAGATTGCCTGTCCTACACAGTCCATTGAGATGCAGGTGCTAGCAGTCTGCAAGGCACAATTTCTAGCTGAGCCAGTTCTCCCACCCACCAACTCAGAGGAAGAGTCCCATATATGTCTTAGTGTACCTGTTACCACAGGCCTGCCAGGGGACTTGATCAGAACCCCCTTGTTCACAAGGACCAGAACCAATAAATCTATCATAACCAAAAGCATTTTAAAGGGTAACTCATGGACCTCAGGGGTAGAAAGAATGATGCAGGCATTTCAAGGGTCCTGGGACCCAAGAGTTCACCCATCCACTATGGGTTCTTGGAGTTGTGTGAGAAAGAATTCAAACATGAGCCAGCATAGAGTTTACTGGGAACGTGAGTTTATTAGTGAAGCAGTGAGAAGGAGAGTGGGCTATTCCAGACAGAGCAGCCTCCTTTAGCAGGGTGTGCTTCCTTTACTGAGGTTCATTTCATCGGGGAATAGAGTTTTCAATAAGAGGGAGGAATATTCAGGATCTTCCCAAGGAAGGGGTGGAGATTTCTCAGAGGAGCTCCAAGGCTATTGTGTTTCCTTATATGAGCTTTCCATTTGCTCAACATGCTAATGTGTTACAATGACCATATGATGAGGCTAGGGGTTACTGTTGGGTGAAATTAGTCACCATGTTGGATCAATTTTGACTCTGCCAGTTTTAAGCCACAAATCCAGGGTGGGGTAGTCTTACTTTGTGTTAGCAGTTCCTGTAGCTTTTATACACTATCTCCCAGGCTTTGCAACAGAACTAGGCCTCTGGGGCCAGAACGAGGAGGTCAGGAATACAGCCTACATTCTCCATATCCCAGGAATGTCAGGCTTTCTCCCTTCTGCGTATTTCTGCACCTCTGCTTCTCTAGTTTCTCCCCGAAGTACAGCTTTCTCTCCTGTGTGTGCTTGGTTCCTTCACCCAAGATTGACATGCAGTCTCTAAGCTCAAGGCCTAGCAGAGATGGCTATAGACTCTGGAACTAATTTCTAACTCAAGGAGTATCCTATTGTTTAATATTTTCAAGGGGCATTTGTATTTCCCATTAAAACCTTTTTCCAACTTTAAAAATGTTAGACCAAATAAGAATGGAAAGAATGGGAACAATGAGCACTTGTATGCCCTTTAGTAATATTTACCAATTGTTATGATTCTGTAATGTTTGCTTTCACTCTCTGTGTGTATTATAGACATTTTTTCTTCTGAACCATTTGAACATACCTTGAGATGTGATCCCCAATTTCTCCTTCGTGTATGTACTGAAAATTAGGTTGACTCAAATCCCAAATTGGCTCTTGCTCATCAAGTGTCTAATCAGTTGTGATCAGGAGTCATGAGGTACAATACCAGCTTTGGGGTCCATATCTCTTTAGGGTTGGGTGCTGGGGCAGAGGGAAAGGAAAGTTCTCAGGGAAGGACAGGGCTGGTTGGGTACTCAAAATGATTCTCCTGCATCCTGACTTCTTTCTATCTCTTTTAGATTAAGGTGACATATATGTAAATAGAGTATACCATGTCATGGACCCTTGAGGTTGTTTAAGAATAGCAGAAACCACAAAACTGAAATCCAAAGGTCTGCTGCCTTTGACAGTAAATCTACCCTTGTTCTGCTCTTGACCATTTCCAGGAATGGAATTCTGATCTGAAGGTTCAGGAATAAAGTAATCGTATGCAGAATTCAGTGCTTGTGAAAAAAAATAAAATAGTTAAATAAATAGCCAGTAGTAATTGAGTGTTCACTCTGTGCTGGGTGCTATGCTAAATGTTGTACATACATTATCCAATCTCATTCTCATAAAGAAAACCCTGTGTGATATCATTATTATTATTATTATTATTCACATTTACACAAGAAACAAAGGAGCAGAAAGTTTAGGTAACTGGCCCAAACTGCCAACCTGCAGGACTCTAACACTTCAGAACCTGTAGTCTCAACCACACTACTCTGTATTCAAAGCATAACCAAGCCCCAATGCTTAAGAAAGCTTTTCAGTTTCCCCTCCCCCTTTAGAGAAAGAAAGCTCCAAGCCCATTTTGAATAACAAAGGATGGAAATGCCCCAATACTAAAACCGGATAGTCTCTGACAACCCTTATCTTTTTTACTTCAGGAAGCTTGCTAGGGAACAATCAGCACAGAGTAAGTATTCTTGTGCCATTGAGCACTATCTCTGGACAGCCCCAAATACTTCAAGTTCAATTAAAAGGTCACATGCCAGATAAAGAGAGGTTATCCTTTCCTTTAGGAGGTGATGGTGGTAAAATGAAACCACCCTTTCTAATCACAGTCCTGCCTCAACCAAGGACATGTCAATGGGAGTCTCTGAGGTGCTTAGCCAGATGGCAGGTGGTGTGTCCCCCACACTGACTGCGTGTCTGAGGGGCCTTTCACAAGGACATCTGGCCTAACAGTGCCCATGGAGCATATTTCTGATTAGCCTCATCCTTGCAGAGCCCTCAAAATCTTGATTCTTGTGATACATTTAATCCACAGACAAGATGATAAATACACTATACTCATGTCCCTGGGCCTGCTTGGGGTGCAGAGGTTGAATAATTGCCTCCTACAAGCCAATCAGGATGCTTCAGCTCACTGTGCAAGTCTGGTTTGGGGATTCTGGGGCTCAAATCCTTAGAGGCTATTATCATCATCCCAGCCCCTGCTGGCAGCCTCATCAAAGGGAACCCTTGCTCCACACCATCCTGGTTCCTCCTGCCTGGACTGTACTGTAGGTCCTCAGATTATGTCCTGAAGTAACGGGATTTTTGCCCTAAGTCAGAACCCACCTACATAAGCACCTACATCACTCACATGGAGCACATACACAGCAGTAATGAAGTAAAACAGTAAAAAAAAAAAAATTTAAAGAAAAATAACAATCCCTGACCTTTACTTGTGGCAAATAAATAATAAAAAACATAAAGCACATATGAACATATATCGAAATGATGGAACACACACACACACACACACACACACACACACACACACACACACACACATATATATATATATATATATATATATATATATATATATATAATGACGACGTATCTAGGAAATGATGAACGTTGAGTCCAACGTAACCTGAGGACTGCCTGTATGTGTCAAGGACACCACCAGAGTTATGTCACAGGAGATCATCACTCTTTCCCAGCTTTTGTCTCATCGGTGAGGAAATAGTCCCAACAAATTAAACTCCCTATGACTCAACCATGCAGATAATTTTTAAAGCTTTTCTTAAGCCTACTTATGTTTTGTTGTTGTTATTGTTTTGAGGACATGGAATGTGTTCTGGAACTTCCATTTTGCAGCGTAAGGTGCTACTTTCTGTCATTGACCTGGACTATACTCTTTCAAGTGTCCTCAGATGTCCTCCAGCACAACCATTCTCATTTTAGTTGCCAGGTCCCTGTGGTTAGCTGGGCTCTTTCAGGCTACTTGGGAAAGACACACCTCTAATAGTGAGAGTACTGTGTTCATTGCAAGGATGCACAATGTGAGCGAGGAGGCATCATCTCTGTCTTGACCATAGACTTCCAATACCAAGGAGCACACCAGGCTTCATGGAGACCTGGAGCAATACCTCAACATTGTTCTCACTTAGTCTAAGCCCCAGTCACCCACTTTCCCTTTCTCCATCTAGCATTTATTCCTCCCAAGACAGTAGATTCGATCAGTTTGACACTCACCTCCTCTACGAAGCTCCCCTTATTGGTCCGACTCTGTGACTCTTGGTCTCAGTCATGTCCAACTAGATCTTGTTCCATTATTAGTGGCCAGGATGACAGGATAAGCATATGGCATGTAGGTACTACTTGAAGTATGACAGACATTGGTGACTTCATGGTGTATCTCCTAGTTTATATTTACTAAGTTCTGTTTTAACTCTTTCAAGTTTTTCTTAATGCAGGAAATGCCATGGCCACCGGTAAGTTGCAGAGATGAGAGAGTTAGCATAGCAGCCCTGAGATTGCTATCCTTAGAAAGCCCTGATTGCACTGTTGGTCCACAGCTGGCATCAGGAAATTTAGATTCCAAGAGAGTTCCCACCATTTCCAGAAACGACGAGAGTGGCTAACTGCAGCTAACCTATGCAAACAGTATGGCTTATGCTGAGCACTTGCTTTCCCTCTAGGAATCTGAAATTCTGGTGCCTGCATGACCAGGCCCCAACAAAAACCCGAGGCATTGAGTCTCTAACGAGCTTTCCTGGTGGACAACATCTCACAGATGCCCCAGCTTGTGGCTGGCAGAATTGAGTGCATCCTGTGTGACTCTTGGAAGCTTGTACCTGGTTTCCTCTGTTCTTTGCCCCATGTGCCTTTTCCTTTGCTGGTTTTGCTTTGTATCCTCTCACTGCAATAAATCACTGTCGTGAGCTCAACTCTGTGCCCAGTCCTTGTGCATACCCCTAGCTAATTGTGGAACCTGAAAATGGTCTTGGAGACCCCCAACACAGTGTCAATCTGGCCCATATAAGTGGAAATTCATATTGGAGTAGCACCACTTCCTCACATTAAAAAAAAAAAAAGAAAAAAGAAAGAAAGAAAGAAACTACATGTCTCTTTTTTGCAGAGATATTACAGCTCCCTCCCTCACACATCCATTACAGCTATTTAAAGCCATAACTTGAAAGAGTCAGCTTCCTTTGGAAGTAGCCATAAGCGACTACAGATTTAATGAGGGCAAAGAGGAGACATCAAGGGGCAGAGCCAGCTGGAGGGGCTTCCCGGTGGCACCTCTGACAGGCTCCCTCTGAGTGGTATCCAGCAGGCGAATGGCAGCATTTCTATTTACTGTGAAAAGCCAGTAAAAATGAGCGTTTCCTGCCATGTTCACACATTCTTACCGAGCCAAATTCTTCTCCTGCATGACTTTCCTGGGCAGGTCAGTCCCTTTAACCAGCTGTATTTATTCACTTCCATTTTTAAGTTTTGCTGCTGCATTAAAAATAATAAGCTGAGGGTCTGAGAGAAGCCCTGTCATTGCTTAGAATTGCCTGATTTTTTTTTTCTCCCGGGAAGTAGCCCAGGCCCTGGGAGAATCTCGTCACTGAGGTTTATGACAAATGCCAGTGATTGTGCTGATAACAGAGTGTTCCACCGAAGCTAGGCAGGGGAAGGCATTGTCTCTTCAGCAAAGGGAAAAGCATCACCTGCTTTCTGCAAAGCCCATGTGGTGCGTCAGCATCCTGCGTCTTCTCTCAAGGTGGGAGTCTGGAGAGAAGAAGAGAGAAAGAAGACAAAGGGAGGGTCTTGGAGGGAGGGAGGGAGACTAAAACAGGAGAGAGGGAGAGGGAAGGTGAAATAGCCACAGAACAAAAAAAGACTCTCTTGAGCCTTGGCTCTGGCCATGAAAACCTCTATCCCCAGGGGTCGTCTTAGGGGAGCCCCAATCCATCAACAACCTGATGCTGCCAATTAGCGTCATGAAGCCACTGGGGCTGCCATAAAAAGTTATAACCATCTTGCCCTGGTCAGTGCTCAGTGGTTAGAGCATTGGCCCTCAGACAAAGGGGCCACAGGTTTGATTTCCAGTCAAGAGCACGTACCTCGGTTGTATATTCTCCAACCCTGGTAAGGGCTCGTGAAGGAGGCAACGAGCCGATGTGTCTCTCTCCCCCTCCTCTCTCCCACTCTCCTTGGAAATCAATGGGGGGAAATATTCTTGGGAGAGGAATAAAAAATATTACCCTGGTCTTGGTGACTTACAACAACAGAAATGTATTCTCTCCCCGTTCTGCAGGCCAGAAGACTGAAATCAAGATGTCAGCAAGGCAGTGCTCCCTCTGGAGGCTGAGGGGCTGAGAGGCTGGGGGTGGGGGTAGAGGTGGGGGTGGGGGTCTGTTCCTTGCCTCTTCCTGCTCTGATGGCTGCCAGTATTCCCTGGAGTCCCTTGGCTTGTGGCTGCACCGTTCCAATCTCTGCATCCATCTTCATGTTGACTTCTCTGCATGCTTCTCTTCTCCTCTATGTCTAATAACCCTCGGCCCCTCTCATAAGGATGCACATGATTACATCGAGGGCTCACCTGGATAATCAGGATAGGCTCCTCCTCTCAAGATCCTTAACTGACCCATCTTTGCCATATGGGACAATATTCATTCTTTTGCATATAAGGTAACATTTGCATGTTCCAGAGATTAACATGTGAGTGAGTCTTGGCAGGGACAGAGAGAGCATATTTTTTGGCCTACTGCATACAGTCCCGTTCAGATTCCTGAGGCCTTAGTTCCCGCAGCTCTTCCTTCAACTCCACATACCCTCACCAGCCAATAAGTCCCCTCTTGCCTTAGGCTAGTGTGAGTCCAGTTCCATCGAGTGCATTAACGGTGTCTTTAAATAATACACACCCCCAAGGCTGCAGCAGGCTGGGAAATGATGGAGGCAGCCCGGTGCAATGGGCAGAACATCTGCTCTTCTGCTAGTGTTTGAGAAAATCATTTCCTCTTTCTAGCTTTGATGTTTCATAGCTCTTACAAATATTAGGTTTAAAGAACTGTTGCATTAATTTATGCTATTTTATTGTTTTAAGCACTCTGAAATTATATTGGTGGCCGATTATCAGTTAGAATTTTTTTCAATTGTGACAAAAAAAAAAAAAAAAAAAAAGCAACCTAAGAGTCTTGAGCAAAAACAAACAACAACAAAGTTAAAAAGTCTGGGGCTAACTAGGGAACTTATACATATAGTCCATGGACACCAACAATGCTGTGGTGAAGGCCTGGGAGGGGTAGGTGCGGGTGGAGAGGGTCAATGGGAAGAAAAAAAAAAGGGGGGGGGGAAACATTTGTATACTTTCAACAATAAAGATAAAATTTTTTAAAAGTCTGGGGCTAACCAGAGTCAGCTCAGTTTGAGACTCTGATGATATTATTGGGCTCCCCCTCTTGGCTCTGTAGAATTGGCAGTATCTCAGGCCCCTGGAGGTCCCTGTAGCCTCTGCCTTACTAAATTATCGCATATCCAGGCCAGTGGAAGAAAGGGTGGTTTCCCTAATGGGTAGAACAAAAAATCTTGGACTTGGAGCTGAAATGTGGCCAGAGGAATGAAATGCACTGATTGTTTTACCCTAGATCCGTGGTTGGCAAAGTGCGGTTCATGAGCCACATGCGGCTCTTTGGCCCCTTGAGTGTGGCTCTTCCACAAAATACCACAGCCTGGGCGAGTCTATTTTGAAGAAGTGGTGTTAGAAGAAGTTTAAGTTTAAAAAATCTGGCTCTCAAAAGAAATTTCAATTGCTGTACTGTTGATATTTGGCTCTGTTGTCTAATGAGTTTGCCGACCACTGGTCTAGATCATTGCTACTTCTAGAGTGGAGCAGAACACACAAATGAGTGAAAGAGGTTTCATAATCTAGAGGAAGAGTAGATATGGTTACAGAAATGGAGTGAAAACATGCTGGTTGCAAAAGGAATAGGTTGAGTATCGTGAGGATTTCATGATATAAAATTTCTTTTTTCCCCATTTTTTTTATTAAGGTATTATATGTGTACATATCTTACCATTGATTAATAGGCCTGCCAAGCTTGTGATAGTAGATTGATTATCACAAATCATAGTTCTGTGAATATAATATGAAAATTTGTACTACTGATTTACAGAATTTTCAGAAATTAACTGAGGAGATTGTGTGAAGCTAGCATCTTTAGACAGGACCCTATAAGCATACATCTAAATTATATGTTGCTCTGTGTAAGTCAATAACCACATGAATATTTAATAGGTACTTTTTATTTCCGCAAAGTTGCTGATGAAAGCATCTTGTCACCAATGCTCTCAATGATTAAACAAAATGTCACAATATATTTGATTAACAACAATAAATATTGTACTCAATTCTAGAAGTGTGTTGTGTGTGTGTGTGTTTTTTTGTTGTTGTTTTTGTTTTTCTTAAGTGTGAAATTTGCTCTTCTGTAGTGGTGGGCTTCAAACTTTATAGTGACATACCTCCACCAATAACTGGGCTGATATATTATGTACATTATAAAACCATACAAGATATAAAGTAACAATATAAAGTAAGTAACATTTTAAAACACTTTATTTTACTTGTTAACCAGAGTGAAGTTTTTATTTCAGTTAGAAAACATTTGCTTAACATTTTGTGAGAGGGAGGGTTGAAGATCTGATTCTAAGTCTAGTTTATTTTGGTATTTGGTTTTATGACTGTCAGAAGTAAAAAAGATAACTCACTGTTATAGATTGAATTATGTTTCTCCCAAATTCATGTTGAAGCCCTAACCCAAAATGTGGCTGTTTTTGGAAATAGGACCTTCAAGGAAGTCAATAAGGTTAAATACGGTCAGAAGAATAGTCTTAATTTGATTGGGCTTGTGTCCCTAAAGAAAAGAAAGAGAGAAAAGGCTGTGTGAGGACACAGAGAGGAGGTGGCCATCTGGAAGCCTAGGAGAGAAACCTCACCAGAAACCAGCCCTGCCAGCACCTTGATCTTGGACTTCCAGCTTCCAGAACTATGGGAAAATAAAATTCTGGTGTGTAAGCCGCCCAGTCTGTGGCTTTGGCAGCCCTAACAGACTAATACTCTCCCAACATACGTAGATCTGGATGGAAGATGTGCATCACTGACTCACTCACAAAATTACAAGACTCATTTTTAGTTGTATCATGCAAAAGTTTGGGTCAAAGTTTAGCTAGTGAATTTCCATCTGTTCTAGAAACTATTTGTTCTTTAAATTAATTGAAAGTTGTTGCATTTTTATATTTTTCATTAATGAGTAAACAAATCATTGGAACTCTTGATTGGAAAATTTTATTGATGTTTTACAATGTGTATATATGAGAGTTTTTATAGGCACCACACCTTTATTGTTTTAGACAACAAATCACCTAATGGTGAACATTTCCAAATATCCAATTTTAAAATATTTCCTCTGTAGTACATAAAATATGTTTTTATTGATTTTCGAGAGAAGGAAAGGGAGACGGGGAGAGAGAGAAAAACACACACACATACATCAATGTAGTAATATTGATCAGTTGCCTCCCACACACACCCTGACCAGGGATTGAACCAACAACCTGGGTATGTGCCCTGACTGGGAATCAAACTGGCCAACTTTCGGTGCACGGGATGACATTCAACCAAGTGAATCACACCGGCCAGCACCATAGCATGTGTTTTTAATCAGTTACACTCTCACTCATTACTAGCATCACAAATTTTCCTTAAAGTGGTAGACTGTGTGTGGATTTTTTAGAACTGATAAGTAGCATTCTACTTGTTTTCACATAAAAAGTCAACAAATTTGGAACTGTCATTTATGCCAAATAAATACTAAGTTTGACTTCAGTAGCCTCTGTCCTAAGTCACTTACCATACCATAACTAAGTGTTACAAATATTCTGCTATATGTTAACTTATAAAATTAGCATCAGTGACTTTCTGTACCGTGCTGTGCACCTCTGGCCTCAATGTCTTCGCTGCAGTGGCTCATCTGTGAACGGGCAGCCAAGGACTCCACGTGTGAGGGTGGCTGTGGGACCTTACCCCGAATCCTTCTTCTGCTCCATTCAAAGCAGCCATTCCTCTGTGGCTTCACTTACACAGTCCTTCCAGAAAATATTTCATTAAAGACGTAATTTATTATTTTTCCAGTATAGCTTTTCTTCGTTGCTCACAAAGTACCTCTTTATGTCATTATTGAAACAGAATTCAGCCAATAAAGTAAGTTGAGAAACATTTGAAACACCCATATTTTCATTCCCTATTTAGATAATCAGCATGGTGTAATTTGCTCTAATACTTGTTTTTCCTGATATATATATATATATATATATATATATATATATTCTCAATTTCAATGGGATATTCTGACCAAAGAGTGCATTTCAGCTTGTTATCATGTTGTTCTCTATGTACTACTTCTATTATTCCTGATTAGAGCAGAAGGCAATTGTTTCCCCTAAAGGTATGTCTTTTGCCATTCAGTAAGAAATCTAAAAGAAAGTCTCTAAACATTTCATCTAAATTGAGTGCAATTTTCTAAAGTACTGAATTGAACATCGTGCATTTTCAAGCATCACCGAGAGGGAGGGAGAGAGAGAGAGAGAGAGAGAAAGAGAGAGAGAGAGAGAGAGAGAGAGAGAGAGAGAGAGAGAGAGAGAGAGAGAGAGGGAGAGGAGAGAGAGAGAGTAGTTCTGCATACCTGGTTTATGTTCTGCATGCCTGGTTTCTAAAACTCTTGCAAATCCTAAGTATTTTTAACTGATACCTAAAAGCATACTTGGGATGAGGATATCACTAATAATAAGGAATGTGAGTCCATATTTCAAACAGCTTTTTGTTACCTTTGAATTTGTTGACTTGACTTATCATCAGGCCTGATTGAGTCACTGTTTTTACCTTGCAAATGTGGCAGACAGTGAGCGCTTTACACAAGTAGGAAATATGTCAGTTCTGCCCTTTTCTTATCAATAGGAAAAAAGCTTTATCCTCATTTTTTTGGTTTCATAACCAAAGTGTTGTTTTTTAAAACCTAGTTTAGTTAAAACTAGCTAGTATGATATGTAACCCATTGAAGTGGGTACACGGCTGTACGTCACAATGTGTTAAAGGGAACTAGCTGCTGTCAGTCCCTCCGTGTGGGAGAGCGCCCACTCTCTCCTCATGGTACCTGGCAATGGGTGCAACTCATGACTGACATATGGATGAAATATGGGCACCACAGTCTATCCACACATTTGCAAAGGCGATTTCTTATTTCTAGATTGGAAATAAGTGGAAAATATGTATTATTTTCCCCCATAACCTCTGGGACCTGCACCCACCTTTGGAGAGCACTGGTTTCACAGTGAGGGTTGTCAATTCGTTGCTGCATTGGACATTGGCCAGTCTCAGCATCCACTCCCTGCTTTCCCTGCCCATCGTTAGCTAGCCTGATTTCCTCCCAACTCACCCCTCATTCCCAGTGATGAGCATAGGGAAATGGGGGTATCAAGAAACTCAATTTAGGCTTTTAGAAAAGTGAATTCTAGGTGTTATGTAGCAGCTCTGGAAAGAGGCTCTCCCCCTCACCAAGGTGGTGTTGTCCAAGGGCACAGTGGGCCCATCGCTGCAGTCAGTTTACCATCCCGGGGGCATAGACAAGAATTCCCAGGAGCCACCCTGTAAAACCCAGCAACGAAATAAGATCGCTAAAGATAAAGGCAAGAGATGGCATGCAATTGGATCCTTGGTGACCTTATTTGAGGCCCTGAATGAAGTCTTTCCAGGAGCCAGACCTATGGATTTCTTGGCTGGATACATACAGTTAATGTACAGGCCAATAAATTCCATGTAACTGCATAATCCATTTATTTAAGTTAGCTTCTCTATCACCTACAACCAAAAAAAGTCCTCACTGATAAAACTGCCAACTCCCTCATGCAATTTGCTTTGTTGTTATTGTTGTTTGCTTGTTTTTCATTTGTTGTAGAGTTAAAGTTAACCATACTCTATAGCACAGAATTATCATCAGTATCTGCGAGATCCTTCTATTGAATTATTTCTTAATTAGCACACATTAATTATGAGCTTATGTTCCAGGCACTGTTCTAAATAACTTACTTATATTAACCCATTTAATCTGCACAATAATGCTATGGAATCAGTACTATTATTTTCCCCATTTTGCAAACAAGGGAACTGAGACATAAAAAAATAAAAATAAAAACTTTTATTTCCATACCAAAGAGCTTAAGTAACTTGCCCGAGGTTACACAATAAGCGGTAAAGCCAATATTTACCCCCAAGGCACATTTGAACCGACTTCTGGCTCCTAAGCTAATGTTCTCAATCACTATAGTACACCAGAAACACTGCTCTACTTACATACTAACGTTTGGCATTGTCCAACTGTCTAATTTTTGCCACCATGATGAATGTAAAGTAATATTTGCCACTTATAATTTGTATAATCTTAGACACATTACTAAAATCTCAGTTTCTTTAACTGGAAAATAAAAATGATAAAATAACACCGATTTCACAGGGTTTTTGTGTAATTTAAGTAATACCAGTGACTTTGAGCATCTTTACTTGTTGGCCATCTGGAGAACATTTTTCTATTGGGCTTTTTGTCTTCTTCTTACTGATTTGCAAGAATCACATATATGTATATCATATTTATGAGTTTCTTATTAGTTTTAAATGTTGATTCTCTCCTTCCAATCTATCATTTTTTTTAAACTATGGTGCCCTTGTTTGAGCATGTATCTTTAATTGTAATGTGGTCAAATCCATCAATTGTGTCCCCTAGATGTAGAGAGAATAAAAATAATAAAAACATTGTTTATACCCTAAGCAACTTAAAAATTTAGCTGGAGAATGAAGAACTACTATGTGAACAGTATTAAAGTTTGTACCAGAATGGTATGCAATAAGTGCCAAGTTGTAAGGCCATATAACCAACTGTTAACTTTGGAAAAGTACCCACATTTTTCTGAGGTTCTGTTTCCTTATTTTGAAAATGGAAACAATAAAAAAAAAATACCTTTCATTTTACTGTGATAATTAAATAAATAAGACAGTTTGATTGGCTATGTAGTTCTTGGCACATGGTACCTGCTGTAATTCATTTGCAATGCAGATCAATGAAAATAATAATGGCTTCCATGTATGGATGTCTACCACCCACCAGATAGTTTCTATAATGTACCATACTTAAATTCCACTGCAAGGAATTATCTCTGCTAATTGTCAGATGCAGAAACCCATTTTCAGAGAGTTGAAATAATTTTATGAACTCTCAAATCATTTAAAGTGATAAAATTAAAAGCCAGATTTGTTTGGCTTCAAACCTCATCTGCTTTTTAAAAAATATTCATTTTTATTAATTTCAGAGAGGAAGAGAGAGAGAGAGAAATATCAATGATGAGAGAGAATCATTGATGGGATGCCTCCTGCACACCACACACTGGGAATCGAGCCTGCGTGCCCTGACTGGAATCCAATGGGGACCTCCTGGTTCACAGGTTGACGTTCAACTACTGAGCCATGCCGGGTCCTCCTGTGCTCTTTACTATGTCAAGTTACTGTCAGAAAAGGTGCTAGAGAAGCAATAAAACTTTACTTGAGTCCTGAAAAAACAAACAAACAAAAAAGAGGCAGAATTGGAATAGACAGGAGGAGGAAGAGAGAAAAGATCATGCCAGATTCCAGGGGCGGGGTGGGGGGGTTACAGTGCATGTGTAAGGATGTAAATTATTAGAGGGCCGGAGCAAACCCTGTGCATAGAGGTGAGGGACAGTTATTCCCACTTCTTTTTTTAATATAAAGTATGGGCTTGCTCTAGCAGAGCGGGCATTGTATCCTTTGTCTTGACTCTTTAAAAACATATATTTTATTGATTTTTTACAGAGAGGAAGGGAGAAGGAGAGAAAGTTAGAAACATCAATGAGAGAGAAACATCGGTCAACTGCCTCCTGCACACCCCCTACTGGGGATGGTGCCCGCAACCAAGATACATGCCCTTGATCAGAATCGAACCTGGGACCTTTGAGTCCACAGGCCGATGCTCTCCCTATCCACTGAGCCAAACCGGTTAGGGTCTACTTCTTTTACTTCCATATAAGCGAAGCAGGAGTGAGTTATCTGACTGGTGTGTTGGAAATCATATGTCACTCTGACCCCTGAGGTTTGGGGAGTGAGCCTGCCCTAGGAAGCTTGTATTTTCTGCCTTTCCAGAAACCGTGAAACTGCAATTTTACACAGTCAGATTTTCACAAAATGGGCACTTCTGCACCACCAACCCTCTCTCTCTCAGCCCTGGGTGGCTCCAGCTCCCCAATTTTACACATGAAGATTCTCCAACATTGCCTGCGACATCCAGGTACTAAGGGAGTCATTCAACGTGTTTTATTTTATTCAATTCTGGGGTGAAGGATGAGCAGGTCCATTGTCCATGCAAATCTAAAGCCATGGTCACCATTCCAGCTTTCACCAGCGGCAAAGCTGACGTTTTCCTCTCCAGCCATCTAGCTCTGGTGGCTATTTCAATGGCTTGTGAACACGTATGGAGAATATGGCTGTTATTTGAAGCCCCTAAAACCACAACACGAGGTAGTAGATGGAACATGACAGGACTGGAGGACCATGAGAAGGCTGACCTGATGTGAGCATGGCGAGTAGGTGAAGTAGCTGAAGGAAGGTTCGATGGTGGGCCCAGTAACAGAAGACTGAACAAGTAAGGGAGAACGTTAGGATTTGATTGGGAAGAAGAATGCTGACCGTTTCCCAGCGGGCAAATGCATGAGAAAGTGCTCAAATCAGGTAGTGAGATTGTGGCATTGAGTTTCGGTGGAGACCGGGAGGCGGAAGGCAGGCAACCAAGAGGTGGTTTCCAGAACACAGCCGCCCAGAGGGAGAGCAGATGAAGGTCTGGCCGAGGGAAATGGAAATTCGAAAGCTGGTGAAGAGATAGATGCACAGGAAAGGTCAAAGGGGAAGTCGCCAGGATATGGTGACAACCCAGGTCTGGGAAGTGGAGAGCCTTTTCGTGGCTCTACTCTGAAAGAGGCCGCGGAGCAGGCTTCGGAGCTGGTGGGACGTGGGGCTCACTCAGCCTTGGGCATGTCAAGTCCAAGGTGCCCAGTGGCTTTGCTCTCTCAGGAACCGGGCCGCAGCTGGGAGCTGGGGGAGTCCATACAAAGAGGCAGCACCATGGGAAGGCCGCTGGAAGGAAGCTGGGGGGGATGGAAAGCATGAATGTGGAAGGTCCCTGGGAGGACAGAGTTAGGAACACAGGGGCACATGGGACGGGTGGATAGAAGAGAGGGAGTGTGTGTGTGGGGGTGGGGGGGCACAGGTCCCGGATTGGAGGAAAGGACCGGCGGGGTGAGGCTGGTAGCAGACGCTGGAGTTAGGATCTTTCCAGCAGAGCAGGGCTGCGGCCACTTTTCCCTTAGGAAACCCACAGCTGAACCCAAAGCAACTCTCCCACTCGCGCCGATCTTCCGGGCCCTGCGCCCACTTCCTGGAGCCCTGGCTGCAGCGACCCCGGGCTGTGGGTGTCCCCGGGCACCTTCAGCTCTCTCTGTCTCTCTCCCTCCCTCCCTCCTCACCGCCCCCCCCCCCCCGTGGGGGTCGGCGACGGCTCCCTGGGCTGCAGGGCGCCTTTTCCTTCAGGCTCCCATCCCACCCCGGCGGGCCCCCCACCCCCAGCAGCACCGCCCACTGCGCACCACTGCACCCGGAGCCCGCAGCCCGCGGAGCTGCAGCTCGCCAGGCCCCTCCCGGGGGTGGGGTTTCGCCCTTCTCTCCCCTCCCCCCCCCCCCATTACACACACACACACACACACACACACACACCCTCCGCTTTGTTGCAGTGTCCCCTGGGACACCCCCTCCCCGCCTCTGCCTCCAGGTCCCGGGGGGCCCGGGGGTATCCGGGGGGGGTGAGGTCCAGGCGGCGCCAGGACGCACAGCGGCCCGGGGGAGCGGGGCGCGGGGAGGGGTGCGCGGAGCCGGAGCCGCGGGGGCCGCGCCGCAGAAGGGGAGGAGAATGGGGAGGAGCTGGGGGGCAGGCGGCGGGGAAGGAGGGGTCTTAAGGGGCGGCGAGCCCAGGTCGGATTTCCTTCTGGGCTGGCCATCGGCACAGCTCCCACCCCGAGCGAGCCCGCCGCCGCCGCCGCCGCCCTGCCCCGCGCCTCCGGACCCCGGGACGGGACCATGGTGAGAGCCGGGGGCCGCCGGGGGTGGGGGGCGGAGGGGGCGAGCCTGCGGGACCCCGGGAAGTTTCGGGGTCGGGCGGGCCCCGTGCCTTCAGTCTCGCCCCGTCTCTCCGCAGATGTGGACTCGCTGGCTCGCGCTGGCGCTGGTGGCGGTGTCCTGGGCGCGCGCCGAGGTAGGTGAGCGGCGCGGGGTCCCCGCGGGGCCGGGTCTGCGCCCCGGGAGGGCGGCGCGCCCCGGGATGCTCCCCGCGAGGGGCTGGGAGGGAGGCTCCGATCGCGGGGAGAGGGGCGCTCGGCTCAGGAATGCTGCTGCTGCGAAACTTCAACCCCAGAAGCACGAAGAGAAGTTTGGGCCGGCGGCGGGAGCCCCAGCGAGGCGGATGTGGAGGGAGAGGAGTGGGGAGGGGGAGAGGGGACGGGATGGGGGGCGGCGGCCGGAGCAGCAGCCGAGTTCAAAAAGGCGCCTCGAGTTCTTGCCTTCACTTAAGAGGAATTTGAGAAGACTTGGGGATCCGTCCTTTCTAGTCTGTCTCCTGTGGGGATCGGGAGGTGGAGGGGATGGGGGAGATAACAGAAATCCCACAAAATCCCAAGAGATTCTTCTTTTGGGGCGGAATAACCCCCCCCCCCCCTCTTTTATAAAGTAAGTTTATAATTCTCTGATTTCCCCGCCCCCCTTCCTTTGTAAAACGCCCTCGGATTTTGTGTTATTGTCAGGCCAGGACCATATAACGGCCTTTTTAAAATCTCCAGTTTTCCCTTAAACTAGCGTTGCGCAAGGGTGACCCATCCGTTGCTCAGCTCTCTTGGAGAGCTCGGTTTTTCCAAAGTATTTCAGCACTTTTTTGGTAATGTGTGTGTGTGCTTTTTTTTTTTTCCCCCCCAACTCCAATGACCTTCCCGAGACACTACAAACAGACCAACAAACCCTTCACTCACCAGCCCTTCCATTAACTCGAAGGTTTATGGACAGAAAATAAACAATTCTAAATTCCCTGGGCTCTCGTCTCCAGAAAAGTGAGGTCAGAAACCAAACATTTGATAATTATGGCAGGAAATGTGGAAGGAATTAAAAAGCATGAGGGAGAAGAAATGGAATGTACATTACAAAAGGAATAGCTCCCTGGTGGGTGGTTATTCTCCCTCTTCGAGTTTTTTTTTTTTTCCTTCATATTACAGTTTAGCCCCACCCTTCACACCACCACTGGACTCGGCCCAGAAAAAAATCATAAAAGCATTCAAGGTCTTTACCATTAAAACACACACACACACACACACACACACACACGCATTATATTGGACTCTCATGTAAGTCACTACTACAGTCTTGGTTGAGCTAGAAGCAGGCTATTTTAACAAAGAATTAAAAAATAGCCAATGCGTATTGGCTATCTACTCTGTGTTGTCATAAAACTCCATTTTAATGATGAGGAAACTGAGTCCCAGAGGTTATGTATCCGGTGCTCTAAGATGGTAGGGGTAGGATTTGTACCCAAACAGTCTAGCATCACACCCCATGCTCTTAACCACAACCCTGCCGTGTGCTTGTGCAGCAGACGCTGGGCTGCGTGCGTCCTTTCTTTTAAAACTTCTCCAACCTTGTAAGGGCTGTTTTGTTACCCCGTTTTACAGAGGGAGAAACAGATTGGGGAGATCAGGGAACCCGCCCAAGGTCACACAGCTCTGCACACAGCTCCTTCCACCTTTGGAATCCATCCTGAACTCCACATCAGCTTCTCGTGCCTTGCTTTCCAGGGTTTGAATCTGAGGGAAGATCCCTCTTCCCTGGCTGACGTCTCGGCCTGGCCGAGGAACACCCTTGCTGGGCCCTCAAAAGGCAGCCGCAGCCCTCTGATGGATGAGGTGGACCCCTGGTTGGTTTTACGGCCTGGCCGAGGAACACCCTTGCTGGGCCCTCAAAAGGCAGCCGCAGCCCTCTGATGGATGAGGTGGACCCCTGGTTGGTTTTACGGAGGAATTGCCAGCCAGTGTGTGAAATTGCTCTGTGAACTGGAATGTTAGTATGAGGTGTGAGGAGACTGTGGGTTCTCTTTCCACAAGGCTGTGTGGCCCAGGGTCCAGGGTCTATTCTAGGCAGCCTGTGTTACACCCCCTCCCCCCAGGGCATTGCTGGGAAAAGCTTAGTTCTCAGAGGAAGTTCCCCCAGCAGCAATTTCCTGCTTCAGGTAGGAGAGCCGAGAGCACTCTCACAGAATTCCCAGAGAAAATCCACGGGGAATAAGGTAAAATCAAGAAGTGCTGAGATATGAAAACGGAGGAAGTTGGTGTACAAAGGAGGCTGTGAACTCAGGGTATGTGAGGAATGAGGAGTAGGTTTGATCTAGGATTATCTTTCAACCAATCCAATCTCTTTTTATATATATTTATTTTTATTGATTTCAGAGAGGGAGAGAGAGATAGAAACATCATTGAAGAGAGAGGATCATTGATTGGCTGCCCCCTGCAAAGCCCGTACCGGGAATCAAGCCCATAACCTGGGCATGTGCTCTTGATCGGAATCGAACCTAGGACCCTTCAGTCTGAAGGCCAATGCTCTATCCACTGAGCCAAACTGGCTTGGGCCCAATCCAGTCTCTTGGTGTCTGGCCTTAGTAACATTCAGCAATTTTAAAATCCATGTTTTATTAATATACTTTAATTATTAATACAAAGATAAATTAACTCTAGCAATTTGGATGTTATTTTAAGCATTTTATCATGCAGTTAGCAGTGCTTGCAGTAGAAATTTTTTCTTTGTTAGCTATAACAACATAAAGCCAACTGATGATGTTTGCAGTCTTCATTGATATGACTCTACTTTAGTAGACATTATGGTTCAAATTGTACAAATATTGTTGATCCTTTTAAAACTGAAATTTAGCCAAAACCAGTTTGGCTCAGCGGATAGAGCGTCAGCCTGCAGACTGAAAGATCCCAGGTTTGATTCCGGTCAAGGGCATGTACCTTGGTTGTGGGCACATCCCCAGAGTGGGGTATGCAGGAGGCAGCTGATCTATGTTTCTCACCGATGTTTCTGATTATCTCTCTCCCTTCCTCTCTGTAAAAAATCAATAAAATATATATATATTTTTAAAACTGAAATTTAGAAAGTAAGCTCAAGTTTTCTTGGTGCCTTTTGGTTGAATACAAGCACAAGGACTCAATTCAACATAATTTTTTAAAATGTGATTGTCATGCTCTGGCTCAGTTGGTTGGAGCATTGTCCTGTACACCAAAAGGTTGTGGGTTCGATCTAGGTTGGGGCACAATCTAGGTTGAGGGTTCAATTCCAGTTTGGGGTGCATATGGGAAGCACTGATCAATGTTTCTCACATCGATACTTCGCTCTCTCAAAATTAATAAAAACATACCCTGGAGTAGAATGAATAAATAAATAAATAAATAAATAACTATGATTGCTTGACAAATTACATTGCTATTTGAAGAAGTCAAGCCTTTGGAATAGTAAGAGGTGTCCCAAACTTGGGAAAAGGTGGTTGTTATCAATCTTAATGCCAGGCTATAAATCCAGTTTAGTTAGATTTAAGAATCTATTAGCAAATCTCATTAAGGAAATTGATCCTTGCTTGGCACCTCAGGGTTGCTTGTTTGATTGCTTCCTCTTTCTTGCATTATCTTTGTCTTCATTGGGTACCACTAATGTGTTCCTTCTGGCAGCCTCCATCAACATTCTGCCCCAGCCGCCTGAGCTCCCACCCAGGCCCTCTTGAGAGTCTGTGCTGGAAAGAGCTGTTGGGCTGGGGCAGACATACTTTAGCATCACATACAGATGAAGAATGGGGGTGGCAACAGCAGAGGGAGTGCTTCAACCATCAATTGCACAGTTACCCCTCTTCTAGGTTCTGTTAGGAGGGGGCTGTGTGGGCCTGCTCCCTCTCCTTTATCTTCCTCCCACTGAGAATGACTGAAGTTGACTGAGAGGATGGGTCTCAGTTTTATTGGCTGATGTGGGAACTCCTCCATATTCTTTAGGATTATTCTAATGGTCGATTCAGGCAGGCTTAGAGTCTAACCCACATCCTTTGATTTTTTTGGAGCTGTAGCAAAACTAGGATTTTAATATCCATCTTGAACATTAACCACTAAAACAATCTCTTGTTTGTTTATCCTTTGGCAAATAAACTACTTGCAGTGATTTCAAAGACCCTTGTTGGGAATTGGGATGTTAAAACATAGCAGGGACTCTGCCACAACAGATGGGCAAGTGCCCTGCACATTGAAGTCCTGGCCACTGAAAATGTCTTTAGAAAGGCACCATGCTACAGTTCCCGTAGAAGTCTCTGGATTGGGTGCTGGAAAGCTGGATTTGGGTCCCAGGCTTAGAGGAATGAGTTGGGAGGAGCTGTGAGGTGAAGATTGGGAGGCATGGGCTGCAGTGGGTGTAATGTCTTGAAGAAGGAAGTAAAGTCAGTGAGGCAGAGAGATGTGTGTTTCCAGGAGAAGGGAGAAAGTAAAGGATGAGCAGTAAAATACCAGGGGTCACACATGGAGAAGTGGAAATGTCACCATGGCTTTTTCCCAGCCCTCTTCAAATAATTGGACATTTGAACATAACATTTCTAGCAGCCACAAAAAGTGTTAGCTTAACGACACAGATATTACAGGAGTGAAAAAATACTACACTTAGTTAGGTTCATTTTGTAAGTCAGGTGATTAATGTCCTGCAGGTCAAATGTATACTTTTCTCTAAAGTGCTGTATCCTGACATCTGTGACTGATGCTGGTTTCTTTCTCTGGGGGTGAGTCATTAACAGTATGGGCCTCCCTTCACTCGCCATCAACCAGTCACTATTCCCTCTGCAGGCAGAGCAAACCCTACACACAGCGTCCTGGATGAAGTAGAAGACTTGGTCTCTGCTCTCAGGTTGCTTATAACCTAATGGTAGGCCAAGTGCTTTAAAGTGGCAGATACAACATATCTCTATATAAAACCCTAATATACAAATAGACCGAACAGTGGAACAACCGGTCACTATGACGTGCACTGACCACCAGGAGGTGCACGAGGAACATGAGGGGTGTCAGCAGCAGGTGGCAGAGCGTGGAACATGGCAGGCATCAGCTGAGGTGGGATGGTAGAGCAGGTGAGCGGGGGCGCCAGACCAAGGTGGGGCGCTTGTCACTGTCATTGGGGTGAGCCTCTGGTGGTTACTGAATCTCTTTACTCCTGCATGCTGTGGTCCTACCAGGCACTCAAACCTGCTACCAGCGCCAGCCTTGCTCACATCTGTTGCTGGCACCCAGAACTGGTCCTGATCAATTGGCACCTTCAGCAGGTGCAAGCAGTGGCTGCCAGCCCCAATTGTCCTTGAGGATTTTTCCACCTCCCCCTGCTGAGGGGTAGGTGGAAAAAATAATAATACTCACAAATAATAATACTCACAAAATAATAATACTCACAAATAATGAGGGGTGGTCAGGGCCAGCAGCCATTTCTCGCACCTGCTGCTGAAGACGCCCTGCTCTCACCTGCTGCCAGCATTGGAGCCGCTGCTAGTATCCGCTTCTGGCACCCGGCACTAGTACCGATCACTTGGGGCTGTCAGCAGGTGGGAGAGGCAGCTGTTGGCCCCAATCACCCCTGAGGGCTTCTCCACCTCCCCCTGCTCCTAAGGGGTGATTGAGGGAGCAGCCACCACTTGCACCCATTGACGGCACCAGCCTCGCTTGCACCCAATGCTGGCACCAGCCCCAATCACTCTGCGCCTTCAGTGGGTGCTGTCAGCATGTGGGAATGGCCGAGGTGGGAGAGGGGCTGATGGCAGACAGGAGGTCTAAGGGGGGCATGGTGGGAGGGACCAGGCAGGGGTGCAGAGGATAGGCCAAGAGCCACCCCTGTGCCCACTGCAGCCTCACTGCCCACAGTTCCTTTCAAGGTGCACAAATTTGTGCACTAGGCCCTTAGTATTATTATAACTAGATGGTGTACAAATATCTTTGTGAGTATTATTATTTTTGCTTCTTTACATTAACATAAAGCTTCTCTTGATTTTAGAATTCTTTTACATTTGTGCAATGCACAAATTGTAATGTATGTCTTAATGAACTTATACTTATGGTTACACCCATGTAGCCACCACCCAACCAAGACTGAGGGAGTCCAGGTGTGTAGAAAAAGTTACAGTGAAAAAAGTGAGTAGATATGATCAAGGTTACATTTCATCACTCAAGGTCATTAATTATGGTTTAGTTAGTCCAGTCGCTTGATGTCTGGTCCTAGTAACATTTGTTTAATTCATATTATAAACCTTTAATAATTATTGAAAAGGGAAATTAAACCTATTGATAAGGTGACTTGCAATTTGGATGTTATTGTAAGCATTTTAATATGTACTTAACTCCTTGCACTACCAAGTTGTTGTGTTTTTTTGTTAGCTATAAGATATAGTAAATTCAGTTAATATAGTCTTCATTGACATGAGTTCATTTTAGCAAACTTTGGATCAGCTTTGGGGGAGCTGACTTTACTACTTTGCAAGGGGATATTTCGAAACTTAATATAATCTATACTGAGAAACTAAATCAGAAAAAGAAACTAAAACAATTAGATTTGACTACTTTGTCCTGGTCATTATTACTTTTAAAAGGATGCTATATAAGATGCCTACCACAGCATTTATGATAGCTAAGAACTTAAAACTTATTACACATGCAATTTAAGAGTTAAGAATTAACAATATGTCCCACAAAAAGTTACATTTACAAAAAAATTTTAAGGCTCTGGCAAATGATTCTGATTTCATTTAAAAAGGAGAACACCCCTCACACCAATGCCTTATCCTCACAACTGTGTAAATATTTATAGAGAAGTGTTAGAAAATTCTTGAACTCCATCATGAAGATTCTTTAAAAAACAAAAAACAAAAAAAAACACATATTTTTGTTGACTTCAGAGAACAAGGGAGAGAGAGATAGAAGTATCAATGATGAGAGAGGACCATTGATTGACTGCCCCCTGCAGACACCCTACTGGGGATCAAGCCCACAGCCTGGGCATGTGCCCCTGACCAGAATTGAACTGAGACCCTTCGGTCTGCAGGCCGATGCTCTATCCACCAAGCCAAACCAACTTGGGCATGAAGATTCATGTGACCCCTCTCCTTCTTCAAGAGAAATTTACCGTCCTAATATATGCTGTTTTATTTAAGAAAAATTAATGTGTTTTTTTCTGACAAAATAGGAAAATAAAATCCTATGTAATAAATGGCTAATATGCAAATTGCCCCCTCCACCAGGAAGGGGTTCAACTGGGAGTTTGACCAGGGGGTAGGATCAGCTGGCCAACCGCTTGCTGCCCTTCCCCCCTGCTGGCCCTGCCCTCGATTGCCCCCAACCCCTATCGGGGCTTGCCAGCCACGCCGCACCCCACCCGTGCAGGAATTTGTGCACCGGGCCTCTAGTATGTTCATAAAAACTTAGAGAATATAGAAAAAACTAGAGCAAAGATAAAGTTACCCATAATTCCACCACCTACAGATAAACAGAGGAATTATCAAAATCAATCAGCAGATGTGTGTGATGTGCCTACTAGACACTGTAGGCAATAAAAGTAAGTACCTCCTAATACTATGAGATAAATGGCCTGCAGAGATAGCACAAACATGACATGCATGTCACTTCTACCCTCTCCCTTTCCCCTGACAGATATTGTTAATCAATCATAGAACTCTGTCCTTATGAGCCTAGAGGAGGTTGAAAGTCTTTCTCAGCACTAATCTAAGTAGCCATTAGCAAGTTTTATCTCACATCAGTGAGCCTGTATGTGAGAGAAAAGGTGTAAATGGCCACCAGAATGAGAAGGTATCTTCAGACCAAGAAATGAAGCAGGCAACACCATAGATTATGACCATAGTTATAAAAGGGTATTTTACTTATGGGAAGATTGGGTCGGAGCGGAAAAGATGATTCAGCAATCTGCAGATTATTCTCCACTTAATAAGACAAGGGACACCAGGGGCCCCACCTTCTTGTGGTCTTGTGATAGATGATTGTTGATAATCCATACTACTTTCAGTTTTATATTTATCTTAACTGTTACGGCATTCTGGTTGTTACTAACAAAAATATTCTTGGCTACATTTTAAAGGAACACATAATCATTAGCTAGAAAGCTTTAATATGCTTTTTAAAGATCTTGACGTTCTTCAAAGGTCACAGTATGAAACTTAAAACTGAAATGAAATTCAGGACACAGAGATGGAGTTGGTTTTGTTCACTTCTGCAATGTGCCATCCCTGCTAGAAAAGTCAACTCAATTTGACAACCTTGCTATATATCTTTAGCCAAAATGAAGGTCCTTAGAAGGCAGAGTTTGGGACTGTGTGACCTGGGGTAATAGGCGTTTAGGACCAGAGTAACAAATGGATGCTAATGTTCATAAAACAGCACTTTGTTCTCGGCCCAAGCTTCTAAGTTCTTTAAATGATTTTGATTCGAACACCTTAAAGTAAGGCAAGCCCTCTAATGTTAGCCATCAACAAAAATGTGATGATGATGATGATAACTTCCTTGGCTGTTCTGATGGGGTAAAGCCTGGCTTTCGCTGGGGCTCTCCGAGCGGCTGCTGTCACAGATAACAGCTCCTGCACTCACAGCCGCCTGGCAATAACCTGCTAATAGAAAGCTCTCTGGGTAGTTGGAGTACAAAATGGAATCTATAAATCAGCATTTTCTGCTGTGGTTGGAGGATGGCCATGTAATCTCCTCACAGACATTTTATGTGCTCATTTAGAAGCCATCACCTATGAGCTATTCCCAGGGTTAAGTGTGAATGTCAAACTTAAATATATGTCAAAATGCCCCTCAATAGTCCTGGACACCATTTGTGACCAACTAAACTGTTGCCAAAGTAAGTCACGTGACACATGTCAAAAGCCATGACGTGTTGCAGGCCCAGATTTTATATGCGTGTGCGACACGGGATGTTGGCTTGAATTGATGTAGGGAAAATGCCTCCTTGTCTTTACTTGTTTCTGTGTTCAAGATTTAAAACCCTGTGTCTGAAGCGAAGTTTGTCTTTTTCCCCACAGTCTTTCCTTCTATCCTCCAACCATAGTAAATGAGTGTAATTTATTAATGTCCCATGAAAGTGCCAGCCTTTAATGCTAGTTACTTTGCACCAATGCTGCTATGAAGAGTGGTGTGGGACTGGAAGGCACACCACACAGGTCCCTGTCCTGAAGGAGCTGCTGCCACCACACCTACTGTGCAGCTCGAATGGACCTGGCTGTCCACGGGCCAACTCTATGGTGCTTTGAAGAAATTTCTGCTGAAACTGGTTTGGCTCAGTGGATAGAGAGTCTGCCTGTGGACTGAAAGGTCCCAGGTTCGATTCCACTCAAGGGCATGTACCTTGGTTTCGGGCACATCCCTGGTAGGGGGTGTGTAGGAGGCAGCTGGTCGATGTCTCTCTCTCATCGATGTTTCTAGCTCTCTACCTCTCTTCCTTCCTCTCTGTAAAAAATCAATAAAATATATATTTAAAAAAAAAAAAAAAGAAAGAAATTTCCATACCCTTCCTCACCTCCTAATGCTGGCTCAGAAAACAAAGGCGGAGTGGATGGACGCCTGCTCAGACTTTGAGAGGCTCCTCTGGAGCTGCTGGGCCATTGACCACTTGGCCAGTCTGTCCAGTAGGTGGCAGTTTTTTGTGTGGAACTTCCTCTGAAATTGTGTCTGTCCCTGGAGTGCCGGTGCTCTCCTCTGATCGCCCATGTTCATGTCACCTCAGCCTTCCACTGAGTTCCTGCCTTCATTTTCTTCTCTCAGTCTCATAGCTGGGTGTTTCCAACTTTTATCTTTGGCATGGACCCTGTTACAGAACCTTTTCATTTAAAAAAACATATACATATATTTTATTGATTTTTTTTTTACAGAGAGGAAGGGAGAAGGGATAGAGAGCTAGAAACATCGATGGGAGAGAAACATTGACCAGCTGCCTCCTGCACACCCCCTATTGGGATTTGACCGCATCCAAGGTACGTGCCCTTGCCCAGAATTGAACCTGGGACCTTTCAGTCCGCAGACTGACGCTCTATCCACTGAGCCAAACTGGTTTTGGCCAGAACCTTCTCATTTTTAAGCGGGACATTATAAAATAATGAAAGAGTCCTTGACTTAGGAAGCCTGCTCTACTTCTTTCTTGCTGACATTACCTTTCTCAAGCCACCGGATGCCTCACTGCAGCCTCAGTGAAGAGCAAGGAGTAGCGGAGCAGGTTACAATTCTGGTGTCATCTGGCTGTGAGACCTTGTGGGAGTTATGTAATCTCCCTGAGTTCACTTTCCTCATCTGTGAAATGGGAATAATGGCTATCTCTCTGCCTGTCTGTCCAACTCCGTAATGGAAAAGGTTTCCTCTACTCATAGCTTTTACTCAACACCAAACATCTGCAAGAGATGAAGTGCCTCTCACCATTCCCTAATAGGCCTGACAATATTGTTGACTTTGTCATGATTTCAGCAAGAGAATTCTCTCGTTACACATTAGCATTTACTTGGTATTGTCTGTATTTGTCTGACCTGTGTGCTGGCTCAGGTTGTTACTCTGTTTATGATTTATCCTTGAGGGAAAGTGTGCATCATGGTTTGACACTCAGGCCTTGAAGCTAGGTTACCCAAATGTGAAGCACTGCCCTTACAGCCCTGTCATCTTGGGGAAGTTAGTTAGCCTCTGGGCCTATTTCCTCATCTGTAAAATGGGCTTACCACAGAGCATCTCACCCAGAGGTTGCTTGTGAATATTAAACAAGCTATTTATTACATGTAAAGCAATTAGGAAAGTGGTTTGGCACATAGAGTACAGTAAGCGTTAGCTATTATTATCATTCTTGTAGCATCTCTATCTATTGGAAGAGCTCCAAAGCCATGGTGTGTGTGTGTGTGTGTGTGTGTATGTACGTGCACACACACTTGTGCTCATGGCTTGCAGAACTCCTCTTGCCTCTTTTACTCTCTCTAAAGATTAACCATCACCTTTTAAAAATGCAACTAGAGTATTTATTTCAGTGGACGCTTTGACGGCCAGAATTCGTATCAGAACCCTTGGTTCTACTGAGCCAATCTTGCCCTCACATTTCTAGATAGTGTTTCCTCTGTGAAGCCAGAGCCCTGTCATTCCTCCAGGGGAAGAATTAAGTCCTCGTGCACAGGCAGTGATGGGTGCAAGCCAGCAGAGGTTCTTCCCAGAGACGGAAAACGAGGGAGAGACTTACTTGGAAGCAGAGTGAGAAAAAGCACAGAAGAAAGATAATTAAACTCGTCGAGAATTTTTCCACATTTAGCTTTTTCTCTCTTTTATGTCCCTCTTTAAATATGGAGGAAGCCATGAGATATCTTGGATTTTTATTTTTTATTTATTTATTTTTTGTGGTATGCTCATTTTCACATTTTCTTGCACAAATCCTAAATTTGGGGTTTGGAAAAATTTTACCAGGCAAAGGAATAGAACCTTTTGCCTTCATTGTTTGAAAAATAAATAACCTCCTCTCAAAGCAGGGTAGGAAGTATTCCTGGAGCTGGCCGGATTTGTCCCTTTTGGAGCCACGGCAACGCTGCCGGTGTTTTGCACACAAACCTTGAGTCGGGGTGGCCAGCCCTGACTGCAGCCTCACGTGACCACCCACCCCCAGGCCCCAGAGCCGGGTCTCCACTGCTGCCTGTGTGGCTGTCTGCTCTCCTGTTCCTGTTCCCCACCTCCTTCTCCCCTCTCCTTCTCCATCTCATCCTCCACCATTACAGAGAGGTCACCCTGGGGGTGTGGGCTGCGTTAGGAGCTGTCGGAACATCTCAGGCACCAGGCTCACATTAAATGCAGAGAGAAAGCAGCACAGAGTACTGATGCATTATTGTGCTTCACACTTCTGGAACAAAGTCAGTTTTTTAAAGTAACTCAAGAAAGGAAAGGAAAAAGCATCACAAGCCTGTTCTCTGTCAGGCACCGAGTTAGTGACGAGGACGAAGACTCTGTTCCCAAGGTGCTTGCAGTCCTCGGAGGCAGCTGCCAGGGTCAAGCTCAGATCGATCCAGTGTGGTGAGTGCTAGGACCGGGCAGCAGCGACTCTTCCAAAAGGGGGTGCCCCACGAGTCCTCCAAGAAGGGGTGCCCCACAAGCCGAGTGCTGGTTAGTAGGACAACCAACGGAAGAGAGGGAAAAGCCTTAATAATTAAACTCTTACAACCTGATCATGATGTGATTATCATCTTAATTTTATCCTTGAAGAAAGTGTGACTCAGCGGATTCAGTTAGTGACTCAAAATCAGCCACCCAGGACATAGGAAAGCCAGGGTACAAACTCAGGACTTTGCCTCTCACGGCAAATGCCCTGTTCTAGATTCTCAGGGTCTTAACTTCTGAAAGTGACTTTAAAAGTGAACCAAAACGTTTTTTCTAGGTAACAGGACTCAAACACACACACACACGCACACACACACACACACTGTACAGTCCTCTTCCATTATGTCAGCTAAGCGCCTCGATCGACACTTCAGGCTGGTCATTCTAGCCACATAGACACGGGCATAGTCTAACCCCGACTTGGTTCAGGCAGCTGCTTCTCTGACCCCCACGAGGTGTCAGAGCCCTTGTAGCATAATGGTAGGCGATGCTCTAAGGGCCGTCCCTTTGTCCTTCCGATACAGTCACAACTCCTCCACATCGAAGAGGACCAAATTGCAAGATGTGTCTGAGACTCCATTGAGTTGCTGGGTGAGGTTGCCCTCTGGGGGCAAATGAGGCCGACTCCTCCCTGCACTCTGCTCACCAGGCAGTTGAGCCTGGCACGGGACTTGTGTGCCCAACTAGAGAAGAGACACTTTTTTCCTAACTGATGTGCAAAGCTCCCAAACAAAATATTTTCTCTCAGATATATGATGCTTTTTGGACTATGCTGGGTCTTTTCTCCATCTGTACATTTTATAAATTGACATCATTCAGTCTTACAAAGTTTTCATTCCAGGCCTCCGTCAAAAGCAGTTTTGTATTTTTTGCCAATTTTCCTCATGGATTCATTAAGGTGATACACGTTGAAATTTTTTTTTTTAAATCTGCTTTTGCCCGGCTGGCATGGCTCTGTGGTTGAGCATCGACCTATGAACCGGGAGGTTCATGATTCAATTCCCAGTCAGGGCACGTGCCAAGGTTGTGGGCTTAATCTCTAGTGGCGGTCAAGCAGGAAGCAGCCCATCAAGGATTCTCTCTCATTGATTCTGATGTTTCTATCTGTCTCTCCCTTCCTCTCTGAAATCAATAAAAATATATTTTTTTTAAATCTGCTTTTTTTTTTTTTTCCCCCACCCACCAATGTGCTACTTTTAGCTGTTGCCCAACTCAGTCTAGTTTGGGAACTGCGATTCCTCAGGAATTAAGAGAAGAATTCCCAGCTTCCCTCTGATTGCTGGATTAGCACAAATTCTCTCAGCCCACAGCGGAATTCCAGCCCCGAAGAAAAAATGTCTTAGGCAGTGAGCTCCCAGCCCGGAGCCTGTCAGAGGTTGGGTCATGTGTTGCATTAGCTGAACAAAAAGCAAGCCGGCTTTCCAGCCTTGTTCCCCCTCCTCCCCACACCCCCCTGGAGAGGCCAGTGAATGTCTAGACAGTGTCTGCTTGGCACCGAGCCTTCTCGGCACAGTCTGCACCGCTCTGCAGCGCTGACTTGGGTTCCTCTCTTCACTTGTCTCCCCAGTTTTCTTTCTTTTTTAAAATATATTTTATTGATATTTCACGGAGAGGAGGAAGGGAGAGAGATAGAGGGCTAGAAACGTCGATGAGAGAGAAACATCGACCAGCTGCCTCTTGCACACCCCCTACCGGGGATGTGCCCGCAACCGATGTACATGTCCTTGACCAGAATCGAGCCTGGGACCTTTCAGTCCGCAGACCGATGCTCTACCACTGAGCCAAACCGGCTTCGGCTCCCCAGTTTTCTTAACCTTAAACTTGTCTCGGGGACTGGCCTGTGTAAGGAGCAGGTGAGTCACTGTATGAGGCTGTCAGGATTCCATGGTCTTGAGAGGTTCAGAGCTGGGAAGATACCAGCAGTGCTGCCTGACGCTGGGACTGAGTGTACTGAGAGGCCTCCCAGGGCTAGCATGTCCCATTAGCTTCTCTGTTAGCATCAGACCAACTAAACGAATTTGCAGTTCTGAAGAAGGAGCCAAGTTTGTGGCATAACATTTGCAGACGGGCCTCCACGGACTGGTCGGGCAGAGATGGGCTGGAGTGCATGACCCAGGGAGACCAACGCACCCAGGTGACGAGCCTCCTGCCTTCCGTGGGAAGTGTGAACTTGGGCAAGTCCCTGGACCCCTCATCTGCAAAACATGGGGGTGAGCGTAGGGGAGCTCTAAAACCCAGCCCTGCAGTCATAGCCATACAAAAGCAGGCAGACAATGTAGGTTGGATCATCAAAATATCCTACGCAATGCAGTTAGGATATTTGATGAACTCTTGTCTGGAAGGGGGTAGTTTGAAAGAGAAGCTGGCGCAGGAATGGAAGAGAGGAGTGAAAGCAGGAGGCATTTTGTGTCCCTCACTGCCTCCCGCCTGCGTGGCATGTAATGTAAACAGTACAGCTGTGGCACCAAACAGCCCTTGTGCCCAGGAAGTTCAAATGCTGTTGGCTCTGTAGAAAGGAGTCGCTTCATTTTTCCACCTCAGAAACCAGCTGTTCAACAACACTGGGCGAGACAGGAAGAATGCTGGGTCTCTTTGGGAAGGAATTTTTTGTTTTATTTTTTTCTTAAAGAAGACAGCCCCAAATTCCAAAGTTTGCAACTTCAGCTTTTATATGACTTCCTTCTGACCTTTTAAAACGTTCACACTTTCTTTTTAAAATGTTGCCTGACCCCTGATATTAATTTCTGGAGCCCTTATTGCTCTCCCACCATGCTACCTGCCCAGGATCCTGGGTTTTCTGAGCGGGGATTGATGCAATTGCTTCTCGAGTCCCCATGCCCTTCTCTCTGAATCAGTCCAGGGCTTTTGTTACAGCTGAGAACACTGCTCTCCCGCCTTGACCTCATGGGTTAAATTAAGTGACTTACTGGGGTGAAGGCTGTAAGCAAACAGAGGTCAGAGCAGAAGTTTTCATCCTGCTTAAATGCTTGCTACCTTAACTGCATTCCAGTTCCCAAATCCCACTATCCCAGTATGCCACGCGGTGCAGACTGTTTGTTGGTCCTAAGTAGGAGCCCACCCAATGTTGCTTACTACAGTGTCAGAATTGAATTAAAATTGGCTGTGCTCCAAGGTAGATTACATGCACAGACACACACATAAATTTCACTCCTTAATTGACTTCAATTTCACTACTTGGAGAACCTGACTATCTGCCTATAAGCTCAAATGCACTCCCCTCACAAAAACAAGTTTCTATGGGAACTAATGGAGAAAAGTATATAGGTTATTAAATTCCCCTTAATTTGACTGCTTAGTTCAGTGTTTGACTGGTGTTATGCTATTCTGATTCCTTTCTGAGCATGGGCATATATAAAATACTGATGAGGAGTGCTTATTTTTTTGTGGTGGTGAGGTTTGCTTGCTAATGAACATTAACTTAATGTATGTTATTCATTTTTTCTTTTATTCGTTCATTTCCTACCTCATTCCAAAAACCGGAAGTATACTTTTCCTCTCAGATTCCAGGGCTAGCATGTCCCATTAGCTTCTCTGTTAGCATCAGACCAACTAAACGAATTTGCAGTTCTGAAGAAGGAGCCAAGTTTGTGGCATAACATTTGCAACCAAAGAAAAAGATGAAGAACTCAAAAAACAATTCAGAAAAATTTCTGGTGACTGTCTCCAGACTCAATCTAAACTTAAGTATGAACTGAGTATGTGTAAAACTTCTATTAAAGCAGCTAAAAGCTGTTGAACTGAGCAAACTCACACATACTTGAGTTCCCTTCATTCTTAGGGTCCCTATCAGGGGGGCCCAGTCCAGCTCACAAAAATCTGCCTTTGCGATGGAGGCAGAATTCACACTCAGAACACTCAGCTTTTCGTCACCAAGGGCATCCCCATCCTTGGGTCTTCGCTATATGTTATTATTATGATACTACAATTAGTTGGGCGCAGGCATAGGAGTACATCAGAAGCAGAAAAATCACTGGCTTCTTAGAGTTCTAACATCTTGCAGGAGTATGTCCATTTCTGTTTTGTTCCCGTGCCCTTCCTCTTCTATCCTTGGCATTTTTCTTTTCTTTCCTCTCTTCTCCTGTGCGGCCTTGGCCTTGCCAACAGCCACACACAGAGAAGCAGACTTGCTGACTTAGCTACTTACTTTAGGGCTAATACTCTCACTTTATGCATTAATTGCTGCCTGCGTCATGCTCAACAGAAGAGTAATTTTCTTCAAGGCACCGAGGGCTGGCTAATGATCAAAGAAAACCCAGCACAAGGACTCCCTCTTCAGTGTGAGTTCTTTTAGGGTTTCTCAATTTCCCTTCTTGAGGGACAAGACTAGAAGGGAGAAAGATTGGGAAGCGTTTTGAGTCGAGGCCAGACATTCAAGTCTTTGCTAAACGTTGGGTATAATAAATTCAGTACTCACCTCGGACTTTTTTTCTTAATAAAGAAAGGTACTTGTGGGCCATGTTGTTTAAGGCAGTTACCAAGTTAATAGCTTTATCTCTGGGAGATACAATTGGAAAAGAATTCTTGTGTTTTTCCTTGGTTCCTGTAAGAGAACATGTATAATACACCCTGGATGATGATGAGAAACTAAAACTTATCATGTTTGTTACATGACCTATTTAGGCACTCTTTTTTTTTTTTTTTTTTTTTTAAGACAAAAAATAAAAAAACCATGAAGATGATATAAAATCCTATAAGAACAACCAATGTTGAGGATTTTAACCCCATGGTGATGACCATTTTACAGCTTAGTTAACTGAATTTCCCCTCTAAATTCTCTTTACACATTTGATAAAAAAGAAGGCTCTTCATTTCCTGCTTAAGTTGCTTCAGTGAATTGCTGCATGGACTAGTGCAGGGGTCTTCAAACTACGGCCCGCGGGCCACATGCAGCCTCCAGGGGAGTCTGATCCTGCCCGCCAGGTTTTTTGGGCAGTGAGCGCAGCCAAGGTGTTACAGTAGGAATTAGTAGTTCATATAGTCCGGCCCTCCAGCTCTCTGAGGGACCGTGATCTGGCCCCCACTTAAAAAAGTTTGAGGACCCCTGGACTAGTGAGCAAGCTGGGTTCCTCCCCAATGGCTAGATTTCAGTTGCTGATTGGATTATTTTTCTAGGAAATGCTATCATTATTTTGCCTCGTGTAAACCGCATTGTCATTTAGTGACCATAATCACTCATGTTACGGGAGAAACAAAAATTAGAGATTCTAAGTCCAGGGGAGTTCAAAGCCTATGAACCACCCCAAAATGGTTCTTGTTGAGAAATGAATGGAGTAAATAAGAAGAAGGAAAATAGTGAAGAGAAGGACTGGGGAAAGGGGAGGGAGGCAGTGGTGGGGGTGGGAAATTGTCACTTAATTGTCATAGGGTAAGTACAGTAAATGAAGATGAGGTGATAAAGTGAAGAGTTTCTGGTCTTTATCTTACAGCTTCATGAGGAAATACTATGAGTGAACACGACTAATATATATGATCAGAAAAGATGTATGTCTGCTTTTTCTAAATGAATACGTGGTCTGTAATTAAAACTCCCAAGAACAAACAATAATGTTAAAGCTGTAAATTAAAGCATTACCTGTATATAGTGTGTAGCAAGGGAGAAAATGCCCTAAAGCACCTTAGACAAGGTAAGTACTCAATTAATAGTGGTTGCTGTTCTTTTCACTTTAATTCCAGGGGACAGCAGAATCATAGAGACATTCAGAACTTAGATCCACATTTCTGAAGCTGTATGAATGATATCAGTATATGTGTTTGGTTAAATGGATTTTTAGTTGCAGGACTTTTGAGAGCTTTACAGTGTTTATGCATATATTTCTCTCTAGGAGGATAGTAGTTTAAGCAATGTTTCCCAGACATTCCATCACAGAACACCATTTCAAAAAATACCATAAATATGTCAAGGCTAGTATTCCATGGGGCAGTTTGGAAACACGGGTCAGTTCTGGACAGATTTCCATAAGCAGGGACTATTTACATCTGACCCCAGGTCTTAATGGGCTTTAGGTGAGTGAACTCACTTAAACTGATTCCATTTCATCAAGAAGGTATGGGACTTACCCAGACCTCAGGGCTAGTTCAGGTGTAGATCCTTCTGGGACTGACTCTATACTGGACCACTGGCATGGCTATGACCAAATGTTGCCTAGAAATAACTGGATTTTTGTTTTTGTTGTTGTTTTTTTTTGTTTTCAACTTATACTTAGGAATCTTCTTAATTATTCATTCTCAACTCTCAGAACATATCATGTCTTTATTGACTTTTCTTGGTCTCCATTACACCACTCTAGTCCAAGCCTTGCAATAGCATCCTAGCTTCTCTCCCCTTTTTCCTCCTTATCTCTTTCCATCTACGGTATTTTCCGGCATATGAGACGACCCCCTAATTTTACAGTTAAAACATAGGTTTAGGCCTATATTCGCTGTATAAGACTACCCCTCACTTCTGAGGCAACACCAGTTCTTTTTTTAATTAAATTTTTAATGAATGACATTTTTTGAACATACCATAATTGATACGATAAATGGAAGGTCTCTTCACAAATGGCAATGCCATGAACTTGACCGAGAAACAAGAAATCCAAAAGAGAACATTAACAATGATGGCATCATCTGGAAAGAAAATTACATGAAGAACTTGCAGAAAACGCTTGTTTGTGACTGACTGGGATGTACTGTAGCTTCAGCTACACACAGAATGTTCTATTACGGTACCTTTTAACTCACTGTATGTGTCCTGATACAGCAGCTTTGGCTACACAGAACGTTCCTGTGCTGCAACTGTATGTACCACGGTGAGCCAATCAACAAGCAAAGGTTCAAATGTTATAATAGACCACCTCTCTGACTCTGGCCAATCTGAGCAGGCTTTTTACTAGAACACAGTGTAGCTTCGGGTACAGAACAAGTATAATTTGCGTGCATAAAAAGCCTGCTTGGATTGGCTGAGTTAGAGAGGCGGTCTGAGCAGCCTTGCAGTGATTGGTGCGGGATCAAGTTGGAAAATTCGTTTAGCGGCATATCCAGACATTTTTCGGGATATACTCGGCGTATAAGATGATCCCGATTTTCGGTTGACTTTTTTCGTTTCAAAAGTCGTCTTATACGCCGGAAAATATGGTACTTCTCTACCAAACAGCCTGAGTAAGTACTCTCTTTTAAAGAGTACATCTACTCACCTCACTCTCCTATGCAAAACCCGCTAGTGGTCCCTGTGTATTTGAGAATAAAAAACAAATTTTTCATCAGTGCCTGCCAGGCCTTGTGTGCTCCAGCCTGGGGCCTACTCTTCCCAGCTTACCTCTTACCACTCTCCCTGCTGGACCCTGTGTTGTAGCCACAAGTTTTTCTGTTCCAGGAACATAATAAATTCCTTCTTGCTTCAGAGCATGGCACTCCCCACCCCCCTATTTGAATTGCTCATTTCATTCTTCAGGTCTAAGCTCAAGAGAGATTTCCTCACCACTCAGTGTCAGTGATGCCCTCTCACTCAGATGTCTCTGTCAAACATGTGGTGGCAAACTTATCTTCTAAATGTCATCACAGTCTGAAATGATCTTATTATTTGTGTGTATTCACTTTCCTCCCTTTATGATATGGACTCCTTCACGACAGAGTCCTTCTCTGTCTCATTTACCAGTGAATCCCTGTCACCTAGAAATGAGCTTTAGCACATAGTAGGTGCTCAGCAAGTATCGATATTTGTTGAAATAATTCACTGGCTGAATGGGTCAATTAATGAATCCACATGTTTCCTATGTGAAGAGAAAATGTATAATATCCTGCCTATAATCTCTGTACCCAGGCATCCCTGTGTTGAATTCTGCAAGTATATGTGCACCTGGAATATAGTTAACAGCACTTGCCCATCAGCACTTTACTTAACCTTGACATGATATTAACGCTGAGTTAGCTTAGTCTGCCACCTGGATTTTGATTCTCTCAGCTCCAGGTGAAGTAGAAATTTTAGCAGAGGCTAGCAGAGTAGTAAATATTTTTATTCTTTCCTCCCACGAGCTGTCATTATTTCACTGACTATTATTTCCAGAATAAGCTCATATCCCAAAGAACATAAAATAAAACATTGAATTCTGTTGTTGGTGAATCTTTGCCCCAAAGCTTCTGGTCACTTTGTCTTCTGACCTTCCCATTTGCTGAGACCTTTGCTTTTGGGGATCTTTTCTGCTCTCTTTCCTATTTTATTTGAATGGCAACCGTGATGTCCCCAGTGCGGGTAAAACAGTGTTGCCGGATTTACACAGTGATCAGCAGTGGGTGGAATGCCAGGGAGCCAGTCTCCCACTTGCCTGCAGCCCCCTCTCTCACAGTTGACTCACCAAGTTTCCTGATGTATGTATCCTGTTGCTCCACTTTTTAGTGGAGTCCGGGTAACTTAAACCAGCTAACTGTGTGGCATTTCTCCAGTGTTTAGTCAGTTTAAAGTGAAGCATAGAGCCCTGAGAACCATACTGCTACATAATACTTGGGAGTGTTTTCACTCTGAATGATAACATAATCTGTTACAGACCACTCACCACTAAGTGGGGAGGTTTTTGTGTAGGGTTTCTAATACAGTTCTAGGGGGAAAAAACAAAGTGAACAGAAAAGGAGGTCATTGTGCATTGTTGGTACAGTTTGAGGGTCCCACAGGATTTTCATCTCTGCAAAAATAAGGAGTTTTGCTACAATGGAGCAGAATACCTGGCAGCCTCTCATTGGGGGGCCTCCTGCCAGCCACGGCCTGATTGGCCAGCACCAGTTGGTTTTACAGCCCCCCCCCCCTCCCCCCCTCCGCTGGGACTTCCCAACTGCTCCAAGGAAAGAATGCAAGGCAGGAATGTCTCAGGAAGAATAGAATGTGCATGATTCATTGACTTTCATCTCAAGACACTAAAAGTGTGTGTGTGTGTGTGTGTGTGTGTGTGTGTGTGTGTGTGTGGCTGGCAGCCACAAAGTCTATCTGCAAGTTTGTCCATGAACTTTTGTGCAAAGGGGAAAAAAAAAATCATATTTTAATAGTTAAGACGAGGCTCCTAATATGTAGCCTAATTAACCCCTTCTCATTGTTTGCTGAGAGAAACCCTATTGAGTCTTAATAACAAGAGGTGGCAAACATTTTTGCCTTCCTTAGATGGGAGGAGACATTCCTTACAGTGTCCACGGACATTGAAAGCAGAGCCAGAATTAGGTGCGCATGACATCTGCCCCTTTTCAGAGGTCTGTGTGTCCCAGTCCCAGGTCCAGCCCAGATGGTGCCTCACTCACGTGTTCAGATAATATCTGTTGACTTCAATTATATACACAACTTCTAAGATATTCCAAGTTAACATCTTACTCTTTCCACCTAAAAATTCTCCTCAGTGATTTGTCAGAACTACTTAAACTTGCCGTTTAGAGTTGTACTGCTCGGTAGGAAAAGCTACGAGCCATAAGTGGCTGTTGAGCTCTTGAAATGTAGTTGGTCCCATTAAGACATGCTGTATCTGGGATGGGAATGGGGGGATGAGGACAAATATGTGATACCTTAATCAATAAAGAAAAAAAAAAAAGACATGCTCTAAGTGTAAAATACATGCCAATTTCAAAGACTTCCTATGGAAAGACATATAAAATGTCTCAATAATATCGATTATATACTAAAATGGTAATATTTTGGCTATGCTTAACATAAATTACTAAAGTAATTTCTCTGTTTCTTTTTTACTTTTTAAAATGTGACTACTAGAAAATTTTAAATTATCTATAGACTGATATATTCTACTGGACAGTGCTGCTCTAGACCAGCGATTTTCAACCTGTTTGCCGTAAGAGTGTTTAAAACATGAAATACCTAACTATTTACCCAAGGGCACCGACCTTTCTTCCCTTAGATTGTCAACAGTAGCCATCCAGTGTGAATGAATCCAAGTTATATATATTTTTTTTTGTCGGATTGGCAAATATATATATTTTGGTGTGCCATAGAATTTTAGTAATTAGTTTATGGGTGCCATAAGATGAAAAAGGTTGAAAATAACTGCTCTAGACTCTTGTAACTGGCAGGAATTCCTGTCAGATGGCTGTGGCTCCCAGAGGCCCTGAGAAAATGCTAGGGATGCACCCTGGGTGGGCCTCACCCTTTCAACATCCTACAATTTTGTGACTGAGCTTGTGGCTGAACCACATGTTCATAATTTCTAGGCTGTCTACAGGATGCCTAAAATGCAGTCATTTCTGCTGGTTCCCTGGGGGAGCCTGACCTTTCCCTGGGTTTTGTGACCGCAGGATCACCGAGCCACTGTTTGGGGTTCAGTTGTTCAGGAATGCGCAAGAAGGCACTCCCAGAAGCCCCCTTCTTCAGGGGAGATCGAGTAGCGGCTCTCTGCTGTGACATCACCCCACTCTATTGCCCGCATTATTGCCTTTAAACTCATAGAGAACCAGCTCCCTTTGTCAACAATGCATGCAGTGAATGGTTTTCTCTTTAGAGAAGCAGTCGGAAGGGTCTGTAATGACCGAGATTTTGAAGCAGGTTCAGAATCTGCCCAGGTTCCCCAGCTGCCCAGCAGCAGAACCCCGTGCATACGTACCCTCATGGGGTCATTGAATCAATGGAGATAAAGGCCGCAGGAGGCAGTCCACGCTCAGAGTAGCACGTTCATTAGATTTATCATCTTTCCTAGCTTATTCCCTAGAACAGTGGTCAGCAAACTGCGGCTCTGGAACCACATGTGGCTCTTTGGCCCCTTGAGTGTTCTAACGCCACTTCTTCAAAATAGACTCGCCCAGGTCGAAAACAGACTTCTGCGCATGGGCCACGAAGTTTCAATCACACTGTACGTGCATGCCCGCACATGGTATTTTGTGGAAGAGCCACACTCAAGGGGCCAAGGAGCTGCATGTGGCTTGCGAGCCGCAGTTTGCCGACCACTGTCCTAGAAAAATTGAGTTCCAAAATCCACCACTATGTTTCTGGGACTCATGGACACCAAGTTAGAATTCCTACTCTATAAAATAAAAACAATCACTTTTCCCTCAGGCAGCCTAATAATTAAGGTGACCATGTGTCACAGTTTGTCTGTTGTCCAAGTCTATTGAAAAGGTCCCCCTTTAGTCTGGAAAAGGTCCCAGTTTGGCTGATCAAATATATGCTCAGATCTTCTCCCGGTCAAGCTCACAAACCCCTGTTTGCCCTGCAGCACCGATCTAGCACTCCCCCCCCCCCACACACACACACCTGGAGAAACTGGTGACATGTACAATAAGCTTGCAGTTTCCTTCTTCATCCTCAGATTCAGATCTAGAAAACCCCTGGGACCAGAGGCCACCCAGAGAGCACCATCACAGGCACACACTCCTTCCTCTGAAGGGAGCCCTTCATTTGCATTTGGAATTGTTCTGGGTGTGTATCTGCGGAGGGAGGGGAGGGAGGGATGTCAGGAAACTGGGAGGGTCCTTAAGAGTTGCTGGAGGCACAAGCCCGCCCTGTGGAGCCTGAGGGTGATGAACACCACCTGCCTCTGTCATTTCTTTGGAAAACTGTATTCCTCGGACTCCTGGTTTTCCCCACTTTTCTCCTGGCCAGCAGTTGCCATGGCAACACAGTGTCTGAGAACTTCTAATTGCATCTGTCTGCTTCTCCTAGAACCATACCGAGACACACATATGGAGACTTCATTTAGGCTGGAGTTCTTGCTGGGTTTTAACCCCTTCTGCGTTGCTCAGGCAGGGAAATAATTGCCGAGTTGCTAGAAACTTGATGGCTGCTTTGCAGCCACACTGGCCCCAAAGGCTCCCAGGGCTTCTCCCTGTTTTCAGAGTGGAGACTCCCGCTGCTCGGCTGTGCCGGTCTCTGGGTCTCTCTGCTCCATTGTGTTCCAGTCTCCCCTGACCTCCATGTTTGCCTCATCCAACCATCGTGACCCCTTCATCTGCCAAATTATCTTAGCTCTTGGTGGGACATCCCAGTTCTTTTTGAGGTGTCCAGCCCCAGAGGAAATAAACCACTTGGACACAACTAAAGCCTCACCCTTCCCTGGCAGTCCACTGCAAGGATGAGCCAGAGGGGAGTGGTTGGAGACCCTGGGACATCCTAGGGGCGGGGAGGCGCAGAACAAGGGAAGAAGTTTGTTTTTCTGGTTTAGGGAGACTGACCAATGGCCTCCCTTCTACCTCATAGGACAGTGCAGGGGTGGGGTTCCTGGGAAGACTTAACACAAAGCAGCTGCCTGGGATAACAAGCCCATTTCATGATTTCTCTTGGCCTCCTCTCCCTTGGTACTTTATTTCCACTTCTCCCTGCCGAGGCCACCCCCTGCATTCCAAAGTGTCACCCAATTTTCACATTCCCACATTACCTCCTCTTCTTCCCCCTTTCCCTCCACCAGTTCCTCATTCCCTCAGCGGGTCAGCTAGTTGCTGCATTGCTGATGGACAGAAGAAATGACTGGAAGCCATTTCAGTACCTTCACTGCTCTCCTGTGTCCCCCCCCCACACACACACACACACATGCACACACCAATGTCTTTCTATGGGCCTAAGACAACCTCTAATCAGTGAATTTTCTATGGGTCTAAGATAACTCTAATTAGTGAATTTTCAAGCTGAATACTTGCGGCCTGGTGGAGTAGGGTGGGGTCTGTAGGGTTATTTCCCCCCAAAAGACTGGTCCTGGAAGGGACAGCCCCGGAAGAGGAGTTGGCACAGGATCTGTCTTGCAGCCCCTCCTTCAAGTCCTCGGGGCAGTGGGATTCAGCAGCCCTTTCACGCTTTCAACAAAGGTTGGTGGATGGCACAGGGCGCTCTGCTGGGACCTATGGAAGCACTCTAAAATATCATCCTGTCCTCTAGGAACTTAGAGTTCGGCTGGGAAGGCAAAATCTGTACAATTCAAAATTTTAAAAGTGATTAAAATGAGTTCGAAGTGGAGTGAGAATTCAAGCAAGGAAGAAGGAATTCATATCAACCGAAAGGAAAGGTCACAGAGGATGGAGTGGTGTAACTTGAGCTAAGCCTTGAAGGACAGGAAGGATTCGTGCAACCCAGACAAAAAAAAAAAAAAAAAAAAAATCAGACTTTCCAGGTGGTGACATCTTTTTAAGCTGGTCTCGTAGGACATCCTCCTCCCAGCTGAAGGTTAAAGGAGCATCGAACAATACCTGCCGGTGCTGACATTTTCAAAGGGTAATGAGTTCCCATTTCAAAATGTAGAGCCTCGGGAGTCCTATGTCTTTTATTTTAGTCTGCTTGTGTCTTAAATATGCCGTGGCTACCTGCTCTACCCATAGGCATAGCTGAAGCTCCGAGGAGCCAGAGAGTTCCTGGAGGTAAAGAGGCCAACGACCTCAAGGCCGCGTTACCAGTGAAGTCACCCAGGGGAGAGAAGACTCTGAGCTTCATGCCAAAGGCCTTGTTAAATGTGGCCCAGAAGATGCCAATAGGTGATGTGTCAGGCGTTTGAACCCGTGCCAGCTCCTGTGAATCACCGTGGGGAAGCGGTAGCTTAGCCTTCAGTTTTAGGGGAAGCCATGCACAGATTGGGATAACGGAAAGGAGCCACAGAGGCGGGGGGACTATTCCCTGATTGGAGAAGGTACGCAAAGTCCTCAATGTTAATAAATCACTGTGTGTATTCCCTAGTAGGAATGTGTATCAGGAACTACCTAGGGGCCATCTAAATTCGGTTGACCCCTGGGACAAAAGGGTGGATATAGCTCTTAGGCTATATCCGTATCAGAGAAGCAGGGGAGTAAATATTACATTCTATTCTGAGGCCCGTGAATGTGAATCCTATCTGTTTCTGGGCTGGGGAAGCTTGGGGAAATGAAGGTTGGCTTGCAGGAATGTTGGTCCAGATGTGGTGGGCGGGCACAGTCTCCCACAGCTGTCCCGGAGCTGTCTCCGCCCTTTAGTTGAGGGTATTGGAATTTAGGTGTGGGGGTCTCTCTCTCTCTCTCTCTCTCTCTCTCTCTCTCTCTCTCTCTCTCTCTCTCTCTCTCTCTCTCTCTCTCTACTTTTAATCAACCATTCTCCTTGAACTCCATGTGGAAATAATTAGATCATGAATGCTGAGTAAATGTGAGCCCTGGCAGTCCCAGACATACTTCAGTGACAGGTTCTTGGCAGGAATGAAGAACTGTGAATCTCATGTGAATTTCCTTTAACCATTCTCTCCCTTCTTCTCTTTCCTTTTTTCTTGCAAGGCAAACACAAATAGAATTAAAAAGTTATTAATGGCATTCCAGGGGAGTAGAGAGTTCCAAGCAGTTAACTGGTTACTGAAATAAGGCCACTCAATTGGGGTCCCATTACTGCTCCCTGATTTCCTCTGCCACGATCCAGGAGGGAATGAAAAGGCATTTCTTATGAAAATTCTTTGACTTTGAAAACCAGTTTTAATTCCTCAACCCAAACTCAGCGAAACCCCTGAAATACCCTCACGAGGCTCTATGTGTAAACAGTCTCTTTAGTTTGGGCATTTGGGTTCGCTTCCTTGGGAAAATAAAGTTTGATATTCAAGAACGTCTGAAATGGTAAATTCCTGTGCTTTCTAGTTAAGAGAATCCTAACAGTGTAAAGGACCTTGACATCATCTACAACCCCTCCCCCCCCTTTTTTTTTATGGATGGGGAAACTGAGGACCAGAGAGGTCAAGCATCTTGCCCTAAGCCACACAGTGTGCTACAGGCAGTTATATGTCAGAGCCCGTCTCTAGGTTTCTGCGCCAGTTCTCTTTACATGGAATCTCACTGCCTCTGACTGGTCTGCCCTCTGGGTTACTGGTTCAGATTTTAGCAGAAGTTTAAAGGCTTTTTGTGCGGAGGAGGAAGGGTCTCATCCCAACATTTGCCAAATCATTTCTCCTATAATGGCATTCATCATACATTTCTTGGAGCTCTCTACATTTCCTGGTTTTGCTCCCAGTTTTCTGAATGTGCCCACTCTGCTTTCTTGGCTGCTTCCCCTTCAGAGCCCTCAGACGGTTGTGCAGGCTGTTCACTACACGAGAAGGTGAAGGAGGCTGACTTCCAACCTGCACGCTGCTTGCCAAGCCCTGTAACCTGGCCAGGTGTGGCATCTGCCCAGAGGAGACAGACCCCAAGAGGGCAGGTGGCAGTCTGCTCTCCTTGCTTCTCTCTGTGCATATCCTATCCCTTTCTCTCCTCAGCTGCCCTCATCCCTCCATTCCCACCCTTCCCTCCTGAGCTCATTTGTTCTCTTGGCTGCATTTCTCACTCTGACGCGGATGATGTCCAGATGTGTATCTCTAGGCCTTTATTTTCAACTGTCCCTGGAATGTTTTACATCCCTGGAGACGTATGCCCGTTACTGATGCATCATGCTTAACACACACACACACACACACACACACACACACACACACCCTGGTGGCCCTTCCCAGGGTTCCATCTCTGAGACACAGCAACAACCTTCCAGGCCCTGGAAGCCAAGATCTTGGCAGATTCCTCCATTCTCTCCTCTCCCACTTCTCTCTGGTAGGTTGCCAGATCTTGTTCTTCAGAAATTTCTCTTGGATTCCTTCCTTCTCTGCCGCACCCTACATGAGATTCTCATTCCCCAGGCTCTTTCTAGCTGATTTCCTTGTGCCTCCAATTAATTCCTCCTTACCCACTTCTTCCCATGTACCACTGCCAAAGTATTTTGAAAACCCTCCTGCTCAAAACCTACAGGGTTTCTCCATCCCAGTCCTGCCATTCGTCGGGGCTCAGCTCAAGTCCCATTTTGCCCATGAAGCCCCACCTCCTGGAGGCAGCCACATCTCCTTGAGGACTGCGCTGGCCTGTTAGTGCCATCGCCCTGACGAGGTTAGAAACTTTTGCCAAGGCAGAGAGAGACCACTCCTTTCAAGTGGATGCCATAGAGCTTTGCACCATGCTGGTCACAGACTTATTATTCTTGTATTGTTGTTATGGGCACTCACCACAAGCATGCTTTCTGATGGGTTAATTACCTGCATTGTCCTTTCCTGAAGACTGGAGGACTCTCTCTAGCCCTCTTTTGTCCTTCATAGTGGGCAAATCTTAGGCAGCCAGCTGGAGAACGGGAAATGAGTGCTACGCTCAGACCTAACAGGCTAATTCAGGACAGAAAGTGGTCTGACCTAAAAGCCCCCGCCTTCTCCACCCCCACATCACCAACCAGGTGTTCTGGAAAAACTAGCGGGTGAATTTGCAAAACTGGGGGACTTGCAAAAGGCACTCTTCAGGAAGACTAATGGAATATCTCAGGCACTCCCAGGGATAACTCTTAGGACTATAAACAGACCTTGGGGAGCCGTTCAGTAAGGGTGGAGTCACTGGATGTGCCTGAGCTGAGGAAGCAGCATGGCACTGCCTGGGGAGACACCCCAGCTCATCATTGAGGACCAGAACCTGGAGGCATGAGAGCAGAATCACCCTCCTCCGGTGCTGGAGACGGTCCAGAGCAGGGGTCCTCAAACTTTTCAAAGTGGGGGCCAGATCACGGTCCCTCAGAGAGCTGGAGGGCCGGACTATATGAACTACTAATTCCTACTGTAACACCTTGGCTGCGCTCACTGCCCCAAAAACGTGGCGGGCAGGATCAGACTCCCCTGGGGGCTGCATGTGGCCTGCGGGCCGTAGTTTGAAGACCCCTGGTCCAGAGCCACCGTCTTCTCCATGCCAATAGGGATGCATCCTCCGACCTCTTCGACCAGCGGTTCTCATCCTGTGGGTCGTGACCCCTTTGGGGGTCGAACAACCCTTTCATCACATGGGTTGCCCAAGACATCCTGCATATCAGATATTTACATTACAACTCAGCGGTAGCAAATTTACAGTTATGAAGTAGCAACGAAAATAATTGTATGGTTGGGGGTCACCACAACATGAGGAACTGTATTAAAGGGTCGTGGCATTAGGAAGGTTGAGAATCACAAGGTCCTTGATCCTTGTGAGATGGTTTTCAGCCCTGTATGAAGTGCCCAGCATAATCCTAACTCTGTAAGGGCTTACTAAATGCTGCAGTATGCTTCTGCTAAGACTGGGCAAGATCATACAGACAACGGAACTTGGCGCTCTGGAGAAGCCAAGCACCCAGGTTGCTGTGCTGGGTCCGGGCCACCTCCAGGAAGACTTAACCTGTGGAGGAGGGGGATTGCAGAGAAAGGGCTTCTCTGTGGAGATGGCAGTGGAGGTGCTTCCATCTGTCAAGGTGCCTCAGGCAGACACTTAGAAAATGTGACAGAACCTGTCGAACCATAAAAACAATGGTTAAGGTAAGCAGCTTTGTCCAATCTAAAATCTGATAGTGATTTTCAGGCACACCATATATTATCACATGAGAAAAAGAGTGAGGAGTATGTTATCCCATAAGCTGTAATAGAGGCTGAATGCAGATATCAACAGAAAGGAGAATTTGATTAATTCTTGGGTGACAAGTCCATAATAGATATTTTTATCCTAAAGTAAATCCTCTGAGGTAATGCATAAAACCCACACCTTCAATCCAAACATCCCAAATGCCATTGCAACTGGCCACCGACACTGACACTAATCTGAATGGACCCCAAATGACATTTAATGTAGGAAACATTCATTAGGCATTCTCTCAGGCAGGACAGTGTGGTGGGTCTGTGGGAAGCCAAAATGTGCAAGCGCTTAGTCTACTTTAGATAAGCTGTATGTGCATAAAATATTAAACTAGGCTCCGACTTACAGACTACAGGTGCAGAGCTTTCTCGTTTAGGAAGAAAATGTGGGGTAGGTGGACAGTCCAATTTACTGTGAAGCTAATTAAGCTTCAGTTTCAGACCTGTTACTTACAAGGCCCACCCACAACCCTGTGCCCAATTTTGCAGTCATCGTTAAGTATTCTTTTGCTTATTTTGTTTGCTTGTTTGTTTTTGGTTTTTGTTTTTTAAATATATTTTTATTGATTTCAGAGAGGAAGGAAGAGGGAGAGAGAGATAGAAACATCAATGATGAGAGAGAATCACTGATTGGCTGCCTCCGGCATGCCTCCTAATGGGGATCAAGCCTGCAACCTGGGCATATGCCTGACCAGGAATCAAACCAGGGACCCTTCAGTCCACAGACCAAAGCTCAATCCACTGAGTGAAACCAGCTAGGGCTAGGGTAAGCATTCTTTTCTTTTCTTTTCTTTTTTTTTTTTAGGAAAGCCCCTCAAATTTTGTAAGCTTCAGACCCCACAAAACCCGGATCTGGCTCTGTGCGTAAACTCAGATTGAGGGATGGGTTGTGAACACATAGGGGGACGAGTCCTTGCAAATGCAGTGCCTGCTGCCAAGTGCATCGGGACATCTGCTAGACATCACCACTCCTTCCTCTTTACCTGGAGTAGGTAGCATGCGCCCACACATTCTCTTCAGGGACAGGAGTTAGAGAAAGTGAGCACGGGCCCATGGTGCTCCAGGTAGACTGTAAGGTCCTAAAATGGTTTTGCTTTCTCCTTGGCTTTCTCCGGTCCGGGCTACTAGGTTCCATTCCAGAAGGGCCTCCCGGGGGCAGCCAGCATTCCCCCCCCCCCACCCCCGCTCCCCCGTTCTTCCCAGTTCTGTGAGTGCCTTTGTCCCAACTCCATGACGCTGTGCGAACCCGAGGAGCCCTGGTGTTCCTGTGGAGTTTCCATGACTAATTCGGGCAAAGCAAGGATAGCCTTTCTCGCGTCAACAAAGCCGCTCTGTCGCAGAATAGTGGCAAGGGGAGCCAAGATTCCACCTTGGCATACGTAAGGGCTGCTTTTATTTATTTATTTATTTATTTTCAAAAAGAAAAGTTAGGAAGGAGGAAAAGGATGGAAGGCACAGAGCTGACCCAGTTTACATCCGTGGTTGGTGGAATATTAAGATGCAGTTTTAAAAAGTCTTTAAACATTCAAAGTGTATTTCATGCTCAGACTTAACGGCTGTGGTGGGCCCAGAGACTCAGACACACTACCACCTCTAGTGGCGGCTTAGCAAATAACTTGCTTTTTTAGTTGCAAAAATAAATCCTGTTTTTTCAGACCTCGGGTCCAGTCTAGCTTTGATTTGTGAAGAGGCAAAGTGGTGGAAAGAGCTGGATTAAAGTCTGGACACCTCACGTGGAGCCCCATGAGGTCTTGGAGCAATCACATATAACCGTCCACAAGTCTCAGTTTCTTCTTCATCATAGAACGTTACATCTGGAATGGCCAAAGAGATAACTCCTGCCTGCCTATCCTCGAAGGTTTTGAGAATAAAAAATGATGGTCAAAATTACAGACTAATCAATATTACAGTACAAATATAAAGTATCATTTATTCCCATGCAGTGGCTGACAGTTGCTCAGAGAGGAGGTTTTCCCCTGTAAAAGTCAGCAATCTCCCCTGTCAGCCTTTACCAAGAGAACTCTGCCTGTGAAACTTCACCATGGGACCAGATCCCCAGGGCATGGCTTGCAACACTTAATGAACACAACATAGAGCCAGTCGGGGAGATGATGCGGATGGGGAAAGCTAGAAACCTGATGTTTTGCGTGCCTGTGAATGGGAGGAATTGGAAACAAGTATTTATTGATTTTTTTCAATATATCAGGGTGTCTACACTTCCAGAATACGCCCCCTCTCCCTAATCAATTATACTCTCCCAAAGTGTATTCAGACCGACGGTTGTGTATATCCATGACCTCTCCCTGTGCCTGCCCTTGAAGCTGTCCCCTCTCTCCAAGACTCACTCCCTTGACTGCTCCTGGGAAAAGAATATCAAGGCTCTGGGGTCAGGCTGACCTGTTCTAAGCCTGACTCAGCTCTCAGTAGTCCTATGGTCTCTGTACATCACAGAGCTTTTCTGAATCTTACTTTCCTCTCCATCTGTTATATGGAAACCTGCACAGACGTTGCGAGGACAGAGACTTCTGAAAAGAGCCTCACTCGGATGGAGGTGCTCTAATGTATATTAGCATCGGGCCCTAGTCCATTGTCACCCCCACAAGAGCTCTGCTTTATACCTTGCTAGAGAGTGGGAATTTTTGAGAGGCTGTGGACTGTGTCCCAGATAGAGCTGTCAGTGCTGACATCAGGCCAGGCCTTGAGATACAGTCTCATGGCCCCTTCCCAGCACATAGGCCTTCACTGTCAGCTTTCTGAAGAACAGGATGACCCTGTGAATCACATGGTCGTCCATGGCATGACCCTGACATTGCTTGGGAAAAACTGTTTTGTCTTGGGTTGCTTGCTCTGCAAAAACAGGATGTGGTAAATATGCTTAAAAGTAGAGCTGCACAAAGGGTCAGGCTGCTCTCTGGACTCCCTGTGTGGAGAAAGGCAGAGCAGTCACCGGCTTGCTGGCCAGCCAGCCGGCCAGCTAATAAAGGCTCCCTAAATTTTAATTGGGACTCCAGTGGTCATTCACTCACATTCGTTCCACAACAACCTGGCAGGTTTCCCTGCCTCTAGCCTCTCTCCATCCAGGCTGCCCCACACCTGGAGTCAGAATTCCCAAGTTGGAAGGGACCGGACACAGTATTCCAAAACACCATATCATCATACCACTGGCCCCATTCCAAACGTCCCAAGGTCCTCACTGCCCACCAGGTCAGCTGGCAAGACCTGCCACACTGCCTCATCTCTCTCCTCCTTGCCATGCTCCTCTCTACCCAGGAGCGTGTTCCTGCCATGAACATCTCAAGGTGTTCTCCCTCACTTAGAATCAGCCACTCAGCAGATGGGTAAAACCACCTATCACCCTAAGGAACTTTTTAGAATCTTGGGGAATGCTCCCTACAACCCTGCTCCCAGAGAAGCTAGGGCTTGGGAAGGGCTTGTCTTCATTGTTGATTTCTGCATGAAAGCATGCCTGTGAATGGGGGGCACTGGGAAGGACCATGAGGGCTTTAGGTAAGACATCCCCCCTCCCCCCCGCCCAGTTCTTGGTTTGTGCTGCCTGTGCCTGCAGGGCATGAACCCCAATCTCCTGGCAGGGAAGAGCTGGGAGGAGCTGCAGGAGCCAAGGCTGCTCTTTGTCCGTGAGACAAAGAGAGAGATTGCCACCTATTGATAGATGCGCCACCAGCATTTCTCTGTGGTCTTCAAACAGGGCAACAGGGATGGTAGGCCCTTTGGTTTTTCCATCTAGTTGGTCCTCCCGCCCTCAGTCTTGTCATTCCAGTGTAAGGGAGGCTGGGTGGGGACGTGGCAGCCAAAGTGGTAACAGCAAATCTGAGGGGAAATTGCCTGAGCATCGGCTTTGCACTGTCAAGATGGCCACTTTCAGTTGTGAGGCAGGCTCTCTGCCGCATGTGGAACATGTTTAATCTCACACAGCCCTCACAGAGATCAGTGCTATCCCTGGGCAGAGGCGCGCCCAGGGCAGCTGAGGAGCAGAAGTGGAGCACAGGGATTCACATCTAACTCTGACGCAGCATTAAGCACTTTCTCCTGACATTTACTAATTATGCAAATCACACCCTTAACCTTAACCCTTCTGGGTATGAAAATAAATGTAAAAGAACTTTTCCTTTAGGTTGGGTAGAATATGTCACTTTCTAGTTATTTAACCTATAAGGCTCAGACCCCTCATCTGTAAAATAGGGATGATTATGGTGTCAAACTTAGGGCATTGTCAGAGAGCTTAACTAAGATAATATATAACAAAAATCTCATAGCAGGGTACCAGCTGTTTATAAGTGGGAGCTTAATCATCTCTGTGGGTGTGGATTAGAATCCTAATTCCTCTCATTTTTTCGCTTTGGGGCCTTGGGGAAGTTGCTTGACCTTTCTGATCTTTCGTTTTCTCATCTATAAAATGGGGTTAGTAATATACGTGTTCTTGCAGGGCTGTTCACAAAGTAAGATGAAATTTTAGAATGTAAACACTTTGTAAATTTTATTTATTTATTTATTTAATATATTTTATTGATTTTTTACAGAGAGGAAGAGAGAGAGATAGAGAGTTAGAAACATCGACGAGAGAGAATCATCGATCAGCTGCCTCTTGCACAACCCCTACTGGGGATGTGCCCGCAACCAGGTACATGCCCTTGCCCGGAATTGAACCTGGGACCTTTCAGTCCGCAGGCCGACGCTCTATCCACTGAGCCAAACCGGTCCTGGCACACTTTGTAAATTTTAATTGTATTATTCAAGTATTAGTCTATATTTTAAATAAAAAGTATCTGTTTCTTTACCTGGATTTTTGAGATCTATTTCTGATGAGTGACTTGGGTTGAATTAAACCTATAACTAAAAGCTTCTTTTTTTTTTTTTTTAGTATTCACTAAAAACAACAACATACGATTAAAAAGGGGGGGAGGGGGCTCCATAAATGCCACAGGCTATTATTCTGCAGTAAACTCTATAAGCATTAACATGAATAACATTTTACATAAGTGATTTGTTTTACAGTTTGTGATGCACTTCCAAATGTGTTATTTCATTTCATCTTCACAGGGCAGGATTGGTATTCATCCCTATTATAGAGAGGAAAACACTGAGGCTCAAAGTATTAAAGTGACTAGTTACAACACAGCTAATAATTGCTAACGGTTGGTGTCTGCCGTGGGGCTGTGTGTTGGTGCCCCTTTAAGTGTAGGCATATGTCTGAGCATGCTTTTTATACATTTGTGTGTCTGTACCTCGTGTGACACACACACAGAGGATTGTATGTTAGCTAGTTGTTTCCTGAAAGGGAAAGGAGAAAATAGTCTTATCTGAGGTGTGTTTTTTTTGTGTGTGTGTGTTTTGCACTGCTCAGCAATAGCCTTTTCCTCTTCTTGTTTAGAGCTGCTTTCTATTCCCAGGCACAGTTTCCAAGAGGACCGCTCTGCCTGGAGAATATGTTTGATTTTATCGCTCTTCCTGGCTTAGGAAACAACAGCTAGTCCTCCCAGCCTTCTGGGAATGACTTTCTTTTCTTCCTTGCCTGCCAGCTTTATTGAATTCGCCTTAGCAACATCCAAAAAAGAATGGGTGTGGCCAAGCCCGTGAACCAATGAGATGTGAACATGGCGAGGGTTTCCAGACCAATGGGAGCCTCGCATGACACGCAGGCTGGCTCAGGAGAGAAAGCAATAACCTGAAGTTTGCAAAGCAGCCTCCGGGTGGCAGCAGACCAGCTGTATTGGACACAGCCCCTCAGCTCTCAATATCTACTTTGTTTTTTTGCTTTCTGTGACCTATTCTTGGATATAAAACACCAGCTGTTAGAAGTAACAGTCATGAGTCTGTGAGTGTGGGTTCTTTGCATGACACAGTAGACATGGCCTGAAGGGAAGAATCTCAGGTTCCATCCCCACCCTTACTTAGGCCAGTCGCATGACCCATTACAACTCCTGCCATCTTTGTTGGTTTTAGCACAGCCAGTGCCACCCTAGTGGGCAAGCCGGAGGCCTGTGGTGAGATTGTCTGTGCAGGCTGTCTGGAAGAGTGGCTGGAGGAATCCCATTCTCCTTCATTCAACCACCACTACTGCTGGCCTGAGTGGCAAATGAGGTGGGGCTGGCACGAGTGTGTCACTGACAGATGAATAACTACCAACACCCACATTTTCAGAGGCATAGATTGGAACCATTCCCTGCCTTTTCAGTTCTAGTGCATATGTCTGTACAGGAATATCTGACCAGAAGTGTTTTGAGGCTAGTTCTACTGCTTATCAGATGGTTTGGCCCTCTTGGTATTGAAGCCAGAGGCAGATGTGGACAGGGGCTGAATTAGACCAAATAAAAGCAGCAGATCAACATTTCAATAGTTTGGCTATTCTTTTGCTTTGAACACTACTCAGTGAGATTTTGGTCTTTCAGATAGCCATATTACTCTCAGATGTTTCCATTTATGCCCTAGCTGATTGGGTTCAATGGATGGAGTGTCGGCCTGCAGACTGAAGGTTCCCAGGCTTCACTCCAGTCAAGGGCACATGTCCAGGTTGCCAACTTGATCCCCAGTAGGGGCCGTGCAGGGGGCAGCTGATCAATGATTCTCATCATTAATGTTTCTATCTATATTTTCTTCTTTCCTCTCTTTGAAATCAATAAAAATATATTTTTAAAAAATTTTCCATTTTGTTTTTTTGTTTTTGTTTTTGTTTTTTTTAATATATTTTATTGATTTTTTTTTGCCCCCCCCCCTCCCTCCCATACATTCTCTCCCTCCCCAGAGTTTTATGTCCATTGATTGTACTTATATGCATGTACACAAGTCCTTCGGTTGATCTATTATCTCCCCCAGATCTTCCTCCCCTCCCCACTGTAATTTGACAGTCTGCCTGTTGCTTTACTGTCTCTATATCTGTCTCTTGGTTCATCAATTTATAATGTTCTTTATCATCCACAAATGAGTGAGGTCATGTGGTGTTTCTCTTTCATTGATTGGCTTATTTCACTCAGCATGATGTTCTCCAATTCCATCCAGGTTGCTGCAAATGATGAGAATTCCTTCTTTTTTATGGCAGCATAGTATTCCATTGTGTAGATGTACCATAGTTTTTTGATCCAATCATCTGCTGACAGGCACCTAGGCTGTTTCCAAATTCTGGCTATTGTAGATTGTGCTGCTATGAACATAGGGGTGCATATATCCTTTCTGATTGGTGTTTCTAGTTTCTTGGGATATATTCCTAGAAGTGGGATTACTGGGTCAAATGGGAGTTCCATTTTCAGTTTTTTGAGGAAACTCCACACTGTTCTCCACAGTGGTTGCACCAGTCTGCATTCCCACCAGCAGTGCACAAGGGTTCCTTTTTCTCCGCAACCTCGCCAACACTTGTTGTTTGTTGATTTGTTGATGTTGGCCATTCTGACAGGAAAAGTTTCCATTTTAGCCCAGTCTATTCTTCTCATCCTTTATAAATAAGTGACGGCCTCTTATTTCAGAGTGTCTTATTTGATTCTTGCCCTCCATCTCTCTAGCTCCCTGGTGCCTCTATATCGATTTTTAAAGACCTCTTGATTTGTATTTCCTCAGAGAGTCACAGAGCATCCTGAGGTCAGGGACTGTGCTTTTATATCTCCATTCCTTAGTGTAGTGTTGGCATATAATGGATAATATTATATTAACCAATAAATGTTCTTAGAAGAATGGGAGCATGTAAGAAAGGAAGGAGCTCTTGTTCTTTAAGAAACAATCTTAGACTCAGAGGTGGCCTGGGCTGGAGAAGTGCTGGCAAGGTTGGTGCTGGCTACTGGGGACAACTTGTGGCTAATCAGGACCCTTCAACCCGTGATTCCAGACCAAGCCCTGGGCTTGAACTTTGATCACCACCATCGGTTCATCCCATCATGGGCTCGTTTCAGTGACACGGTGTTCTTTTATGATTTTGTGTTTTAGGAAGAACTAAGGAGCAAATCCAAGATCTGTGCCAATGTGTTTTGCGGAGCCGGCCGGGAATGTGCAGTCACAGAGAAGGGAGAGCCCACCTGCCTCTGCATTGAGGTAAGTGCTGAGGTCAGGAGCCAGAGGACAGTGTGGTTGCCTCGTTGGAGCTGCCAGTCGGCACCGCAGTGCCCACAATGTCATCATCTTTATGAAAGCACACCCGGTCTGTCTTAAAAGAGTGGAATTTTCATCGCAGGAGTTAAAAATCAGATATCTGTGAACACAGGGATTTTTTTTTTTTTTTAAGTTTAGCTTTATAAGATTTTTAAATTGCAAAATGCTTTATGTAAGTCAAATAAGTACAGGTATTTATGAAAACATAAAATTAATCTTCAGCATAACCTTCAATTCCCATTAGTCTGAGTTAACCAGTTTGAGTTAATCCAAAACCCAGGTTAACAGATTGGCATATATTTGTTTCACTTTTTTTTTTTGCCTTTGCTACTATAAACATGTAGAGAGATTTCTTCTATTTTATACAAAAACGGAATCATAACACATAGTTATAGATATGTATATACACAATTTGCGTTTTGCACTCATGCATATATCATGGAAAGCCCTGCAGGTCAGGATGTATAGTTGTAACTCACTTTTTAACAGATGCATGATCTTTCGTGGTATAAAAGCACAGATTTACCCAATCATTTCCCTATAGATGGACATTTCCCACGAAACAACACCATCCTTGTGCAAATAGCCCTACGTGCTGCTGCCTTCATTTCTGTAGGACTGATTTCCACGAGGATATGCAAATTTTTAAAAATAGACTGAAAGCAGGCTTTTCAGGTTTGTTTTGGTTTTGAATGAACCATAAAAAGCAAAGTGAGCTTTCGAGAAATGCGTCTTTCATAAGCAGGAGTCTGATCAGTTCTCGCTCGGCAGGCAAACAACCCTGAACGTGTGCCCTTTCCCCTCTTTCTGTCAAATCAACTCGAGCCCCAAGTGCGTCTGTCTTTGTGCAAATAAATACACCCAGGTTAGTCTCCAGAGGAAGGATCCCGACCCATCGCTCCAGACAGGAAGTCCTCCAGTTTAGAAATTAGGAAAACAGATATGCTGGAGACCTGGCAGGGCCTCGCTGGAGGTGCGCTGGCCTCTGTGTGGTGGGTTACGCCCAGACTTAAGGCTCAGCAGCCCGGCGTCTAGTCTCAGCTCGGCCACATACAATTGTGTGATTTTGAGCAAGCTAGTGCCACGGGATACCATGAAGACAGAGACTGTACGTGGCTTTGCCCAGGGCCCAGCGCATGGAAGAACTCAGTAATAAGTATTGGTTAAGTGCAGTTTGTCTTTCTGGCTTTGGCATTCTTGTCTGTAAATTGGAAAGTTGGGGCTACCTCCCAGCACCAGTGTCCTGTGTTTCTTTTCCCTGCATCTGCTCTTCCTTGCTTTGGTGCCTTTACTACGTCTGAGCTGAACTTGCTTCCCCCTCTCTCCTTTCAGAAATCACAAACGTCCTAAGAAACAGAGCTTGCCTGTGATCACGGCACTTTAAATAGCCAAAGTAGGGCCGAGTAGCCAAGTGAACTTTAGTCCACTTCCTTCTTCACAGTGATTCTCTGTAATACTTCACAAAGATCCAGGCATCCCCACCCCCAACCCCCAGCTTCACAGCAGGCACTGTAAGATTGGGAGGAAAACAAAATGGCCCCACAGTACAAACAAAGCAAGAGAGCCAAGATCCTTAAGATCCAGCCACAGAAGAATTGAAGAGGTGTGGAGTTTACCTGCCTTTCAGTCTCCACATTTCCAGCTCTCAGCTCTGGCTGTTTTGTGTCATAGAATGCTGGAAGTTTAAGGGATCTTAGGTCAGCCAAAGACATTGAGTAACTTACTACAAAATGATGAAGCGATGAAAATTCCAAACTCCTGACTTCTAATGAAATGCCCTTTTGGTAGGGAGGGGTGTGGCAGGGAGGGGTGTGGCAAGGAGGGGTGGGTCTGTCTCTTCACTGAATAGCAGAGAGGACCCTGACCCAGGATCAGCACACACAGTCATATGGGGCTGCAAGGTGATAAGATGCCTCCAACACTAAGTGGGGTGCGGTCACAGATGCCAGGGCTGGGGCTCCCACTGCTGAGGCCATCGTGCTGGTGGGGAGTCCTCAGGAGATGGCTGTGTGCTCGTGTGTGCATGCTCCGTGTGTGTGTTGGCACCCTGGATTGCACCAACACCCAGCTCTGTTTCAGCAATGCAAACCTCACAAGAGGCCTGTGTGTGGCAGCAACGGCAAGACCTACCTCAACCACTGTGAGCTGCATCGGGATGCCTGCCTCACTGGATCCAAAATCCAGGTGGACTACGATGGACACTGCAAAGGTAAGGCGCGCCCTCTCTGTGGCCATGGGGAGCCAAGAAGGCAGAGCAGCATGGCAGGGATACCCGGAGTCCTTTCCGCCTTGACACGGCACCCAAAGCCGTGGCGACCACCCAGGTTCTTGGAAGCCTAGCCTCTTGGCGCCCACGAGCTTGCTAGGATCCTTCTGGATGGCCCAGGTGTCCACCCAGGGTTTCCTGTATCAGACCCCCAGGGGCTGCCAGCTCTGTCTGCAGCTGAATAGTGGATAGGCAACCACATCAATAATCAATAATAATAATAATAATAATAATAATAATAATAAGGAAGTATTTAAATGAATTCTATATCTTTTTTAAAAGCAGGTAAATTTCACTTTTCCCATGCTTTTAAAATGTGGGTACCTCCCAGCCCTGGTAGTATTATGTTTCCTCTTTTTTACCCATTCTCAAACCATTACCATAAGGATAAAAGGAAAGGGGTCCCATGCTTGTTGCTAATTAGACATTTGCCCCCTGCCTAACCGCTGCCCTGCCTAACCTGGTCTCAGCTTCGAATTTCCCTGAAGAAACAAGAAACCGTTGCCCACATGTTGGTCTCCACTCTGTTTCCATGGTGATTCCATATGAGTTCTCAAAGTCCCAGTGACCTTCCCCTATCCCGCAATCTGGCAGGACAAGGTGTGCGATCAGGAGGGAACTCAGTGGCCCCAAAATGGCAAACAAAGCAGGAAGGAAAAGATCCCCAAACTTGGGTCTTGGAAGAAGGAAAGGAGACAGGACTTAAGACAAAATGATGAAAAGGTTACAAGTGGCCTCTTAATGTGGGGCCATTTTAATCCTAGTAAAATAGAAATTTTATTTTTTCTTGGCTTCTTTTGTCTTTCAGAAAAGAAACCTGTAAGTCCATCTGCCAGCCCAGGTGAGTGCCTATTTTTCCACAGTGTGCATCTTTAAAAAAATTTTTTTTTAAATTAAATTGATTGGGGTGACATTGGTCAACATGGACGTACGGGTTTCAGGTGTGGGTTTCTATGTTACAATATCCGTATATTGCATTGTGTGCTCACCACCCAAAGTCAGATCTTCTCCTGCCCCAGGTATTGGGACCTCCTTTGCCTCCAGCACCCTCCCTCTGGCAACTACCACACTATTGTTTGTGTTCAGGAGTTTCAGTTTTATATCCTACTTATGAGTGAAACCATATGGTCCTTAGCTTTTTCTGAATGACTTATTTCACTCACTTTTTAAAAATTTAACATAATGTTCCCAAGGTCCATCCATGCAGTGTGCATTGTAGGGAGGAAACTTTCTTGATGGAAATTTTGTGTTCTACAATCCCGCTGAAGACCTCCAGAGCTGTGTCAGCTCTGTGACCCACAGCTGGCCGCTCTTCAGCATCACTCAGAAAAGCTGCAAAACTGCATTTTTTGTCTGTGTGTTTGTCATTTGAAGCATCGGGTTTGGTCAGAAGGTCTACTGCGTTTTGCATTTTTGCTGAGTGGTGATTGACCGCAAGGACGGGGAAGTCACTTCCTTCAGTGATCTACAAGATATCCTGTTGTCAGGGCACGAGCAGAATCAGAGGCACAACTTTTTAAGAAATGGGGGAGGGTAATCTGAAATGCCAGTGGGATTTCTTCTGTGATTTTCTACGAATAAATAGTAAAATTTCATCGTCATTTATATATTCAGACCCCTTTAGCATATATGTTTCCTTAAATCTTTACAATAACCTTGTGGGGTAGGTTTTATTGTAATTACCTTGCAGATGAGGAGATTGAGGCTCAGAGAGGCCAGGTGAATTTCCCTGAATCCCACAGCTAAGAAATGGCAGAGTGGGGAGAGGTGCCAGATTTTTATTCACTGGCTCAGTGCCTCTTACACATCCTAACATGTATTATCTTCCAGGAATTCCCTTTGGCCAAGTCTTTCCCTTCCCTGCTTCCCCAACTCTCAGCCCCACCTGTTGTTCCCGTGTGGCTTACATAGCTGCCCAGAGCCTGGCTTCAGTGTGGCCCTTGGTTGGCCTTGTTGTGTATAATAAAGTAAAATGCAGGCAGTGCAAAATGTAGGTGGAAGTTTTGAGAGACCCAGTTGGTGAGAGAAGGGAAAGCTATACAGAGAGAATCAGAAATCTAGTAGCCATAAAGAAATGCAATGCTCTCCTTTATTCGTTTATTATTTTACTTTATCTTTGGGCCAAGAGAGCTGTTCTGTTGATGGATTGATTTTCCCCACCCCCTCAGCCTCCTAAAGTTAATGAAAATGTCCTTTATTTTTGCTGCTCTACTTTCCCCCCATCCCCAACTATGCAACATAGGCTTTCTGTTTCAATATTCTTGATCTCTACAAAATTTTTAGAGATGCGAGCTTGAATCCTGGGTTCGACACTTTCCAGTATGTGCCCTGGGTTGACTCCTCCGTAGCATGTGCATGGTCATCCTGTTTCCCTACGTGCAGTGGGACTGCAGAGAGATGGCGCACTCACATAGTGGGTGCTGGGTGACACTGGGGTACTCACCGTCGGTTGACCTCCCCACTTTCCTGCAGTCGTTTGCTATCAGTCCAACCGCGATGAGCTCCGGCACCGCATCATCCAGTGGCTGGAAGCAGAGATCATTCCGGACGGCTGGTTCTCTAAAGGCAGCAACTACAGTGAAATCCTGGACAAGTACTTCAAGGTAATCCAAAGTCAGAGTCAAAGACTGGTCGCCCATGGCCAGACCACGAGGAAATACAAACCAGCAGAGAGTCCTTGAGTGTTTCCTCCCCATAGGTCATTCCATGCAGCAGCAATAGATGCCTTCTGACCAGCTTGATCAGCGGGAGCCCAGCAGTACAATCCTTATGATCTAACACACAGTGTTTCCCAAACTTTTGACATGTGTACCCCCTCTATAATTTTCGTAATGCTGAGTACCCCTCGTACTCATGAGAATGTAGAATTAGGCGCAGCTAAGCACGGTGCAGTGCATATCCCCACCAAACTCCAGTGCAACGCGTACCCCCACCAAACTCTTCCCGTACCCCTGGGGATACACGTACCACACTTTGGGAAACACTGAATACGTGTTGCTCTGTTTGTGCAGTTAAACCAACAAAGGTGTTGGTAAGCTTATGTATGAAAACTATGTCTCCATGCCCCCGTCCCGTATGACACCTTATAGAACTGGCTGCCGACACAAAAATACCTCCTCAGCCTCTTTCCCACCTACTTTGATATTTCTCTAAGTCATTAACTAACTACCCATGGCCCATAGAGCAACTCTCATCTGAGAAGAGTCAATGGATTGGCATTTCATGGGTCCAGGATCCTTCATGAACTTAGATACTTACTCTCTTAAAGAGACAGATTATTCCCGTTGGGAACAGGAGAGATGCTACTTCAAAAAGGGAAGTGAGAGTAGAAATAGTACTTAGCAATGAGCAAGGCCACCATGTCAAGGAGATCTTTCTGGGAGCTTGAGATAGTTGGAAGAACCAGCTGATGGACAAGAACACAGACGCACATAAATGTATGTCCCTGTCAGAGATAAACAAACTACATGCAAAAGCAAGTGCGTGTGCGCACAGCAACACACACCCCACTTACCAAGATGCACACGCCACCCAGAGCATGTCCTACACACAGACACACACACTCAGTTACCTACATTCCCACATTCACACTAAAGCCCCTTCCCTTACAGACACACATCTTGGGGCAGATGCCCTGGAACACTCATCCCCAGACATTCACGCCCTCACGGGCCTCAGGGCCTTCTGTCCCAGAATCTAACCAGGCAGGACTCAGGTCACGCGAGGAATTTCTTGCCAGCTCTGCGGTCACCAGATGTGGTCAGCACCAACCCCGTCTATGGATTCCTCTTTCTAACTGACATTCTGGACCCTACGTACTGCGTTGGCTTGAAATAGGATCCCTGATCATTTAAGAGTCTGCTTGTGTTATTGTCTTTAGATAGCAAGTTCTCTCTTCTGTGGCAGAACAAGCATCTCTCTCTGGATTCCAAGTGTTTGAGAGATCACACATGGATGCTAAAGCACAGCCCTTCTCACTGTGCCCTCTGTCCCAACCACTCCCACACTGTGGAGCCGTTGGAAGCCCTGTATCTGTCCTTCAGCATCTGCTTTTTGATGGTTATCTGAGACCTGTACTAGTATATGGAGTCTTCAAAGGGAGACTCCCGCCCACTAGGCAAACAGCTGCTTGTTTCTAAGCGATCTGATATCTCACAGAGACTGTTTCTGAACCAACGAATCGCCCTTAGCCCAGCTGGCATTCCTTATAGAAAAATGAATGGGAAAGCAAATCTAATCAGAATGCAGAAAAGACCAAAATCAGGCTCTCACCTCAGCTGGGGGATTTGGTCCCTCTTTCTTAGGTGAGAGAGTGAGAAGAGGTAAAGAAAGAGGCTTTCATGGCCATGCCACACACACAACGCTGACTCAGGGTAGCAGACTCCAGGTGGCCAGGCTGAAACCGGATCCAGCCTTCCCATCTCCCTTACCCCAGTATTACATTTCCCATCAGCCCAGCTGCTGTACGTGACTGAGTGCCTGGCCGAGCCCATCTCCTTTCTACAACCTCCAAACTTGCAGTAAACCCAACCATGGGCCTCAGAGCACACTTTCCTGCCTTGCACAACCCTATGGTTACAAAGGAGAAAAGGGTTGTTATCTTGAGTGTAGATCTGGGAAATGCTGGTGTAAAGAGGTACTGTGCCTTTGTGACTGGGGTTGGTTGAACAGTGAATTAGGTAGGTTCTTGGTCCAAGTCTTGACTCGACCTCCCCCTACCCCTGCAGGCCCCCTAGGGTTTCAGGATTCCAGGCTGTTTCAGGGCTGGTTTCAAACCTCTGTCTTCCTGTGGCTGCCACATGCAGACCTGGCCGGGAGTAGGCTGGTTAGGTCCTTGTGTGATGAGTGCAGGCAGGTTGGCCCCTCCCTCAGCTTCAGGCCTGGACTCTGGTCCCACTGAATGTGCAGGGAGTGCGCTCAGCACTGCCCTTGGAAAGCTTCCTGGATTGTATTGTAGTTGTCAGGCTCCGGGTGCCCCTAGTTTCTCTCTGGGTCCACAGCCATTGCTGGGCTGTTCCTCTCTCCACACTTAGTCTGTACTCAGGCCCTGATGGGGTTGGGTCTATAAAAGCTGCTCCGGAATGTCCAATATTTGCAGCATTTGGACTCAAGAAAGTCCTAGGCTGCTAAGAATGGCACCTGCCCAACCTTACTTTATTTCTCTGTGTTAATTAATAAAGACCTCACAAGGTGAACACCTAGGGAAGGTTCCTCGGGTGAACATATGGTGACTACAGAACATCTGAGATCTCTTCTTAGGAATTAGGACAAGAATGAAGAACAGATACTAAACAAGGGCTGTCATAGTTGTCTCAGACAATGCTGTCCTACATACCCTGGAGAGGCGTAAGCCTTAGAGTGGAATACATGCAACCGTGACAGTTATGGAAGGACAGTTGGTAGCTTCAAGGACAGTTGGAAGGGCAGTCTTTACCTTCCACCTAGAAACCTGGACAGACTTTCCTTCCAGAATTCCTTACACCGTCTGGGAATCCTCCTTGAAGGAAACATGAGGGTGCTGATTACTCCCGGGGCAGCAGTATGAGGCAACCTAAGGGAAGAATTTTGAAAGGCAAAATGTTTTCCATTGGAATTTTTTTGGAAAATAAGTGTCCAGCTTGGAATTTAAACCAAGCCTTAAAATGGACAATCTCTTCCTGCAGCCTGGGCCTGAGCACAAGGTCTTGGTCTAGCATCTTGACAAAGTGGGGACAATGCCTGAGCTCAATACACCCTCCCCCTGTGCTCATGGGTTGTCAGCTGGGCCATGAGGACAGCCTGGACAGCTGAGGACCTGTGCTCATGTCTGTAGTGGGGCCCATGCACAGGGCAAGGGTGGGGGACTTTGCACCACCTCTGCCTGCAGGTTCTCAGTGGAAGCTCTTTGCGTCTGACTCCTCCCTGATGAAGGGTACCAGTGTGAAAGTTAAGCACTGGGAAGGCCAGGGAAGCTGAGATCATGCATTAAGAAATGGTCCTGTGAGCTCTGAGTGCCTTCTGTGTCACTGTTCCCAAATAGCGTGTTAGAAATGCACTTCCTGCTGAAACCAGTTTGGCTCGGTGGATAGAGCATCAGCCTGCGGACTGAAGGGTCCCAGGTTCGATTCCAGTCAAAGGCATGTACCTTGGTTGCGGGCACATCACCAGTAGGAAGTGTGCAAGAGGCAGCTGATCAATGTTTCTCTCTCATCAATGTTTCTAACTCTCTATCCCTCTCTCTTTCTCTCTGTAAAAAAATCAATAAAATATAAATAAATACTCAATAAATAATCAATAAAATAATCAATTAAAAAAGAAAGAAAGAAAGATATGCACTTACTGGGCTCTGCCACAGAGATTCTGGCTCACAGCATTGCTACCCCAGGTTTGTTAGGGTTTAAGGATGCGGTGGGGTGTCTGGCCTGAACTCAGGGCTGCCCTCGAGGCTGTCTGCAGAGTCCCTGAAGCCCCCTGGGCTTTCTGGTTCCGCAGGCCACGCTCAGGCTGCCCTCCCAGGCAGGGTCTGGGTTTGAAAGGCCCTCGGTGGCCTCTACCCAGGCACTTTCACTCTCTCATCCCGAGGCCCAGATGCCTTCTCTGGGTGCCCAGGGGTCCGAGCCTTTGGTGCTGTTGCTCTCTGAGGCTAAGTCAGGGCAGGATTGGTTATAACATGCCAAGAACAAGATAAACCAGAGGTGGGCCCAGCCCAATGAGGGAATGCTGGAACTGGGTTCTACAAACTATTCCTCAAAGATCTCTTCATCCCCTTTCTAGAATTTTGATAATGGTGACTCTCGCTTGGACTCCAGTGAGTTCCTGAAATTTGTGGAGCAGAATGAAACGGCCATCAACATCACCACCTATGCAGACCAGGAGAACAACAAGCTGCTTAGGTGAGTGGCGTGAGAGCGGCAGGGCGGGGTCTGTGAGAGGAAGGCTGGATGGGAGAGGGGATTTGAACTCCTTCCTACTACAAAGGAGCCACCAGCGTTAATGCGAAGTAAAAGCTAAATAGGATTCTGTCCAGGTCTAATCTGTGAACATTATGAACTAATGTACTGAGCACCACTAGTATCTGATGAAACGGTTATCGTTTTTGGCTAGAACTTGCAAGGAATAGGAGCATGTAATTTTAAGTAAATGATCAAGGTTGCATCAGAACCAAGTTGTGTCTGAGTGTTATGGGTAATGTTTTAATGGTTAATTTTCTGAAGGAATTACTTTAATGCATTATTTCACTGTAGCTTAGATCTGATTTTTATGATAATCAGTGCTATTTCATGTAGAGAACTCTAATGATTACAAATGTGAGTATGTCCCTCTCCTTTTCTGGTATCATTCCAAAGCAAATCGTAATAAAAATGAATCCCTAAGAAACCTCTGGTGTGGTTCCAGTACATTGGTAAGAATTAAGAATAGTGTAAGCACCACTTTGTCCAAAAGAAGTACAAGCATGAAAGCCCAGACTCTAGAAAGATTTCTTAATAGTAGTCCATGGCCTAAGTATATTATTTGAAAAGCCTTCATATTTTTAAAAAATATATATTTTATTGATTTTTTTTACAGAGAGGGATAGAGAGTTAGAAACATCGATGAGAGAGAATCATCCATCAGCTGCCTCCTGCACACCCCCCATTGGGGATGTGCTTGCAACCAAGGCAACATGCCCTTGACCAGAATCGAACCCAGGACCTTCCAGCCTGTAGGCCAACTCTCTATCCACTGAGCCAAACCAGTTTCAGCAAGCCTTCATATTTTGATAAACTAAAATTAGGCAATATTTTACAAGTTCATTCCATCTCAGTGAAGGAGGAATCCTGTCTCCATTTTAAAGATGATAAAACAGGCACAGAAAGGTTGAATAACTTAGCTCAAGGCCATATGGGCAGTAAGTGATTGAACCAGGGCTCAAATCCAGGCCACAGAAAGAGTAAGAGCTGAGATTCTGGGAAACTTCTGGAAGGTCTTGTTCTAGAATGGTGATGCTTGCTTGAACTCCACATTCTTTCAAATCACACATTGCACTCATATAGTCTACTAGTGGTCCGGTGCATGAAATTAGTGCATGGGGAGGGTATCCCTCAGCCCGGCCTGCATCCTCTCCAATCTGGGACCCCTAGGGGAATGTCTGACTGTCAGTTTGGGCTCGATCCCTGTGGTAGTCGGACATCCCTCTCACAATCCAGGATAGTTAGTTCCTAACCACTCAACAACCTGCCTGCCTGATTGCCTCTAACCACTCTGCCTGCTGGCCTGCTCGCCCCCAACTGCCTGTGCCCCCCCGCCAGCCTGATCATCCCAAACTGCCCCCCACTGCTGGTCTGCTCGCCCCTAACTGCCCTCCCCTCCTGGCTTGATTGCCCCTAACCACCCTCCCCTGCTGGCTTGATTGCCCCTAACTGCCTTTGCTTCGGCCCCACCACCATGGCTCTGTCTGGAAGGATGTCCAGAAGGTTTCCTTGAAGGTTTCCTGGCCTAATTAGCATATTACCCTTTTATTAGTATAGATTTATCTCACTTCTGTTTTGATTTTCCTTATTTGGTCAACTTTACACCATAGGGAAAGGCAATTACTGGTGTGCAGGTAATGAAACATTTGTCAATCCAAATTGGACAAAACCATGCAGGAAGTTTTAGTTGTCTGGGGAGGAACATTTGAGTGATCCGACATTCGGTGTAACAGACTGAAGATTGGGTGCTTACAGGAGTCAGGATGGTTGATGGTTGTGGGAAGTCAGTGTAGAGAGAAACTTTATCAATTAACAGTCACCTTCTTGGCCTCCTCCGAGGCCCCAGGTATGTGTGGTCCTAACACTTATTTTCTTTCTTCAGGAGTGAAGCTGAGGTATGGCTGACATATTTCTCCTGTGTTTTGTTTCAGAGGACTCTGTGTTGATGCTCTCATTGAGCTGTCTGATGAAAATGCTGACTGGAAACTCAGCTTCCAAGAGTTCCTTAAGTGCCTCAATCCAGCCTTCAACCCTCCAGAGAAGAGTATGCTTCCCCTAAGAAGCAGGGCGTGAGGGGGAGTGGGAGCATTTTGAGGGACTAAAATTGATGGCCCTATCCAGAGCTTGCTAAGAAAATTCCCTTCCACAATTCTAGGTGGGCTCCAGCCCATCATCTCCATAGTGATGTTCAGGTCCAAAACCTTTGGCTGCTGGTAGCGTTTGCTCAGATATAGTGCCTCTGAGGGACTGGCAGGTCTTGTCTAAGGTGCACAGACTGTAGTCAGGACTCTGTGTTCCACCTTCACCCTAAACTACCGTCCCTTCTTTTTTGGTCCCAACAGAGTGTGCCCTGGAGGATGAAATGTACGCCGATGGAGCTGAGACCGAGGTGGACTGTAACCGCTGTGTCTGTGCCTGCGGAAACTGGGTCTGCACAGCCATGACATGTGACGGTGAGCTGAGCCTCAGGCGGAAGAAGGAACAGCAGTGACAGAGCTCCCTTCATGAAATCACCAAGAAAGAAGTCAGGGTGGGGATGATGGAAAAGAGGACGGTGGTAGCTGGGAGCAAGGAACCTGGCCAGCAAGTGACAGACTCAAACTTGTCATATTGGAGCTCCCAGAAGGCAGCATTAGGGACAAAGCACTATCCCAGACGCAGAAAGTTTGAAAATCACTCCAGAGGCTTGGAACAAAAGAGGTTCAAGTCCCAGGACAAGAACAAATGTTGATATGAGATTGGAATGGTGATAATAATAATAATGAAAGTGAACACTTATTTAGTGAGAACAGTGTTCCAGGCACTTTACATATTAACCCACTTAATCCGTATGATTGCTTAGAAAATCCTATATGTAAAAGATTTGGGTGTTTGGAAGATAAAACGATTCTCCTCACCACCCATTCTCAGCAGGAAAAAAAAGGAAGAATGTAGACCTTCTGTGAACTAACAGAATTAGATATTTCTTAAAAAAAAAAAAAAAAAAAAAAAAAGTTGAAGTACTTGAGACGTGGGCAGGGTGACTTGGGGATATAGAGATGTCAGAGAGAGTTTGGGAGGCCACTGCAAAACCACTAGGGTCCCATTAGGATCTTGGACTACAATGATGCCAAAGATTACAGCCAATCCCTGGGAACAGCCAATTCCACAGCAACTAGGCACCATTCAGAGTGGAGGCAAGACAGACAAGGGTGAAGCCAGGTCACATATGGGAAGAAAGATCAGTTGGAAGGAATCAAGCCCAAAATGTATACCAGATGGAGTGAACCTAAAATTATATCTGAAAAAGCCTATTGAACCCAGCCGATTTGGTTCAGTGGTTGATCATTGGTCTATGAACCAGGAGGTCACAATTCTATTCCAGGTGAGGGCACATGTCCAGGATGTGGGCTCAATCCCTAATTTGGGGGTGTGCAGAAGACAGCCCATCAATGATTCTCCCTCATCATTGATGTTTCTATCACTCTCTCCCTTTCCCTTCCTCTCTGAAATAGAAAATTTCAATAATTCAAAAAAAAAAAAAAAAAAAAAAAACAGAGACAAGAAAAAGCAGGCTGGTCCTGGGATCATGTTCAAGGTCAGGTAATCTGGTAGTTGGAGACAGAAGTCACAGATCCAGGCAGAGCTTCTTCTAGGTTAAAAGCCCAGACACCAGTAAAACAAATGGAGCTCAGTACTACCCAGGGGATCCCTCGTCTCCTACTCCCCAGGGACAAGTCTCTTCTCAGAGTGGGAGGGCAGGAAGCCTACCTAACTCCAAAGACAAGTGGAAATGCAGGAAGAGGCTGTTTAGAGGTAGATATGCCTAGAAGTTGCTGGAGGCCAAATTAAAGCCATGGTAGCCAGGCCAAGTATACAGGAGCTACTGAAGCTAAGAGAGAACATTTCAAAACAATACGTAGCCTGCCTCAACCAGGAGGCCTTCTGTACCCTGCTCATCTCCCCAAAACTTCCCAAGTAATTTTTCATACCTAACTGCTCCTGGTCTGGCTTAGTAAAGGTAGCCATCCTTTTCTAAGATGCAGGCAATTGGTGAACAGCTGGCTTACAATCATCTGCATAATGAGCCTCCACCACATGCATCAGACAGAATCCAAATGATTGCCCTCCTGGGACCATGCCCATTTCCACAGCAATGGGACTGTTTATCCTCTCTGATGGCCCATGTTCAGAGCCCTACGTGGTTATGTATAAAGAGCGCTCTCCATGGTCATGCCCATCTTGGTGTGCAGGCCATGGACCTGAGAGGACATTGTAGAGGTGGCATCCAAGGCATTTTCAGGTCAATACCTGAAAGTTAGATCCTAGATCCCAATGGCATAGAAAGGAAGGGGCACTGAGACTCGAAGCCAGCTGGAGCCAGAGGGAAGTTGCCTTGGGGGGCTGCGTTATGCTGAAGTCTGGAAGCAGCAGTGGATCGGTATTTCCTAACAACAGTGCTGTTCTCGATAAAGGTACAGATTCCTGGGCTCCATCCCAAACCGACTGAATCAGAGTCCACAAAAGAGCAGCTTGGAAACCTGTGTACTTAAGATGTATTCTGTGATTTGATTTGATTTGATTTTTTCACTGTGCAGATTTGGCAGACACTGTAGGGGTGGTGGGGATCAACCCTGGCTGCATATCACAACCACCTTGAGAGCTTTACAGAACCCTGTGCCCAGGCCCTGCCTCATAACAATTAAATCAGAGTCTCTGGAGGCGCAGTCTGAGCATTTGTATTTGAAATGTTCTCCGGGGCCTGTGAAAGGTAGGGAAGCACTGCCCCAGAAGAATTCCTGAGTCAGGGTCCAGATTTTCTCCGTAGTTCTTTCTGCAAGGCCAGCTCCTGGAGAGGATGGACTGGAGCAGCTAAAGTCACTAGGGACAGAGGCCAGAGAAGGGAGGCAGTAGGTTGCTTAATTGCAGTGTGTTGATTTGGAGGTGTCAGAGGAATGTGGATAATTCACCTCTTCTACTGATTAAACAAGTGATGAAATTAAGAACCTAGAAAGTAGATACCCGTGGGACCCGAAACTGGCTTCCCTCAGCCACCTCTGAGTCTTGGTTTTTCTTGCAGGAAAGAATCAGAAGATGGCCCAGACCCAGACAGAGGAGGAGATGACCAGATATGTCCAAGGGCTCCAAAAGCACCAGGTGAGTCGCAGCCTCTGTGCTGACTCGGGTATCTGCCGCCACCAGGCCCTTCCACCACGCAGATGTTGCCTAACGTCCCGGGAGACCAGGAAGGTGCACGCTGTTTAATACAGTAGGTCCTGAATGATACACCTATAGAATCAAACTGATACCGTTCCCCGATGGGGTCCTTGCAGGGTCCCTCGGGTCCTAACAGATATAGATTGCAACTTGGCACATTGTTTAATAAGTAAAACTCAGCCAGTTGGTGATTTGCAAGTGGTTTGCAAATGAGCATGGGCTAAATAAGTTAACTGTTTCCTGTCACAACCGGTGCCCAGACCCGAAGACCATAGATTCTTGAAGGCCAGGCTCTGTAGCTTGCTCATCATGGGAGCCCTGAATTCGCACAGGGCTTGGTATATAGTTGGCTCTCAGTGTGCATGGAATTAGTGGGTTTGGACTGCACCAGAAAGGATTTAAGTTAAATGTAAAGCTGGCTAGAAAACAGCCTGGGGGGACAAACACAGGAAACTTTGAGGATCTGCTTCCTGGAGACTTGAGATAAGAATTCTGTTCAGGCCGAAATCGGTTTGGCTCAGTGGTAGAGCGTCGGTCTGCGGACTGAAAGGTCCCAGGTTCGATTCTGATCAAGGGCATGTACCTTGGTTACAGGCACATCCCCAGTAGGGGGTGTGCAAGAGGCTGCTAATCCATGATTCTCTCTCATTGATGTTTCTAGCTCCTATCCCTCTCTCTTCCTCTCTGTAAAAAATCAATTAAAAAAAAAATTTCTGTTCAGGTTCTATGTCAAGTTGAAGGCCTTCTTGGGTATAGGGTTCTTAGCAAAATTGTGATACACTGACATATTTTGCTAAGGACCTAGGGAGAAAACATGGGTATACTGGACTCCCAGGCCTGTCTTCCACTTGTTTACCATAGTCTTAACAAAGGATATTGCACCTTAGGCCACCTGTCTGTAGACTAAGTCTGGTCATTCAAGCCTTCTCTCTCGTAGAAGTTTGGGTTGTTTTTTGTTTGTTTGTTTTTATTTTTTTATTTTTTAATATATATTTTATTGATTTTTTACAGAGAGGAAGGGAGAGAGATAGAGAGCTAGAAACGTCGATGAGAGAGAAACATCGACCAACTGCCTCTTGCACACCCCCTACCGGGGATGTGCCCGCAACCAAGGTACATGCCCTTGACCGGAATCGAACCTGGGACCCTTGAGTCCACAGATTGATGTTCTATCCACTGAGCCAAACCGGTTAGGACTCTCTTGTAGAAGTTTTTAAGGAATATAAATGTCATAAGAACTGCTAAACTATTGGGATGAAATATTTGACTCGAAACTAAAGAAGTGTTAATATTAATAGTAATTGTTCATATTTATTGAATTTTATATGCATTTTGTCATTACCACTAATAGTGTAGAAACCTCATGTCAGTTTTTTGAGCCAATGCAGAACCTCCCATCTTCTATTTTTCCATATTTCGGCAGTCTTGAGTTTCCAGAGGAGTACAAATTCCATAAAAGAAAAAAAGAAGTTCATAGGGATTCCTTGCATTTAGGTTGGAGATACGATCAGGGTAGAGAGTGGGGAGTGAATTAGAATAACTCTCATTTTTAAGTGTCTCTGTCTGTGTGAGTTCCCTCAGGAGCAGATGCTAAGGCAAGGACTCAAGTACAAATACTTTATTTGGGAGGTAATCCCAGGCAACACCAGAAGGGAATGGGAAGGAAGCAACAGAGTTGCTCAGAATGAGAAGGAAGCAACAGAGTGCAAATCCAGCAGTTATCACCGTAGGCAAGTGGAGCTTAATCCTCGTGAGGAACTCTGGGAGCAGCGTTACCATGCCTGAGGGTATTCCTACCGAACTCCTGTCAGCCACTGGCAAGGTTCCCTCCAGCAAACATTAATTACATGGCATTTCTGGCCCACCAACCAGAAAAAGAGGTGCAGGAACTGGCAGGCAGAAGCCATGTCAGTGAACTGAGAGGCTAAAGACTGGGGCTGTGGATGGGGCACCAACAGTGTTTCTGTTAGATACCTGTCACTGTTGTTTTTATTTCCTGTTAAATTTTTTTGTTGAGATATAATTCACATACAAAATTCACACCTTTAAAGTGTGCAATCCAGTGGTTTTTAGTATATTCACAAGATTGTCAGCCACCATCACCATGTATCCAAAACATTTTCATCATCCCCAAGAGAAACCTCATACCCATTAGAAGTCACTCTACATTCGCTCTTCCCTGGCAATCATTAACCTGTTTTATAACTATAGATTTTCCTGTTCTGGACATATGTAAATGGAATTATACAAAACATAGTGTTTTCTATTTGTCTTTTTTCATTTAGCATAATGTTTTCAAGGTTTATCCGTATAGCATGAATCAGTGCTTCATTCTTTTATTTTATTCAAGATTTTTCAATTACTGTTGAAATACATGCTTTATTCTTTTTTATGTCTAAGAGGCCTGGTGCACAGATTGAAAGGAAATTAATTAGAAGGTGGCCAGAGGGGCGGGACTGGGCTAGCTGGGCCGGCAGGTCAGCTGGTTGCTTATGCTTTTTACATGTATAGATAACATTCCATGATATGAATATACCATATATTGTGTATTCACTCATAGGCTGGTGTATATTTAGGTTTTCGCTTTTTTGCTATGATGAATAATGCTGTTATGAACATTCTTATAAAAGTTTTGTGTTTTAGTTGTCTTGTGTATATAGTTAGAAATGGACTTGCAGGATCATATGATAATCCTGTTAATCTTTTGAGGAGTGCCAGGCTGTTTCATTTTCTTCACAAATTTGCCAACATTTGTCATTGTTTTTTATTTTATTTATTTTTTTATTTTAGTCATCCCTGTGTAGTGGCATCTCACTGTAATTTTTTGACTTGCATTTCTCTAATGATTAACTGTCTCCTCATGCACTTATTGGCTATAAGAAAAATGTCTCCT